>NC_090921.1:229559592-230160842 GCF_040938575.1 Ambystoma mexicanum
TTCCTCCCCTCCATTTCTGCACCCCGCTCCCTCACCTTTTGTTTTCCTCCGGCTCTATCAGAAATGTCGGCAGGCCTAGTACGGTAGTCTCCTGTCTGTTTCCATTTACTTCCCACTCTCCCCCTCCCTTCCTTATCTATGTCTTCCCTTTTGAGGTTGAAGTTCTGTGAAATATACAACAACTCTTGAAGTGTATGTTGTAATATTTAGGGAAGGATGGCCTGAATCATGCTGTTCCCATCTTCATCTTGTATCCTGACTTGCAACATTATGTGTTACTACTGACTTCTGCAATTGTTTTCGCTCTCCCCTCTTTTTGACTGCTTACCCTCTATTCTCTCCTCCCCTCTCCCTTTTCCTATCTCCTCCCCTCCTCCCCTTACTTTCTTCTATGCACTTACTCTATCAGAATTGTCCCTGGACCTAGTATGATAGCAACCTCGTCTGTCGCTCCCCCATCCCCTTACTGCCCCCCAACCCTCGCTCCAGCACTATCTGAAACGTTGTCAGGCCTAGTACGATAGTCGCTTGTTTTGTTCCTCCGCTCCCTTTCTGCACCCCTCTCCCTCACCTTTTTTTTTCCTCCGGCTCTACCAGAAATGTCGTCAGGCCAAGTACGATAGTTAATTTCACATCCTTACTGTTCATGACCTGTAAGAATGTCGTTGTATTTTCCCTTGTTCCCTCCCTTGTCTTGAAGCGCTTTGAAACACATTGTGTATAGTCACTATATAAATAAACCATCATATCATATCATATCCCTATTGTTCTCACAGGGCCTATTATTGTTGCATTACAGGTCATTATTGTTGCTATATTGCTCCATCTCCTCATCCTAGCCCTTGGCGCATCCATACACTTTTATGCATGAGTGTCCCCTGGGGGCCACTCACCTTTCCACAGGTAGCATGTACTACCATCCCTTTCCCAACTCCTGGAACCTGTTCTGCCATTTTGAGAAGACCCTGCGCGAATAGTGGAACTTGTTCTTCATCGCCTCACCCACCTTTTTGAGCTACTACTGCCCCTTCAAGAGACCTTGTTTTCGCCCTCCTGCAATATCGCATGCACCAACATTTGAAAGTACATTTGAACACTAGGCTCCACTCTTTAACCCGTTAGCCCACTTGATATTGTATATATGTGTTATAGTAGTGTTGTATTGGTTTGATGTATTACGGCTGATAATTGCTTTGTGTTTGAGTACAAAGGCCTTGAATAAATGTACATGTATTTTTAATATATATACACCTGACTGGGAGTGATTTATAGTGTCCTTCACTGTGTGTGCTCATTGAGGTTTTTCAGTCACTCACCCCTCCTGAGACCTAGGGCCTCATCACGAGTTTGGCGGTAACCGTTAAATGCGGCAGTAACGCTATTACCATCGTATTTAAGGGTCAGCCAAATCACGGGTTTGGCAGATTTTCCCCCCAGCTCTAAGCTGATGTTTGGCGCTATTACCGCCGGTGGAAATTCCTGAATGGACCCAATATGGAATGGGGACTTACCGTTCCGCCAAACCTGTGATCTGGTGCTAATAGCGCCGGGGGGGTTGGCGGTAGGGCTAATAGCCCCAGCGGTAATACTGCCAGGATTAGCGCCCAACTCGTGATGAGGCCCCTAGTCTTGACCATCGCCAATGCTACCTTGATTGGTCTGGTTTGTCCAGAAGCTTACCCTGTTCCAAGAAACTAGGCTGGCCTTCTGAACCTCTGCCCACCAGGTCAGAGTTCCGAAATCCATCTTAACAGCAGTCATTTCTCTAGCCAAAGACACTTATTTTGGTGAAGGTTCTATTTCCTTGGGCCCATAAGACCTTTTCAGTGTTGTATCTGAATGAAAATATTGCCTTTTCAATCTGGTGGCAGGGGGCCTGAGAGTAGGGGGCTGGTGGGGTGCTGGGTGAGCCTCCCACCCTCAGAAGCAGTGACTCCTCTGTCCACTGAGGGTGGGTGGAGACATCCGGTGTCTGCTCTCCTCTGAAGTGTGCTGAGTGATGGACACTCTGGAGTTGGGGCTGACACACAGATGGCATGGTAAGCTTGGGTAAGTGCCTGGCTCTGCGGTTCTGGAACCAGACCTGTGAATAAAGGAAACAGAAAAAGGACTGTCAGCTTGAGTTGAGGGGTATGTGCATGTACACAGTAATAGAATAACTCACCCTTCCACAATCGTGGACCCCTTCACCCAGCTCTCTGCCCATCTCTCTGCCCCTCAATTCTAATTCAGATGTTGACATCGCCAGACCTCCCGGGACATCCTGCCTCAGTCTGTCCTCCCCATTTATTTTCATTGTCTGCACACAACCCAACCCAACTTCATCCAGCAGAAAAATCCAGGATGGATGGAGACAGAAGGTCATGGTGAGGTTTCTTCAACATCCACACTTAACAGAAATGAGGATATGAGGGCAAGGGAGATGATGAGAAGGTAAGAGTTAAACAGATGGAGAAAAGCAATTAAATAAATGGTTCTAAACCATCATGGGATCAGACTACTGCATATCATAAGTCACACAGTTACGTGTTTTTTGACGGTTCTCCCTAGAATAAGACAGTCCTTTAGAAGAATGATTGATAATTACATTGCATAAGACACATTTTAAATAAAGCCCAGAGAGATGTTGGACCCAGTGCTGGGGAGCAGCTATGCTACTGACCTGGATTCTAGACTCAGGGACCCCGGTCACCTGGGCGAGGTGGGATCTGTGGCTGAAGTCGGGGTAGGGGTTCAGCTGGAAGGTGGCTCTCAGGAGGGCCAGCTGGTCTGTACTGAAGGACG
Source organism: Ambystoma mexicanum (assembly GCF_040938575.1). Lineage (NCBI taxonomy): Eukaryota > Metazoa > Chordata > Amphibia > Caudata > Ambystomatidae > Ambystoma > Ambystoma mexicanum. The sequence goes on from NC_090921.1 coordinate 229,562,377, forward strand.
TCCTCTTCCTGGAGCCCCCTCCACGTGGAGGACCTGAGGGGTACGTAGAAGGCAGCTCAAGCTTGGCTCTCTTGTGAACCCCACTATCCGCCTACTCAGAAGAGGTCTCTGAAAGATGAAAACAGAACAAGGCAGTTAGCAACACATCCCCAAATCTTCCCACCCATGATTGACACTGATGGGGACACAATAGCCAGAGTGCTGGGTCATGGCTTACCTGGACACTCACTGGCCTGGGATGCTGGGGGTTCTGTCTCGCTTTCTGGGGTCCACAAGACCCTCTTGATGGGGTAGGTCAGAGGGCAGTCATTTTCCAGAGACAGCACCTCACGAAGCACCTCCTCCAGCTCAGGGTCTCTCTCCATCCTCATCTCTCTCGCTCTCTGGTGAGTGTGAGTGGCCCACCTCTGCTCTCTGCTTATATCCTGACTCTGGAGCAGAGGCTTCTGGGAAGTGGGTCAGGACATGTGTACTCCAGGTTCTGGATAATGAGGGTGTGAGGTGCGGGCAGTGCCACTGTTTGGTGTACCTGAATCAAGGCTCTGATCTTCGGAGCTTTCATGTCCGGGTCAAACCCGAAACACTGCACCGGCCCCGCCCACTTTTAACGCTTCCTCACGTAACATAACTTCAAAGAGATCAAACGAGGCCGTGTCATCGCAGCAGGGTCTCTCCTGTCTAAATGGCAATTAGCTAATTGTCATGGCATGTGTATACATCAGGGGATTCCTAAACAGACAATGCAATACATATATGCAGAGATACACTTTTACATTTTGGCGAGGAAACACTTCACACGAATACACATGTTGATTCCGTGCAAATATAGTTTGGAGTCATAAACAGTACATGCACTGGTGGACAGTATAACATCACGCTCATTATACCGCTCGTGGAATCTGTGGAATATATATGGACAATACCCCACCGCCACCAGTGTTAGTGAAATGGCTATTTGGTGAACTTGGCACTAATGATCTTATGTGTGTATTAGTCCAAAAGCCAGCCAGGCAAGGCCCTCGTTAATCCAACATGGAGCATTTGACACGCGCTGGCCTGTGTGCAACTGAAGGACTAGGCCCCTGGGTACTTATTACACTGAGTGTGCGTTCATTGCATGGCATGTTCTTACTGCCTTACGGAAATGCAGTATAAACAGACCCAGCGGAACCAAGGTTCGGGGGAACCTCTGGTAGTGGGGCTGTAGTTCCAGTGTGGGACCCCCTTGAATTTTAATGCTTTCATAGTCCGAGGGGGCAGGTGCAAAACTCTTCTTCCTAGGCCCCAAGTGGTGGCCTCCATCGTCAGAGTGCTGATGACACAGGGAGCGGCACCCAGGGACAGCAGACACATTACCTTTACAAAAACCTTTCTACGTTATGGTACAATATATTTTTCATTGATTTCAATAGGAGGAATTGAATATGCAAGAGGAACGGAAACATCACAACTCTCCATCTCGGACTACCTTAAAACTAACACAGACTCAAACACAATCTCAGCCCTTATTCTACTCGACCTCTCCGCAGCCTTTGACACAGTTAGCCATGACACTGTGACCAAAAGACTAGAAGACATAGGCATAACAGACATATAACTACTCTGGACTAAATCATTCCTAGCAGACAGAACCGAAACTGTGTGGGTTAAACCCTTCAAATCCACTCCACGAGTTAACGACTGTGGAGTACCACAAGGATCCTCACTATCACCACTATATTTCACCATCTACCAGACTCCGGTCATCAGGATCTTCAAAAAATACAACATTACTTGCTACAACCACGTCAATGACACCCAAATCATCTAGAAAATCAAAGACAACGAAGCGGATCACTCAACTCTAATCGACTGTCTGAAAGAAGTCTTCAACTGGATGAATGCCAAGAACCTACAAATCAAACCTGGAAAGACTGAAATCATGATCATATCCAAAGACCAAGGGAATGAAACCGCCATTCTATGGCCAACGGAAATGGGAACCGCACCAACACCTTCTAAGGTAGTAAAGAATGTGGGAGTCCTGATGGACAACACCCTTACCTTAGAACCACAAATAAACTCAACAGTGAAGAAATGTTTCTTCCTCCTCCACACGGCAAGAAGAATCCTACCATTCGTCTCCTTTACACACAAAACACTCACTATAGAATCGGCTATGCAAACAGCCTCTACCTCGGAATACAGGAATACCCCCTGAAGAAACTACAACAAATCCAAAATGCGGCAGCTGTTGGGTGTCCTGACCCACGTTTAAGCTATAATGCCACAACATTTGGTGCTGTGGGCTTAGAAAATTCAAGATGGCGGAAAACCCACATGTGCGCCGAAATCCAGGAAAGCTGCGCAGTTTGTGCGCACACCAAAATGGTTGCCTCACTTGCCACCCACCAGTGCGAGAATGAAAGGCCGGGTTGCCATGAGGGAAATGGGTTGCCAAAGGAAAAACAGTAGCGCCGGTTAGCTACAAAGCGCTTTAAAACCACCATTGGACTACCCGCACAGTAGTCTGAAACCATTGGGAATGGCAATGCTGATTGCCAAATGCAACCTAGAATTGTGGGGAATTCATTTCTTAAATCCCAAAAATGGGTGCAGTACCAGTACTCACCACTATCCAAAAGCCGGCGTTTTAAAACCACCCTGTGTTTCTCTGAAGGCAGGCTCAAAATGCCTATTTTCAAACATTGCAACATGTGCAAAATATTCACTGAACACCAGCAGACATTTGGCAGAATGGAGTTTTGTGTGCTTACAAAATCGGGGAAATGAGGAGCCCAAAACAATGCTTATAACAAAACTGCTATGGAGTCAGCAGTTTAAATTGCACTGGATTTAAAGACACTAAAATCGAAAATGTTTAGATTAAATGAGTGACCTATGTTTGGTGTCACATGCCTTTGCAATTGTTAAAATGTCATAGTTTAAACTTAGAATCAGCATTCTAGCTGCATGTGTAAAATTGCAAGTTAATTTAAAAAGCAACAAAAAACATGACAGTTAGCTGAAAGTCTGGCTTAAGGAACTTGATTTTGCTTGACAGCTACCCCCATCAGGAGTGAAACTTGAGTCACAACTGTGTTCCCAGGCCTATCTGCCTTTTGCTGGCCACACTAAGGATATGCCATCTATCTGATAATTGAATTACCTATGCTCTACAGGAGCTCTGAACAAAGCCTGTCTTGACTCAGGCAAAGGTTTTATTACAGCGGTCGTAAAATGTAGCTTCCTCTTGGCAGAAGCTGGGAGGGGCACAGCCTGTGAGAGCAAGCTGGCTTGGCAGAACTGGATAAACCAGTATTTCCACCATGTGACCTGGGAAACCACACCCCTTTGTAGCCAGAATATTGTTTAGAAAAAGATGAATAACTCATGGTGCGGACATGTGAACATTTTATAAATGATACCATAATTCTTGTGATTTTTCTGCCCACAGTTTAAGAGGTTTTTAGAACCGGTGGTATGTTCAGGGGGGTGTTAGCGGAAAAGTGGATATTACTCTGAATGTATGCATGTTAAAAATCTGAAACTTCATCAGTTAATGTCCATACTCCCTGCGCACATGTATGTAAAGTTGGGTCAATGTCAGAAATTGAAAAATCAGTTAAAAAGTCAATTATCTGCCATTTCTGAATGCAAGCTCTTAGAAACAGCAGATTTGGACAGAGACATGGCTAAATTCAGCCACACCATGTATATGTAATTTCAAACAACTGTGTAACTCTGAAATATGTATTTTGATCATATATAGATTTGGGTGCACAGATGACAGGGGAGGTTTTTCAAGAGATCATAAATGGATGACATCACTCTGACTCACAGTTCCTTCCCCAATCAAGTGAGGAATGAAAGCTGGACCAATGACAAGTGAGAGGGGCAAGTTTAGTTATGACCAACACACACACCCACTTGCAGAACATATAAATGGACCACTGAAACTTAGGTAGAGACCTTCAATTCCATCTGCCGCTGGAAGCTCTGCCGGAAAAATCCATACTTACCTCCATCAAACTTCAAAGAGCCAACACTTAGACTCCAAGATAAACAGAGACTTCAGAACCTTAACCAGAAAGGCCACTGCCAGCAAGAGTATTTGTCAGCAGGCCTAAAAATCTTTTTGCAACTGAACTCTTCAGACAGCCGGCTGACGCCGTCTGAATTTTGCCAAGAACTTTTGCAAGAACCCGGTGACAGAAATATCCAATGAGAAGGCAGGACCCGACCCAGAGAACCGGTGCCTAGCAGAGACCAGGCCATTGTATCCAGAGTGCTGACCCCGATGCTGTGAGCAGTTCCAGAGACCAGACGCTGTGCCCAGAGACCGTCCGAAGTCCAGACCTGTTGACCAGATCGTGACAAAGCCGCCTTCCTGTTTAAAATCTCTTGTGAGTACCGCCAAACTGTACCAAACCAAAGCTCTTAGTTTAAATTCATCTAATTCAATCTATTTAACCTAAGTAGAACTGCCTGATAGCTCCAAATCTGTCACCTGTCATTCTAGCTGCAAAATCTGTCACTTGTCATTTTGAGCTTTTAAAATTTCAAATCTGAAAAACGACCTTCACAAAATCGCTCATATCTCCGCGACCGTTTGTCTTAGAGACTTGTAATAACTTTCATCCGAAAGCTTAGAATCGGGGCTTTCCTACTAACCTAGAACCGCATTCCTACCCCCTATAGTTTTACCGCAATCTCGGAACACGCATTCGCGAATTTTACTGCGATTTGCAAATTTCTCCACGTGTAAAATCAGCTGCTGCTTGCCTTCCATTTGCCAGAAAATCGTTTGCCTCATAAAAACTATCCCTGAATCATTGCAAGAGTGAGCCTGAGCTAATATTAACTAGATACCACTCACCCTAAACCTCTAGAGGGAATTAAAAGCATTTTAGCATATTTTTCCCTTTATTGCCAGCACATATAAAAGCATTTTGCCTGTGTTTTAAACTTCTGTAGTCTAAGTTGCTGGGTGAACTGAATCACATTTAATTGCATTTCTGAGAACTGTGTGCTTCCTTCCATTTCCTTGCATCGCATAAAAGGGGGGGTGAATTGTACAAAAAAGTGATTACATTGTCTTTTGCTGAAATCCTATCAAGTTATTTTCTTTACTGCATTTCATTCCACATTGCATCCATTTGAAACCATAAAAGTATTGTTGCCATCTTATCCATTTCATGTCAACTCCTTATTGATTATAGAGAAGTGTGTTAGTGCCAGATTCTCTGTTGTTCATCTTTATCATATCAGATTAAGTGTGATATTCAATTATTAATTTATTATAAAGTGTGATATATATATCTATTGTTTAAATTATCAAATAAACCTTTTAACTTGCAAAACAGAACTACTTCTTGGCTCAGTGGGGTCAGGGGGATTCCAAGAGAGGGGTGTTATATAGGGGTAGTCATCCAGAACGCATGAACTGGACATAAAGATATATCAATAAGGGTTTTCATTCAGTATTCTGGACTAGGCATTGACTTAGCGGTAGTGCGGGATTGAATCCTCTTACAAATTGGGGGCTCGAGCCGAGACGTTGGGTTAGATTTACCATTTGTGCAGATTAATACAGCATGCCAGCTGACCAGATACACATATCCAGTCGGATCACCACGCTGCATTACGCTGTGAAGCATTCCTCAAAAGGGACACTCCAAGGAAACGGTCTGTTTTGCAAGAATAAAATACAAACTTCTGTAAGTCAGGACAGAGACCAATCTCTAGAATGACAACCTTGGTAGATATGAAAATAGCCAGAGAGCACTTCTTACATAAACTATTTGTGAGAGGTGAATGGGCTGAGCAGGGCCAGGATGCCTGGTTGCAGGCCATCACGCGACAGGTCACTGAAACAGGGTCAGACTTATGGAGAGATCAGGGTCCATTACATGTGGCCCTGAGTGAACTATATATGGCTCCTAAAGCCAAAGAGGAACACAATAAGATTGCCAGGATAGCAGCATACCTGTACCTATATATGGGAGACATGCAGGATAGATGTGCTGAAAGCCAAAATCTGGCAAATAGGCAACAGGTGGTGTTAGAGAAGGTCCAATCTGACCTGGTCTCTTCTGAGCAGAGGCTGCAGGGGAGCCAGGAGTCAGAAAATGACAGCAGGCAGTACATCATTAAAATAAAAGAGGATATGGGCATCCTACAACAGGAAAAGACAGACCAGGATACCAGATTTCTGGCCCTGCAGAAGGAGCACCAAGACAGTTTGGACTCCTTACTGCAGAACCAGAAAAAGTTGGAGCAACAGATCAATTTCAACAGGGCATGCACGGAGCAGGTAGTCACCCTGCAAAGCCAGCTAGATAGAGAGAAAGAGGAGAGCAATAAACTGATTCTGAAAGACCTGGATACCCAGGCAGAGTTTGATCAGGAGCGCCAGAAAGCTGGTGCCTTCCAAAGGCAGAGGGACGACCTGGCGCCACAAATGCAGGCTCTTAGTCAGGAAAGAGACGCCATAGGCCAGGAAGTCTGCCATTTAAAAAGGAAAATGGAAGAAAATCACCTGGCCCTCCAGGGGCTGGGTGACCTCCAAAAAGAAAACCAGAACTTGTTAGAGCACACCAGGAGGGTGGAGGATGCTCTAGCAAGAAAGGAGCAGGCCAATAGGGACACAGCTCAGGAGGTAAACCTCCTGCAGCAAAGACTGGCCCAGTTCTCCAGGACCAACCAGGAAGCACAGAGGGAAAATGAGGCCCTCTGTCAACACAATGATAGGCTCCAACAACAGGTAGCGATGCAGGAGAGACTGATAGAGTCTAGTAAGGCCTTAACTGAGGAACTGAAGGCACAAATGCAGGCTCTTGCATTGCAACAGGGAGCAGGGGCGGATAGAGATGAGGTTCGCTGGGAAATGGAAACTCCAGAGCATAACCTCAGGAGCCCTAGTACCAGAGGCCCTCATACCTCTCAGTCCCTGGACTCTGCCACCCCCATGTCCCCTGGCGCACGTGAGCACAGGGCCACAGGGATGGCAGATTACTATCCAGCTAAGAGTATGGGGCTCATAGGCCAGTACCACCCAGGAATGGAGGGGTGGGCATCCGGGTATGGGCACCCAAGTACAGTACAGTTCAATGGGGAACCCCAGGAGAGTAGGCCCATTAAGGGCATCCTGAAAACCTCTGCCCAGTTAGGTCAGTGGAGGGGGTACCCATCAAATCCTGGCAGCAAGGAGGAATCTGAAGACTCCTCTGAACTGCGCAGGACACAGGAGACCAGGTCCCCACATTCTGCCAGCCATTCCCAGGCTCGCAGAATGCGGGAAAACCTGGAAGAACAGACGGGAACCTCTGGGAGCAGTGCCTCTGAGTCCGAGGACGAATGGACAAGGGTTACCCGAACCAAAAGGGCCAATAAGGCAAAAAGGGCCTTGCTTAAGGACCCCTTAAAACAGATTAAGGCGATCAGGAGCGTCATCACGCCTTACCATAAGAACGCTAAGTATTCTGTTTGGGAGCACTTAGAGTTGTTTGAACAAATGATGGAGACTTTCCATTTGAAGGACAGCCAAAGCTGTATTCAGTATGTAAAGTGGACCTTCTCCCCGGAATACTCCAGTTTCTTTGCGGGGCTGGAGGACCAAAATCATTTAAGATGGTCCACCTATAAGGCGGCCATCTTGAAACATTTTTCTGTTCACAGAAATCCTCAAGAGGCTCGCAAGGCAGCCTACAATTTGCAATGTGGGGAGGATCAGGCCCCACAAGAATTTGTGCAAGAACTGAAACGTGCTTTTGCGCAAACCACCAGAAGGGTGCGCACAGATAGTAGAGAGTTCATTAATACGTTTTTTCATGCCTTGCCCAAATACATAATGACCCAGCTCGTGAGGGATTTTCACGAGAAAAGATCTTTAGACTGGGTCATTGAACAGGCGACCCGGATCTATGAGGTGCAGAAACCGGTAGATAGCAAAAGTAATGCCCAGAAAAACCCCAAAGCCAACAGCACCCCTGCTGCTGCCAAGGTGGCAGAGGTAAAGGTCACCCGCGTTTTGGATTTGGAGATGGGGGGGCCTAAAAACCTACCTGCACCTAATAATGCTAGGCCCAGAAGGTCCTCGGGCCAGTCACAGGCAGGGAGTGAAAGAGGTAGTCCCCCCAATGGGGTCCCTCGCTCTCCTGACTATGTAAGTCCTCGCTACAAAGGTAACAGACCCATCCTGGGTTATGTGTGGACTCCTCCAGCCCAAGGGGGGGGATCCAGCCAAGCACCTAACCCAGGGAACTTCCCTCCAAACTTCCCACAGGAGGGCCGAAATTTACCAAACCCTGGGCAGAACTTTTTCCCCAGATATCCACCCGACTTCCAACCCCAAAATCATCCATCCTTCTTTCCCCAATTCCCTGAGCCCAGACCACTGAATCCGGGAGAGGGGAGGCCAAGGGTGGAGGGGTACCCAAATCTTCCCAACCCGGGGTATTACCAGAGGAGGGACAGCTACCCTTCCCGGGATCAGCCCAGGGGAGAAAACAGGGCCCCGTATCAGCCTGAGCGGGTTTCCCAGTTAGAGCGCCAGGTTCAAAACATGGCGCGGGATCTGGGTCACATACTGAGGGCTCAGCAGAACCCTCTGTTAGGAAAGATTTCGTAATTGTAGGGAATTTTCCTTCCATGTGGCAACCCCTAAACTTTTTGCTATTGTTTTTAACCTTGTTCTTGACTTTGCCAGAGAAGTACAGCCTTCTGCCGCACTTCTCTGGGCTTTCGCTCCTTTTCTTATGGGGAAACTGACATGCCCTTAAGACAGTCAGTACCGGGGAACGCTGTTTCCCGTAGTTTCTTTTATCGTGTTGCGGCTTTAGTGCAACATGACACAAGAGGGCACTGTAAGCTAAGTTACAGCTCTCTTGGGTCTCTAGCCTTCTACAGACCCTAGATACTCTTTTGGGATGGTATTTGATCGGTGCAAGTCATTCAGGGACTCGAATGGTGGCAGCGATCGTTTTGTTTATTTTGAGCTCCTTTTGGCGTTCTGAGCACGTTTTTGCCCTGAACCCAAAATGGTGGCCTGGCTCTCCAAAATGGCCAGACCACGAGGCTCCTTTGTCTTGTCCACTGACCGTCTTGCTCCCTTCACCTTCCCCAGGTCGGGCGACCCGGGGCCTTCCTTATTTGGGCATGTACTTTCCCGCGAAACGTAGTTGCTTTCGCGGGCTTCTACATGTCGTTTGTGTGCCTCCAGGGTGTGGGCTGGGATGTCTGTTCCCAATACACATCCTGGGTGCCAGAGAGTCTGGGGTGGTGTGAATGCCTGGGACCACTGTGGTCCGTGATTGGTCCACGTATGGTATGTGTGTTGATGAGCGGATCTCCCATTGGCTCCCCTCCGTTTTGGCGCGAGGGGAACCGTGGATAAGAGGGAGCTGGAAACACCACTACCATGTCGATCTCCTGAGTTCTCACGAACGAAGGAATACAGGAGCCAAGTATCCTGCAACCAAGAGGCTGGACCGAGGAATCGCTGGTGACCCGCTGAAGGAATCCTCCTTTGCACTGCTGTCGTCCTGTGAAGCCCTTTCCGCCTTGGATCGAACCAGAAGGCCTGTACTGGTGCTTCGACCTTTGGAATAGCAGGAACAGCTATTCCCGGCGACTTCATCATCTCCTGCCAAGTAAGCCTTCGGAAGTGTCTCTGGGCCATCCAGTTGACTGACCAGCTTACAAGGGAGTCCTGCTCTGTAACTGCCGCCAGGTTGTGTTGTATTTCGAGTCCTTGTCACTCTCCCACGCTTCGTACACTTGGCGTTCCCAAGTCTGAAGGGAGGAGTGTACATTTGGCTTGAATACACACAGCCGCTCCGTTGTCCTGCTGCGGCAACAAAACTGTGCTGGTTTCGTCGATTGGGACGTCTTTTGGCTCTACACGACTACGAGGCGTTCCCTGCTCTTCTGAACCTGCCAGCTGCTGAAACTAACGTGGAGAAGCCTGGGTCTGCTTGCTTCGGGGACCGGTGAGTAGTTTAGCTAGGATCTGGTCGCCCTCCTGCAGTATCCCATTGCTTTTCCCTGCTGTGTAAAAACAGCACCCTTTTGCCGTACTCGCGCTCTGCTTCTGCCCGCTGTGGAGGCTGCGCTTGAGTTGCGGAACCTGTTCTCCTTCTGCTGTGCACTAACCCGAACTGCCTGACTTCCTCCGAAGAGCTTCCCCTTTTGCCCGTTGGCACCGGCGTGGCAGGTACTTTGAGCACAAGGCTCCACTCTTCGCAGGGCTCGGACTTCCATCTAGTTAGGTGCCTCTAAAGGCGAACTGAGTCTAAAGCGTTATCGCACTGCCTGTTTTCCTTTCCTTTCAGGTGGACTACATATTTCGTGCTTTAAACGCTTGCGACTGTGTATTTGTATATATATTGTGTTGATATGGTATGTGTTGGTTTAATATTGTGATTTTCTCGCTACGGTCGTTGTTTTAAAGGCCTTAAAATAAATGTGTTTATATTTTTGATATAACAACTGTTTGGAGTAGTTTGTAAGCGCTCTTGCTTTGTGTGCTCATTGCGGGCTTTCAGTCACCCTCACCCCTCTTGAGACCTAGTCTTGACCGCCGCGATCGCTACCTTGATTGGTCTGGCTTGTCCAGAGGTTACCCTGTTCCAAGTAATTAGGTTGGCCTTCTGAACTTCTGCGCCACCAGGACAGAGTTCAGAAATCCGTCTTAACACCCTCAGATGGGCGTGCCGGCGCAGAACGCACCCAACTCTGGACCTGGGGCTCCAGAACAATGACGGGGGCAGCACCCCGATAACTCACCGGTTCCCAGGGAGGAGGCACAAAGGGAAGGGGGGTGTAAAGCCTTGGAGGAAGCTTCCTTCCTCACTTGTAAACAGCCCCTGGAAACCCAGGAACCGGAAACAAAATCTCTTGCCCCGGAAAGTCTGCCTCCCAAGGAGCAGAGGGGGGGTAGGAGAAACAAAAGACCCAAACAGACTCAGTTTGAGGAGGAAGTACAGATCTTCCAATTTGAGGGAGAGGGATCCTCAGAGGATCCTGGGAAAAGGATCTTCTCCTTCAGAGAGGGGGGAACTCCTCCCAAAGAAAAATGGGTCCCTAGGGATGCAAATCCAGACTGGGGAGATGTGGAGACTGAGCTACCGCCGCCCACCATCTCATCCCAGAACCAACAGCATGAAAATCCCCTGGTTCAAACCCATCCTGGGGACTGCCTCCAAAAAGGGGGGGGCGGCCCAGAACCGGAGCCAGGGGAACCCACAATGGCTCTGATCTCCAGTTGCCAAATTTTTCTTTCAGATTCCCAAGGCTCTCCACAGAATTCTGCCCAAATTTCTTCTCTTGCAATGTCCAAAACCAGAAAATTTGCCCACCAATTGTCCAAAAATGTACATTATCTGTGCCCCCTTGAGGAGAAGGAGGGAAGATATTATGCCCCGGTACAAGTACAGGGGCAGGGTACAATCTCGGCACTGGTGGACACTGGATCTCAAGCTACCCTTCTGTCCAGAAGGGCCTTTGACGAACTGAATGCAGGAAGGGGAGAGAATTACCAAATTCCTCTCACCTCTCTTCCTAGACAACTCCAGAACTTTGACGGGAAGGAAATTCCCGTCGATGGGACGCAGATTTGGACATTAAAATTGGGCGACATAAGTTGAAACACCCGGTCATAGTTGTGACCCCAGAGGGCACCCCTTGTTTACTAGGGAATGACCTCCTGAGAAGGTTGTCACCCCTAATAGATTGCGTAAACAAGGTCCTCTGGACCCAGACTAGCCGACCAATAAAATTAAAACAGAGTGTCAACCATGTTAGTTTAAACGGCACCTGCCACATGGTTGAACAAAAATCTGACCAAGTAGAATTTCACTTCCAGAACAACCAGATTCCAGACGTGACAGTAATAGAAGTAGGACAACAGACTGGTGATGGGGGGTCCTCTCTATTTCTGAAAATCAACCTTCCTTCCAGTCTAAAGTGGTATTCCACGCTGGAAGGAAACACTCTGAAATTCTATACCAATCCACAATCTGAAACTCCCACTCCTATAGTCCTATAGATGTGAAATCAGCTCAGAGCCTGGCTGATATTCAGCAAATTGGAGAGCAGTTGTTCATCCCTGTTCAGTTAAATGATGGGAAGGACTCTGTTCTCGCTCGAGTGTGTGTGAACAACGGTAAGAGCTTCATCAGCGAAGCCATGTTCCGCCAACTCCCAAAAGATCCAGCCATTCCCACCTTCAAACTGATAGACAAATGGGAAATGGACCTGGAAGCACCTAATTCCAAACATCTCCTGCCAAGCAGGTGCATGCTCAAAATCTCCATTGGCAACAAGAGCATAGTCCACAATTGTTGGGTCGTGCGAGACGTCACTGCCGCCTTTTACTTAGGCAGTGACATTCTCAATCGCTTTGCCATTAGTTTGGACCTAATAAATTTCAAAGCTTGGTCCCGATTAGCGGATAATCCCATGGGCTTTGATGATCCAGAAAAAGCATTTAGGTCAGCTCAATTGCTACCTTATGCAGTTGAAATTCAGGTTAAAGAGGAAGTCACCATCCCAGAAAGGACCCGACAATTCTCCCTGGAAGTGAAAGTTAAAAGGGGACAAGAGCTGAAAAACCCTGATGCTTACATACATCTAAATGCTTCTCTCCAACAGCAAGGGTTGGGGGTAAACCCAACTCCATTAGTCAACATAGAACATGACACCATTCCAATAGAGGTGGATAACAGCGACTTAAAGAGTATTACTCTAGCCGCAGGCACCATTATTGGAATGGCGGTTGATGACCGACATTTTTCCATCGATTTAGTAAATGAACTGTTAGGACCAATCCCCAAGGACTGTTTTGACAGTGACAGTGAGGACAATACAACACCAGACAGGATTTTTACCCGGCATGGGGGGAACTTCCTGGTGTACACTTCCTGCCCCTATGGTAAGGAAGATGTGACTTGTGACTTCAGGAGGGATGAGGTGATTTTCCAGGTCCATGAGGGCTGCCTTTCCCACCTGAAGCCTCCAGTCCAAATCAGCACTCTGACCAGGGACTTCTCCACCCAGCTGGAGGAGGCAGCTGAAATAGCCAAACCAGAAGTCTTTCCAGGCTTCAGGCAGATGGTGGAAGAGAGAGTCAACCTAGCTGATGCCTGTGTGACTCTGGAACAAAAGCAAAAGTTGAAACAAGTTTTCTTGGATTTCCAAGATCTCTTTGCGGTAGACTCATATGACTGTGGCCGCACCGACATCCACACAACAACAATCCCCACGGACCCTGGCATGACCCCTGTGTTTGTGAAGCAATATCACTTGCCTCTCGCATCAATGGAGTCTCTTACTGAAATAATTAAGAACCTTGAGTCCAGGGGAATAATCCGTCCAGTCCACAGCACCTTCAATAACCCGGTGCTGGGAATATTGAAGCCAAACGGCCAGTGGAGACTCTGCGCCGACCTCAGGGAGCTCAACAAACGGGTCCATACTTCCCGATGGCCTCTGCCCTACATTGACCAAGGGCTGGCCCAGATCCAGGGGTCACAGGTATTCACTGAAATAGACCTGACCAATGGATACTGGACCGTGCCTGTCAGTAGGGAGGACCAATACAAACTGGCTTTTACCTTTGGGGGCCAGCAGTATACATGGACCCGGACTCCCTTCGGATACCTCAACTCCGGCAATGAATTCAACATTTTCCTACATAAGGCCATGCCCGACCTGGGTGTGAGGGGTAACCTGGCTTATGTCGATGATGTCCTCATCAAAAGTTCATCTGTGGAGGATCACATAGCAGAGATCCGTTATGTTCTGACACAGTTGAGGGCCGCCGGAGCAAAACTTTCCTTTCAGAAAGCACAGTGGTGTAGAACCCGCGTTAATTTCTTGGGGCATGAGATTACTCCTCAGGGCCTCTGTCCCCAGGAAAAGAAAGTGGGAGCACTTCAGAAACTGAAAGACCCCACAACTCTGCGGGAACTAAGGAGCCTCCTTGGACTGACTAATTACAGCAGAAAGTTCATTGAGGGCTACGCAGAGATCACCAGACCCCTGATTCATCTCCTGAAGGGGGGGGTCAAGTGGGAATGGGGTCCAGAACAAGCCGAGGCAGTAAAACAACTCAAAAGAAGCCTCTCACAAGCGCCTTGCCTAGCTTACCCTGTCAGAAACAAGGAGTTCTTCCTGGAGACAGGGTTCTCTAATACGTGCTTGACGGCAGTATTATACCAAAAGCATGACAAGGTCAATAAAGTAATCTCCTATGCGAGCAAAACTTTATCCTCTGTGGAGGAAAAATTCAACGATTGTGAGAAGGCATTCCTGGCAACGGTGTGGGCATTGAAGAATTACCGCCCGTTTATCCAGGGGGAACACATCATAGTGGAGACTCCACACCAGCCTCTGCAATATCTCCAAAGTGACAGAATCCGGGCCGGAAATGTGAGTAATTCCCGAATTACTTCCTGGATTCTGTCAATGCAAGGCTTTCCTGTGGAGGTCAGATATGGCCAAAACAAGAAGAGTCCACTCGCGCAAGGTCTGGCTGACTTGCATGATTGTGCCAGAGAAAACTGTCTCGAGGACGAAAGTCTAAAAATCAAGGACAACACGGAGGCATACCTTAATTCCCCACACAAAGTCTTTGAAGAGGACAAGTGTGAGGGAATGCCCACTGTCTATGTGGATGGATGCTCTTACCATGTTGACAACAACGGGGAGAAAGAACTGGTGGCTGGCGTAGGGAATGCATGGGTGAATGAGTCCCCAGAACCCCCCGCTGGATACAAAATTGGTCCCCGAAGTAGTCAGGTGGCAGAATTGATGGCTGTGCATCAGGCCATCCTCACTGCTGTCCAGCATCAACTCCACGAACTGGTCATAATCACAGATTCGGATTATGTACGGAACGGGTTCGTGGAGCACCTGGTTAATTGGAAAACCAGAGGCATGTTATGTGCTAACAACAAACCCTTGAAACATGGGAAGTTGATCCAAAACATTGATGATCTGGTCACATCGAATGGGATGACCATCTATTGGAAAAAGATCAAGGGTCATTCCAAAGTAGAGGGACCAGACAAAACTGGAAATGACTTAGCTGATCAGTTGGCCAAAACCGGGGCCATCCAAGGGGATCTAATTGAGATTGAGTCCCTGTTGGGGGAAATCCAGGTCACAGCTATCACTAGGTCCCAGACAAATGCTCACAACGACCTTTCAATTGTACAATGGAGTAAGGAGACCCCTGATGCTGATTTGATTACCGCTCAGAAGGGGGATCCAATTATTGGTAAATTTTACCAGCACCTTGAGGACCCTGAGAACTTTCCCCTGACGGATACCGATTACATTGGGAAAGAAGACCTAAGAGTGTTGATGAAATGTCCAAAAATGTTCCGGATCCAAGACGGTTTGTTGGTAAGGAAATCCAAAGCTGGCCACGATCAGTGGGTGGTTCCTACCTCCTTCCGAAGCCTGATGTTAAGTCACGCCCATGATGCGGCCACTGCCGGTCATAGGGGGTTTCACACAACACTGGAAATCTTAAGAGAGGTTGCATACTGGCCACACATGGGGCAGGACCTCGACCAGTACTTGAAGGGGTGTCTTGTGTGTGCACAATTTCAGCCATCATCCCTCACGCACCGTGCGCCTCTACAAAAGAGGGGAATGACACTGCCATGGTCAGATTTACAAATCGACTTTGTAGTCCCTGTGATTCGCTCGGCTAGGGGGAATAAGTACATGTTGACTGTGACATGCTTGTTTACCAAGTGGGTGGAATGTCTCCCAGCCCCAAATTGCAAGGCAGAAACTGCAGCTGCCTTGATGATTAACCACATCTTTTCCCGTTTTGGTCTACCTCAAAGGATTGAGTCAGACAGAGGTAGCCACTTCACCAGTGAAGTAATGACAAAGATGTGGGAGATACTGGGGGTAAAAAGGAAGTTGCATATTGCTTACCGGCCAGCTTCTTCTGGGGCAGTAGAGAGATATAACCGGACAATTGTGAGCATATTAAAGAAGTTTGTGGCAGATTCTGGGCCAAGTTGGGATATCCGATTACCTCTGGTCCTAATGGCCATCAGATCTACCCCTTCATCTGCAACCAAAATGTCACCATTTGAGTTGATGACTGGACGCAAGATGGTGCTTCCTCAGCATTTGCTCTACAGGACCCAAGAGCAGACACTGATAAATGCCTCCACTACTCATGAGTATGTAGAGAATTTAAGGAAACACCTCCAACATGCTTTTGCTTATGCTCAGCGGAATCTAGAAAGATCAGCTGATAGCATGAAGACCCATTATGACCTGAAAACTTCCAGGAAGGAATATCAGGTGGGAGACCGGGTCTATCTATACAACTTCCAAAGGAACCAGGCCAAGCAGCGCAAATTTTTGCCTACATGGAAAGGACCCTTGGAGATCATCGACAAGATCTCCCCTGTGGCCTACAAAATCCACATCCCCAAAGGTCCTTTGGCAGCGGGGGAAGACAAGTGGGTACACATAAACCAGTTGAAGTGTTGCCATCCCAGGCACGCTCTGCAACAACTGGAGGAATCCTCTGGAATCCTAGCGGGTACTGTCTCAGACTAATTCTGTTCCAATCATAAAACATACCACATCTAGTCTCTAAAATATTGTGATTTGCATGAAACTGTCTCTTAGTTATACTGTTTTTTTTTCAAAAAAGAATGTAATGTTTCGTTATGATGAAATGCATATGCTGCCCCACTATCTCAACAGTGGTGGAAAAACGTCTATGAGTAGGTATTGCCGCTCTTCCTTTGTCGTCCTAGGAGAAAGAAAACCTGAAGACGGGCCAAGGAGGACGATCCGGAGACCGGGAACGAAGATCCAATGGGCCCAGTGGACCGCCCAATGTTCCCATCAGGACCGGCGAGGAGGACCGATCGATCAGTACCGGATGGAGAAGAAGATGCTGAACTGTGCCATCTACAGAGTAGGAAGAAGATTATGCGGACAGACCGGTGCGTGGGTCAAAACCCTTGGGCACGCGACTCCCCATCGACTCAAATTCAAAGTGCAGTCGCGTGGGGGGGCTTGTTGGGTGTCCTGACCTACGTTTAAGCTATCATGCCACAACATTTGGTGCTGTGGGCTTAGAAAATTCAAGATGGCGGAAAACCCACATGTGCGCCGAAATCCAGGAAAGCTGCGCAGTTTGTGCGCACACCAAAATGGTTGCCTCACTTGCCACCCATCAGTGCGAGAATGAAAGGCCGGGTTGCCATGAGGGAAATGGGTTGCCAAAGGAAAAACAGTAGCGCCGGTTAGCTTCAAAGCGCTTTAAAACCACCATTGGACTACCCGCACAGTAGTCTGAAACCATTGGGAATGGCAATGCTGATTGCCAAATGCAACCTAGAATTGTGGGGAATTCATTTCTTAAATCCCAAAAATGGGTGCAGTACCAGTACTCACCACTATCCAAAAGCCGGCGTTTTAAAACCACCCTGTGTTTCTCTGAAGGCAGGCTCAAAATGCCTATTTTCAAACATTGCAACATGTGCAAAATATTCACTGAACACCAGCAGACATTTGGCAGAATGGAGTTTTGTGTGCTTACAAAATCGGGGAAATGAAGAGCCCAAAACAATGCTTATAACAAAACTGCTATGGAGTCAGCAGTTTAAGTTGCACTGGATTTAAAGACACTAAAATCGAAAATGTTTAGATTAAATGAGTGACCTATGTTTGGTGTCACATGCCTTTGCAATTGTTTAAATGTCATAGTTTAAACTTAGAATCAGCATTCTAGCTGCATGTGTAAAATTGCAAGTTAATTTAAAAAGCAACAAAAAACATGACAGTTAGCTGAAAGTCTGGCTTAAGGAACTTGATTTTGCTTGACAGCTACCCCCATCAGGAGTGAAACTTGAGTCACAACTGTGTTCCCAGGCCTATCTGCCTTTTGCTGGCCACACTAAGGATATGCCATCTATCTGATAATTGAATTACCTGTGCTCTACAGGAGCTTTGAACAAAGCCTGTCTTGACTCAGGCAAAGGTTTTATTACAGCGGTCGTAAAATGTAGCTTCCTCTTGGCAGAAGCTGGGAGGGGCACTGCCTGTGAGAGCAAGCTGGCTTGGCAGAACTGGATAAACCAGTATTTCCACCATGTGACCTGGGAAACCACACCCCTTTGTAGCCAGAATATTGTTTAGAAAAAGATGAATAACTCATGGTGCGGACATGTGAAAATTTTATAAATGATACCATAATTCTTGTGATTTTTCTGCCCACAGTTTAAGAGGTTTTTAGAACCGGTGGTATGTTCAGGGGGGTGTTAGCGGAAAAGTGGATCTGAAACTTCATCAGTTAATGTCCATACTCCCTGCGCACATGTATGTAAAGTTGGGTCAATGTCAGAAATTGAAAAATCAGTTAAAAAGTCAATTATCTGCCATTTCTGAATGCAAGCTCTTAGAAACAGCAGATTTGGACAGAGACATGGCTAAATTCAGCCACACCATGTATATGTAATTTCAAACAACTGTGTAACTCTGAAATATGTATTTTGATCATATATAGATTTGGGTGCACAGATGACAGGGGAGGTTTTTCAAGAGATCATAAATGGATGACATCACTCTGACTCACAGTTCCTTCCCCAATCAAGTGAGGAATGAAAGCTGGACCAATGACAAGTGAGAGGGGCAAGTTTAGTTATGACCAACACACACACCCACTTGCAGAACATATAAATGGACCACTGAAACTTAGGTAGAGACCTTCAATTCCATCTGCCGCTGGAAGCTCTGCCGGAAAAATCCATACTTACCTCCATCAAACTTCAAAGAGCCAACACTTAGACTCCAAGATAAACAGAGACTTCAGAACCTTAACCAGAAAGGCCACTGCCAGCAAGAGTATTTGTCAGCAGGCCTAAAAATCTTTTTGCAACTGAACTCTTCAGACAGCCGGCTGACGCCGTCTGAATTTTGCCAAGAACTTTTGCAAGAACCCGGTGACAGAAATATCCAAAGAGAAGGCAGGACCCGACCCAGAGAAGCGGTGCCTAGCAGAGACCAGGCCATTGTATCCAGAGTGCTGACCCCGATGCTGTGAGCAGTTCCAGAGACCAGACGCTGTGCCCAGAGACCGTCCGAAGTCCAGACCTGTTGACCAGATCGTGACAAAGCCGCCTTCCTGTTTAAAATCTCTTGTGAGTACCGCCAAACTGTACCAAACCAAAGCTCTTAGTTTAAATTTATCTAATTCAATCTATTTAACCTAAGTAGAACTGCCTGATAGCTCCAAATCTGTCACCTGTCATTCTAGCTGCAAAATCTGTCACTTGTCATTTTGAGCTTTTAAAATTTCAAATCTGAAAAACGACCTTCACAAAATCGCTCATATCTCCGCGACCGTTTGTCTTAGAGACTTGCAATAACTTTCATCCGAAAGCTTAGAATCGGGGCTTTCCTACGAACCTAGAACCGCATTCCTACCCCCTATAGTTTTACCGCAATCGCGGAACACGCATTCGCGAATTTTACCGCGATTTGCACATTTCTCCACGTGTAAAATCAGCTGCTGCTTGCCTTCCATTTGCCAGAAAATCGTTTGCCTCATAAAAACTATCCCTGAATCATTGCAAGAGTGAGCCTGAGCTAATATTAACTAGATACCACTCACCCTAAACCTCTAGAGGGAATTAAAAGCATTTTAGCATATTTTTCCCTTTATTGCCAGCACATATAAAAGCATTTTGCCTGTGTTTTAAACTTCTGTAGTCTAAGTTGCTGGGTGAACTGAATCACATTTAATTGCATTTCTGAGAACTGTGTGCTTCCTTCCATTTCCTTGCATCGCATAAAAGGGGGGGTGAATTGTACAAGAAAGTGATTACATTGTCTTTTGCTGAAATCCTATCAAGTTATTTTCTTTACTGCATTTCATTCCACATTGCATCCATTTGAAACCATAAAAGTATTGTTGCCATCTTATCCATTTCATGTCAACTCCTTATTGATTATAGAGAAGTGTGTTAGTGCCAGATTCTCTGTTGTTCATCTTTATCATATCAGATTAAGTGTGATATTCAATTATTAATTTATTATAAAGTGTGATATATATATCTATTGTTTAAATTATCAAATAAACCTTTTAACTTGCAAAACAGAACTACTTCTTGGCTCAGTGGGGTCAGGGGGATTCCAAGAGAGGGGTGTTATATAGGGGTAGTCATCCAGAACGCATGAACTGGACATAAAGATATATCAATAAGGGTTTTCATTCAGTATTCTGGACTAGGCATTGACTTAGCGGTAGTGCGGGATTGAATCCTCTTACACAGCCAGACTACTCCTCAAACTATCCAGAAGAGACCACATCACTCCTGCCCTAAAAACTCTACACTGGCTCCCAGTAAAGCATTACATCACCTTCAAAACTATGTGCATAACACACAGGGCAATCAGAGGACAAGGAGCAGAATTCCTTCAAAAGAAAATCACAGTCTAGAAACCAAAGAGGCCCCTCCGATCCAGCAACGAAATCCACCTGGAACAAAAACCATACCTTAAGAAAAAACTAACTTGGAGGCACCTCCTTCTCCCACTTAGCTGCAAAAACTGGAACAACATCCCAAAAGAGATAAGAAACACGGAAGATCACCACAAATTCAGAAAATTACTAAAAACCTGGCTCTTCAAGACCACAGACTCAAACTGAAAACCGAAACAACAGAGGAAAAGGATGACTATACTGGAAAGGATACTGAAAGCCCAGAACCGACAGGGTAGCTCCCGCAGTACTGGGACGGATGACACCAGATAGACTGAAACACATGGAGACAGAGCCAACTACCCCAGAAAATCCCACCAACAACCTCACCCCCCTTAGTTGCCATCAGGTACCAACGTGTCAATTGAATTGTCGAGACAAAGACAATCACCACACTAGCTGAGTGGTGGTCAATTGGCAGGTGCTCCGGCCCCAGACGTAGGAATGGAGGATAGGTGGGGTGGTGAGGGAGGCTCGTTGAGGTGGGAGACAGATATGAAAGGGACATTGAATGCAAGATGGGCCCAGATCAATGGCGCATCAGGGGAGACTACACAAGCCCTGCGCCTCAATTCAGGATAGAGATGCCAACTAACCAATTCCACTAACAATTTCCCTTCTCTGCATACACCTCTCAAACTCCGAACAAACACAACCACAAACCTACAGCACAACAAACCGCACAAACTTCACTACATTGCAACAACACAACAAAAATCAAACATAGACTTCCACAACAGTACACGACGACTATCGGCCGCAAACACCCCAGGCCCAGCCAACGGACCCACTGGGCTGACACCGCCAACAGCACATCACTGCTCTCTTGCACCTTTCCTGATTTCTCCCACTAACCCACCCTATCTTCCTCTTTCGTGGTACAAATGTCCTTTAACATTAACATTAACATTAACATGACTATGAAATCAGGAATAATCTAATGAACGGAGGCTTGGGGTGCCCCGACTGGAATGGTGCGTGTTATTATGCGTGTAGAAGTCATACAGCTCATTGTCGCGGTCGTTGGGCACTTTGCTTCTCTCACATGGCCCCTCATTGCTTTCCTGTGCCCGGGCATTGCTGTTATAAGGCTCCTTGTTGTTGCCATGGGGGCCCTCCTTGTTGTGGTAGGGCTTCACGTGTTGTTGCCATAGGGCTCGCCATTGTTTGCATATGTTATGTTATGTTATGTTATGTCATGTTAAATTAACTTATTAAGCGCATGTGCAACCGAGGGTATCATGGCGCTGGAGGACTTATGGCTCCTTATTCTTTTCATAGCGTCTGTTATTCCTGCCACAGGGCTCCTTATTCCTGTTTTAGGGCTCCATATTCCTGTCATAGGGCTCCACATTCCTGTCATAGGGCTCCATATTCCTGTCATAGGACCCCATATTCCTGCCATAGTGCTCCTTATTCCTGCCATAGGACTCCTTATTCCTTTCACAGGGCTCCATGTTCCTTGCATAGCGCTCCATATTCCTGCCATAGGGCACCATATTCCTGCCATAGGACTCCTTATTCCAGCCCTAGGGCTCATTATTCCTATCATAAGGGGATCCATATTCCTGCCACACGGCTCCTTTTTCCTGTCATGGGGCTCCATATTCCTGTCATAGGGCCCCATATTCCTGCCATAGTGCTCCTTATTCCTGTCACAGGGGATCCGTATTCCTGTCATGGGGCTCCTGATTCCTTAATTAGGGCTCCTTATTCTAGCCCTAGGGCTCCTTATTCCTCTCACAGGGCTCCATGTTCCTCGCATAGCGCTCCATATTCCTGCCATAGGGCACCATATTCCTGCCATAGGACTCCTTATTCCAGCCCTAGGGCTCATTATTCCTATCATAAGGGGATCCATATTCCTGCCACACGGCTCCTTTTTCCTGTCCTAGGGCTCTTCATTCCTTACCCAGAGCTCCTTATTCTTGTCACAGGTCCCCCTATTTGTGTCATAGGGCTCCTTAGTGTTGCCATAAAGCTCCTTATTCTCGTCATAGGTCACCCTACTGTAACCATAGTGCTACTCGTCCTGTCATAGGGCACGATATTGTTGCCATAGAGGTCATTATTGTTACCATACAGATACTTATTCTCATCATAGGTGACCCTATTTCTGCAATGGGAATTGTTATTGATGCCATAGAGGTACTTATTGTTGCCATATGGCTCCTTATTCTCGTCATAGCTCACCCAATTATTCTCATAGGGCTTGTTGTTTTTGCCATAGAGCTCTTTATTGTTCGCAAATAGCTCCTTAGTCTCGTCATAGGCCACCCTACTGCTGCCATAGCGCTGTTCGTCTGGTCATGGAACCTGTTATTGTTTACATAGAGGTCCTTATTGTTGCCAAATAGCTCCTTATTCTCATCATAGGCCACCCTACTGTTGCCATAGGGCTGGTCGCCCTGTCATAGGGCCTGTTATTGTTGCTATAGTGATCCTTATTTTGTCATGGGCTCCTTCTTGTTGCCATATGGCTCCATGTTCTTATCCGAGGTCACTGTACTATTGTCATAGTGCCTTTTATTGCTGCCATAGAGGTCCTTATTGTTGCTATATAGCTCCTTATTTCTCATCATAGACCATCCTAATGCTGCCAAAGGGTTGCTTGTCCTGTCATAGTATAGTAGCACTACCCCCTTATATTATAAATTGTCCTGTCATAGGGCACGATAGTGTTGCCATAGAGGTCCTTATTGTTGCCATATGGCTCCTTTTTCTCCTCCTACGCCACACTACTGTTGCCATAGGGCTGCTTGCCCTGTCATAGGGCCTGTTATTGTCTCATAGAGGTCCTCATTCTTTTCATAGTTCTCCCTATTTTGTCATAGGGCCTGTTATTGTTGCCATAGAGGTACTTATTCTTGCCATATGGCTCCTTATTCTCATCATAGGTCACCCAATTGTTGTCATATGGCCTGTTCTTTTTGCCATAGAGCTCTTTATTGTTCGCATATAGCTCCTTATTCTCTTCATAGGCCATCCTACTGCTGCCATAGCGCTGCTCGTCCAGGTCATGGGGCCTGTTATTATTTCCATAGAGGTCCTTATTCTTTTCATTGGGCCTGTTATTGTTGCCATAGAGGTCCCTATTGTTGCCATATGGCTCATTATTCTCGTCCTAGGCCACCCTACTGTTGCCATAGGGCTGGTAACCCTGTCATAGGGCCTGTTATTGTTGCTATAGTGGTCCTTATTTTGTCATGGGGCTCCTTCTTGTTGCCATATGGCTCCTTGTTCTCATCCGAGGTCACCGTACTGTTGCCATAGAAGTCCTTATTGTTACAATATGGATCCTTATTCTTGTCATGGTCACCCTATTTCTGTCATAGGGATTGCTATTGTTGCCATTAAGGTCCTTATTGTTGTGATATGGATCTTTATTCTTGTTATAGGTCACCCTATTTTTGTCATAGGGATTGTTATTATTGCCATGGAGGTGCTTATTCTTTTCATAGGTCTCCCTATTGTTGTTATAGGGCCTATTATTGTTGCCATAGAGGTCCTTATTGTTGCTGTTTTGCTCCATATCCTCATCCTAGGTCACCATAGAGTTACAATAGGGCTGATCTACCTGTCATAGGGCTTGTTATTGTTACCCTAGAGGTCCTTATTCGTTTCATAGGTCTCCATATTGTTGCCATAGTGCTTGTTATTGCTGCCATAGAGGTCCTTATTATTGCCATATAGCTCCTTATTTCTCATCATAGGCCATCCTGCTGCTGCCAAAGGGTTGCTCGTCCTGTCATAGGGCACAATATTGTTGCCATAGAGTTCCTTATTGTTGCCATATGGATACTTATTCTCGTCATAGGTCACCCTATCTTTGTCATAGGCATTGTTATTGTTCCCATAGAGGTCCTCATTGTTGCCAAATGGCTCCTTATTCTCATCATAGGTCTTGCAATTTTGTTATAGGGCTCCTTATTGTTGCCATATGGCAGCCTACACCTGCAGGAGCAGGAGCTCTCTCCCATAGCACTGCAGGAGCAGTGTTAGAAAGGGCTTCATGCTTCCACCTGTCTATAGGTAAGCCGGACGGCCCCTATACAGCCTGATTATAAAAATCAGATATTTATTCTTTAAATCTGCGGAACCGCCACGCATCGACCCACGCTATGCTGCCTGATGCCTGAATTTGTGCAGCAGCTCACCCGTAGCCACCCAGGCCGACACGCATCAAAATCGCCATTGTCTACCATGAGGCTAAAGCCCTCCAAGATGGCCGATCACCGATCCTGAGATCTGCAGCATTCTGTTTTCCCCTGCTGCATCATCAGGGCCACCGATTGGCCGCCGCACCGCTTATTGCCACCAATGAGAGCTGGTAGGCGAGAGCCGGCCTCTACACGAAGGCAGACAAACAAAGGCTACCCCTGTCTTGAGCCTGTCCGGAGCCGTAGGAGCCTGGGCCCCGACCGCTGCCCTCCGCTCTGCTCCAGGTAAGCCACCCACCATCTACACCAGTCAACGGAACATTAACCTTCTGGTCGCCCCTACAACATTGCAAGCCGTCTTTCTTTGTAATGCATGACTTCCACTTCCTCTACAGAACCGTGTGACTGCGATATCCGTAAATTGACACCCCACTTTTAAAAGTGCAGTTTTTATAGTGATTTGCAGTCCCCACCGCTAAAACTGCCCTGTAACATTGCAATGCATAACTTGTCTAACGTGCCATAGCATATACATACACTTTGCAATGTAATATATGCAAGCGCTCATAAGTCACTGTGTCAGGCAACAAACACATTGTGTTATTGAATGCATGCTCGATCTGTCCACCTAGATTTAGTTGCAATGCCACTAAGTTGTTAATGTTGTTCTGCCGCCTTACATTCTGCCATCCTGCGTTCACGGCACACCCTGTATACATGTATGCAATCTGTACCCATCCGAGTAACCTCAATTGCTTTAGATGTACTGTACTTTCCCAAATGTGTTCTCGGCAGCAGTTATAGCTTTAAGTGTCAAACTGTACTATCATCTTCGGTCCGCGCCTATTGAAAAAGCTGTTCCTTACTCCCTTAGACAGCATTGTCACTGCTCCTGCCGCCACTACCTGACACTGCTATACCCTATGTTGCCTCTACCCAATTTGTACCAGCCCCTGCTGTGTACCTTGTATGATTCCACGCTAGACCCGACAACGTACCTGTACCTCTGCCCCATTGTGCCCGGTCAAAAAGCGGGTTTGCCACCGTGCCATAACTTAGCACCAGCACCTTGATGCCTACTCTTTTATTGCATTAATGCCTCCGCCTGATACTAAACTAGCACTAAGATGGTAAACTACCATTGCATTTAATCGAGCTCTACCATTTAACCTATCACTTCTACTGCGGTACCGCCCATGCCCATGCTGTCATGCGTGACTAGCCTGACCCTGTGCTTCTGCCGTTATTTGGTACTTATCTACCTCCACTGATGTCTCACTGTATTGATGTAATCATTTGATAACCGTCGCCATATTGTTTACCTCGACATTGTGCCTCTGCCTCACTGCCAACACTATGCAACTCTGGCTCACCTTTATCATGTTCCCATTTTGTCTCATACAAAACAATGTACCCTGTAGCGGTAATAGCTACATAGCATATAAAAATGGCTTAGCTAGACCTGCCTGCCCAAGGCATCACCCCATCGCCTGCCCTAAACCTTTCCTGCCCACTACTCCAGCCTTCCCTGTAAGCTACCATCATGTCCGTCCCACCCACAGTAGTGTCCATTAAGCTGACTCTCTAGCCCACAGCAACATTGATAGACCTAGCACAAGCTCACCACGCCCATCTCACGATCGCAGCCCCATTAGATCTACTGTCCAACCAGACACACACACCACCACTCCCTACTTGACTGAGCTCAATAACAGACTCGGCGCCAGAATCTTCAACAATAATAGGAACTATCCAGCCAACTCGCCCACCAAAACCAACAACCTGACTGCAATCTCTAACAACCTGAACCCATTACCTATAAAAGGAGTACTTCTAAATGTTAGATCCCTAGTCGCCCACATCATCCTGTCCAACAACCTGGACTTCCTTGCAGTGACTGAAACCTGGCTGCACGATGCTGCGGGCCCATCTCTAAAGTTAGCTATCCCTGGCAACTATGCCATCCTCAGAGCAGACAGACCTAATGCTCGTGGACGTGGTGTAGCTATCATCTTCAAATCCTCGCTTGCCACCTCCTCTTCGCTAATATCATGTGAACACCTCACAGTCAAACTGCAAACCTCCCCCAAAAGCACCATAACCTTGCATTTAATATACAGACCCCCAGGTCTGCCTGGATCATTTGAAGAAGATATCACATTCCTAATAGCCGAAAGTTCTAAACCCTCAGCTGAAATCATCATCCTTGGGGACTTCAATCTCGGGTTTAATGACCCTCTTGACACCCACGCTACTTCCCTGACCACTGCACTATCAGAGCATGGCCTCATACAATTCTGCTCCAAACCTACCCATATGAAAGGTAGGACTCTCGATTGGTTAGCTGCCCTTAACTGCAACATTACCCTTAAGGACCCTCTACCTCTTGTCTGGTCGGACCACCATCACCTCTCGCTAGATATCAATATCAATAACTTAGTGCCCAAACAGACATTTATTGCACCGGCCTGCCCAACTAGGAATTAGAGTAACATCACAGCTGAAGCCATAATACCTCTGGTAATTCCCAGTCTGAACGTTCTACCAGAAACAGCTGACTTAAACCTGCTAGTCAACACCTACAACGAATCCATATCTAAAGCTATCAACATCATTGCCCCGCTGAAAATGCGCAAAGGTAAACCAAAAGCTCACCTGAACTCTTGGTACACTCCTGAATTGAAACTTCTCAGACAACAAAAAAGCAAACTAGAAACACTGTGGAAAACTACTCTCTCTCCAGATAATAGAACTAAGCTTACTAACATTACCGCTCTCTACAAAAATGAGATAATATGTGCTAAAAAAGAATCCTACAACTCCAGGATAACCCAGGCAGGGTCCAGCACGAGAGAACTATTTAACATATTGAAGGAACTTGAAAACCCCAATCCACCCACAGATACCTGCACCAAGGATAAACCCTGGTGCACAGGCATCCAGAATGCCCTCGCCAACAAAATTACGGGGCTCCAACCCAAAATTAAAAATAAACGACAACAACTTACTTCAAGCTCAACACCCAGTCCTACCCCACCATCGCTCACTGTTATCAACTCAGGCTTTACTTTCAAAAAGGTAACCATACCCGAAGTACAAAAAATTATTGCCTCCCTGAAACCTTCTAACCGTAAAGGGGACAGCTGCCCCGCCCAGATCATAAAAGAGGCAGCCAGGGATCGATCCCCGTTCATCACCAAACTAATAAACCTATCATTCACCAGCAACTCAATCCCAAGCAACCTGAAACAATCATGGGTTCTACCACTGTTAAAAAAAAAACACTCGACCCGTCTATACCAACCAACTATAGACCTATCACCACGGTCCCTTTCTTACTAAAAATCCTAGACAGAGTGGCCTACATACAAAGTCAAGAATACCTAGAAACCAAGCAACTATTAGGAATCCGTCAATCGGGCTTTCGTCCTCAACATGGGACAGAAATGGCCCTTGTTGATCTCAAAAGTCAGATCGACGAACTCAAAGACAAAGGTAGGGCTGCCATCCTCCTTCTTTTAGACCTCTCTGCTGCTTTTGACCTGGTTGACCACAAAATCCTTTGTAACCACCTGTCAACGGCAGCACACTTCTCCCATTCGGCAATCACATGGATCCAATCTTTCCTCGATAACAGGACCATGCGTGCCTTCTCTCCTCTAGCAGCGGCCGACCCGATTCCCATCACTTGTGGTGTCCCACAAGGCTCCTGTGTTTCGCCCACTTTGTATAACATTTTTACAAAGCCGTTATTCGACAAGTTGGACCATCTGGGTGTCACCTACACGAATTATGCAGATGACACCCAGATACTCCCAACTCTATCCGGTAACTACAACACGGACATTAGCCGGATCAACGAACTCTTCTCCATCATTCAGGCATGGATGGCCACACATGGCCTCTGGCTGAATGATGACAAGACTGAATTGCTCCTTGTGGGATCCCCCAAAAACATACAGAAACTTAGCCACAGCTATACCAACTTCACCATTGATGGTAATGCTATTCCCATCGCAAAAAGCGTAAAAACCTTTGGTTTCTATCTAGATACCACTACCAACCTATCCAAACACATCAATATGACTGCCTCAGCCACTGCCTACACAGGTAAGCTGATTAGGGCCTGCAGACCACTGCTATCTACCAATAGCTGCCTCACACTAGCCAGAGCACTTATTCAGTCCAAACTTGACTACTGCAATGGCTTATATGCAGGTGCAAACAAATCTGTAATCAACAAATTACATGTCCTCCAAAATAACGCACTCCGAGCTACTCTTAATATCCCTAGGAGAGAACACATCTCTGCTATTAGAAAATCATGTAAATGGCTCTCCATACAACAAAAAGTCGATCTAAAAACTATCTGCCTCACTTACAAAGCCGTCAACCACCTTGCCCCGCCTTATCTAACTGACAAATTTACCTTGAAACCTACCACCAGAATCAAAAGATTCACCAACACACTAAGCCTGGTGGTGCCCAGATACTCCCGTAAAAGAGCCGGCGGATCCAGTTTCCCGGTCTTAGCTGCCCAACTTTGGAACACACTTCCACTGAACATCAAATCCATCCCTACATTTCAACCATTTAGAACCAAGGTCATCGCCTGGATACTGAATAAATAACTAACACCACCTCAGCCTCTATAATTCCGTCTCTTATGCATTCATGACAAATATATTCTGAAATTTTACACTTTTGACTGCTTTTGTATCTATTGTATATTTGTAACTGTATACATTTGGCACTCTTGCCCCTATGTATATACCTGCCATGTAACCATATTCTTGAGCGCCCATATACCCCTGGGTCTGGAGCGCTTTATAAATAAAATAAATAACAAACAAACACATTATTCTCATCCTAGGTCGGCGTACTGTTGCCAAAGAGCCCCTTATTGTTGCCAGATGGCTCCTTATTCTCATTCTACGTCACCCTACTGTTCCCATAGGGATGTTCGCCCTGTCATAGGGTCCATTCTTTTCAAAGGTCTCCCTATTTTGTCATAAGGCCTGTTATTGTTGCCGTAGAGGTACTTACTGTTGCAATATGGCTCCTTATTCTCATAATTGGTCATCCAATTTTGTCATAGGGCCTGTTATTTTTGCCATAGAGCTCTTTAATGTTTGCATTTGGCTCCTTATTCTCGTCATGGGCCACCCTACTGCTGCCATAACACTGCTTGTCCTGTCATAGGGCCCATTATAGTTTCCACAGAAGTCCTTATTCTTTTCATCGGGCCTGTAATTGTTGCCATAGAGGTCATTTTTGTTGCCATATGGCTCCTTATTCTCATCCTAGGTCATGCTACTGTTCCCATGTGCTGCTCCCCCTGTCATAGGGCCCATTATTATACCATAGAGGGACTTATTCATTTCATTGGGCCTTTTATTGTTGCATTAGAGGTCCTTGTTGTTGCCATATGGCTCCTTATTCTCGTCCTAGCACACCAAATGTTTCTCATAGTGACTGTGAATTTTGCCATAGAGCTCTTTTTTATTGTTGCCATATGGATCCATATTTTTTTCATAGGTCTCCCTATTGGTGTCATAGGGCCTGTTATTGTTGCCATAGATTTCCTTATTGGTGCCATATGGCTCCTTATGCTCGTCATAGGCCACCCTACTGCTGCCATAGCACTACTTGTCATGTCATAGAGCCCGTTATTGTTGCCATAGATGTCCTTATTCCTTTCATAGGGCCTACTATTGTTGCCATAGAGGTCCTTATTGTTGCCATATGGCTCCTTATTCTTGTCCTAGGCCACCCTACTGTTGCCATGGTTATTATCGTCATAGATGACCCTATTTCTGCCATAGGGATTGTTATTGATGCCATAGAGCTCCTTACTGTTGCCAGATGGCTCCTTATTTTAATCCTGGGTCACACTGTTGCCATAGGTCTGCTCATCCTGTCATAGGGCCTGTTATTGTTGCCATAGAGGTCTTTATTGTTGTCATATGGCTACTTATTCTCCTCCTAGGTCACCATACTGCTGCCATAGGGCTGCTCGCGCTGTCATAGGGCCTGTTATTGTGTTATAGAGGTCCTCATTCTTTTCATAGTTCTCCCTATTTTGTCATAGGGCATGTCATTGTTGCCATAGAGGTACTTATTGTTGCCATACGGCTCCTTATTCTAATCATAGGTCACTCAATTGTTGTCATAGGGCCTTTTGTTTTTGCCATAGAGCTCTTTGTTGTTCGCATATAGCTCCTTATTCTCGTCATAGGCCATCCTATTGCTGTCATAGCTCTGCTCGTCCGGTCATGGGGCTTGTTATTGTTGCCATAGATGTCCCTATTGTTGCCATATGGCTCCTTATTCTTGTCCTAGGCCACCCTACTGTTGCCATAGGGCTGGTTGCCCTGTCATAGGGCCTGTTATTGTTGCTATAGTGGTCCTTATTTTGTCATGGGGCTCCTTCTTGTTGCCATATGGCTCCTTGTTCTCATCCGAGGTCACCGTACTGTTGCCATAGAGGTCCTTATGGTTGCGATATGGATCCTTATTCTCGTCATGGTCACCCTATTTTTGTCATAGGCATTGCGATTGTTGCCATAGAGGTCCTTATTGTTGGCATATGGATCCTTATTCTTGTTATAGGTCACCCTATTTTTATCATAGGGATTGTTATTGTTGCCATGGAGGTGCTTATTCTTTTCAGAGGTCTCCCTATTGTTTTCATAGGGCCTATTATTATTGCTATACAGGTCCTTATTGTTGCCATATTTCTCCATATCATCATCCTAGCCCTTGGCGCATCTATACACTATTATGCATGAGTGTCCCCTGAGGGCCACTCACCTTTCCACAGGTAGCATGTACTACCGTCCCTTTCCCAACTCCTGGAACCTGTTCTGCCAGTTCGGGGAGAACCTCCGCGAATAGTGGGAACTTGTTCTTCATCGCCTCACCCACCTTTTTGAGCTGCTACAGCCCCGGCAAGAGACCTTGTTTTCGCCCTTCTGCAATATGGAGTGCACTAACATTTGAAAGTACATTTAAGCACTAGGCTCCACTCTTCGTAGGGACTGGACTGCCTATCAGTTAGGAATTGATTGATGAAGAACTGCCTAAAGTCTATTTGCACTGCTTGCTCCCTTTCCTTTTCGGTTGTGGACCTATTCTGTGCTTCAATCCTTTAGGCCACTTGATATTGTATATATGTGTTATAGTAGTGTTGTATTGGTTTGATGTACTACGGTTGATAATTTCTTTGTGTTTGAGTTCAAAGGCCTTGAATAAATGTTCATGTATTTTTAATATATATACACCTGACTGGGAGTGATTTGTAGCGTCCTTCACTGTGTGTGCTCATTGAGGTCTTTCAGTCACACTCACCCCTCCTGAGACTAAGGGCCTCATCACGAGTTTGGCAGTAACCCTTAAATGCAGCGATAACTCTATTATCGCTGCATTTAAGGGTCCGCCAAATCACAGGCTTGGCAGATTTCCCCCCAGCTCTGAGCTGGGGGCAAATCCGCTGCGTGGGCCCAATGGGAAATAGGGACTTACCATTCTGCCAAGACTCTGATCGGGCTTAATAGCGTAAGGGGGTAGGGCAAACAGCCCTGGTGGTAATACCGCCGGGGTTAGTGCCCAACTCGTGATGAGGCCCCTAGTCTTGACCGCCGCCAATGCTACCTTGATAGGTCTGGCTTGTCCAGAAGTTGACCCTGTTCCAAGAAACTAGGCTGGCCTTCTGAACCTCTGCCCACCAGGTCAGAGTTCAGGAATCCATCTTAACAGCAGTCATTCCTCTAGCCAAAGCCACTTATATTGGTGAAGGTTCTATTTCCTTGGGCCCATAAGGCCTTTTCAATGTTGCCTCTGAATGAAAGTATTGCCTTTTCAATCTGTTGAATTTATTTTTCATGTGAGGCCTTTAATTTTTTTTAAATAAATTGCATCTCGCCATCACTGTTCAAGGCCCTTCACGCGAAATGTTCATTTTGGCAAGAACTTATTTTTCTCTGTGTCTTTATTTCCAGCTGCTAAATGCACACACATTTAGACATTTCCATTTCAGTGTTTGCAAAGCCCTTCATTCCATGTAGAATCATCCTTTAATTCAGCTGGGCTTGGTCAATCGCATGCAAGGCCCTTTTGACTCAGTGTCTTGCACACATCATTTTTAATGTGGCAGCTGAAAATGAAAAGCTGCCTTTTTGTCTCTCAGCTCACAATGTGCCTTTTTCATGCCAAAAAGATATTTCTCCATATTTTGGGCCTACATGGGCTTTCAGTTCTTGTCATCCTGGGGCTGTCATTAAAACCTATATTTCTTTTCAGCCTTGTCCTTTGAACACAGGGCGCACATAATTGTATACTTCCTTTCATTCTGCCAGTCAACAGTGTGCTTTCAAATCACAAGAAAGTATTACTGCATTTTTAGACCCGAGTCAGCCAGACGCAGTTTCCTTTTATCTTGGGGCTGACAACCTGTAGTCACGCATAGCAGGTTCTGTGGACACAGAGACTTTCCCAGCTGTGTCCTAGGAAATCTCTCCTACCATAATAGTTAGGTAATTTGAGCATTTGACATAGAGAATTGAGGGTTTTCAACAAAAACCCTGCTTTTTACCCTACATCATGACACATCTGTCAATAAAACTGACACGCAGTAGCTCTGTTTAGACAGTTCTTCCTTTAATGTGACAGAGATGTACTGTGTATCAGAGATTGCCTGTAGAGCTTGGTCTACCCTCTGCAACTACCTCTATCCACACCTGAGAAAAAGGAAGCTAACAGAGCATGTCTGACTATTTTGGGAACAATGCCAAACCTCTAGTCTGGAGGAACACAAGACACAATGGAGAGTGAACTTTATTGATGTTGGTAACATTGTGTTGCACTGTATCAGTGTACTCCTAGCACACACCTTCTACAGAGCAGCCTTAAATGCTAGAGAACCCTGAGCATCCTCTACAGGTCTAGTAGCAGCCCCTGGAACACAAAACACATTAAGCAGAAATGCCCTCAAGGCTGCTAGCCGAACATTCCTAGTATAGGGGCCTGGGATGTGTGATGGGAGGAGACCTGAGGGCCTTGAGGTGGGCAGAGCATTCCTGGCCCACTAGTGTAAACCAACACCTAGGTCCCTGTGAGGTGGAAACAAGGCAACATGTTTGCAACATTTCGTCAGATGCACTGATAGACTGCCAAATTTATCTGATCATTCCCATCTCAGAGATGTCTGGATTTGGGGGTTCCCCAAGGACCGTCTGGTGATTTAGGCAGTCACACCATGGTTGCTTTCTCCTGGAAATGCCTCCAAGAACGCCTCTCTCAGTTGAGGATGCATCGCCATCCTCCTCCGTCTCTGGGATCCTTGAATCTGCCAAGTTTACCCCCAGCTATTTCCTGCTCCAGGAGAAAAGGGCCCATGGCATGGGAAGTATGTCAGCATACGTGGGCGACATGCCTCCAGTGTTTCCAGTGATCGAAGAGAGCGGGAACGGTCCGGCCGGTGGTCCACTACTTTTATTTTTTCTGTCTACAATTCCTCTACTTTTTACAACCATATTCAGCATTCTATAAGAGGATTTGTCCATTCCTGTCCCTGTGCAGCTGTAAAGTTGTAATAGGAGCCTTAGGTACTAGTCACTTAGACTATTGCAATGCCCCGGCTGCAACAGTTGTCATATTTTGCACTATGCTCCCACCTCCCCTCTCCCCTGCCAAGACCACAGTTCCACTACTTTTTTTTTACACTTCTACCACTGGGTGTTTCATTATTTGATGTGCCTGTAACGAGGTCTCCCATTGACCTTCAGAGCTTTCGTGTCCGGTCAAACGGTATTACCCAAATTGACCTTTTACAATTGACCTTTTGCACAATTGACCTTATTATAGTGGTCCTAATTGACCTTCTGCACAATTGACCTTATATTATTTTAGTTACTCTATGTATGTATTGGGTTGGTTTTGGATTATAAATAATATAAGGGGACTGGGTCGGGGGTATAAGGGGGTTTTGGATTGTATGGGGGGTTGCGTAAGGTTGCCCCCCCCCCGCATATATGTCCTAATTGACCTTCTAAATTAGGTCGATTCTCCCAACGTCAATTCTCCCGAGGTCAATTGTGAAAAGGTCAATTAGTATACAACCGGTCAAACCATAGACTCGCCCCGCCCACTTTTCACACCATAGTCAGCATAGCACAGCTTCAAGGAGAATAAATGATCAAAGGACCGTGTTATCGGAATAGGATATGTGTTAATTGTAACAGTTAATATATTTAATGGCTATACAATATGTAAAAGTGACACAGTAATATGCGTCTTTTTTAACTGTGCATTGGTTAATTTAACCAACCTTACACAAACCATCAATATACATATAGACAGTGAATTCACAGTGATATACTAATATCTAGTTGCATGAACTAGACAAACACGCATAGATGTTCCTATACATGCATGCATTGGGGTATGTGTGCGCACGCATCACTCGCTGTTATTTTTGAGTTATTTTCAAAATGATTATTTTTTTGTAGCAGTGTACAGTTCCAGGTAAATGAATCCAGAATTAGTAGAATAATGGCCGTTTCTTCTGGCGAGGTTTGCGTAGCTTGGGAAACATTCAACCGAGTTTGAGCTTTTCAAAATCAATACAAATGGGAAGACAACAATCAGATAAGAGCTTACATTGTACATTTATTATTTGCAAACATATTTAAAATGCACGACATTGGGAATTAGTGTAAAACTGAGAAAAGTATTGAAGTTTTCCCGCTATTTAATATTACAAATACCAACATGATGTCTGTGACGCTGTTTTTATTTATAACATTTCACAGGCACCCCTGCCCCCCACCCCCCCCCCCCCCCTTTCCTGCCAGAAACCAGCAAGAGACCGGAAGCTGAACTCCTCCAAAGAGTCTGTCCCAAAATGTCCCCGGGACCCAAAGTCCCGCTGAGGTCTTCATCATGTCGGACGCCCAGATCTCACGGTGTGTTCCTCATCAGGTCACGTGGTCACTGAGTCCCCAGGTGTTCCAGCAGAGCCAAAGGTGAGAAGGGGAGACCACTGGGAAGTGCTGGCCCACCCACCCAGGAAGTCCAAGCCCCAGAGGAAGTCCTCCTGCAGGTTCCAGACCAGAGAGGCAGGGGGGTCATTTGGTCCATGGTGCCAGGGAGCCTGAGAGGAGGGGGCCGATGGGGGGCTGGGTGAGCATGCACTCCTCAGAAGCAGTGACTCTTCTGTCCACTGAGGGTGGGTGGAGACATCCGGTGTCTGCTCTCCTCTGAAGTGTGCTGAGTGATGGACACTCTGGAGCTGGGGGTGATCCACAGATGGCATGGTAAGCTTGGGTAAGTGCCTGGCTCTTCGGTTCTGGAACCAGACCTGTGAATAAAGGAAACAGAAAAAGGACTGTCAGATTGAGTTGAGGGGTATGTACATTTATACAGTAATGAAATAACTCACCCTTCCACAATCGTGGACCCCATCACCCAGCTCTCTCCCCTTCTCCCTGCCCCTCAATTCTAACTCAAACGTTGACATCTCCAGCCCTCCCGGGTACATCCTGCCTCAGTCTGTCCTCCCATTTATTTTCATTGCACACAACCCAACCCAACTTCATCCAGCAGAAAAATCCAGGATGGATGGAGACAGAAGGACATGGTGAGGTTTCTTCAACATCCACACTTAACAGAAATGAGGATATGAGGGCAAGGGAGATGATGAGAAGGTAAGAGTTAAACAGATGGAGAAAAGCAATTAAATAAATGGTTCTAAGCCATCCTGGGATCAGACTACTGCATATCATAAATCACACAGTTACGTGTTGTTTGATGGTTCTCCCTAGAATAAGACAGTCCTTTAGAAGAATGATTGATAATTAAATTGCATGAGACCCCTTTTAAATAAAGCCCAGAGAGATGTTGGGCCCAGTGTTGGGGAGCAGCTATGCTACTGACCTGGATTCTAGACTCGGGGACCCCGGTCACCTGCGCGAGGTGGGATCTGTGGCTGAAGTCGGGGTAGGGGTTCAGCTGGAAAGTGGCCCTCAGGAGTGCCAGCTGCTCTGTGCTGAAGGACGTCCTCTTCCTGGAGCCCCCTCCACGTGGAGGACCTGAGGGGTTCGTAGAAGGCAGCTCAAGCTTGGCTCTCTTGTGAACCCCACTATCCACCTGCTCAGGAGAGGTCTCTGAAAGGTGAAAACATAACAAGGCAGTTAGTAACACATCTCCAAATCTACACACCCATGATTGACACTGATGAGGACACAACAGCAGAGTGCTGGGTCATGTCTTACCTGGGCACTCAATGGCCTGGGATGCTGGGGGTTCTGTCTTCAAGGCCCTCTTGGTGGGGTAGGTCAGAGGGTAGTCATTTTCCAGAGACAGCACCTCAAGGAGCACCTCCTCCAGCTCAGGGTCTCTCTCCATCCTCCTCTGTCTCGCTCTCTGATGAGTGTGAGTGGCCCACCTCTGCTCTCTGCTTATATACTGACCCTGGAGCAGAGGCTTCTGGGAAGTGGGTCAGGACATGTGTACTCCAGGTTCTGGATAATGAGGGCGTGAGGTGCGGGCAGTGCCACTGTTTGATGTACCTGAATCAAGGCTCTGATCTTCGGAGCTTTCATCTCCGGGTCAGAGCCGAATCACAGCACCGGCCCCGCCCAGTTTTAATGCTTCTTCACATAACACAACTTCAAAGAGATCAAATGAGGCCTTGTCACCACAGCAGGGTCTCTCCTGTCTAAATGACAATTAGCTAATTGTGTATACATCTGGGTATTCCTAAAAAAAAAACAATGCAATACATATATGCAGAGATACACTTTTACATTTTGGCGAGGAAACACTTCACACGAATACACATGTTGATTCCATGCAAATATAGTTTGGAGTCATAAACAGTACATGCACTGGTGGACAGTATAACATCACGCTCATTATACCGCTCGTGGAATCTGTGGAATATATATGCACAATACCCCACCGCCACCAGTGTTAGTGAAATGGCTATTTGGTGAACTTGGCACTAATGATGTTATGTGTGTATTAGTCCAAAAGCCAGCCAGGCAAGGCCCTCGTTAATCCAACATGGAGCATTTGACACGCGCTGGCCTGTGTGCAACTGAAGGACTAGGTCCCTGGGTACTTATTACACTGAGTGTGCGTTCATTGCATAGCATGTTCTTACTGCCTTAAGGAAATGCAGTATAAACAGACCCAGAGCAACCAAGGGTTCGGGGGAACCTCTGGTAGGGGGGCTGTAGTTCCAGTGTGTGACACCCTTGTATTTTAACGCTTTCATAGTCCGAGGGTGCAGGTGTACAGCTCCTCTTCCGAGGCCACACGTGGTGGCCTCTGTCGGCAGAGTGCTGATGACACAGGGAACGGCACCCAGGGACAGCAGACACATTACTGTGAAATCAGGAATAATCTAATGAACGGAGGCTTGGGGGTGCCCCGACTGGAATGGGGCGTGTTATTATGCATGTATAAGTCATACAGCTCATTGTCCTGGTCGTAGGGCACTTTGCCCCTCTCACATTACCCCTCATTGCTGTCCTGTGCCCGGGCATTGCTGTTATAAGGCTCCTTGTTGCCATGGGGGCCCTCCTTGTTGTGGTAGGGTTTCACGTGTTGTTGCCATAGGGCTCGCCATTGTTTGCTTATGTTATGTTATGTTATGTTATGTTAAATGAACTTATGTGCATCTGAGGGTATCATGGCGCTGGAGTTCTTATGGCTCCTTATTCCTTTCATAGGGTCTGTTATTGTTGCCACAGAGCCAGGGGTGTAATTATAGGGAGTGGTGGATCAGGAGGTTTTGTCCCCCAACTTCTGTGGCATGCCTTTTTGTCCCCCCATCTTTTGGTGGGAGGGCAGGGGGACCGCAATCATCAATTATGTAATTGAACAGCGTGAGCCCTGCTGGGGTGCCCAGCAAGGCTTGCACTGTCTCATTACATGATTCAGAGATGCCTGGCAGCCGCGCCGCAACACATTCGGGGCTGGGATGCCCTGCGTGGCTCAGTCCCTCACCCTGGCCGACCTTACTCAAAGTCAGCAGCCAAGGTGCTGAACTAGGTGTTGCTGGGCTGGCGCCTGTGCTGCCACGCTAGCAGCAGTACTTCCAGGGGCTGCGGCGCAGAGCATCACTTTCCGGCTTTGTGTTTGTGCGACACACAGACAGGAACAAGGAAGCTCATTCTGTCTGGAGGCGTGTGAGTGTGAAGCAGTTAGGTCGGGGTAACATGAGACGTGGCCCCGGGCGACATTTGAAAGCAGAGCAAAGGTACATTTTTAAAAGAATAATCATTTTTGATTGTGTTTGTGTACGTTTGTTGGGGAGCTCTGTCCAAGCCCTCTGAGGCAAAATACATGCAAACTTCCTAATTGGCTATGGATTGCACCAACAGAAGTGACTTCACAGAAAAGGACATTGCCAGGAGCATCATCAGTCTTTGATACCTGGAGGCACCATGGAAGTGACTTTAGAATAAGTTGCCATAAATAAGCCAAGTGACAAATAACTTTGTGGTGCAAAATACCTAAATTGCACTATTGTTATATGTGGAGCAACTCTATAGTCATTAGGCTTTTCCATTATAATAGCATGATACATTAACATAAGCTTTGAAGTGAATCAGAATCACTTACAGAGCTGCAGATAAGACACAATATGATTAAATGATTTGCTCAGGATCACACACTTGGTTCAATGTGAAACTGGGATGTGGACAATTTAAGCGACCGCGTACCTCTTTCCAGGCTTAGTTTTTTAAATTGTTTTATTTATTTATTTTTAACAATTTTTATTAATTCCAACAACAAAAAAACAAATATAAACCAACAGTGAACAGCAATTATACATTCCATGTCTCATGTACAATGTTGTGGTGTATCCATTGCCCTCCCGTTACCCCTTTCCCTATCCCGCGCCTATCCCACATCACCACCCGCCACCACCCTTTCTGAGGGCACCCCCTTTCCCTCTCCTCCCGAAGAACCACCGTCCTCCAAGCATGTCTAGTCAGACCCAGACAGCGTGGCTACTAGTTGCCTCCAGGCTATCAACGTCTCCACTTGTTCATCTCCACCTCTATTTACTGCTTCGCCCCACACCACCGTTTCCGTATCCGCCCCTTTCCGGAGATCCTGCCACCAGGCTTCTACTTTCGGTCTATTGCTTACTTTCCAGCTCATAGCAATTCTGCGCAGGTTTAGTTGATATAGCTATTTATTAAGGTTTTGCTTTACATTTCATGTACTTAAATAATTATATATAGCAATGCCTTGGAAGCAAACCACATTACATAATACACTAGCCTTTCATAGTAAACTAACAATACACTATACACAGTGTCATAAAAATATGTTGAGCAATGGGAGTATGGCTTTAGTTTCATTCTCCCCATTCTGCATGCAAAGTCACAATAGCTTCATGCATATTAATATGAGCCTAACAAATCCCCCTTGAGTTTCAAAGCCATAGTAATTATTTCATAAAGCCTGCAACATTATGCACCCTTCTCACTTCTGATGACTCCCTCCCATTCACATTTCTAAAGGGACAAAATTCCCTGCTAATAGTGCCCCCCTCCCTCCCGTCAGTGCCTAATGGCTCACATTGTAATGCTCTTTTGACAGAGCAATGTGAGGACCCTCTGCTGCCCGGACCTCCTTGGGACATTGTCCTGGCAGCGGGACACCTCTACCATTCGGAATAGGCATGGTGTCCTGAGCAGGAATTGCTCAGCACACATTGTCCTGCGAGCTGGACACTTTTGCCCTTGGGCACCCTCTTTGAGGTGCCGAATGGGAGCGGTGTCCCAATGGCAAATGTCCCGGTCTGGCTCTTGCACCCCCAATTCCCCTGCCTCTCCTGCTCGGTACTCCACTGCTTGGAGCCATTGTAACACAGGAAAACATACCTTGATTTTTATCAGCCAGAATCTTGTAGAAATAAATCTATCAGCAAGTAGACATATAAGGCGCTGTGCAGAACCCCAGTTTGGAGATATAAGGCATTTAAAAATCTATACCAATTATACTTGGTCACCCACTGCCCTGCATTAACCGATGGCTTCTGCCTTTGAATGAAAGGAAAAATCAAGGCAATTGCTGACATTCCAGTGTATGTGGTCCTTTCGGCCATGGCTTCATAATTCTGTTAGGTCAAGTCAACGTAGCCCTAAATTTCAGGGATCAGGGGATGATAAAGTCTGGTCTGCTCAATGGATGTTGCGCCACTGTTTCCATGTCTTATTGTATATGTACATATAAATGTTGTGTGCACACAGTGTATGTCAGTGGAGGTGCTGGGTGCATTGGTGTGAGTTAGAGTGTGTGCAAGCACATGTGTGTTGACGTTTGTGTCTGAATGGTTGATAAATAATGCATTGTTTGTATGTTCTAGTGGTATTAAGTTTGTGAATGTTATGTTGTGTCACTTGGTGCATGGCAGGCCAGCTGAAAATGTGTGGGGGCCAAATTGAATTTTAAAGATACGCCAACAGTCTTATGAAAGTTATAACAGAACGTCAGCAATGGAATCTTGTGATGTATTAGTTTAGTGTTATCCCTCAGGGATTTAGGTTTTTTGAATGACGTACAAAATCACGGTTGAATTGACCGTAGTCATTTTCGCTGCAAATACGTTTTTACCTCGGTACAAAAAACCAATCCCATGTCCCCCAAACCTCCAGTACACCCTTAAATCCCCCACTTACCTTTTCTCCATCCACCGCCTCTTCTGTAACCTGCAGCGTCAGAGCCATCCCTCTAACGCGGGTCTGATCTGACGTCGCAGGGTCCCTTTTTCCATTTTCTTCTTTTTTTTGTTGGGTCCTCTTTCAGAAATGCTGAGGAGGCGGGGGACACCCTTGCAACCGCCGAAGCCAAAAATACCAAACATTGGGTGCGGGGGACACCCCTGCAACCCCTGCTCTTCATGTTCGGTATCTTCGGCTTTGAACTAATGGTGATGACCGAATTCAGTGAAATCTATCATTCAACCACATTTCTTTGAACAATTTGCCCGAAACAATCCCTCAGAGCCACCATCCGCCCTCCTTCCACCCCACCCCTTTCCTTCAGTTGTCATGTCTGCCCCTCCCCCAACATTTTCATCAAAGTTACTACACTGCACAGAGCTCCTTATTCCTGCCACAGGGCTCCTTATTCCTGCCACAGGGTTCCTTATTCCTGTCATAGGGCTCCATATTCCTGTCATTGGGCTCCATATTTCTGCCATAGGGCTCCTTATTCCTGTCATAGGGCTCCTTAGTCCTAACATAGGGCTCCTTATTCCTGCAACAAGGCTCCTTATTCCTGCCACAGGGCTCCTTATTTCTGCCATAGGGCTCCTTATTCCTGCCATAGGACTCCATATTCCTGCCATAGGGCTCCATATTCCTGCCATAGGGATCCATATCCCTATCCTGTGGTGACAACCAGAAAGACAGTGAGCAACTATCCATGGTCTTCAACACTGTTGAACAATGGATGGATACAAACTGGATGGGCCTAAATGGCAAAAAAACGAGCTCATGGTCTTTGGATCACATTCAGCAAGAATGAAGCTACAGACATCCCATAGCTCATTCATGATAAAAGACACCCAAATACAAGTCCTGGGCAAGGTAAAAACCCTTGGTATGATGCTCAAAGCGTCCCTTGGGTCTGAAGCACAAACACAATACATAAAAAGAACGTGCTCATACCATCTTAGATTGTTAAAAGCAATTAGAGCATATTTATCAGAAGACAATTGTGCAACCATCGCAAGAGCCACTATATTATCACGCCTCGACTCTGGCAATGCACTTATCTTAGGATCTAACAAACAATGCATTCACAGCTATCAAGTCGTTCAAAACAATGCAATAGGAATTATTAAACGAAAACCCAGAACCCAGCACATCAGCGAAGCCATGAAAGACTTACACTGGTTGAAAATCAAAGACTGGGTCCAATTCAAGTCTCTGACGTTGGTATACAGGTGCATTTTTGGAAAAGCCCCGGCTTATCTAAAAACTAAACTTTTCCTTCATGTGCCCAACAGAAAGCTGAGATCATCAGATCAAGGTAGGATCGCAGTGGCCACCCAACAGCGTAAAAATGGAGCGGGAAAATCCTTCCCTGTCATAGTCGCTGGCCTATTGAATAATCTCCCTGATCACATAAGGAGGGAAACTAATTATATGCGTTTTCGCAAACTACTGAAAACCCACCTCTTTAAATAAAGTCACCTAGTTCTTTCCCTCTCTCCAGCTGTTGTCTTTTGTAGTGTGTTTTAATGTGTCCATGTTTCCTCTGCGTGTTCTTGTCTCTGTGCCCCGAAGCTTGTGAGCTACCGGTGAAATATAAATAAAATAAAATAAATAAACAAATAAATAAACAAATAAATAAGTCTTAGGGCTCATTATTCTTGCCCTGGGATCCCACTGTTGTCTTAGAATGCCTACTTCCTGTCCTAGGGCTCCTCCTTCCTTACCTATAGCTCATTTCTTGTCACAGGTCCCCCTATTTTTGTCATAGGGATCCTTATTGTTGCCATAAAGCTCCTTATTCCCGTCGTAGGTCACCCTACCCTACTGTTGCCATGTAGGTCCCTTTTCTTATCATAGGGCCTGTTATTGTTACCAGAGAGCTCCTGATTCTCATAATAGGTCATCTGATTGTTGCCATAGAGGTCCGTATTGTTGCCATTTGGCTCCTTATTCTCATCATAGGTCACCCTACTGTTGCCATAGGGCTACTCGTCCTGTCATAGGGACTGTTATTGTTGCCATAAGAGGTCCTTATTCTTTTCAAAGGTCTCCCTAGTGTTGTCATAGGGCCTGTTATTGTTGCCATAGAGGTCCTTATTGTTGCCATATCGATACATATTCTCATCATAGGTGACCCTATTTCTGCCAAAGGGATTGTTATTCATGTCATAGAGCTCCTTATTCTCATCCTATGTCACACTGTTGCCATAGGGCTGCTCGTCCTGTCATAGGGCCCATTATTGTTGTCATAGAGGTCCTTATTGTTGTCATATGGCTCCTTTTTCTCCTCCTACGCCACCCTACTGTTGCCATAGGGCTGCTTGCCCTGTCATAGGGCCGGTTATTGTCTCATAGAGGTCCTCATTCTTTTCATAGTTCTCCCTATTTTGTCATAGGGCCTGTTATTGTTGCCATAGAGGTACTTATTGTTGCCATAAGGCTCCTTATTCTCATCATAGGTCACCCAATTGTTGTCATAGGGCCTGTTGTTTTTGCCATAGAGCTCTTTATTGTTCGCATATAGCTCCTTATTCTCGTCATAGGCCATCCTACTGC
Source organism: Ambystoma mexicanum (assembly GCF_040938575.1). Taxonomy (NCBI): domain Eukaryota; kingdom Metazoa; phylum Chordata; class Amphibia; order Caudata; family Ambystomatidae; genus Ambystoma; species Ambystoma mexicanum. The sequence goes on from NC_090921.1 coordinate 229,606,350, forward strand.
TGCCATAGCGCTGCTCGTCCAGTCATGGGGCCTGTTATTATTTCCATAGAGGTCCTTATTCTTTTCATTGGGCCTGTTATTGTTGCCATAGAGGTCCCTATTGTTGCCATATGGCTCCTTATTCTTATCCTAGGCCACCCTACTGTTGCCATAGGGCTGGTAACCCTGTCATAGGGCCTGTTATTGTTGCTATAGTGGTCCTTATTTTGTCATGGGGCTCCTTCATGTTGCCATATGGCTCCTTGTTCTCATCCGAGGTCACCGTACTGTTGCCATAGAAGTCCTTATTGTTACGATATGGATCCTTATTCTTGTCATGGTCACCCTATTTCTGTCATAGGGATTGCTATTGTTGCCATTGAGGTCCTTATTGTTGTTTTATGGATCTTTATTCTTGTTATAGGTCACCCTATTTTTGCCATAGGGATTGTTATTATTGCCATGGAGGTGCTTATTCTTTTCATGGGTCTCCCTATTGTTGTTATAGGGCCTATTACTGTTGCCATAGAGGTCCTTATTGTTGCTGTTTTGCTCCATATCCTCATCCTAGGTCACCATAGAGTTACAATAGGGCTGATCTACCTGTCATAGGGCTTGTCATTGTTACCATAGAGGTCCTTATTCGTTTCATAGGTCTCCATATTGTTGTCATAGTGCTTGTTATTGCTGCCATAGAGGTCCTTATTATTGCCATATAGCTCCTTATTTCTCATCATAGGCCATCCTACTGCTGCCAAAGGGTTGCTCGTCCTGTCATAGGGCACAATATTGTTGCCATAGAGTTCCTTATTGTTGCCATATGGATACTTATTCTCTTCATAGGTCACCCTATTTCTGTCATAGGGATTGTTATCGTTGCCATAGAGGTTCTTATTGTGGCCAAATGGCTCCTTATTCTCATCATAGATCACCCTACTGTTGCCATAGGGATGTTCGCCCTGTCATAGGGCCCATTCTTTTCAAAGTGCTCCCTGTTTTGTCATAAGGCCTGTTATTGGTGCCATAGAGGTACTTATTGTTGCCATATGGCTCCTTATTCTCACCATATGCCACCATACTGCTGCCATAGCACTGCTCGTCATGTCATATAGCCCTTATTGTTGCAATAGATGTCCTTATTCTTTTCATAGGGCCTATTATTGTTGCCATAGAGGTCTTTATTGGTGCCATATGGCTCATTATTCTCACCATAGGTCACCATTTATTTGTTATAGGGCTCCTTTTTGTTGCAATATGACTCCTTGTTCTCATCCTAGGCCACCCTACGGTTGGCATAGATTTCCTTATGGTTGCCATATGGATCCTGATTCTTGTCATAGGTCACCCTAATTTTGTCATAGGGATTGTTATTGTTGCCATAGAGGCTACTTATTCTCGTCATAGGTCACCTTACTGTTGTCATAGGGCTGCTCGCCCTGTCATAGGGCCTGTTATTGTTACCATAGAGGTCCTTATTCTTTTCATCAGTCTCCCTAGTGTTGTCATAGGGCCTGTTATTGTTGCCATACGGCTCCTTGTTACTGTCGCGAGGACTGGGCTGCACTCGTCTGAAAACGATTGAACAATCCTAAATGTTCGAATGCTGCTGTCCTCTAGGCTCAATACATTCCAGAAAAAGTGACCTTTCAGAGAGAAAGAAATCCTTTCCTCTCTGAACCATTGGAATTTTAAACCATGTTCTTATTCTAAGTGCAGGGATTTCATCAGGGCTCAAGTCGAGGGTACACACAGGGGGACGGAGTCCACCCACTTTATTCAGAGGGTGGACTCAGTCCCCCCAGCTAAAATGGGAAACCTTGATTGACCTCTTTGAATTTATGAATTAAAGATGAGTTCAGGGATCAAACCGCAGTCGTCAGGTTCGTAGGCCGGACACTGCACTAAATAACCTGATGAAAAATAGCAAACAACTAAAGGTGAAATGTCAACTTTCGGTACTGCAAGTCCCAGCGAAAACGTTTGTATTGATTCTTGGAGTTTAAAACATGCACACCTTTTAAAGTTTTCAAAAACACTATTGGAGGAAAATATCCTCTCTTGGTTTTGCGTTTGAGTTGATTTTATAAAAGGCAAATTCCATTCGTCCTTGTGCAATTTGACTGGTTATGCATAGCCAATTTAATGAAATGTGCATATTTCACCTTGACATGCTCATTTCTGCTGACGTCGCATCCGATTGCGTTTGTTGAAGAGTCCTCCCACTTTAATTTTTAGGGCTTGACCCCTGGATTTCATGCACTCTGTTAATCGTGACTGGCTGTTTTGTTTAATACTTTATGGATTGTGAAGGGCACGGACACTCCACAATGCCATGTATACACCCATGTAATATGGGTCATGAAGAACGCACGCGGGCACATTCAGTGTTTTTTGTGTGGATGGCAATACTTGAGGAGAGAGTGACATTTTCCTGAATTTTACATTTTTAATAATGCTTCTTGGAGATACCAGCAACATTGTGTATTTTGTCATTTCGTTTGGGGAAATTGTCCCATCTTCAAAGACCCGGCGTGTGGGAACTTCAAGAGGGCGTTAACACCTGCCACAGGGCGCGCACTCGGCATCCAGTCTGTGAAGGTCACTGGGTTCGTGATGTGTCAGACGCGGATCTAACTACCATAACTTCACGATTACAAATTCCCCCGCAACCCCCAGCCCTCCCTCCCCGCCCTTACTTGCCACCGCACCCACAGATCAAAAGACGACAGGAGAAGCTGTCCTTTTGGTCATCTTCTCTGGGCTCGCAACACTATTGACTTTTAGTTTTCGCTACTGCGTAGCACTAAAGCACCACCGATAGGGCAAAACTATTTAATTAGAGAACAGCAAGGATAGGCACTGCTACTGTATGTCCAAGTAATCATGGCATTCTACACCTGTTACCATCTTATTGCCAGGCAGTACCATTATGTCGGTGCCTATCCGATGCCTACGCAACAGCCCCAAACTGTTGGCTTTACCAATGCTTGTTTACACAGCCCCAGGCACTGGGTGGCTCAGTTCATGAGCATTCAGAAAAGGCTTCACCAGGACAGGAATGAGAAGTTAGCATGTGGTGTTGTATTGTGATGTATTGTACAGGGGATGAGGCAAGGAAAATGTGAGTACTTTTTATTTTAGTATTTAAAGCATGGACCTAGCTCGAGACGAAAGCGCTGTACAGAGCGTGCACAGAGTGTGGGTAGCCGGCATTTGGGCTAACATCTTTTAACAGCGCAGTACTGTGAGGTATATGTGTCGGTATGTGTATCCATTGGAATGAGTCCTTGGTCAAGTGTTGTTGAAATTACAAAAAAACATCTGATGATAGTTCACACTCACCCCAGCCGACATCAATGCTGTATTGTATTGTATTTTTTGCAGTGCGACCATCCAGGAGCACAGTGCTTTTCTCCCATCCAGGAGCACAGTGCTTTTCTCGGAACACGGATCTCTGTAACATTTTATTGAGAGGGCACCCTCAAAACGGGGAGTTCAAGGTGTCACACATAAAACAGTTTAATGGATTCCTTTATTCAGCCCTATCTGCAATTCATCTAATCCCCCTTGGATCCCTACCCCCGAGCTGCCAATGAGCCAAGGTCCACGCCGGTGTGCAGGAAATATATTTATTTTTATTTGCATTAGATTTCGCGAAACTCGCACTTAAATATCATACACCACTTTATCCGTGGCACAAGACGAAACACTTCTCTCAACATAAATAAATCACAAACGTGAGTTGAAAAGAACACACATCACAATTTTTTACTTTCTAAAAATGTCACTTCAAGAAATAATTAGCACTCGTCAGTGAACGCAATTTACAAACGTAGTGCTGTGCAATGTCGATTTTCCTGTGCGCTTAAACGGCTAGCAGTTTGGCTTTTCAGATTTGGACAAATGCATATAGCAATTATGATTTCACCCACACATTTGGTTTAAAATAAACACAGGGTGTTTTAACGGTTTAACGGTTTGTTTTTCAGACCCCACCACCCCTCCCTTCTTTGTTCTGGGTTGGGGAAGTCTGACAGAAAAATTCGGATGATTGAAAAATGTTGGATTTCAGACCCCCACCACTTAAAGGTCTGTGTTAGGGAAGCTGGACAGCAAAATTGGGATGATTGGAGAATTTTGGATTTCAGACCCCCTCCACTCAAAGGCCTGTGTTAGGGGAAAGGTAGACACAAATATTGGACTGATTTAAGAACTGCTTAAAGAAGTCAGGGGTCAACAGGACAAAAAGGATTACCCAATTAAATTATAGTCTATAGTTTTTCAGCGCACACTGGGAAGTGAGCTTTGTTAATTTAATATTTTTTTTAAAATATCACCCCTTACTGTTCTGCCAAAGGGAATTAATTAAATTAATATTTGGCTTGCAGGCCACCCTGAACAACCTGAAGGAATACACTGACTGCAACTCTCTGCTAGTGAATACACTGAAGACCAGAATCACGGTATTCTACCCACCCAGGAAAAAGGTAAAGCCCACAAAGTGGGAGATGGGCGGAAGACACATTAAAGTGGTTAACACCGACACATTCTTAGGTCTGCACCTTGATAACAAACTACAAGGTACAACACACTTAGATTATGTCCGCACCATACCCTCTATCCTCATTGGCACCATTAGTTCCCTAGCCACTAAAGCAGGAGGGTTTTCAATTGATACAGTTACTCAAACTTTACCAAGCTAAGGTGTCCTCTACTATCCTTTATGAAGCAGAACTATAGGCCACGCAAAATCTCGTAATGGTCAGCAAACTTGAGCATACCTTGTTAAAAAGGCTATTAAGACTACCACAGCATACTACTATTGATATGCTCTTCCTTGAATATAATGTGATGCCTATAGCCTAAGAATTCAATCTAGTTGCCTGGTAACAGCGTGGAAACTCGCAAATGCACCAGCTCAAACACTTATGGGTCTTATTCATATGGTCATATCCACACGAGAAGCATTAATGCTTAAGACCCACATGGCCAAAATAAACACACTCACCAACTATTGGCTACAGCAATGACAATTAACGCTGGACATAACACTAAGCACATTTAAGAACCGAGTCAAGGAAATGCTGTGCAGGAATAGCTTAGAGCAGTCTATGGTTAACCTAGCGACGTAAAATCAAGCATCGGAATGTTACTGGCATATCCAAGATCGGAATATACCACCCCCATACATCCAACACTTTATTGGCAACTTCCTTGTCTGGGACTATATTACATTGAAATTCAACATGTCAGGACTAGGGAGATTGAGGGTGCGTTGCATGGCATCGAAGGGAATGCAGGGAATGCCAACTGTGTGGGGCATGTATCCTTGAAACATTAAAATAAATTCTGTTTCAGTGTGAGGCTTTGGGATATTGAGACAAACTGCACAGCTGGCTATAGGTATGACGAACGCAGAAAGGACGAATGAAGGATGGAAGTTGGTCCTAAGTGGGAGGAGTGAAGGTGCATCATTTACTTCACACTTTTGTGGAGGGTGTCCACTATCCTGGACATCTGTAGATGAACTGGCTGTCACCTCTGGACATAATAACCAGAGATTCTACTTTCTTAATACTTTGATGTATTGCTATGCCATTGTTTTATGGATGTATGGCTTCTTTTGATTTTGAACTTGATTGGAATTTTTATGTTATGTGAAAAGTTTGTATCACACTATAGCACAGTAAAGCAAATAAATGTTTTTAGTTAAATAGGCTAATGATCTACACATTTGTGCCCTCCCCCACCCCCCACTCACTATAAAGGGAAAGGATTTAAGGGCAGTCTATTCCCCCACCTTTTGGTTACAAAGGGCTCAAGTCTACTTACATTGAAAACCTCTGTTTAAAGTTCAGGACAGCCAGCTGCATGCCAGTACCCGCAGGAAAGATAGGGCAGGGGTCTGGTCACTCCACTCTCAAGGATGGACTCCCGCTCTCCACCATTGCACCCAGTCAGCGTTTAGGCCTTTGTAGAAATAGAAAGCTCCACCCAGATGCACTCTCAGCAATCTCCTCTGTGGTTCCTTGCAGCTGTCAGATGGTGATTTTTAGCAGTTCTCCCTGATGGTAAATTTGAGCAGTTCTGTCCCTTCCTCATTGTGCATTCCCCCTTATATAGCAGGGATGACACCATAAAGTTTACAATCTTGTGGAAGTACCCTGCAGGAGTTCTCCCAACTAGGATTGGACAGTTACCCTTCTCTCGCCTCCCTATTCCAGCCCAGCTCTACGGATTGGTATAGATGTATGGTAATTCCCATTTGTAATCTCCGTCTGTTCTCATGTCAAATTTTGGCAAAAATCTAGTTATGTTGCAAAACTTTATAATTTTACTGGCAACTGTCTTAATATATATATATGTAATATATATATATAAATATATATTTTCTGATTCAGCTAATCATGGAGAATTAAATAAGATGAGAGGCAGGTCCGCACCATTTTGCACGGCCGTGTGGCAATTTTCTGCAATTTTCACAAAAAGTATGATTGTTAGGAAAATTCAATTGTTCCCCATATTCTTAATTTCATCCTGCACCCGTTCACCAACTCCCAAATTTGAAAAATGTTCAGATTAGTCAGAAACCCATTTTAGATAGCCATTACAGTTCCCTGAGTCGTAGTTGGATGAATTTTAAATCACCAAAATTGTCTGCAAAGTGCCTAAAAACAGACACATAAATTAAGAAAATCTAATAAAACCTAAGTTATAATAGTCCTTTTAAACAAAGGGAATCTTCACCTGTGCCCATATGAGCTTCCCTTCATCCATGCCATTTGCCATTTACCAGTGTTTTTATTGTTTCTTTGAAATTTGGAGTTTGTTCTTTGAAGTTGAAGTTTCAGTCTCCCTTAATTGCAGCCCCTGTCTTCACACCACCTGTTTACATTCTGGTCATGATCCAGCCAACGGAAATTGTGCCGCAGAGACAGCAAGTCTAAAGGACACTTGGGTTTCCACAACTTTCAAGCAAGCCACATTTTATTGCAGTTGTAAAATAGCTGGGGGAATGTAAACCAGGCTTCTGTGGGGGAGTTATTTGTAACGTTTGTCCCGCAGCAAGCAAACCGGGTCTGCCTTGGGCCCAAATAACTTTTTCAGGGAAGCAAAGTGAGCTTTTCTTTTCAAATGTTTGGAGGTATTCTGCATGTGAAACATAATATACATTTTATTTTTGTCAAACCTCACCATGTCTTTTCCTTGACATTTTTATGTTAGCAGGGGTACATTTTACACATTTAAACTGCAAACACATATGCAAAGCCTTTTTTGTGTCAATGTTTAAAAATCCTGTTTTCCATGTGAAAGGGACCTTTGATTCTCTTCTAGCTTTATGAATTAAAATGCAGCTTTTTCTTTGGTAATGACAGGTAGGCCCTTTTCACATGGCCCTTCAGTTTTAACTTGCAACTATACATGCAAAGACATTTTTGTGTCAGTGTGAAAAATCCTGCTTTTCATGAGAAAGGGCCTTCTGTTTGGGGCATTTGACTACACCCCACGTCTCAGACAACTCAGCTGCAATGCGGACTAACTCTCCACAGTGCCATCCCATGTTCGATTCATTTCTTCAACTGGCACACACAATGTGACCCCAACATGCACTGATGCGCGCTTGCTGGTCCTTTCCTCAAAAGCTGCCGACAGCCTCGGAGAGACTGTTGCTGATGTCGCACTGAAGAATGCGAACACCGTCCTCTAAGTGGAGATTCCATTATCTCCAGCACACACACTGTGCCGATGACTTCAACACTGAGCAGCCCACCATGGTAGGGAGCGGAGCTGCACCAACCGAACGGCTGCAATGGCTAACAGTGAGAGATGGCCATGGCACGGAACTCCAGACATAAGATGACAGGGGAGGCTTGCTATTGGCATTTTGCCCAAAGCACCAACTCTCCAGTTACTGGCGCCATCACAGAAGCAGATACGCTTCTTCAGAATTCCCCAGCCCCTTGTCTTAGCCATTTAGCAGCGCCCAATAACATCTCCTTACAAAACACACACTTCAGAGTATCTCATCCATCGCTTCTTCACCTGCCCAGCAGCACGCCCTAGCACAGTGGCTGTTCACTTGACATAAATTCTTTTACTCCCGCTGGGTGTCATTTAACCAGTGGTGCCAGGCGCTCTGGCAGAACAACTGCCTTAATCCTTAAGGACCAATCTGTGCCAATTATACTCTTTATGGGTGGTGGGATAACATTGGTGGTGGGCAGTAGACCCCCCTTTCCTTTCTGCTTCCATCTGTTTCTTTCTCCTGCACCCCCCACGGCAGTCTCATCTCTCTCCTCTCTCTCACACAGGTAACTTGTCACTTCTTCTTCTTCCTTGTCCTCACCATAGACCAGCTCATCACCAGCTGTTACTTTCAAGATAAATACTCAGGAGGCTGCATGTATGTTGATTAGGCTTCTTTAATCAGGTTACGTGTTCAGTTCAATTGTCATCTTGAACAGAGGTACATCAAGAGATCAGGAAGATCAGAGGGGATCCCATCGGCTCACATCACCCAAGCTAAATACTTCAACTGCCTGGGTGGAACCTTCATTCAACCACAAACATTCCAGACACACCGAGAGCATTCCATTCATAACCTCACTCACCATGCCTTCAGGTAATAGGGACCACACAAGGAAACCAGTCATAACAGGGAGGTTGGGGTAAATCCTGTTTCAGTGATGAACAGATTGGAGAAGAGGTGGAGTGTACGAGTCCCCTCATTCCAGTGTAACAGACATGAACAGTGCATATCGCTACTGGGGCCTGCCACCCCCCCCTACCTGTATACTGCAAAGGTAACAGACACCACTCACTGAAGCAGCACTACAGGTCATAATCGGATGACATCACCGAAGCAAAGGTTTGCAGTTGCTGTGGCAACTAAATGATTTATAATCATGAAGAAGGCGAGTGACGTCATGGCTGAACACACACGTAGATGCGTTAGACATGAAGCGCATGCATAACGGAACTAAACTGAGTGGCCATGTAACCCAAGATGGAAGACACAGCCATGTTAGATGAATGAAGCCAATTAGAGGCCTTAACACTGTAAGGTGGAGGTCTTCAAACAGTGGGGCGCGCCCCCCGAGTTGGGCGCAGCTGCATGCCAGGGGGGGCACGAGAGCCCAGCATGAAATGTAAAACAATTTAAAAAAATTCAGATTGGAGGAAATTGACAGGGGCGGCTCACATGGTCGGACTGGAACTTACAATTATCTCATGCACCAATGGAAAAGTAGCCCACAGTTGCAAATGGATATTCATTCCTTTAGTCACAGACTGTTTGAATAGTACCCAAGGTGGTGTTTATTGTTATAATGTAAGCAAATTGTTATATTTAAAGAATATTTATTCAGCAACAATGGTCAAAACTACTAGCTGCACAGTGAAGTAACTCATCAAAATGGCCCACATTGTCCAAAAAAGTGGCCCATTCTGACTGGCCTACACTAGCATTTTGCATTTTTGTTACGGGCATCGTCCTATTGCCCTATAGGCCAGTCTGAGCCTGGTTGCTCATCCATAATGGGTGTAAGGGCATCCACCCAGTGGCCCCCTCACCAATTATGGAGGAGCCAGCCCAGTGACACACTGAGCACTCCCTAGCTGCTTTTTACAGCTAAGAGAGTGCTCTTGGGCTGGCTGAACTGTCAAAGGGAAAAACTGCTTCCCTTTGACAGTTCAGTTCCCCAGCCGCACATGCTCACTGAGCCATGCAGCAACGCTGGGGGCGTTTTGCTTCGCCAGACTTGCATATCTCAAATTCTGGCTGGGGCACACTGCATGTCTATATGTGCGAGGGGGAACTCCTGCGCCTCCTCGCACATACTGGCAGAGCAACCTGGAGCAGGGCATTCAGCACCTACGCGCAGGCCCCCGTAGAAGGTATGTTTATGTTCATTTCTTTTTTATTTAAATAAAAATAAATATGGATGCATGTTATGATATGATATGGCATTTGTAACACGCCTATACACAAGTATTTATGAGTGAGTGTATGGTGATGGGTGCTCGTATGAATGATAGAGTGATTGCTGTGTGAATGTGTGTGTGTGTTTGTTTTGGTCGGTTGAGGGGATTTTGGCGAGTGGAGGCAAGAGGGGGGAAGGAGTAAGGAGGGTTGTACAACAAAGGCATTTTAAAAATGCCTTTGTTGCACAACCCCCCTACCCACCTGCCAAAATCAGCTCTCCTTCTGAGGCCCTGTGGAGCCCAGGCGACGGGATGGTATAAATATCTATCATAGATGTCCAGTCAAAAATACCATGCTTTCACGCTTGGCCCCCGAGCGCCAATTGTAAACTGTTTGGCTTTTGCTCTATAATGCAACATTTTAATCCAATATTTTAAAAAAATTCACAGGGGACAACCCCCCTAACCCCTCTACATTTGTTCGGGCTCCCTCCCTGCGCTCGGTCGCTATTTTGTGGGAAATATTTATGCCCCTCCACTTCAAAAATTCACCAGCTCCAACTGGCCCTCGGACTGTGTTGGGAATGGGGTGAAGGGGGTTCCCAGTGACTGTGGTGGGAGCCGGATGGGCGGGTGCACTGGGATAGTGGTGGAAGCAGGGTGGGGAAGTGCCCAGGATATGATGGGGTGGGGAGAGCCCAGGGACTGCGCAGGAGTGGGATGAAGGAGCCCAGCGACTGTGATGGGAGCAGTTGGGGGAGCCCAGTGACTATACTGTGAGTAGGGTGTGGTGATGTCGCCTTGTGCCTAAAAGCTTGTGTACAGTGTAGAAATGTTTGACCATATCACATAAATTGGCCCTTGATTTCATAGGGCCACAATGAACGCCTTTTTGTAATGTCTCTATCTTTCCTATCTCCCTGGCATGCTGTTCAGGATGTTTGTTTGCATGTATGAGGTAACGGGTGCCCAGAGTACGGGATACATGCGAGGCCAACCTCTGAAGCCTGAAAAAAAGATCCATGCAGACTTGACATGTGGCCAACTTTGCACCAGACTTACAGATGAACTGGCCTGCTGTTAAATCTGTTACCAGGTTAATGGTATTCACTACAGAGTGTAATTTGCTTTCTGTAAGAACATTCAGAAATGTAATTGCTAATTTTACTACAGCCGGAAAAATAGCTATAGCCGGTAAGATAGCTCAATGTGTTGATCACTCACTGCAGTGATGTGTGTGTGATCAGCAGGTTGCAGGTTCAAATCCTGCCAAAGCCAACTCAGCCTTTCATTCTTCTAAGGTTGATAAATGAGTATCAACACAGGTTGGGTGATGTTGCATGTATATTTGTTCTATATTAAGTGTGCACGGGTAACTGCTATATAATAACACATCTTTATCATTTGCCCTTGGACATCCCCTTGCATTCACAGTAGTTTGGTAATATGGGCCTATACACATGGTGATCAATTCTTGTATGAACTGTATATCACATTACAGTGATATCACAACCATATTTATTGTAGTGTACTTAGGAACAATGCTATGTGATGCCACTTCCTGTTTTGTCAAGGGGTGAAAGGGCGTGATCCATCGTTTCCCGTGATGTCACTTCGTGATGGGGTCAAATGACATCACTTCCTGTGATGTCAGCAGAGGTCAAGGGGTCGTGTGATGTCACTTCTGCTACCCCTGGCATTTTAGTGAAATGACATCTCTGTTGAGGCAAGGGTAGAGAATATATGGATAGAAGAGAAAAGGGAACAGAGAGAAGAAGGCGCAACACAGGATAAAGGGAAGAGGATGAAGAACTGGGGAGAGGAGAAGAGACGGAATGGACTCCTGGAATAAAGGGCTAAGCAGTGGAGATGTAAAGGGGTAGATGGGTGAGGTAAGTGGGTGGAAGGGGTAAAGATGGGATAGATCGGGAAAACAGGAGCGAAAGGAGAGCTCGTGGGAGATCGAGGCATAGGTGCAGCGAGGTGTGTCAGCGGTTGAGGAAGAGAGTGGAGGGATACAAGGATCGATGGGTAGAGACAGGCGGATGATTTGGTCGACGAAGGAATCTATAGGGTGACGGACTGGGTAGATGGGGTTTCGGTGGAGAGAAAAGGAGTGTGAGATGGGGTGTGGTGAGAGTGGGGGCAGTAAGTGGCATGATCATGGGAGCTACAGTGGGGCAAGATGGTCCCCTAGCTAGTGGTTGATCGAGAGACCTATGGCAGCAAGGTTAGGTCTCAACCAGAGGGATGGAGGGGGTTGGGTCAGGAAAGATGCAAGGTTGCTAAGGGACAAGATGATGGACAGGAAGGGAAGCAAGGTTACAAGTGCGCGGGGTGCGATAGAGGGATAGATATTGATAGTTAGTGGTAGCGGTGTCCTGCATAAAATAGGTGGACACGGCAATGCAAGGCAGGCTCGGACTGGCTTATAGGGCAATAGGCCCAGGGCAGAACCAAAACACGCAAGATGATTGTGGGGGCCAGTTTTTTGGGTCAAAGTGGGCAGTTTGATGAGTTACTTCACTATGCAGCTAATAGTTTTGACCAGTGTCGCTGAATAAATATTCTTTAAAATTTACGATTTGCTTCACATTGTATCAGCCCTCTCCCACTTGGGTACCATTCAAACAGTGCCACAAAAGGAATGAATTCACATTTGCAATGGTGGGCCACTTTTTCGTTTGTGCCCGAGACCATTTTATGCCCCAGTCCGACCCTGTGCAAGGGGTAAACATGGGCTAAGGGGGAGGGGCGGGCTGCGAGTTTATACAGCAGGAGTGAAAGCTCCAAGTAGGACGAGATATGATGTACATTGCTTCAGATGGAACAAGAGTGTGAGGTGTGACAGAGGCTATAAAGACTGGGCCATGGAGAGCTAGGTCTGGAGACACGGCTGGACGGGACCAATGCGTGCTGAGCTAGCAGAGAAAGGGGGATAGGCGGTGGAAATAGGTGGCAGATAGACGCGTGGGCAGTGGCACGCGCTCCAGTGTAACAAGGTTGAAGTTCCCCAGACAGAAACTTCTATAGCACTGAATCTTCCTGGCACGGATAGCCCCCTTCCACTGGTTTCCTGACTGAAATGTTAAATGATGGAATCGCACTGTCCTCCCACCACGAGCCAGCAGAGTTCAAATCACAAAGGATAAACAAGTGGCGTAATTGAGGTCGGTAAATACACATTAGTAAAAACACATTAGTAAAATGGCTCTCCCAAGAGCGCGTCATTTGCGCCCCCTCCCGGGCGGGCACGAGTCTTCCAGGAGGGCCCCGCGGCGGATCACAGGTGCGGTGATCACGAGAGCGCCTCTTTCTTTAGCAGAGACCCGTGGCACTTCAAAGCCCTCTGCGCCAGGCTCGCCCTCATCAAGCGCGAGGCGCAGAGCGGCCCACGAGGCCATGAAAGGGCCCCAATCCACACCGGAGGAGACTGCACCGAGGGCCGGCCTCCAGGGGCATAAAGGCCCGAGCCGGCCTGCTCTCCAGACCAGGACAGCCGCGCTCACTGGCCCCCTCATGGCTTCCGACCCCCAGATGGACGAGGTCCTGAGCACGGTCCTCTCCCTGGAAGAGGAATACCCCCCCTGCCGCGGGAGGCCCGCCGAGAGCCTCCAGGGCAGCCAAGGGGCCACCCCAAAGGCTTCCGGCGAGTTACTGGCTTTCGCCCCGTACTTCTACAGCCTATTGAGAGAATGCGTTTTGGCTGTTTTATGACGAAGTTGTTTAGGATGGGAACAATGTGTTATATTAATGTTTTGTGCTGTTGTAGAAGTGTTATATTCTTTTGCTGTGCTGTATTATGGCGTGAAGTGAAATTGCACTGTGGTCTAATTGTAATGTGTATTTATTAGAGGTGCTGTTATAGCGCTCTTTTATGAAATGGTAGTGTGTTATGATATAGTGACGTTTTTTGGTATGGTGCTGTGCTACTGTGTCATGTTACACTGTTTTGTTAGATTGGTCTGCCATATTTAGCTGTTTAATGGGGTTTCCTCAACAAGCAGCTGAGGCGAGCACTCCTGGGCTGGCTCGTTGTTTATACGCCTGCATGTCCAATGGGCTATGCAAAGCCGGGGTGTTTTGCTTCCCAGCCTTGCATGGGGAATGTAGGCTGGGGTACTGCAGCTCTGAATGTGCGAGGGGGCCCTCTGGAGCCTCCCTGCACGTACAGAGCTGTGGGGGCATCCTCCAGGTCGCGCGCCAGCTTCTGCGTGAATGGGTGCAGGAGCCAGGAAGCCATGCCCGCTTCCAGGTTCCTGTTCATGTTGAGCAGATTCGGCCGTCGTGGGACATGGAGGGGCGGATTCAGGACCAGCATGGCTGCAAGACAAGAAAGAAAAATGTGACTGTATGCCTGGCTGCATGTACCATGAATGAGTCCATGTTGTGTGGGTGCGTGTGTGAATGAGAAAGTGAATGATGTGTATGGAAGTGTATGTGTATGAATGTCTGGCAAAAAATGCACCACCACTCCCATCCCCCAAATCAAAGCTCCGATTTGAGGTTGTGGGGGGAGGGAGTACCCTCAAATCAAAGCCCCTCTCACCAGCATATTCAGCGGCACACACCGTGCTGGTGAGTGGGCCTCTTATTTAATGAATCAAAGCAGAGGCTGTGCTTGTGAGCGGGCCTCTGATTTGAGAATAATCAAGAGACCAACACAGTGAGCAGGCCTCTCATTTGGGGGTTGGGGGGGGGGGGGGGGTTGCCCACCCGAAGATTTGGGAATGCATGGAAGGGGTGCTCTTTTTTCACTGGGCATGAACGTTGAAGCATACATGAAATCATGTTTGCTTTAACAAAGATTTCTAGTTAAAAAAAATCCAACGACAGAGGCATAAAGCATAACCAGACTGGCTGCAGAAATGCAGTCCACCCTAGCCACGTAACACCACTCATGTTTGCATGATGAGTATAGTAACATGAATAGACTGGACTGTATTGCTGCAGCCAGTCTGGTTAAATTTTCTGCCACTGGAATGGTATTGTTATTGGCTATTTATAATAAAGCAAGCATGTTATGTGTTATTACGTGGCTAGACTGGCATTTTAGTGTAGCCCATCTAGCCATTTCTTACTGTGGCATGACATATTTTAATGGGAATCTACGATAAAGTGAGCATGAAATGTGTTGTTACGTTGATAAACTGGAATTTTGATGCAGCCAGTCTAGCCAATTCTTACTGCGGCACAGCATTTTGATGAGGTCTATGGGGGTCATTACAACCACGGCAGTAGCCGTGCCAGTAAAAATGGCACGCCTGCTGCCGGAGTTGTGTTTTTCTCTGGCGCCTGGCAATGGGGAATTCACCTGGGAACCAGAAAAAGTGACTCCCCATTCCCATTTGAGTCCCATAGGAGTCTGCGAGCGTGTGCCGTTCCCCTGCAAGAAGAACTCGGAGGAGTGTGCCCGTCCGATAACAACAACGCCAGTAGTTTACCAGCACCGTTGTTACTGGACCGGCATAGTCATAATGAGGCCCTGTCTTATTTTTGCTTTTTGTAGGTCGAGTAACACTAAGACCGTTTTTTGGGCTGATTTTAGTCGGCCTACAAAAAGCGAAAAGACAACGTTGTTTTGCCCCCACCCGCTTTTACAGGATTTGTTAAAAATCAGGGGGTTTCTTATTGTGGCATGGTATTTTTAATGGCAAAGCCAACATGAATATTTTATGTGCAGGTATGAGCATATATTGGCAGAGCCCGCTTGGACATGATTTCATATATTATAACTACTGGAATGATGTACTCCATATATAGCTCCTTAGGGTTTGGGTATTGCATAGTAATCCTCCATTGTGTGGACCGTTTGACCGGTTTGTCATTGGGTAAGGGGTACCACAGTGCTGGGGTACAAGTGCCATGGGTTAGGATCCCGGAGGTGCGTGAGAGTTGCACAGACAGAATATAATTCAAGACGCGGTCCTTCAACATTCAGTCTGGTTACTTTCCTCCTTCTGTGAGACTCTGGTAAGTTGCTTGTCGGTCTTCGGGAGTGGTAGCAGCTCTGTTGATGATCTGCGACTTCAACAGCCTGCAACACGCTGCGCTGAAAACACTTCTCCTCAGCAGGGCTTCTACTTAGTACGCCACTTTCCGCTGTGCGTTCTCTACAATTCTGCTTCTGCTCAATTTTACTTTTCGGGGTGACTTCAGCTGGTAGGCTTCTTTCCGCGGCAATTCCTGCCCCTCGGATGGCTTCAGCATCCTCAGCTACACCTCCCGGACGGCCTTCCTGTACTCCTTGCACTTCTTCCTCTGCTTCACCTTCCTCTCCCAGCTGTACCTCATCTTGGGTTTTAAATATCCTGCTAAGGTGCTTTGAGTGGTAACAACTAGACTGCACATTTGAATATTCACTATTCTGATTCCTCATTGCCTCTGAGCTCTTCCTCCTCGTCCCAGTACTGTTAGCATTATGGGAACTGAAGTCCATACAAGAATGTATAAAATTAGATTGTTCTCTGTAACTTTCAATGAATCCATGCTACTATATGAACAGTTGTTAGAATAAGGGGAGGTTGTGGAAAGAGTTGAGAAATCCTCACTCTAATGTGGAATTACCAAGAAGAGTTATGCGAATTCAAGGTTCTCACCTTTAATTCCTGAACTTTTGAGGCACCAACTTTGTTGCGTTTCAATAGTTTTTAATGACAGGTTTTTTGGGCATTGATATTGGAGGGACTGGTTCATTGATAGCACACCATTAGGTATCTGGGAATGACTTCACTTTCATCCTCAGAAGAAGATGAATACTGTGTCCCTCCTAACGGAGCCACCATGCCAGTAAGACTGAGATTCTCCTCATCGGCACACCTGCTCCCTCCTTATCTTTCACTCTCTTGCTGGCCTCTCTTGGCCCTCTTCCTTCTATCACCTGTGAGGCTAAAAACCTCAGGGTCATCTTCAACTCCACTCTCTCCTCACATCTCTGACGTCTCTAAGAAGTCACACTACCAGCTGCACCACCTCAGAGGTATTCTTCCTTTCCTCTCCTTCCCCCAGAGGCTCACTGTCACCAGAGCTCTGGTTCTCTCTAGGCTGGACTACTGCAACATTCCTTTTCTAAATGTGCCTGCTTCTACTCTCCGCCCTCTGCAACTCATCCAGAACAGGACTGCGAGACTTGTCCTTGGCCTCAAGGCCAGGGATCGTATCTCTCCAGAACTGACATTTCTGCACTGGCTCCCAGTGGCTACGAGGATTAAGTTCAAAACCCTCTGCATTGTCCACAGGGTCTTCTGGGGTCTGGGTGCTCAATACCTCCAACTCTCTCTTCCTAAATATCTTCCTTCTCAAGCTCTTCGTTCATCCACCTCCAACTCCCTCAGGGTCAGTCGCTTCTCCAAGCAACGAGTTGGTGGTAGATCTCTTTCTTCGGCTGGGGCCTCCCTCTGGAACAGCCTCCCTGAACCTTGAGGAGAACCATCTACGGTTCCGGAAGCACCTCAAGACCTTTCTCTGTGCTTCTGCTTTCTCTCCTCCTCTCGTCTGCTGAACTCCTGACTGAAACTGCACTGGTCGCCTGGTTACCCTCTGATCTCGGGCTCAGGTCCCCTCCCCCGCCAGCTGCACACCTGTACTGCCTCCTGGGCAAGTCCTGCATTTAGGGGCTGTTTCTGTATCCCTACAGTCCCCACCAGCTCTTGACACTTGATGTCTGCATGTACCCCTGCACTTGCCACTAGCTGGCCGCACTTTTACCTACTGTTTTTATTTATTCTATTTTTTTTAATCCTGTGATCCTATGTATTGCACTGCCCGCTCCCCCTACCGCCCTTTCCCCCCCTCCCCTGCACTTGCGCAATCTCACTTTCACCTGGCCTAGTAAGATCATTGTCTCTGTTCCCCCTCCTTGCCTCGTCCCGCTTTGAAACACTTGTGTATGGGCGCGTTATAAATGCCATATCATACCACTTCCCCCAGATAGCCGTCTCCTCACATGTGATCCTTACCCCTGATACCACCCACAGGGTTAGGATCAGGTAGTGGCTGCCTTTCCCTGGCAACTGAAACTGCACTGGTCACCTGACTACCCACTGTTCTGAGGCCCGGTCCCCTCCCCGCCTGTTGCATACCTGCACTGCCCGCTTGGCAACCCTGCCCTCTGGGGCTGTTTCTGTATCCCTACAGTTCCCTACCAGTACTTTACACCTGATGTCTGTACTTACCTTTGCACCTGCCAGCTGGCCGCTCTTCTTATTTATTGTTCTTATTTATTGTTTTTATTTATTTACTGTTATCCTATGTACTGCACTTCCCCTACCCCTTGCACTTTTCCCCTTCCCCCTCCCCTGCACTTGCACAATCTCAATGTCACCTGGCCTAGTAAGATCGCTGTCTCGGTCTTCCCTCTGTTCCCCTTCCCTTGCCTCGTTACGCCTTGAAACACTTAGGCTCGTCATAAATGCCATATCATATGGGAGGAGACTTTAGGCCGGGCCTGGTGATGACTCCACAGGATTCATCACACAGTGCTTAGAATGCCACACGAATTGCTTATAAGTTTTGACTTGTGTGACGGATATGGTCGAAATTCTAAAGATAACTAGGTAAGCCTGGGCTGATCTCCCCCAACCTGCCTGTTGCCAGCAGTGTTGGACCACAAACAGAAATTATGTTTTGGAATTAAGGACACCATTGTCCCTCTCCTTGTTTGTCGACTACAACCCAAAACAGTGCTCCAAAAAGTACCCTTTAATCAATAATTGCCTGCCAGCCTAGAGCTGCTGAAAAACAAGTATGGCTCTCACTAGGAACTCTTAAAATGACCACAAACGTCCCAAAGATGGCCGCTCTTCTTGTAGTTACGTGACGCGACGTGATGACATCATTGTGCAGGAGCGTAATGATGTCACACGCCGCCCCGCCCCATACTAACAGAGACCATACCACTGCTAGACCAGTGACTTGGGACATATCTTTCCTTCAATATGTTATCATTATGTACAAAGCAAACATGAGTATCTTCTTATATGGGAATACTATAATGCATATGTACAGCCAACATGGAAATGTATGGGCACAGGCAGCATTCAAATATTTGTCATACTGGTATATATTGTGAGAAAAACACCATGAAAATGCATTGGGAAATGCTCCTGTGCACTATTTGTGACTTGCATGTACTGGATCTGTTCATGACCTTGCCCTACAAACCGACTGTTTGGCGTTTTACCACATTTTTCACAGAAAGTCTGCCCTATAAGGCATCATTTTAACCCTCACACCCTACTTGGTTGCTTTCGGGTCCCTCGCTACGGTTTCCATGCATATTTCTGGCAAATATAGACACCCCTTCAATTGCTGCACAAGACTAAAACATGCCTAGAGTTATTTGTTTTTCCTGTGCAGGGACGGCATGAACTAGTAGTGCGGGCTGGGCTGCTCCCATTGGTGGAACCACCCTGTCGGATTTGCATAGGACTGCCCTTTCCTAAAATGGCATAGACGAGATTACAAAGCACAGAATAAAAGATGCTCAGAGCGATGTCAGCGGTTATGCTTGGTTCAAAGTTTTCTATATACTCCACGATTTAAGAGTCTAGGAAATATACACTGAAACATATTTCTTACGAACATAAAGCAAGTGTTTCAAGCGGGTATAGATTTTAATAATGCATTTGAACTCGACCTAAGGCTGGACTATGTTCACCTACTCCTGTTCACACCCTTCACACCAACGACATCAGTAGATCAGGCCACGTTTCAGATTTGTCACATACATGACCAGCAATGCACGACAACTAACAGCCCTACCATAGAGTGTATCCTGCCAGGAACAAAGGTCAGGGCCTAGCCCCATTTACCTTTTCATTTCCAAGCAAGCTGGGAACATGTAGATCAGTTGATATAGGAACTATTATATGGGGGCCTCATTCCAAGTATGGCGGTCCAGCAAGAAGGGTGCCGGTAGCAACGTACTAGCACCCTTACCAGACCGCTGTACTACGAGATTGCCAGTAGGGGCCATGACGGGACTTCAGGCCCCTTCTGGCATGTCCCTCAGTAAAGCACGTGCACCATTAGCAACAGTGCTAGTGCTCCAGTGTCCCCATTCCTATGGAGTCCTACAGGCCTCCATGGGAATGGGGATTTACTGTTCCGCCGCCACTTGTGATATCCTGGTGGCACTGGGATATCAGGCAGGGGAACCAGTGTTACAGGGCTGGCAGCAACCTGCCGGTAGCACCAGCAGAAGACCACCAACCTTGTAATGAGGCCCCCTATCAGTTGAGACATACCAGGAAGAGTGCAGTAGAGAAAGAACTTGAAGATCAGAAGAAAGTTCAGATGTTTTCCACCTACGCTCAACACGACGAAGAGATGAGCGTAGTAGTCAAAGTTCAGCAGAAAGCCAAGGTTGAGGTGGCTTACAAGATGGATTGAGGAGCGAGATGATCAAGAGTAATCAAGAGAGCAGTATTAAAAGGCAGACAACACAGAATCAACAGAATTAAGCGCCAGATCAGAGAGAGAATGGAACATTTGCAGAGAAATGATGAATGAAGTGGGAAGCGTCAAAATGAAGAATGTCACAATGTAGAAAAGTAGATGAGTGATCAGAGGACGAAGGAACAGAGGAAAGAAATTAAAAATGTATGAAAAAATTATCTGAAAAAGGAAAGGGAAAGGAGAAGAGAGTAGAGTGTGGGAAGCAAAAATAAGATTGAGTAAGGAGCCACAGAAGTGGGAGGGAAGAGAAGGATATTGTAGGAGATACAAATCCAGAAGTGGTAGATGGGTAGATGAGAGATAAAGCTGGAAATCCCCATGAAGGAAGAAAGGGCCATGCAGCGGGAGAGGAGAGTAGAAAAGGACATCAAGGTCATCACAGAAAGAAGTGAGCGGACCGGGATGACGATAGATAATTAGGAACGCTAAAGCAGTGAAATGACAATAATAAAATTCAAAGGAAGAGAGAATAAGTGAAGGGATAAAAGGGAGAGCAAGACAGAAGGATAGAGGATAGGGAAGAGCAGTGCCCCCGTTCCCAAAGGACTGGGGGCAGGGGGTGTTATGGAGCAGAGAAGGAAGTGGTAAGAGCTGCAGCAATAACAGTAACTGAGGGAGAGATCCAGGTTTCCGTAAGACAGGGAAACCGAAGATTGAGGTGGAAACAAGTATCGAAAATTAGATGAGATTTATTGCATAGTGAACGAGAATTCAAGAGACCGACAGAATAAGAAGTTTGGTTGAGAGAGCAAGAGATATTTATGAGGTTGTGTGGATTGTGAGCTCGGTTATGAAAAGAAGGAAGTTGAGTGACGTTCCGTGGTATGTGTAGGAATGTTAAAAGACATATGAAACAAGTAGAGAATAATAACTGAGGAAAAGAACATACAAAAAAAGGAGCATAAGTATAGCTGCAAGATGTTGGCACAAATCCGATTGGCCCTTTTGTGAATAAGGCTGCAGCTAGAAGGAACAGATTTAAACAGCATGACAGTGCCTGGAGAAGGGGGCGGGAAGGCCCACCAGGAACCAGCATGGCCAAAGAGGAATAAGAAAGAAAGAGTACGTGCTCTTAAATAACCTAGGACGACCAGGGTAGGATGCCATAGGGGTATGAAACAAATAGAGAGAAGCAGGGTCCCATGATAGATCACGTGACCCTTCTGCATAGCTTGGTGGGTGGGGCGATGAGGCAGCCGGGGCCCGCAGCAGTGATCCGGACGGGATTCCGTTCAGGTCCAGGAGGCTCAAGCCTGTGGTGGAGCAGAGGCAGCAGCCAGTCCGGGGAGTGAGAGTATTGAGTTAGGGGCAGTGTCTGGGGACTTCCTGATGACGGGTTAAATAAGAGATCACATGACAACACATGACAACATGGGTTGCACGACAACAGGGCCAGGGCCCACAGCGGTGATACGGCCTTGGGACCATTGTAACAAATACGGATAACCTCATAGATACCATGTAGCAAAAATCCTGTTGTGGAATCTTGAAATCTACGCAAAGGCTCATAATAGATGCTTAATGGTATGAAAAGTGTAGCGGAATTGAACACCATTTAACAATCCCAGTGCACTTCTAATGACCTTGGGGAATCCCCATGGGCGGATCCGAATGATTTTTCATATTTGCAGTTTCGCTCTGTCATGGGCACTTTGTTCAATGTCCTCACCAGCAAGGATGGATCATCATGCATGCTTTGATGCTTAAGCTATAATTTCATTTTATGAGCCTTTGCTTCCAAGATCTTCCCAGCCCCATTAGATAGGACACGATGCAGGAATTTCCCTGATGAAGGATGTACACATCATAAATTAATTGCAGTCACATTTATGCCTGTTGATAGGACATGAATATCGGATTACTCAATTATTAATTTTGCAACATAAGTATATGCACAAAGCATGCCTGAGGTTTTCAGGAGGGGTCACCCAGCATATGACAAGAGCTACCAGATTACTGTGATTTACCTACTCTCGGGGCCGAAGGAGGTTACTGGTGTGAACCAAACCATAATCAACAATTAACACTCGTGGCGTGGGGAGCAGCCAATCAAGCACTGATCTCAGCCCACGTTCCACAGAACCCGCATGCTGCCCCCCTACTCTGGCCCGCCATCTTCTACCCACCCTCCTTTCCTTTATATTTTTTTATATTCTCAACCACCCCTCCTCAGTCCAACTTACCTGATAGAGGCATCGCAGAGACCCGCTGGCACGGCGTCTCTCCGTCTCCCTTTGCCGGCCACAACAGAAATGGATCTCTGTGGCAGCCATCTTGGAACAGTCATTTCCGTGAGGCATCTCGTTCATTCATAGAAAAGACCCTGCTATCGGCAACCCGAGTTACTGCTTTGGTAAACCTGGGCACTAATGGCGTTAGTAACCCGTTTCACGGGCTACACCGGGGTTAAAGTCCCAGTGCCCTCGTTAAATGCCCTGGCTTCGCTCAGGCCTTTAAATCGGCTGCAGGGCCGTTACCCCCGGTGTAGCCCATGGAAAGGGTCATTAACACCATATTGGTTTAATTTAAAGCAAGATCTAGATAACAGGTAACAGTGGTGCCCACTCTCCATGTTAGTGCACTTCTAGTCTGCACAGAAGTCCTTTCACCTTCATGGTACTCAGATCTTGCGCTCTCAGACATCTACAGGGAAGTGATCAGGGTTTTTCCATGTGACACGCTATCTTGAGGGTTGCATTAGGGGCCTTGGTCTATTCATAAAACAATGGGAAACCTATACAAGAAATGTTGCTTAGAAAACTTACATTTATTTAACAGATGCACAATTTAATATTAGCACAATCAACATTTACATTTCCCCCCAAATAAATTTCCATTTTGGCACCATGATGGGAATTAGCAGCATTGGAAAAGTAGCAGATCAAGGAAGGGATTGCCTACTTCCATTGTTGGATTGTTTGCGGGGGGAGTACTGTATTGCCAGCCATGGCCCACCATGCTTATTCTTTCACCCCCCATGATGCTTTTAGTGAGAAAGTAGGCAGAGTGGTTGCTCATGGTCAACTTGAAGAGTTCATCGTTGTGTTGTAGGTGATGGATGGTGGCACGGCACTTAGAGCTCCCGAGCCGTTCGCCTCAGTAGGAGCCCATCGGGCAGGTGGGCTAATTCTCTAATACCACAGGGTCAGAGCATACACTAACTGATGCCAACAGGGAGGCAAAGTGCTGCATGAGATATGCCAATTACCGCCTCACGCTTTTGTCAGGTTCCCTGCATCTCATTTGGGCAATCCAAGGACCCGTCGGGGCTCATAATTCCAAAATGGGGTTTCAAACTGGTACACAGCAGAGTGTGGGAGTTCGCATAGGGTAGTGCCGAGGGAGGCGGAGGCGGCCCAGCCCCAATGCATAGGATGCACAAGCACACGGATGATTATAAGCAGGGAACAACATTAAGAGTAGATCGGACCAGTATGACGCTGTGTGATGACAACTGATTCATACATGCCAACAGTCTCCATTCCATTCAGGAGACACTAGTCCAGTTGTTTTTAACTTTGAATTCTGGGATTTTCGGCCTGGATTTGGCCATTATATTTTTTAACCTGAAAATAATGTGTTTTCAGATCCACAGAACTATTTCACATGCTGCATACATTTATGAATACATCAACAAGTGTTTTCAGATCCACAGAACTATTTCACATGCTGCATACATTTATGAATACATCAACAAGTGTTTTCAGATCCACAGAACTATTTCACATGCTGCATACATTTATGAATACATCAACAAGTGTTTTCAGATCCACAGAACTATTTCACATGCTGCATACATTTATGAATACATCAAGTCATCCATTATGTTTCGTCCTCATCCTTTAACCCTACAGTACAGATGTTTTCACTTACTAAAACTGATCATTTGAATAAAACGTATAACTCATTTCATTATCCTTTAAAACTTATCATTGCATTAACATTTAAAAGTACAGTACTCATTACTCCACTAAATAAGAAACATTTCGATAAAACCAATCATTTCATTTCATATTAATTCACCCAATTTAACACCCGCCATTGTCCATACATTATATAGTGCATTCATTGGTGACGCATTATTAGAATTAAGCAATCATTCCAGAATGCCCCCTCACTTAGAGTGTTGCTATTATGAACACATTAGGCAAGCAGTTTCAGATATAGGTGTTCCAGAGTCTCACAAGAGGTCAATATGTGCTGTGAAGTCAGACTTTAGACAAAGGCGATAAGTACGCAACTTCCGGGGTATAAGCAATTTAGGGCCCAAAGTGGTAAATGCAGGGAGGTGGTACCGCGTCGACAACAAATCAAATCTACGAAGCAAGCTAGAAGGACATTTCTGCAGGTTGGGCTGCAGAGTCAAATATTTATACCTCAAGGGGCAATGACCCGGATATCTTTTGAGGGATTCAATAGGCGCATAATTAGCGACCCAGTGCCAAGCGTTTATTCTTTTCTCAAACTCATTCTGCATTTGGTAAAAGTCAAATGACCAATCTAGGGTCCAATCAAGCGCTTTAAACAAATCGAGAGTTCACATTACCCAGGAATGTAGCCTGTTGCCCTTGAGCTTCTTCCGCATCAGAGGACTCGGTCCCCTCAACTACTGGCACTTGGGGGTCCTTCCATGGTTTGATGAGCCGTATGCCCCTTATCCTACGAACTAATGAGGAGAGTGAGTGTAGCCCAAACTCAAGGCGCACCAACTCAACCGGAAAAAGACCTGGGTAGGTTCTATATACATCTCCAAAATCTACCCTCGATTACTTTTAAGCATCCCAGGTCAGTCATAAAGAGTGTTTCCAACCCATATACTATGGCCGGCGAAACTTATAATCTTTGTTTATATAAAAGTGAGATACCCGCATAGCTATACCCCACCGGGTTATTGACACATTTTTATATTAGTGGAGTCTGGAGGATAGCCTTACGTTTCCTCTCTGCCATAAATTCCACATGCTTTCCATTATCTAATTCCAAATCAAGATATCTATAGCAGGAATGCAATTTGATCTTGCCCTCAGCGATCATCATGGGAGTTGTCTTACAGCCCTTCCCATACCACATAAGCTTTGTTTTTTCAGTGTTAAGGACCAAGCCATGTTGCCCAGCATATCTGCACAGCTCGCCGACTGTCCCACGTAAGTATGGTCAAGCAAAACAATGGCATCCGCATAGGACAGCCAGCGAACGTGTTCACCCATCAACATCGGTGTGCAAACATTCACTTTACTCAGACAGTCAGGCAGATCTGAAATGTATAAGCTAAACAATAGGAGGCTAGGACATAGCACCAACTTTAACGCAAAATTAGTGGGGTCCGGGTCGCTGCTGGTCACTCCAGCGTCCAACTGGCCACAAACGTGTGGATTCATGCAGCTGTTTAATCGCCTCCAGCAAACAGGCAGGGCTGCCAAAGCTAATCAGCTTTTGTCACATGATTAATCGTGTAAAATGCTGCCCATATGTCGACATATAGCACGTAAAGAGTGGGCATACCCTCAGCTATGAACTTTCCAATCATCGTGTCCAAGAAAAGCAAGTCGTGTGTCGTAGGTGATCCCTCCCCTAAATCCCATCTGGAAGGTTCCCAGCAGCTGCCTAGACTCAACCCAGTCCTGCAGAACCCTGAGGAGTAATGTGGCAAACAATTTGCCAGTAGAGTTCAACATGGACAGGAGACAATAGTTGGCCGGCAGGCTCCTGCTACCATTCTTAAAGACGGGAATTCAGATAGATCGTCACTGTGATTGTGGAATAAGACCAGAATAACACACCTTCCTGAATAAGATATCACAAGGATCTGGGCCCATAATTCCCGGTTCTGTTTTAAAACAACATTAGCTAACCCATTAGGGCCAGGCGATTTAGAAGGTTTTAACTTCTGTAGCAGAATTTCAACATCTACTTCGTCAAAAGTTAATTCAAAAGGTATATATGGGCGTTCTAACTGTTCATCAGGAACCGCTTTTTCTGCAAACAAAGTTTTTGTGATGTATATAATCCAGACTGAGGCAGAAATCGGGTTAATAATAAGTTGTTTCAAAGGACCTCAATAGGCACCCAGTGCTTCCCATATGAGTTTTGTCTTTCCTTTTAAGTATTTTAACACATTCCGCCACTGCATCTTATTCAGAGAGAATTTGTGCCTTCTTAACCAGTTGGTAAACCTGTTTTTGGCTGAGCTAATCTTCAAATGGCACTCCCAAATAGCCGCAGTTCCTTTCTTAATAAGTCTGATCTTAAGTCGCAATGCAGGTTTGGCTCGTACAATATCTTTATAGTACCTTTTTTATATTACTATTGTTAACCGGGAATGCAGACAGTTGGGTGACCATGGCAGATGATTCGTTCAACATAGAGATCCATTGTTCAGTGGCATCAGCAGGCATATTCTTAATATCCGCCAAATAATGATCCACTTTATTTTCCTTGTGACAACCCATCCTGTCTAGATTACATTCCCTCCCACTGATCTGATTACCTCCCCCATTAACTATTCTTCCAGCCCTAAATGTTACCTTATTGCTGAATGCAGGCATAGAGATCTGTAGTACCACCTTCGAATGATTGCTTTTTTCATTTGGCAGTATAATAAAACCTCTAAGGGGAATTAAATCACACAAGAAATATACATAGTTGATAGTGGCTTGACTGGGCCCATGGTGCCAAGTCAAAAACCCCGGGACATCTCCCATAGTACACCCGTACATCATCGCCATGTCACAATCCCTGAGGAAACTGTACCAGCGCTGCCGGGCCCTATTCATCATGGACTGTACCAAGATGCTGTTCGCCTGAATCCAATCAGTAGCTTCTAGCACCGCTGTATCTCTACAATATGCGTTCAAGTCCCCTGCCAATATTATAAAGTCTGACTCGGTCAACTACCAAGACATTATTACTCAGCGATAGTGGCAAAAATTCCACCAGTTAAGTTGCACCCCGGCGGGTCATAAACATTCAACAAAAGTAACCTTTTTTGCTGATCATGCAGGTCTGAACGGAGTACAACAGTAAGTAGCCTTTTTTCCAGAATAGGTAGGTTTATTACCTCTGATGATAAACCTTGTTATACCGCAGTTACCAACCCACCAAAGGGGTACCCATACAATCCACGTTGGCCCAATTTTTGATAAACTACATAACCCTCCACAACCAATTATGAGGACATCCACTTCGCCTGGAACACAGCCAACGATCTCAACAGGCCCAAGGAACCTGTCTGATCAAGTAAGTGGCTAGGGCCTCGAGTGTTCCATGTAATTAAACTAATGCAGTCCAGCTTTCCTTGGCATGGGGCAGAAATGTGGCCAACTTGTTTCAGCCATATTGATCTTCAAAGGGTTTACAAGGACTTGCAACTCTCGCAGATTTATTCAGGGCTCACATTTTGTTGATGACGCTTTTCGACTTTGCGTTGAGTTAATCACAGTGAGTGTCGTTATCCACTCTAAATCCCAGTTTAAGGAAATGTTTTGCATGCGCTGTTATTAAATCAGCGATGACCACTGAGATACAATGCACCCGAGTGGTGTTTCTGTAGGCACCTTCAATTATTTCTACAACATCCAAATCATCAGTGCTTAATACTCACAAAGGAGGGTTTCGCTGCAGAATATTGAGGAACACGGACATATTTATTAATGATCCTTCCTATTAGAGTATATACTAGCTATAGCTATAATTTTAGCGTCAGTATGAACCCCAGAATTTGCTTGCGATTCTGGACGTAGGTAAGTGATCTGTGTTCTTATTAGTCCTTCCGACCACTTTGAGATTTGGTTCCGGTGTAGAGCACCTTTCCTTGACAGTCTCTCTACTAGAGTCCAGTTCAGAAATTGATTCCTCGAAATCTAATTCAGACATCTTTCGGGTGACTTTTTTCTTTGCACACAATATTATAATTTGTGGGCCAAGGAACTTTATTCCCAGAGTGAAGGGTTTCTCAGTTTGTTTCTGGTGCAGTTTTAACTGCCGTCACTGCTTGCGGCTAAGAGCTGCCTCTGATTTCCCGGTGCAATCCAAGTCAGACGTCGAGGTCCTGGAGGCTTTTACCTGAGCAGCAACCTTCGTCTCTGGTCTATCTGCAACAGGATCAGAGACGGTTTGCTCTGTCCCAACACCGTAAGGCGTTCAGGTGAATTAGTACACCTTCCTATCGACCGCCGAGCTTCGATTCCCCTGCAGTGAAACACCAAGCTGGCAGTATTCAACCTAGACCCTAATATAAGAGAAACTGCTGTCGGCTGTACTTCCACTTGCTCTTCATTAGTGATTGGAGTAATCGGGTCCATAAGCAGGGGGTGCAGCTATCTCGGTCTGAAGTGAGTAGCACAAGTCAAGGAGAGAGTTATTACTGTGGATTGTATTGAGTCATGGCGATTAATGCCCTCTCCTAATACTTCCCCTCCTGAGACTGGTTTGCCTTTTTAGAGAGAAAAGACCTTGGCCGTGTGGCCAACGGTGCAGGCTGCACACCCTTATTCCACTAAACAGTGGTATAGTTCAAAAATAGTAGCAATGAGAGTATTCTTGAATTGATTCCTTTTTCAAAGAGTTTTAATTAATCACGCTTCATTAGCATGGTACGCCAATTTTCAAATCAAATTTTCGTGGTAGAATTAATCACATATGCGGCCAATGCATTTCGGGACAAAACCCTTCTTCAGGGCCTGTGATTACACCTTTTCATACAATATTTGGTCTCAACTATCATTGCATAGTCAACATTATACCACTAAATCGAACAAAAATATCATCAGTAACAAATCATTAATAAGACGTTAACATATCAACATATTAAATGCATATGTTGTCAAAATCATATGAGCCAAATAGAGCACAGTAGCAATCATAGATTACCCAATTTTCATTTAGGTGGTGTGAATTTCATGAATCATGTCGAGGTTGGAAAATGTCAAAATCAGAAAAAATAATAAAGAAAACAAAAACAATAAAAACACATAATCGTGATATTAACCAACTTGACTGTAACATCATCTTACTTTTAACAAGTATACTAAGCCAGTGCCACTAACCTTAAAAAAAAGTGAATGCTCGAAAATCTTGCTCTTCCACCCGCGGTTAAGCCCGTTGGAAGATTACCTGATCAGCAGTGGCCTCTGTAACAAGATCGTCCACGTGTGTGTAAGTAAATTCAAACTATATAATCATTCAAGTCCACTCCATGTCATAATGTGTAAATACAGACTTACAAATGCAGTAGCTCCGCTAAGTTCTGCTAGACCCTAACGGTCTGACTGTATGCCTTTCACTTTCGCCTGCGGTCTTGCCCGTGGGAGAATAACACATGCGCCTGCGGTCTCTGTAGAGAGATCGAACGTGTGTAAACAAACATAAATCACTCGTAAGGTGAATCCCTCCGTGTTTGCATATGATGTCCACTTACATGCAGGGGAAGAAGAATTAACAGTTCTCTGGTGAAGACGAACGCTGTCGCGCGCGTGCACAGCAGTGTCTGTGGGAAAGTGTTGTGGCAGCAACCAGTTGCCTAGGCAACTGTTGCTTTGTATACGGCGGCCATATTCGAATGGATCGACTGAATGGCTTTACTCAAGCTCGTTAGGCAGCCATTTTGGAATGCTTATATGCTTATGTAGAAGCTCATTACAATCTGTATAAAGGCACCTTGTAACGCTAATGTTTATGTGCATAATTACCACTTACTGTTGATTATACAGAAATTAAATAAAATGAGCTTAAACAAAAAATCAAAATAACAAGATTAAAAAAAAAATGTAATCAAGATAATTATAAAATAACATACGTAATCAGAAAACATTGCTAGAATGATTCATAGAAAACAGCTAAGATCTAGCTCCTCGTTCATTCCTTCTGGAGCAATAGACCCCATCCTTTCTATCCATTGTGCCCCTTTCTGGGCCTTCAATTTCTTCATGTTGCTGTTTTGGCCCTTGGTTGGTATAACTTCCAAAACTGCAAATTTAAGCTGGGCGACAGTGTGTCCACTATCATGAAAATGTCTTCCTACTGATGATGTTCTATACATGATTTATGCTCATTGTTGCGAACCCGTACCCTGCGTGCGGTTTCTTTCACATAATACTGGGCAGAAGGACACTTGACGGCATATATAACATTCTCTGACAAACATGTCGCATGACATTTCAACTTGATCTGCTCTCCTGTTCGAGGATGGGATATAAATGGTCCTTTTATTATATTGTTGCAATTCCCACAGCTCATGCACTGGTATGTGCCCGGATGCTTATCAGGTGTTCTCGGTTTGTCTCTTTGCTTGCCATGCGTGTCAACTAGCAAGTTCCTTAAGTTATTGCTTTTTTGATAAGCAAAAACAGGAGGGTTAGCAAATAGTTCTTTGGTTCTATTATCATTCTGTAACACACTCCATCTTTTCAGAATGCTATCCTTAATTTGTCCGCTCTGTGTAGAGAACTTCGTGAAAGGGTTTGCCCTTTTCCCTGCCTAAAAATACAAGCTTATTTTACCAGTTTCAAGTAGAGGTTTGGTCGTTTCCATATTTCTCAGATTGCCGTCAGTGCCATCAGAAAGCAACTCGCCAGTATCATTATGTGGAGCATCATTACAGGCTTTCCTTTTGTTTTTTTTGTTGCATAGGTTATAGGTAGTCATGTTCCCCTTGTGTTTATTTGCCATTATTAACTGATGAATGACACAGTATCAACAACCAGACCACAATGTTGCTCCACAAGACTACACTAATACGAGGTTAATCATTTTTTAGCTTGCAATCAAAGGAAATGTCCAAACAGGTATCCATTGATAACAGTAAAACAATTACAGAGAATACAATAACAGCGAATAGAAAACAGAGAAAAAAAACATCGACAATGTTTACAAATATATATGGCAGTGGGATAAGGGGCTAAAACGGTTGGGGAGGGGGTTGGGATGGGGATAAACGCATAGGAAATTGGAAGGTTTTGGGGATCCCCCCCAAATAGAATTTTTTTTTTTTAAATTAAAAAACAAATAAATAAAAAAGTTAAAAAATCGATTTCTTTCTGTGTTCTATTCACTGTTCTTGTCATTCATGGTTTTCTAATATGCAAAATCACATACATAGATCCGTCCAAACATCGTACCTTAGAGTAAAATCGCCTTCCTCAGCCCTCACTCCAACAAACCGCTGCAGTACTTTTGTGAGAGAACTTGCTGTGAGCGCACGCGCGCAGTAACGCGCAGTTGGAGATTAAGTAGTCACCACACCCGGGAGGGAGAAGCCGTCAGTCCAGGTGCAGCCAGGAATTAGGTGCAAATAAATATGCAGGAAGGCAGCATGGCCTGCCAAACCGTTGCAGTACTTGTGTGAGTACTTGCTGTGAGTGTGCTATTTTGCCATTATTAACCCTGGGCTACAAATTCTCAGAATGGCAGCAATCGACTACCGGCTTTCAAAATGGAATGGATAATGTTGGCAGGCATGATGATTGAAAAGCACCCCCTCTTTCGTCAGCATCTATCTAGAAGGGTGTGTGATTTGTTGTGACTTGTGGTGTGGCATAGGTGTAGCATTGAACGCAAGTGTTAGGCCTCCCCCTGTATCTCCAGCCGATTCTGGGTCCCCTTCCTCTTCAGATGACCAGCTAAAGGAATGTCAAGAGAGAATACACCAGGAGGGTGAAACCCAGATAGGGCCTCCTCGGAGCCCAGACGCAGGGGCCTCTGTCAAGAGTGCGCGCAGGAAAAGGACCGCCTTCAGCAAGGGCCAGAGCGAATTCCTGAAGGCCATGTTCTACTTGGACCCTTACCCGGACTTCCAAAAGAGGAGCCAGCTGGCGGAGATCGCAGACATCCATGAAGCTAGAGTCCAGGTGAGACTGGGTTTCTAAAATTGTTGACGGGTCTGAAAACTCCCCACTGCCCTTTCAACACCAATTTCACAGGGAGGGGGAATAGGGATGGGAAGTCCATGGAGAAATTGGAAAGCCTTGTGTCTTTGAAAGGCCGATACGGGTGGCACAGTGTCATTAAGATGCTATGCTTGGCAGACATCTCAGTGACCAGACCACAGCCTTGCTTGCCTTTCTTACAGTGCAGTCCACCTCTGAGATTCCACACATAAAGATGGCATCTGGCTTGTGTATTCATGGTCCAGCAATGAGGATACTTTCAGTTCCTCCGAGTCACGTTTGGTAGGTTAGTGCCCATCTTCCCTTTGCTACAGGTTTATGACCTGTTCAGAACTTCTACTTGCACAGAGCACTTTGCTCAGTGATTATAGTCTATGTTTAATTGCGTAAACCACACAGGCTAGTAAATTAATTTCTGCTAAGTGTCTCACCCACACTTCTTTTGCCCCCCTCAAGGTTTGGTTCCAAAACCGAAGGGCCAGATGTTTGCCCAGAGGCCTCCAGAGATGCCCGGCGGATGCATTCAGGTACCCTCCAGAGGGAAACCCAGCCGCCATTCACCCTGAAAGCAAGATGCCACACCTGTGGGGGGT
Organism: Ambystoma mexicanum; assembly: GCF_040938575.1. Lineage (NCBI taxonomy): Eukaryota > Metazoa > Chordata > Amphibia > Caudata > Ambystomatidae > Ambystoma > Ambystoma mexicanum. The sequence continues at coordinate 229,639,186 of NC_090921.1, forward strand.
CCGCAGCTCATGCCATGGAGGGAGCCGTCAGATGTGGGCGAAGGAGAGCGGGATAAAGCAGGAGAGCCTCCAGTGGGACATGCAGCCCATAGACTCATGCACAGTGCTCAGGCAACAGTGTCGCACCATAGCTGGGCACTGGCAAAACCATACTGTTTCACCAAAGGCTCTTTGGCCAATGTTCCCTGCCACCAATTCAGCAGTGGGCCCATGTACTCTATTTATACCAGATCCTATCGAAGACCACTCAAAATGGACAGAAGGGTCACCCACATCTCAAACTTTCCAGGCTTCAAAGAGAGGCCAGGAACAACCTCAGGACCTCCAATTCCTGATGTGCAGTGCAACCCATAAACCACCACACCACCAAAAGTAACATGACTACATCCACCAGCAAGCATTTGGGTTGTAGCTGAAACTTAGATTTAACTACACATACACCTTTTAAAGAATGGGTCCCGGCTGGTTCCACCAGTTACACAGCATACCTATCTAATGCTTCTCTGAATCTTTCATGCTGAACTTCTTGCAGGTGTGAGGCACATAGAAACAGTTTGCCAAAGAGGTTTAACGTGCCTATATGGAGTTAACATGTTTTTTAAAATGCATATTTCATATGTTTATTTAATTCTTTACTTTCTTGTGCTGCGTTCTATTTATTTTAATTAGATTTTTGTAAATAAGTAGTTTAAGATGTTCTTTTAATAATGCTCGTCACTTGGCTTTCTCTGGTAAACCAAAGTCCGGTCCGGTCCTAAGTATTGACACATCAGTCTGTCTTCTGTTTCTGCTCAGAGAGATGCAAATGACTATTATCCTGAAATAAATCGCAAAAAACACATTTAATCAGCTACGTCTGTGTCTTTCTTTTGTTTTTGTGGGAGGTTTCAATGTAACCTTCACAGTGCTATGTTTTAGAAAAATTCCACGTCTTGCCCTGGTTTCCTTTTTTGTTGTTGCAATGACGCCCAAAAACCTTTATCGCTAAACCCTTCTTGCATCCTATCCTGACATGCTATTTTATTTGTTTTCACATTTGCAATGTGCTACATGCCACGAGCGGTCACAGCTGCGGCTGGATGGCATAAAAATAACCATTCAGAGGAAGAAGAGTTTGTCTTGGAGAAGCCAGGTCTCCGAACTTTTTTGAACTTGAGGCGAGAAGGTTCATGAGGTAGCACTCCACCGTCTGGCAAAGAGGCGGGAGAAGGCTTTTACTCCCTACATCATTCATTTACATTTTTGGGAAGTAGAAGCATTGGGTGAGCAGATGCCCTGCATTGTCGATTATTTCGTAAGCGGCGCTTTTGATTGAGCAATAAAGTTACGTAGGAACATGGAAATGTTTTGTTCCACACAGCTACCGTATGGTATTGGACCTGGACTTATGTCGCATTTAATCATTAGCCTGGCAAGACTATAGAAACTGCAGTGTGTGGCGGGAGGAGGAACACCCACCTGCTATTCTGAGATCTCTCAGTCATGCTCTACCATCTCTCACCGTCTCGAGACACCAAACGTACCCCCTGGCCCTAAGTCCTCTCAGTGCCCCGCCATCCCTTGCATCAAGGTCTTGCGCATCTCGCCACCAAGCTACTGTTCCATATTGTAAGACGTTAGAGAACTGGGGCACTGCAACCACCACTTAAAATCACCACATGCTTCTAAATCCTTGCCATCTAGCCATCGGTGAACAAGCCATCATCATGGGTAGTGGAGCAGAGTAAAACCGATGTTCTCTAGAATAGCCAGCTGTCGGCAAAGCGTTCCAAAAGTCAGTAAATGGATGACATACACCACTAAAGACTAACCAGAATAAATGTGTAGGTTTTCATAAAGGTTGCTACCTGACGAAGTTTGGGCGAGGCATTATCAGAGGTCCTTCCATGCTGTGAGAATTACCAGGAAAGTGGGCATGGCTACACGTGCTGCGGGATGACAGCTCAATCCAGAGCTCCCGCTCCACTATCACTATTACTACCAAAGGGGCACTAAAAACATACTTTTTCTACAAAATAATTCTCACTCACCTGTTATGTTTGCTACTGGACGACGTTGTGAGTCTTTTTCGCGATCTAGTCTTCAACCTTTGCCACACATCCAGGAGGCCCGATGCAGCAGTATCAAGCTAGGAATGCCTTGCACTTCCCGTCAGCAACGTCAGGTCGCGTCGGAAGGTTGATGTGGCCCGTATTTTCATCGAGGTACAGCGTTCTTCTACAACACGGGAAGCCGAATACAAAACGCTGACTCCTTTCACCATTCTTTGAATTCGAGAACTCATTTACGCCAAATGGCTGTGGAGCTGTTTCTTCTGGTGCATTAACAACAGCTTATCTGCTACAAACCCGGGTGTGAAGGTACTTAGAACCTATTGTGTAGGCTGCTATTGGTTTCATTTTAAGGAAATATTTTCATAAAAATTGGCATTAATTGAAGAAGCAACCTTGAATATCTGTTCAGCATCTGCTTTAAAGCTGGTTATCGACAATATACAGGAGTTACTATCTCACAACCAGTTACTTGAACAAATAAGTAATTCATGAGAATTCCAACAGCATGCACATTTTAAAGAGGCGGTTATCTTGCTATCAAAGTTCCACCAATAGCGTCCTCAATAAGCTTTACGAATAATAAGAAGTAACTTTAACACTTAAATACAACTGGAGACAAAGGGACTTAGACAGTCCTGGTGCGATATTAAGACTCCTCTGTGGCCCTAACACATCTCCCAAGATGTCCTCACAAAAAAGTAAAACAAAAGGCTTGGCTAACATAGAACATCAGGCGCCACCTTAAAAATGCCAAAAGTGTCTCCCCTCCTCCTAATCAAACCACATTGGAATCAAACATAGCGACTATTCTAATGGAAATAAGAGCACTCAAGCCCTTTATGGAGACCACTAAAACCAAGCTCCAACAACTAGACGAAAGATGGACAAGCTTTGAGAACAGAATTGAAGAAGTAGAGAGAAGGGTTGGTGTGGCTGAAGACGTTGCCATGAACGTAGTTCACATGGAACAATCCATACCTAACCTTCAGAAACAAAATGAAGACTTGGAAAATAGAAATCGCAGAAATAATCGGCACGTCTTTGGCATTCCAGAAGGAGCAGAAGGGGATGATGTGGCTCTTTTTCTTAAGAAAACCCTTCCAAACATTTTTAATATACAGTCGCCCATTGCTCTTAATATTCAAAGGGCACAAAGAATTGGACCTAAAAGGGCTGAGTCATATAAGAAAATTGCACCAAGAACAATTGTTTTCCTGCTTCTTGAATACACTCAGCTCCAGCTGATTCTGCAGAAAGCTAAAGGAATGGAGCATTTGATATGGTTGGCCACAGGACTTTTATCCCACAAGATGTGTCCAAAATCACAGCTCAATGGAGGAAAGACCTACTCTCATACTGTCCTGTGCTCAAGCAATTAAATGCCAGATAAGGTTTGATCCACCCTTGTACTTTCAAAGTCACCATTAAGGTAAGACATCTTCATTCAAGGACCCAGCCGATTTAAAGAACTACATAAGACTGAAAAAGATGGAAGTGATGGATACAGGCAATGCCAGTCATACTTGATTCTCCTTCCTTCCTCACCGGTTTCTGCCTCATGATTCACTACAAAAGTAACTTCCTTGGAATAATCATCCCTCTCGAACTGTCAACCTAAGGACTTTCTGGGGCTGACTTTTTCCCTGGTTTTTGCTTGCTCTTTCGCCCTATATGGGATGCGCATACACCCTCTTACAGCACAGCATTGCGACTCTGATCTTTGAGCCTTTTCTTTTTGCTCTATTTCATTTTCTCATTTGTTGTCTTAAACACCATCAAGCTATAATATTCTACCTGATAACACCCTACTGTCAGGTGATGCAATGTTGGACTTTTTATTCTTTTTTTCCTTTTTGTTTTTTACACCCATTCTTTATATTTTATAACAACTTTTGACATTCTACTTATGTTCTAGAATTTGTAAATCTCTGGATAAGCGCAAACACTTTGACTATGGACAGATTTTAAATGTTTATCCTTTATTAACATTACTATTATTACTCTTCCCTAGATTATGACCTTGAGATGTAGGACATGGAATGCTAAATGTCTAAATAACCCAATTAAGAGACAAAGGGTACTTGCTCACATCAATAGATTCAAACCAACTATTGGCTCATTGCAGGAGACACATGTATCCTTACAGGAATCCCTGAAACTGAAGAGATTTTGGGTAGGCGAGGTGATAGACAGTCAGGCAGACGGTAAACATAATGGAGTGGCTATCCTAATCAGGAAAGGTACCAGATCCTACATAAAGACACAGATAAGCGTGGTGATGGGTTTTAGATAATTTATCAATTAACTTTCAAGTTTTTTCAATTCTAAATATTTATGGGCCCCCTAACCCTGATCCCAAGTTTTGGAGCGAAATGTAGCAGATGATCCTGCAAGCAGATCTCCCGAATTAGATAATCTGTGGAGACTTTAATAATGGTATTGACCCCTTCCTAGATAGAAAATCCCCATGTCAATTCATATGCAGTAAATCAGATACTGAATTTACAAAATGTTTAGCAGAAATTGGTGTTGTTGACTCTTGGTGGTTTGCTCATCCAACTGATCTAGACTTTACCTTTCACTCCTTTCCACATAACTCACTATCACGTATTGATTGTATTTGTGTTTCCAAATCCTTAGCATGTGCAATAATTGATTCCACTATTGAATGCTCACTTATATCAGATCACTCTCCTGTAATTACTTATATAGAATTGGGATGTGTTAACAATCACATAAGCAGATGGATATTCAACTACTCACTACTTCAGTATGGCAACTTCCAGAAATCCTTTCTCGAATTTCACCACTTCTTCATTCATATTAATAAAGATGAGGACACCTCTACCAGCACCAACAATTGGGAAGCCTATAAACTAGCCCTAAGGGGACATATCATTTCATACATAGCCGATATAAAGAGGCCAGGAAAGACTTAGACGCCTTATATAGCACACTGCGAGCTCTGGAGAGAAGGTACAATGCAGTAGCAAATTCTAACTCTCTGTTTCTCTATTAAGAAAACATACACCCAACAGGTATATGGTGTGCTTCTGAAATTCAAATCCAAAATATATCAGTCATCCAATAAAGCAGGCAAAGCTCCAGGCTCATATCTAAAAGTTAAAAAACAAAGAGCCAGGATATCTGCTATCAAAAAAGAGTTAGGCAAAACAGTAACCTCTGATGCAGATATCCTGGGTGTCGCTACAAAATCTTATGAAAATCTATACTCTTCTGATCATACGGACACTAACTTTAACTTCAATGACTTTTCCTATCGCTTGAAACATAACCATATTGTGTTAATATTAATTTAATTAACCTTAATGGTCCAATTCATATTAACAAAATCAACAGGGCTATTACATATCTTAAAAAAGGTAAGGCCCAAGGACATGATGGGTTTTCCATGGATTTCTTTGCACATTTTTCTTCTACCCTCTTTCCTAACCTTGAATCACTCTACAACTTCTTATGTAAAGTTTATAAATCACTAGCCTCCTTTACAGAGGCTCTGTTGATCCTATTTCCCAAACAAAATAATGAACTACCCAAGAATTATAGGCCAATCTCATTAACTAATTCAGACTCTAAGATCTTTGCAAAGATTTTAGCCAATAGAATAGAATCCTTTATGTATAAATTAATTATCCAGATCATGTAGGATTTGTCATAGGCAGAATTATTTCAGCGAATTCCAGACTTTTCATGAACCTCTTGTATGGCAATTGTACTTGATACAGAAAAAGCCTTTGACCGCATTGAATGGGACTTTTTATTTCAACCCCTAAATGGCATGGCATTGGGGATGGCTGTATTAAAATAGTTAAACTACAATTTGTATTAACAATCCATTTTCTCCAGTCAAGGATGCCCCCTATCACCTATTTTATTTGTACTTGCTCTTGAACCACTCTTGGAATTGATACGTACAAATAGAGATATTGTTGGGATTGCATGTAGGAGATCGGAATTCAAATTAGCTGCTTATGCGGATGACATACTGATCTTCCTTGACATCCGACCACAACACTTCCACACTTAGTAGACACGATTGATCTTTTCTCTCGATTTTCAGGTTATAGTTTGAACAAGGACAAATCAGAAATGCTTCCGCTTAACGTCTACTGTATTAAAGAAGATCTCACCCCCTTTGGCCTCAGCTAGAATCCTGTTTCTATTGATTACCTTGGTATCTCACTTGCCTCCTCTCTGCCTCAAATGGCTTAAATCAACCTACAAAAATTACAATCAAAACTAAATGAATTCGTAACTACATGGTCTCATTTATACCTGTCCTGGTATGGTAGATTAGAGGCCATTAAAATGATGTTTACACCTGTGATTCTGTATTATTTACAAATGCTTCACTTTCCTTTGTCATCCTCCTTTTTCAAGTCTATCGACAAGATACTTATAGATTTCCTATAGGGTTCTAAGAAAAATAAAAGAATTGCTGCTAGCAAATTGAGATATCCTTATGTAAACAGTGGTGTTAATTTCCCTAATTTCAAAAATTATCATAGAGCCTGTGTTCTCAAACAAGCCAAAAACTAGTTCTCCGATAATGACGACATTAAACCACCCACTTGGCAAACTATTGAAAGATTTCACCATTTGATATTAAAGATACAATATATCTTTTCATTGGATCCAAGTTGGGCTTTTCCAAAATGATAGGTCTTACTTTCCCATTTTTATAGGATTTTCTATTTCATCATATTAATAAACCAGCTGGTACCTTCTCCCCCGTTATCTGACGTAATAATCATATAACCATAAATAAGAGGCCTATCTTCTGTAAAGTATGGATTAACAAAGGAATTACATTCATTGATCAAATAATTGCAGAAGGCGATATCCTTTCTGCACAAGATTTTAAAAATAAATTCTCATTAACAGTATTGCCTCTTAGTCAATACCTTAATTTAATTAATGCATGCCTGGATGCCAGTAATAGGAGTGACTCCCAGCAATTACTTGTTGCTACTCCGAGAATTTGTATCATAGATTCCCCTGATGAAATCAAAGCATCCAATATCTACAAAGTCACAAGTTCTGTAAGAACTTCTAATAATTTATGATAATCTGAATTGCAATGGGAAGAAGACTGTGGAATACATTTTGGCGATAAATTGTGGTCAAAGATTTGGATCAAAACTAAATATATATATCTACTTCAGCGAATTTAACCCAAACCCTTTACTTCTTTATGCATAGAGTATTTATCTCTCCCAGGAAGTTATTCCTATCTAAATTGGAAGATAATGTTCGATGTTGGTCAGGACACCTAGCTTCTGGAACCTTTAGCCGTATATTTGTGGACTGTTTTGGAACCATGTTTGCGCTTCCCTTCAACAGATCTTTAAGATCTCTATTCCCTTGAACTTGACCAATATCCTACTGTGGAGTCTGGCCCTTAATGATGGCAAGATTAGGTCATCTCTGGTTATATGTGACTTGTTTATACTTCTGGCAATACGCTTAACTACCTCAAATTGGAAAGCCTTCACCAAAATCTCTTTAAAAGGTTAGTGGAACAATATATGTGATGCTCATAGATTGGAGAAATGTATGGCTAATTCACCCTCACTTTCTCTCAGACATGATAGAAGATGGCATCAAAAGCTCAACTTAGTTGACTGATATATTGTTAGTCCTGTTTATGACTGTATTGATATTTCCCTTTATACTGTGACTAATCTGATTGTTGTTGAGTAAAGTTTCATTTTTGGTTTTCTTTCTCCCCCTTTTTTACCTTCTCTATTACCCCCTTTCGCTTTATTAATCAGTTCTGAGTAACTCGCTTAAACTTATATGCAAATGAATTTCATACTGTTTATATCCTAGTTAGTATATTGCAAGATATCTTCAAAGTTAACGAATTTCATGCTGTATTTGTTCTTATTTATTACACTATAAAATGTATTTTAATGAGCTCAAAGCCTTGTTATATAACCGTTAGCTCATATAGACTCAGACTGTAACTGTGTACTCTGGTACTAAATAAAATAAAAATCCTTTAAATCCTTAAACTTACCAGGAAAGATACACTTACATTTAGGTGAAACAAAAGAACGCCAGGACTGCAACCACGTTTTCTGAGAAATCTTGCTGAAAGTGACGCATTTGTGACTCTACACATTTTTCTTTTTCCCAATGTTGGGTTTCTACTCTGGCTCGCTCATCCAAGGGTTTTCATTGGGATAAGTGGACTCAAAAGAATTCTCACAGTCTCCAAGTCTATCGCTGGGGATTTTCGTATGTTTCAGTGGGAATTTGGGGCTCCGCAGATACTAAATAAAGCATCAGAGCAGCAGAGCATAATGGCCTACTCAGCAATATGGCGCAATATATGTTCCTAAACAAAAGTAAACCCAGCTATTAGAGCTACATTCTGCAACACGTTTTCTAAACACACAGATTATTTAGTTTTCTCTTGTCTCTATACAAGAATCAGCGACAGAAAAGCGCTAGTTGGTGTTAGGAGCGGGCTGCACAGCACAGAATCTGCCCAGCACCGAGGCCTCTCGCATAGCAGCCAGACTCAGCTTGCCAGCTTCTGAGGTGGCTCCACCACCTTGGTTGAAATCTGCTCACAGGTCTCCTTTGGGCCGCATAGTTACCTCACGCTGGCATCCTCATCATTCACTGCATCCCAAGGAGGTATGTGCCCCTTGAATAGACTGCCCCCATAGTTCGGAGGTGCTGGTCTGCACCCATGCCTCTATTTTGTGTTCCCTAAATGCCCTGTCCTTAGTATTATTCTCTCCCCTCATTCATGTCTAAAGGAAGACACAATAAGCTTTCCAACACCACAGCGAACAGCTTCAAAATAACAAAAATGAAGCAAACATGACCACCCTCAGGAACCCAAATAGGCTCTCTCGGTCTTTGCCCTCTTTCATAGGAATATATAGCCAGCACAATCAACAATCAATGGTGAGGGGTCATGGAAGTTGTAGTCCAAAACATTTGGAGAGCCAATGGTTCCAGACCTCTGGTTTAGGGTATGTCAACTCACGTTCTTCATAAGCAACAGCTACCTTCGGTGTTGTCTCTTAGTATATTATTGAGGTCTTCTTATGCTGATTAAAGTCAATACGCGCAGGAAGGGATGTCTATTAAGATTTTAAGACAGGTAGTTTCACACTGGATCCAAGTTATAGGCACTGTGAGTAATGTCACACATGGTGTTCTATGTCACCATACACTCCGTAGGAGTTAGATGGAATTGTGGGTGATATCTCTTTGGATACCTAGTGCCTGCAAACCTTGCTGTGGGAAGGAAGGGTTTTATGCATACATTCGATGATTACTGAGGGGGGCATCCTTTAAAAATAGTGTTTATTACAGGTATATCATTTGGGATAGTAGGGAATAGTTGCTATGGGGAACATGTAACAATGCCGACAGCCGAGGTGCAACATTGGGGTGGGCTGCAAAGAGTGGTCATCGGGAGGGCAATTGGGGAGGAGGGTTTGGAAGTGAGGGTATATCGTGCAGGGTGTGAAGAAGATGTTCCTTTAAGAGGAAGGTGGCCTGTTTTATTGTGAACGGCGTGTCGGTAGGGATAAGACTTGTAGCTCAATCCCATCGACGTCAACGTCTGATGGTGTACCACATTTTCCTATTCAAATGGTTGCAAGTTATAGGTTCTGTGAGGGAGGTCTCTGATGGTGAAGGAGATGTCCTTTCACACTGTCTATAAGTTCTAGGCACGGCACTGTGGGTAATAGCTTTGATTGCATGAATGTGTTTTCCTCTCACACTGTTTGCAAGTTACTAGGCATATGCTTGATATCTCTAATGGTGTAAAAGGCGTCCTCTCACACTGGCTACAAGTTATAGGTTCTGTGAGTACTGGCTGTGATGGTGCACAAGATGTCCTTTCACACTGGCTGCAAGTTGGTGACTCTGCGGGCAACTTCTCAGATGGCACAGTGCACACAATGTCCTTGTACGCTGGTTGTGTGCTGCACACATTTCAGTGATTGGATGGAGAAGGGAAATAGATCTCTCTCTATTCACCAGATGCGCTTTTCCCATGAGTCGAGAGGTAGATTGTGAAATAGAGGGGTCTTCGTTAAGCAGTGCCTTTCCACCTCTATCAGGACCGTACCGCTCTACGACACGCACACCACCACCTCCTCCCAGTCCTCATCACTCAGTAACCGCAGGTTCACATTCTTATAATTGGCCAAGTCTGCCATACGGTATGTCTTAATGGCTTCATAGATCTTCCTGATCACTGGGGTTACGGGCTGGAACCCACCCTTCTCAGCCAGCCAACAAAAGTATTCCCACTGCAGGGTGTCCAACTTCAAGAAATATTTTGGTTTCTGGCCGGTGGCCAGGTGGCACCGATACTCTTTGTCCGCTTGCACTGCCATGGCTGACTGAGAGGGTAATCGGCACGTGCCTGCCAGCACCGCCAGGCAATAACGCACTTGGCAGTAAAAGAGGATAAATGGGCAAACTGTGGTGCAGAGACCAATGAAGAAGAGGCTGGGGGTGCCAGGGAGGATGAGGTGTTTGTAGAGAGGGGGAAGTGATGCCTCACCTGCCTGCAGCCCTATGTCCTGCCACAGGAACGGAAAGCGGTAGTTGTACCCTGTGCAGAAGATGAATGCATCGGCTGGTTGTGTGGAGCCATCTTGGAAGGTGATGCTTTTCGGGGAAAATCGCAGTACGCTGGGTGCTTGGAAGACGTTGGCTGGCAGTGGACCCATCAAGGAGGCACTGCGGTGGCTCAGGATCACTAGCTTGGCCACAGAGCAGATCTCTAGGGCGATGTCAATGCCCGAAGGGCCAGACCCCAGAACCACGACGGTTTTGTCAGCAAAAGGCTCTGGGTGGCGGTAAGCATGACTGTGAAGGAGCAGACCTGCGAAGAGAGACACATAGAACAAGTCAGAACATGGGGCATGAGAATGTGGGGTAGATCGCAAGAATTCTTACACTGAAGCCAACCCTCCAACCCCCCACTCACCAACAAGGGCAGCCTTACAGTGGCATGAAACAAATATCCCCTTATAAAGGGATGCAGGGGGGTGCCTAATGTTCCCACCATCTAGAGACATGCACGGACCATGGGCCTATCTGGGGGTCATTGCACAGTGGGGGTCCAGCTGTACTGCAGGGATGGCTGTTGCCACCCAACTACCACAAACAACTACACACAAATGATAAACATAGGTGTACACCAACCACAGGAAACGTTGTAGAACAATTAATCTGACTGGCCAGAAGATATCAAGGGGCGGGGGCCCTCAATAAACAAGATGAAGAGCATCTTTGCCCTTAGGCTGCAAGGCCTAAACAACGCAATGAGAATCATGCATAACAATTAGCCCGGAGCGCTAAAAATGTTGTGGTCTCAACAATAAAATAAAAGCATTGCAAATATGTGTTCTCAACAATTAAATAAAACCTGCCAGGACCAGGGTAATTAAGTGCAGTTGCTATCTCTAGAAAATATGTCGGACTATCAAAATAGATTTTCAGAATTTCGATCAGGGGCCCAGGATTAGCCCCTTTCCTTTGTGCTATCACGTTGGGTGGTTTAATATGGGAGGGGACTTTTCCAGCCTACAACAGTTCTGCCAAATACCCGGTATGAAGTGCACAGGGCCACACACAAAAAAGGTCCAGGGCGCACACGGACAAGAAACTGAGTACACACAGTCGTACATGTAAAGGGGGTGGGGCACGGCTCGAGAAAGGAGTGTATCTTTGTACAAAGTCCCCGCTCAGGCAACAATTGAAAATTGGGTTAAAAATTCTGGTTCTCTACAAAAAAAGAGAGTTGCAAAAAGACAGCTTACCAAATAAAAGGGACACAAAAATAGATTAGGGAAGGCTAAACCACTCCCAGGACGGGGCACTGGATTTTCCTTTATATGTGTACACATTGATCCGATTACCAGGTAACCAACCTCAGAAGAGCCAGGCATAGAACACTCTGACAACCTTACATAGGATCTGAGCTTTATATTTTGGTACACAGAAAGCAATTAAGAAAGGGATAAGCAAAAATAAAAGATGATGGACTGGCCCAGCGGTGTCTGCCATTTCGTGCAGTTTTGGCATGGCAGCTCAGATCCAGAGCGCTTTCTTCCCTGCACACGTGTGGTTATCTCCTCTCTGCTCGCATTTCAGCATGAAGCATAAGCGTTCAGATGTGTGGCTTTTGGTATCTGGCGGATGGTTCCTGTTGGACCCATGACAGAGCAATGGGAAAAGGTATTCGCTAGTGCACGCCATGCAAACCACTGGTTCTGGAGTCTATTTTCCCAAAGGTGTTCTTGCTGATGCCAGAGGACTGGTGTCAGAGACAGAGGGAGCAGCCTTGTTCTCCCCAACCATGAAGTATATCCCCCCAATTGTACTGGGCTCCTTCCACTGCATTAGAAACTATGTCCCTGAATCAAGGAAGAGTTGGAGAAGTTCTGCGTGATCGCCCTTATGCTGCCTTCAGGTGTTGCATCATATAGCAAGTAGCTCCCGCTGGCATCTAAAGTCCCCCAGTCTTCCTCCATGAACAACAAATGGATGCACTCTTAAACACAACTCTTCCCCTTCTAATTGCCCCATGCCTGGATTTCTGCCTCTCCCACCTCTATGCTCTTTGTTATTTCTTTATCCATTAGACCGATGCACAGCGTTGATGTTTGGTTCTGCCTTCCCTGAAGTCTCATGGGGAAAATCATGTGGTCAATCTCAGACTATCCCCAGATTATCTTCTGGCGGCCACTTTCCTAACCGGGAGGAAAGGACCCAGGGGAACCTTGGTCAGTTCCTTCCTTGGGGAAGGAAATCTTAGGCTTGACTACGGACGGATCTCATCAATCCTCCAAACCCCCCGAGGTCCATCCTTAGGACCACCGTTTTGGAAAGTTCCAGCAGTACTGCAGCATCAATGAGTATTGTTGTTCCCACAATACTCTGGATCAAGGCGCCCTTAACATAGGATTCTTGGTCCACATGCATAAAGGTAATCTGGATATGCTGTGGCAATACCGAGAAATAATGACCCTTTCATTTATTAGGCGTGTACAAGAACCCGCTTTTGGTTGGGTACATTCCTAGATGTACTAGGGAACAATTCCAGACTAATGGGCAAATCTTTTTACTAAAGTGTCAAGAGTGGGATAACTTAAAGGGAAGCTCTATCGGGGATGCCTGTACCTCAGGGAGATCCAATAGTTCAACACAAAAGTCTTTAATCTATTTTTATGAGTCATTGTCCCTCCCGGGAGTCATTTTTCTGATATGATGTGATAGGTTATTTATAACGCGCTTAATACCCAGAGATTTCAAAGCGCAGACCTGGGGATCGAACCTGTGTTGCTCCGTGTCGTCCTGCTTCCAAGGCGAGCACGTTGCCCCTGAACTATCCTGCAGAGAAAACCAAAAATTTCCTACAATGGCCAACAGAAAATTCCAAATCTGATCTTTATATGTCCTTTAGCCTCCAGGCTGACCCCAAACTCAAGAGCTCTTCTATTTTGGTCAACAAAAGTGTTCATAACCTATTCCTTCAAAGTCCACCCCTATTCTAAAAACAAAAGCATATCTTAAGGTTTGGCGAGAGTACCCTCCTGGGATTTTACTCGCAGTTCTGCCATGAATTATGAAGGCAGTCCCGGCCTGTGGTACTTTTTTTCGTGTGTTTATTGGCATTTGGTCAGTCAAACAACACAAATGAACTCCCCTCCCCCCCAACCGCCTGCTCTCAGCCTTCCTGGAATTCTCTCCTCCCCCCGCCCAGGAACTGTACCCCCAGCACTCAATTGGTAATCGCCTATCGATAGAGCAGAAGACCACAATGGAGCAATCAATGTCCAAAATCTTCAGATTGTGGGGGCACATGTGATAGCGATAATCACTGTGGAGATACATTAGTGACATGCACCAATCTACCCTAAACTTCGAGTAGTCTCCCAGAATGTTGTAGGTTACCGACTCCATCGCCAAAATGTTCCAGATCTTAGATTGCCAGTCATGGTCGGTGGGGCCTCCCTGCTAAAATCGCTGCCAACTCTAGGACCATACAAGCTTCGAATTACGCCCTGCTTTGCGGCACCGATTACCTATCCCAGCGTCCTAGTATGCAAGTTTCCATCCCCAGGGGCAGGTAAGTGTTCAGTATTTTATTAATTGAGTCATGGGCCTGTTCCCAGAAAGGTTGTAGCACCGGACACGAGCACCAGATGTGGGCCCAGTCCCCCCTCCTCTTACAGGCCCTCTAGCATACTGCCGATACATCCGGGTACAACGTCTGGAGTCTTACCGGGGTGTAATGCCACTGGAGAAGGACCTTATACCATACTTCCTTCATATGAATAGAGCTGGCTAATCTGGGCATGTTGCCCCATAGAGGTTCCCACTTCGCTAGGGCTATTGTCTGGCACAACCTTTCCTCCCATTTACCCATATAAGGCCAGATAAGGCCAGATATCTTTCCCCGGGCCTTCGGAGATAATTTTGTAAAGTGCCAAGATCGGGTGGCTATCCCCAGATTGGGTTGTGATGCATTTTTCGAAAATGGTCAGTTGTCTGCTGGTTGCTAACTTATTGACTGGGTGCAAGGCTCAATGGGGCAGCTGGTAATAGTGGAGTCTTTTCCCTTCTTTCAAGCCAATGCATTGTTTGCACTTTTCGAAGTACTTGATCTCCTGCTCATGCATCAATTCCCAGAGCCAGAGGCACCCTGCATCTCTCCACCAACTAAAGGCTGCCCCCTCGACCCCTTGGGTAAACTGTGGGTGGCCAAACAGGGGAGTGAACGGGCCGGATAGATGAAATCCCCATGTGTCACACCAAGGCATCCCAACCCTTCCCCAGCAGTGCAGTGATCAGAGACGCCTGAGGGGCACCAACAATTGGGCAAACCATGTGGACCCACTGTTTCCTGTCATCCCCACCCCCGAAAACAACTGCTTGATCACTCTCAGGTGGGCGGCTTGGAAGTATTGCTAGAAATGCGGGACCGCCAATCTTCCCCTGCTTCTCTGAGCCATTAATAGGTGCAGTGCCAACGTCTGCTTTTTGTTCTTCCAAAGGAATTCAGAGTGGAGTTTATTCAGCACACAAAACAAACTCAGAGGAAGGGAAAACGGAAAGGCCTGACAAAAATGTAGGAACCGTGTGAGGGTCACCATCCCAACTGAGGCCATCCGGCTCATCCAGGAGATGTGAAGGAGATTCCAATTTCCGAGATCCGTATTTAAGCAGCAGGGCAATCAGGGGTAGCTCACTCTGTATAGTGGCTCTAACAAGTTCATGATATCAACCCCCATATATTTCATTTCCTCATTTGCCCAGTGAAATGGAGAACACCCCCATGCCTCTTCCAGCATGTCCCGAGTCATGCATGTTAATTTTCAAACTGGACACCCTGCCAAATGTTTCGATCTGGCCGGGTCTGATAGGGCCAGCAGCATATCATCTGCGAAGGTCATGATCTTATTGTCCTCCCCCAAACTGGATACCATTCACGGACGATGCCTCCTTCAGTCGTTTCAGAGTCGTAGGCTTGTCCAGCTGCCAGCACTTGCTGTGGAAACTCTCCATCCACTGCGGGGTAGTCGTTGTGCGTGCCAGAGTCTCCTCCTTTGCTTTAGGCATGGATCCCAGAGGGGTTAATGCCCTCCTTCATCCACCGCCACACAGTCCTTGCATTTGTCTGTTGTCCCACTGTGGCCGGACTGACTCCTTTCCCTTCTACCTGCACCCCTGAAGGCTGGCAGGTGCCCAGCAAGCGGCTTTGGGCACAGCTCCCCATTGCTTGTGGTATTGCCCCACACTTTGTGTTATTAAGGCCCTGGTAGGGAGGTCCCAGCTCTCTCACTGCCAGCCTTGGGGTCCCTCTGCTGCCCCCTCAAATTCAGTCCACCACAGCCCCCTCTGTAGTGAGGCGCCGTCACTCTCAGGCCTACACCAATGTCCCAGTTGGTGATAAAATCCCCCCACAACTTATCTGCTTTGTCTGGAAATAATGGAGGTGGCTGCAATCCACCACCGACTGTCCTGAGTCCTGGGCTGCACCAGCGGCTGGGAGCCCTCTTCCTCTTTTAAGGAAGGTAACGCAGGCCTGCATACACCAGCAGCTGCTCGCCCGCGGGAGCTGCGACGTGTCAGCCGGAGCCTCAAGGTCTGGACCATTTGCACCTCCGTTGGTGCACCCTGTCAAATTCACAGGGGGTCACTCACATCCTGCCCCCCCACTCAGCCCTCTGCTGCTCCGGGACGGTCTTTCTCCACTCTATTATCCCCTCCTCATCGTGGGTCCACTATATGTCGGCATCCGCTGACAGGCGCGCAATACTGACAGGAGGGGCTTTTCCAGGCACTCCGGGCTCAGTGCCTCTCACAGTGCTCCTCAGCCACCACACCGCTGGGCGATGCGCTGCTGGTTGAGGGAGTGAGGGGGAGGGGTTGGATTCCGCCCCGGCGAACGTCATACCACGGGCCGAAGCTCTGCACAGCCGGCATCTGCACAAGGTCGCTGCTTCACTCAGCCGGCTGCCCGGGATGGGAGGGGGAGGCAGAGGGGTTACCTCAGCTGAGCCGCGGCCTGTCCCTGTCACCTTATTTGTGCACCTGCGACTGACCAACACCTGTGGGGCTGCGTTCAACAGGAGAGGGTGGGGGGGGGATCAATCCTGCTTTTTGAAAAGGTCATAGCTCTCAACTCACACGCTTTTGGCGGGTGTCACCCGCCTTGTAAACAGCTGACTCACCTGCCAAGCCTCCTGCACGCCCATTTGTTTCAATGAGCCTCTCACCCGCCAAAAATTAAATCGGGTGTTTTCACCCGCTTTGCGACACAAATGGTTGAGAGCTATGAAAGGTTCATTGAGAGGGTCAGGGCGCGCTGTGATCAGCACGTCCTCACCCTACTGATGGCCATCTTGAATCTGCTTTTGGTACTTTTAATAAATCAATCTTCTCTGGTCCCTCGACAACTATGGCTCTCAGATTTCACTCATGTTTCTCCCAGACTTTGGATTCTTTCAGGTTTCTCTCAGGTCTCTGTCAAGTCCTTCTCGGGTCTTTCCATCCCCTGAGTTTCTCTCAGGTCTATCTCAGGTCTCTCCATGACATGGGATTATCTTGGGTGTCTCTCAGATTTCTCTCGGGTCTTTCCACAATCTGGATTCTCCACAATCTTGGTATCTCTCACGTTTCCATCACGCTTCTGGATGACCTTGGTTGCTCCAAAACTACTCGTTGGTACAACCTTAGTTTCTCTCACATTTCCCTCAGGTCTCTCCATGAACTAGGTTACTCTCAGACTTTTCACAACACAGCACTCATGACGATAAAGGCTATCCTCCCCTATTCAGGGTCCTTTTCAGGCAGACTATATTCTCACCTTGCTGCCAGTGGTGGGTGCTTCTCTAGATGATTCAGGAAAGTGCCCCATTTTTAAGCCTTCCGTCGGTCTGAAGGTTTGGAAGTCCGATCTTTCCCTATGTCCCGAACAGCACACAGCACCAGATTCGTGGGATGAATCTCTGCCATTGCATTGCCTTGCAAGAGCAACGGCGGTGCAGCTAATAAAATGAGTGCCACCCATTCCCAGGTAATGGTCGCCATGTGTATTCAGGGAGTAGATTAAAGTACACCTGCTTCCTCAAGGTCTTCCTCTCCCAGAGACTGAATCCCTCTGCTTTTATAAACCTCAGCCAGCAAGTTTTCTAAACCGAAGCCGGATTGATTTCTCCATTGTAGGGTTTACTTGACATGCCGTGGTTGATTGACTTTCTATTATTGCTTTGGTTGAATGCAGGACTCATTACCTTCTTTAATGCTCCTCTTGGGTGATAGTCATTCTTGATTAATACTTCAATTTGGATATCGGTCTGCGCAGAGTACTTAAAGCCAGACCAGGCAATCGCTGGCATTTTGGATTGACTAGGGAGAGCAGAAGGACCGCCACAGTGCTTGGCTATCTTTCAACAGGTAAATCCTGTGGCTTCAGTGACCCACAAGCTTACTGGCTCTCACCGTGATGCTACAGCATTGAACGTAGTTTCACTTTGCTTAATTTTCCACAGTGCTTACTGGGAGGAATCTGATGGGTAAACAGAAAGTCAGCACAGACGGTGCTTGCTTTCAGATTTGAAAGAAGCCAATGCAGTGGCAGTTACTAACTGTACCGCCCCATGAAATAGTATTTCCATAGTGTGGCTCTATGTCTTACACATATGGGTACCCTGCCAATCATCATCATCATCATCGTCCTGGTCTGGATCCTCACTGCGCCACAAGTAGCCGGTATCCATGAGCTCCTTAGTGAGTAGATCCAGACAGGCACGTTCAATGTGACTCGCCATCAGTGGAAAGGGGAACCTGATAACAGAAATACCTACTAATATCAGATGGAACTCAGAGTCCACTGACTGGGAAGCTCCCACTTAACACCCTGCCCGCGTCTTAGTGGAGTGGTCCCGATTGGTGTAATCCAGAACAGACAGGTTCTTGGGTGGCTGCTAGTGTTCTTGAGAGAAGAGTTGTAAAGGTGTTTCAATGACCTTTTATGGTATGAAGGGAGAGTGCTGTTTAAATGCTCAAGAACCAAATTAGGTTGACCCATCCCTGGTTCTACTACCCAGTCATTTATTGATGGTACTTGATACAGTGAGGCCGCTTACAAGGGTTATTTTTTAAGATGTGTAATTGTATTTGCAGCAACATATAATCAGAAAACTGTATCATGCACAAGGATTCTCAGTTTGATATTCACATATGTAAGAATACTGCCATGACTCAATATCCGATATGCTGCCTGTAGTTGCGCAACTAGAAGAGTGGCGACACATTTCTCTCATCTGCCTTGGGCATGTTCCACTAATTCCAAAATCGTCTCAAAGTTCCTGAAGATGGCACTTGGGTCTTGGTCTACGATAGGATGACTGGGGGTTTGGTATACGTGAACTGGGTTAATGGCTATGATTTTGACTCCTGGAGTACCTCGTGATAATGCTTCTACAGTGGAGTAACTTTTCTGAAAATGTTGCGGGGGACATGACATCTGAAGAAAAGGTGCACCAGCCAAATGAACGTGGACGAAATGGTGTGCCATGAAAGTTGGGGACGGCAAGCACCCCTGTCCCCCATAAAATTGCACCCATGTGCTTCTCTGCATTCACTTGTTGAGACACACATTCTTTTTCCAGAGGCCTTCTCAAGACATATTGCCTTGCCTTTCACCGACTGAGGGTCCCGGGTGCAGTCAAATGAATCATTTCAACAATTTCCACTGGCTCTAGGACTAGAGAACATTATACTGATTGACTGTCGGGTAATGTAAAGGTGTTTCCCTGGTCCCATTTCCGAATTTGGTGAGTGACAGCTTTACCACTGGTAGGTTGCTTGACTATATCGGATGAAGTGTCATTCTCTGGAGACTAGTTTTCCTTTCAATAACATGGAATATTATGGGGTTTTCGGTCTTCATCGTTTAGATTCCTCTGTGCTAACTCTAACGAAGAGGTAATGAGGCAATCTATATGATGGTACTCAGGGGATGAATTTCGAGAAGGGGAAGGGAGAAGGTTAAAGGATGGGTCACTAGTAGAGGGATCCATATCAACCAGTGCGTTAAGTCCCTTAATGTGGCTTGGATGAATTTATGGGACAGGCTCACCTAGTGGCAAAATCCTAACCCTCTATTGGTAAGCATAGTTTAGCCCTGTTTGGTGAGTCGCCCGTTTTGGTATGGTTATGTGATTGTGAATCACACCTTATGCAATAGGTACTCTCCACCCCACTACTGACACCTTAAGTCATGAACCAGGAGGAACAGAACATAATCTTAGGCAGGATCATAAAAGGTTTACTTTTAGGCAGAGAAAGAAAAGTAGAAAAAAGCAAAACCAAAGTATGATGGGCCAAAACGGTCTCCGTCTTTCAGTCTCCCTAAAGGGTCTCACTGTATAGAAAGTGTATACCCCGCTAAGTTTCTTTCCTGAAGAGTAATGGAAGGGCGTCTATCCAAGCAATGGTTTGTTCCACACAGGTATGCACATTTCTAGTTCTCTGGTATGGTTGGAGGATGGCCTATAAGAAGGGTACGTAATTTAAATGAGATATCAAAGTAGAACAGTAGAAGGAAGATGGGTTGGATTCCAAGATGGCCGTCGAGCAGGGTGGACGTGCGTGAACTGTGCTCCGTCTCCCGGCTTGGGGCCGACACAGCTAAGATTGACAATTAATGCAGCCGTGGTCCCCGGAATAACAGTGTCACTGGTGGAAGTGATCATACGCGAGGAGAAGAAGAGGCGAGCGTACATGCTTGAACAGCCTCTCCCAGGCCTCGTACAATACTGAGACACGGGGCTCACCACATCCGGACACCGTACACAGACGAAGATTGAGGCCAAAGGCGGATCTAAGTGCCCATTGACAGGAGAGAAGCGGAACAGCCGGCGGACGCGAGGAGGAGATCCCCCCCCCACACCCAGAGGGGTGGGCGCCCACCTCGTTAGGCGCTGAGCAGAGAAGTGCCGGGTGACCCAGAGAGAGACGTCAGGACAAGCAGAGCCGAACAGCCTCTGCTAGTTGTGAGCAGCGCCGACTCGTAGAGAACTGAGAAGAGGGGAAGCAGGCGGGGCGAGGCCCAAACCAGCGCAGCGCCCCCCCCGTACAGACTCGGCAGTGCGGATCATCGAAACACTGGAGAACAGTGGAGGCCACAGAGGAGCCGGACCTGGAAGGGGCCTTCCCCAGCAGGCCACGGAGCCCCCTGAGAAGAAAAGGCACCCGGAGAGTACAGCCCTCCCCCCCCACCTCCGGACTACAAAGGCGCGGAGACAGCGGCATACAGACGGAGCACGCACAGGATAGGAGGTGAGGTGGAGCCCAGAGGGAGATCCCTGGGAGGAAAGGGCTACAGCCGCAACAAACAAGACACACAATCCACCTCCCCATAGACTTGGGATATTGACCGTGGGCCTTGAAAGGGCCAAAAAACCACCGCAAAACAAAACACAACACCAAAAATGACACCCCCTCTACCCAGCACACATCTCCTGAGACCCCCAACGAACCCACAGTCAAGATAGACAACAACGTGGGCAAACAGAGGAGGTATAAGGAACATATAGACTATAACCCCAGCTCGAAATACTGATAACACCCCCAGCAAAAGACAACACGTAGAACGCGACCGGGCACACGCGTGGAGTGAAGACAGCACACATGTCAAAGTCTAGGAGCAGGCAATCCCATGCAACAACACCAAAAGGGAAGCAGGACCAGAATCTGGCTCTACTCTGGGGGATGGACACATAAAGCCAATCGAAAGCGCCCGCTCACAAGGACAAAACAAGGCCCCCCAAGCGCAGGAAAAGCAGGAACGGATATGGCCTCTAAGGAAGACATGAGAGACTGGTTTAAAGAATTTCAGGAACAATTTATGGCCTCAATGCACACACAATTCGAGACCATGAAGAGCTAGCTGAAACAAACAGGACAGGAGCTGAAATTAGACCGGGGCAAATTAGAAGAGAGAACCGATATACTGGAGAGAACACTCCAGAACCTTGACGAAGAAACCCAGCAATACGCAGAAACACAAGAGCACTTGGCCAGACTCTCACACAATCTGGAGATACAATGCAAAGACTTAGAAAACAGGTCTTGGAGATCAAACATTTGAATTAAGAACATTGTGGAATCGGTCGGAGATAAAGACCTAAAAACCGCAGTGCAACAAGTGTTCAAAGACATAATCGATGAAGAAGAAGAGTCTGCGATTCTCATAGATAAGAGTCCATAGAGTGGGCCCGCGAAGGGATGGGGAGCGCGGGAACCGCCCAAGAGATGTACTAGTAGCAATGGCCTCATACACACAGAAGGAGCAAATCCTATGAAAGGCTAGGACGCTGGACCAGATAAAAATGAATGGAATGGAGCCAACGTTCAACTATACCAAGACTTGGCCCAATCAACTCTCCAAAGGTGCATAGAAATGGCCCCAATCATAAAAGAACTCACTACAAGACAAATCCGATACAAATGGACCTTCCCATTCAGACTCCTGTTTACGTGAGAGGGTACCCAACAGCGAATAACAAAGTGCGAAAAAGGCCAGAGAATCATGAATCTGCAGGAGGACACGGAAGGGAACGCGTGATCCAGAGACTCTACGAGAAGGTGAAGAACCCCGAAAGGCTGGCAAACTATAGAACCCAAAGGGCAGCGACCCAACAAAAACCAAGAACACAAGAAACCATCATCCCCTTCGAACCAAGGAGGAACCACTCAGAACCACCAAGGTAACCAACAAGAACAAGGCAGAAAAGGTCGGGACCGCTGGCAACCAACAAGGTCGGCCAGAACCGGGAAGAACAGAACCACAGCGAGTATCATAAGTGGGGTTTAGGAGCCCCCACGACCAGATTACCCGAGTGAGAGGGCATGGCGCGAGCGGCAACACGCCCGAGCGATCAGATGGCCCAGAGCCCTCCTCAGGGTTGTTATGGGGGCAGGGGAGAAGTTAAGGGAATTGTTAATGGGGAAGTTGGGACGGGGGGAGGGGTGTCACACCGGAATGCAGAAGGAGTACACCAAAAAGACTCCGGCGGGACATACAAGACTAGAGAATTCGCACAAAAATGGGCCTAAAAATCCTTACTTATAACATACGTGGGCAAAACTCCCCGTCAAAAGGAAAAAGGTGGAATACTATCTACACAAAGAGAGATTCGACATCCTGACACTGCAGGAGACACACATCAAAAAACTAGACAAAGGGAAAACCTGAATGAAATGATACACTCATATCCTCCAAGCAAATGACTCAGAAAAGAAGTGAGGGGTACTAATAGCATTCGCCAACACCCTAAACGTACAAACTTCAAGAAACACTATCGGACACACACGGCAGATACCTGTTTGCGAATGTACGAATCGAAGACCTCCCTTTGACAATTGCAACATTATACGCCCCCAATGTGGGCCAAGATGGATTCGTAAGGGATAGCATAGACAAATTGGAATCCTTTGCGAAGGCAGAGATCGTCCTAACAGGAGACTTCGACTTAGCATGGGACACATGCACAGATAGATCAAACCCAAGACACTCGGGGCAGGGCACACCCTCAAAAGCCCTCCAAAAAGCGATGACAAAATTGGCTCTAGAAGACACATAGAGGAAACTTAGAGGTTCGAATCCAGGGTACACCCACTTCTCGAATGTACACGGTACAAGTGCCAGGATCGATTTAATCTGGATGGCCTCAAGTTTACTGGGGAAGATCCGTGAGGCAGAGGTGAGCGACATCTCCCTATCGGACCATGCCCCCCTGTGAATCAGCCTCCCCACCATACGTAAACAAACACGCCTATGGAGATGGACACTTCCGGGGGAAATCACAGGACTCAGTCACGAGAGAGGCCATCAGAGAGCGAACCGATGAATACTTCAAAGAGAACAATACTCAGGACATATCCAAGTCGACCCTATGGGAGGCATACAAGGCGGTGATACGCGGACACATCATAGCGATCACAGCACAAAAAAACAAATGAATAAACAAGTGGGAGGCGGAACTAGAAGCAAAGAGCACAGAACTGAGACAAGAAATGGCGCACAATAACTCCTCAAAAGTGAAAAGAGCATATAGACACATCCAGGGCCAATCGGAGGCCCTCCGCACTAAGCAAGCCAAAAGACACCTCCTACACCTGAAGTAATGGTACTACATGAAGTCGAATAAAGCAGACAAATTATTAGCCAGACAACTACGGGGCAAATGACAAGCCCAATCAATAACAGACGAGCACGGCCAAAGATGCACTTTAACAACCGAGATGTGGAAGATCTTTCAACAATACTACCAAAAGCTATATGCCACAGAGAATCTAAGAGAAGAAGACCAGACAACATACCTGGAAAACGAGACACTGCAGACTGTGACGCAAGAGGAGAAAGAGACTAGACAAGCCCATCACAGAAGAAGTGGAGGTAGCGATAAGGGAACTACCAAAAAATAAAGCACCGGGTTCGGACGGGTTCACAGCACAATTTTATAAAACATACATAAGAGAACTGACCCCGTGCCTAACAGAATTAGTCAATACCTTCAAAGACCGCACGGACATCACCCCTTCCATGAATGAAGCAAAGATCCTAGTCTTCCACAAAAAAGGGAAAAATCCGGAAACCCCAAGCTCTTACCGCCCCATTGCATTAATAAACCTAGATGCAAAGTTATATACCAAAATCTTGGCCAAAAGACTGTCGAAGGTGCTTCCCAAATGAATCCACCAGGACAAGGCGGGCTTTATCCCCAACAGAATGAGCCATGACAACATCAGACGAATCACACAATTGATAGAAAAGACAGGACATACAAAACAGCAGCCATTCTTCTAGCGCTTGACGCAGAAAAAGCGTTCGACCGAGTGGAATGGTCTGTGCTATTTGGCATTCTAGAGAAAATGGGAATGGGAAAGGAATATATAAAAAAGATACGAGCCAACTACAACAATCCATCAGCTCGGATAGCGATAAATGGGGTACTCACAGACTCATTCAAAATTCAAAGAGGCACCAAACAGGGGTGCCCGCTCTCCCCACTGCTTTACGCTATCTTCCTGGAACAACTTCTGCAGAGGATCAGAGAAACCCCAGAAATACAAGGGATCGACATGGGAGGAATAACACACAAATCAATGGCATATGCGGATGACATGCTGCTGGCTCTGTCGAACCCAAAGGAATCCCTTCCGACTCTGATGAGGGAAATAGAGATCTATGGCTCCATATCTGGACTAAAAATGAACAGACATAAATCAGAAATCTTAACCTTAGCAGGCAACAAGGAAGAAATCCAAAACCTAGCAGCGGAGCTACAATTAAAAACAGCAGAGAAAGGGATCAAATACCTGGGAGTAAACCTCACAAACAAAATTACAAACCTCTATGCAGAAAACCTCCCGTAGCTACTAGAAAAGACCAAAGGAGATCTGGCAAAGTAGAATCCACTCTCAATTTCATGGTGGGGTCGAATGACCGTGATTAAGATGACAGTCCTACCTAGACTGTTGTACACTTTCCAGGCGCTCCCAATCTGAATTCCCCCCAATTCCCCCCTCACAAAGGCAACATCGAGGTATATATGGCAGAAAAAAACTCTGAGACTATCGAACCAGACACTTACAGCGCCAAGAGAATGAGGGGGGTGGCACTTCCACATTTCAGAAGATACTATGAAGCGGCCCAACTGTGGGTCCTCAAAGAATGGATCCCCGACAACTCCCAAAAGATATGGGAGGCGCAAGACAGAGCGGTGGCCAGGAACCAACTTCGCAAACTACTATGGACTAACCCAGAGCATAGGCACCAGAATGCACGCATTAGTGAAGTGATGAGTACTCCACTAGACATATAGAACAAATCAACCCGAAATGAAATTCTGACAATCGACCCAGCCCCCTTTATTCTGATACTAGGCAACCCGGAATTCCAACCAGGCATGGAGAAGGGAGCCTATCAGAAATGGGAGGATGCAGACTGCACAAAAGTCGGAGACATGTTCATTGGGCAACAAATTAGATCATTCACAGAATGCAGAGACCTACTGGGGCTGTCGCAAAAGGACAAATTCAAATACGACCAACTCTGCCATTGGCTTTCCTCCCCATGGATAAAACAAGCAGTAAGCAGAAACCCAACCCCATTTGAAAAATACATATTCACTAACACTGGAACCAATAAATGTGTATCGGCCACATACAGATTTATCAATACACCAACAGAAAATATCAAGTGGCAATATATGAAACGATGGGAGACCACGCTGGAGAAAGCGATAACAAAAGAACAATGGGACTACATATGGTACATTATCCCAAAATGGTCTAAAGCCATCCAGGTGAGGGAAGCATGGATAAAAATCATGATCCAATGGCATTACACCCCCGAAAGACTACATAAAATGTATCCTTCCACCCAAAACAAATGCTGGAGGGGTTGCACCTCTGCAGGGAACTGGAGACACTTTTGGTGGGATTGCCCAAAGCTATTACAATTCTGGTCAATCGTAAAAACCCACATGCAAGCCATGTTCAACGGGACCGAAAACCTGCAAGAAGAGGTATGGATGTGTGGACTGTGGAACCCTAGAGACAAGACAATGACGATTTCCCAAAAAAAGAACTTCATGGGACTCCTAACAGCGGCCTGGCTAGAAATTGCACAAAAATGGAAACAACAATTTCCACCGACCAACCTGGATTGGCTCAGAAGACTATGGTCCCATATCGCCATGGAAAGAATTACGTACAACATCCAGGGAGAAACCCAAAAATGTAGCACTGTCTGGGGAACCGCACTAGAACATGTACAGAGTGACTATATGCTACAATGGTGCCCCCACAAACTCTGTATCTTGGACCTGTTTAAATAAACTAAAACTCTAGAGAACTTGAAGTCGCAACAGAGACAATAACTGCAATCCGGTGGGAGGGGAGGGGTGGAAGGGAGGGGGAAGAGTTTAGGACTGAGGTTCAGTCCCTGTGTTTGACCTGTTCTTTATAAAATTGCAATAAAAACAATTTGAAGAAAACATAAAAGAAGGAAGATGGGTTAAATTCAAGTTTTATTGGGATCTAGTATAAAAATACTGGAGGTGCGAAGTCTAGTTTCAAAATAAACTCCTGGACATACAGTCATGAAAGAGTTCTGCAAGTCACTCAAAGTGACAGTTTTTACAGCGTTCCAGCACACTTCTTTCACAAGTACATTATCCTTATCGTGGTTTGGGGCCTTTATTTCACCTGTATGAGAGGACGAGATGGCCACCTCAACCATTGCTACATTGTGACTCCTCTTGCCCTAGAGGTTTTGCTGCAGATACTGGCAGGTATTTTTTCCCCTAAGACATTTTCTCCCCCATACCTGTGTCTGCAAATGTTAGCAGAGCTTGTTTATTTGAGCTGGTCACCTCGCAACTCCCAGCGGGGTCTAAAGATTTGGAAAGCCAATGTATTTGCCCTGGTGGCCTAGATACACCCACCAGGATCTGGACCACGGCCCTAGCTGGATTAACTCTCACTTCTTCAGGGATATAGCGGGTGGCCCCAGCCACTGTAAACTGTATGAACCTAGGTTCTCAGCCAGGCTTTCCACCTAGCCTGTTCTCGCAACCTGGTTCCTCCTAAGCTCTGGCTCCGTTGGTTTCGCCAACTCCACTTCTCAGTCCATGCCTCTGGTTGGCCCCTTCATCTTGACCAACCTAGGTTCTGCGCTCCTGGCTCTTCTACTTTTTTGTATTCTCTTCCCATGTGGCCCTTCCGGGATAGTCAATACTAGTTCTGCTCTCTTGCTTCTGTGCTCTCCTGCTTCCCTCTCTTTCTAGCACTGGTTCTCCTAGCACCACTTTCTCTCAGAACACTGCTCTATAACCCACCTCGTCAGGAGATTTGTGCTACTTTTGATATTAGTGTCAAAAGAGTGATTGGAAGAATTAAGGTTCTGATTCGTTAGGTCGGTTTCCCTATTAGCAATGTGTAGCGTGATTGGCTCTCGCATAATAGTTGCCCCTTGTCGCCCTACGAGTGGCCATTGTTAGTTGTTCCCTGCAGGTGTTGCTCATTCTTCACTAATCAGGATGGGGGTATTGCTTGTGCCACAAAGTTGCAAATACCCTGCCAGCCAGGTTGGAAATGGGCAGTTTTGACATGGTGACTCGCAGGCTTGAAGCTCCAGCTTCCTCCATTTTCGGGTCTCTCTCTTGGCATGAACCAGACTCATTCCCAGTCTAGGATTCTGCTGCCCGACATATAGTTTCTGAAACTGTGATTGGGCTCCAAGCGATGTGGAGAGTCACTTGTTAACGTGTACAGCTCTGATCCTGGGGTCGATATTCTCTCTTATTTTTCCCTGTTGTTTCCCTGGTGACAGAAGGCTTGGCCCATCCCTAACCATTAAGTATTTTTCCCCATGAATAGCCCTGCAGAGATTTCACTATGTGAGATAATGACTGTGTCCTCAAAGGACTCAAGTAAATTCCGGGTAGCGCTGAGGCCTTCTCTGTACACCATGGCAGATGTTACATACTGGAGCAGGTGGCATCCCGCGGCTCCCAGAGTTCCCCACCCTTCTTCCATGGGCAATGAACCAGTGACTTCAGCACCATGGAAATCATCCTATATAGTGTTGGATCCTTGCGTTCTGCGTCAACCTCGCGGTCCTGATAGACACCTGTGCAGTGCAGGAGACTCCACTCTTAAATGGCCTCCAGATTGGTACAAGGTCTGCCTTTGCATGCTCGAGGGGGTCCTGACACCACACAAATGTGGGGCCTTTCTGCAGTAAGTGTGGGCATTTGTGTTACGCCACTGGTCAATGTTTTGGCGGTCAGTGGGTTTGCGTTTTAGAGACATTTAATGTTCCTACCGATAGTAGTTATTATGTGGCCGTTGCCTGGATCTGCCCAGTATCTGGCAAGACATCAGTGCCTGAAGATGAAGAATTAGGTTATGAGTTTGGCTTCAGCCTAATGAACTGCTGAAGGCTCAGGAGTGCTCTCCCTAGAACGCTGGACACATCAGGAAGGGTGATGAGACAGCTCAACCTGCAGAGACTCTTACAGGCTGAACAACTGCGCTACTCACCTTGGAAGTTCTCAACTCCTGGAATAGGAGGGATGCAGGGGTCGAAATAGTGCCTGGAAGAGGGATAGGAAAGATATAAGAAAAGGCAACATTATATACAAACATTTCACCATGGGGCGATTGCGTAATAACATGCGATTACCCTTCGATAGAAGAACACATGCAGACTGTCATGCACAGGCAGTGGTGGGGCCCACATCATAAGTACTCACCAAAGAGTCCAATGTATTCCTGGCCTCTAATTAACAAGAGTTAAATGGAGAACGAGGACAATGGGGCCCAGCTGGATCCCCTTGAACCAGGTATCCTGGTCCTGTTGGGTCCCCAATGCAACATGAGAAAGGCTTTAGGGTCTTTCTCACAATTCAAACAGGTATGAGAAATCCAATGTGCAGAAAATGCTGCTGCGTGAGTAGACGACAGCGCTCCTCATTTCCATACATGCATGCTGGGGATAGGTGCAACAACTGACCAGTCATTCCTAACAATGAAGATTAGACCAGGGAACTTGCACAACAAGAAGATGCACACACACAAATAAAAGACGGTTAAGTTAAAGTACCCTTTTAATAGTCTAACCAATGTTGGCTACTTGCACTGATCCGGTTGAGGCTGCAGAGCCTTGATTTTAGGTATAATTATACATGTTAATCCATCGTCCCATAGGCAAGGCATGGTGCAAGAGCCGAGGACTGGACCAGCCTGGAGTGCACAACAGCCTTTTTGTCTAGAATAGTGGCTTATTTGGCCTACAAACAGAAAGGAAAAAAATGCAGACGATATATTGAAAATGATAGGCAAGTATTATTATTATTGACGTTATGGAGTAGCATCTTTCCCAATGGATGAAAACATTAAAAGATTTGTCAATTACAGTTTTGTTGACCCCTTTCAAAATCCAATACGGTTTCCACCATACCAAAAAATGAATGCATGAGAAAAATTGATACGGAATGAATTTCAGCTATTTGCACATTTGGGGTTATTCTTTAAAGCAAACTACATGTCACTGTTGGGTGGCTCAGCCCTCAGCCTGCAGAATGCCAAACTGTCAACCCATTGGTGAACACCAGAAATCGGGATAGGAGCAACACATGGAGATAAACTGAAAAGGGGAACCACAGGAAATGGAGGTGGGATCTTGAAGGACTGCACAATCACAACGCCATGAGACAAGCGTGAAGGGGCCAGCCAGTCACACACATTATTGGGCCAATTAAGCTGGTGGATGCAATAGTGAGGGCGTTAGGACAGCATTTCGGAGTGTTGACGTTTTTGCTGTGAAGGAGAAGGAGGTTGGAGGGAGAGATAGGAGGAGATTACAGAGTAGTGTAGCCCGGTGTGTGACCCTTGCTCAAAGCCAGATAGTGAGTATAGGCAAGACCTTGTTGGGAGGTAAAGACCACGAGAAGTGAGGAGACTTTCAGGACTTTCAGCCTGATGGATGCCAATACCCAGACCCTAAGGTGAACCCAGAATCTGTGAAGGTGAACACCCTGCGGCTGTTGCGGGCGCTCGTCTGCAAAGGAGAAACAAGAGGCTGCAGTGAGCTCCTGTCCAGAAGAGCAATCCGTGGCTGGTGTGGAGAATAACTCGAGTCTGAAAAGCCCCCAGGCAGCAGGGGAGAGAATGGTGCAGGTGATCAGGTTGGAGCAGCCCCCAAGGATACTCAAGTTCTGGCTGGTAGTTGTGTGCTGTGTCTATGTCTACGCAGCTCAGCAGGATGAACCCAGACCCAAGGACAACCAAACTGGCAACCTGAGACATCAAGGCAAAAAAAGTCACGTACTGGGGGGATTTAAATAACATGAGACTGAGTGAACTGAAGAAAGCCCAAGGGGTCTGGCAACCTTGGGCTCCTGCCATTTAGGATAGGGAACCAGACTTGGACCATAGGTCCGCACTTTAGTATAGACCTTAGAACTATGCACTTTTGTTAGACCACTATCCTGACACCTCCTCTTTTGTTGTATACATCTCCAATAGGTCCTGTGAAGGTGCAG
The DNA here is from genome assembly GCF_040938575.1 of Ambystoma mexicanum. Taxonomy (NCBI): domain Eukaryota; kingdom Metazoa; phylum Chordata; class Amphibia; order Caudata; family Ambystomatidae; genus Ambystoma; species Ambystoma mexicanum. Next base: position 229,669,883 of record NC_090921.1, read on the forward strand.
AGGTAGGAGAAAGAAACAGGACTGGTATGTTTGTTGACATAACGTTTAATCCCAAAGAAAACAAGGGAAAACACCTGCCTAGCTCTATTACTAAGAGGTGTTCCCTGCCGCAAAGCAAATACTAAGGACTCTGTCAGAATGCCCGTAAAAAGTATATAGTCCACTATACAAATCCTATTTCCGTACCCTACCTTGTCAACTAAACTATAAAGAATGTGGGTCTTCTTGATCAAGAAGAGTGAATTAGAGATCCCATCAGGGTTCTAATTTGGGGAAAAACAAAGTTCCAACATGTACTAAAACAAAAGTTTCAAAGGAGTGCAAAACAACCAAAGTTCCACAGTAACAAAGTTGTCTAGTTCAAAAGGAAGGCTAAGTTCCAACTCAAAATGGTGACGCCCAGAGAATGGCTCCCTTCTCTTGGTCTCACTCAGGCTTCTCACTGGGGTTACAAACTCCAGGGGAAATATCTCTCTTCTCCTGGCTTTCTTTAGGCTCCTTACAATGTCAAGAGAGTGCCTTCCTTCTCTTGACTTCTCTCAAGCAGTTCTGAATACCAGAGAGGGTGTTTCCCCATCTTCTCGATTACTTTTCATAACGCGAGGGAGGACGCGTTCCTTCCCCTGGTCTCATCTTCTCCTGCCTTGTTTCACCTTGCTTTTAAACCTTTGGGATACGGGTCTCAAACCTGTAAGGTTCTGTCGTGACAGCGTGGCAAACCTGGTTCACTAGTGTGCCAAATACTTTTACGAGGAATTTGACCGATGATGGTAATATTCATTGCTTTCTTTCTTGGGGGGCTCGCGAAGAGTACTTTGCTTCCCTAGGCGTCCCTTCTTCCCCTGTCTAGCTTGGTCAGGGTACCCGCTTCACCCTTCTGCCCCTGCCAACCGTCACGTCTGGTGGGCAAAGATTACCCCTCCTTCTGACAAAGCCTTTGGTCCACAGCTTCCTCTTCTGCTTCACACTTCCTGAGTCTGTCTTCCCTGTTATACTGGCTCTGGCCAATAGGAAAACATTAGGCTGCCGAATGTGGTTCTTGCAGGTGATCCTCATTCCTCCACACTTCTCCTCGTCACAGTTCTGATCTTTTCACTCCCTTGTGAGTCATTGAGGATTTTCATCGTCACAGTGATGGTAAAGGGATCTTCACTTTGGTCTTGCCTATTCTTCCTCAGCCCAATACTTTTAGAAGGGACTGAGTTCTCATGAAAAGGGACTCCCCCTTGTGAAAAGGGGACGGTATCCACAGATTTGTCACATTCCTGTAGAGCTCCTCCAACCTATGCCCCGAATGTCAAACCCAGGAGTTGAGGTTAACGAATGAGGGTGAAATTGAGGTGCATTAAAAGGGCTGGGGCCAGAACTGCTCTAAAAGTCTGAAAATATGTTTCCTTTCCCACCTGTGCACAGTTTATGAAGCACTGTGAGTGGGCCATCCTTTTCCATTGTTCTGCGCTTTTGTTCCCCCATAGGAATTTGTCCAATCTGTCCAGCAGTTTAAATGAAGCTGTTCAACTCCAAATCTTATGTGTGCTGAGTAACAGTTTGTCTTTCACTGCGAACGCTGTTGCAATCAACCGTGTGCTTGCCTTTGAAATGGGCATACTTTGCTTTTGGATCTGCCCTAGCCCCACTGCCCAATAAAAGACACTGAACAGTCAGTCCACCTCTAATGTAAGAAATAGATCATTAAAAAGGTCAGGGCATGTTGAAAAGAACAAGTTACTCTCTTACCTGGTAACGTTCTTTCGATGGGATGGTCCGACGACGTATTCCATATCTATGACAGTAATCACCACAGCTGTGCTGCTTCGGAAAATCTTTCGGCGTCTGCGTCCTGCGTCGATACACCACCCTCGAGGACCTTCTCCGACGGCCGACGTCACTGGATTTTATAAGTAGGACGCACGACGCCCGTAGCCTCAGTTGTAGTTTTTTCCCAGAAGGTGTGCCACCTGTCTTCTGCCAGTCTGACACACAAAGCCTTGCGGAAACGTAAGCTGCAATCGCATAAGATATTCTGTAGCGGGTAAGGTAGGGAGGGAGCGATATGGAATACGTCGTCGGACCATCCCATCGAAAGAACGTTACCAGGTAAGAGAGTAACTTGTTCTTCGAGGGGATTGGGTCCTCCGACATATTCCATATCTATGACAGACTCCCAAAGCAGTACCAATGCAAGGAGTTGGGAAAATAATTTAGAATGCCCAAACAAATTGCGGAGTAAAGGACCGCCTTGCCAAAGGCCAGATCCTGCCCCCGGATGGAATCGAGGGAATAGTGACGTACAAAAGTATGGACCGAAGCCCAGGTGGCTGCATCACAGATGTTACGAATAGGAAGACCCCTCTGCAGGGCAGTAGAGGCAGCCATACCCCTGGTAGAATGGGCCCTTAAACCGAATGGTGGGTCCTTACCCGCCAAGCGGTAACACTCAGAGATAGCCAAAATAATCCAGCGAGACAAAGTCTGTTTCGTCACACCTTGTCCCAAACGCTTTCCAGCGTAACCAATGAAGAGCTGATCGTCCACTCTGACCCGGGAAATGCGTGAAATATAAAAGCTTAACACTCTCCTAGGATCAAGCCTATGGAGCCTCTCCTCTTGCTTACCAGGATGTGGAGGAGGATAAAATGCTGGAAGAACAACCTTCTGGCCTAAATGAAATTCCGACACCACCTTCGGAAGAAAAGAAGGACGAACTCTAAGGACAACCCTGTCCTTATGAAACACAGTGAAGGGTGGCTTAACTGAAAGTGCCTGTAACTCACTCACTCTGCGAGCGGAAGTGACCGCAACTAAAAATACAGTTTTAAGAGTCAACAGTCTCAAAGGGCATGAAGGCAAAGGCTCAAACGGAGCACCCATCAGAAGCTTGAGAACAAGGTTCAAATCTCAACCGGGCACATGGAAAAGTGACAGAGGGAAGACATTAGTGAGCCCTTTCACAAACTGAGAAATTAAAGGAATTTTAAAATAGGAACACTCTTCAGACGAGCGCTTAAATATGGATAGCGCCGCCAGGTAACCTTTAATGGTACCCACTTGAAGGCCCCTGTGGGCCAAAGAAAGCAAAAAAGACAGAACCATGGGAATTTCACATGCAAAAGGATCCACATTCTTAACCCTGCACCAGTCGTAGAACTTTCTCCAATGGCAACCGTACAGGGACTTTGTTGCGGGCCTTCTGGCTGAAAGCAACACCTCCATCACGTCTTCAGGGAGGTCCCAATCCTTATACCTCAACCTTTCAGAAACCAAGCATGAAGGTTGAGGGACCTGACCTCTGGATGGAGAACCTGACCCCCCTCCCGTGAGAGCAGATCGTCTCAGTAGGGAAGACTACGTGGAGGGCAGATGGACAAGTCGAGAAGGTCCGGGTACCACGTCCTCCGGGCCCACGCCGGAGTAATGAGGATCATCTGGGAACCGAACCTCCGTAACCTCTGCAGTACTTGCGGGATGACGGGGACTGGAGGAAACGCGTACAGCAGTGGGAATGACCACTCCACCACAAACGTGTCTCCTAAGGCTCCTTGTGGAGGAAATTCCCGCGAGCAGAACCTCTCGCACTTCCAGTTGACACTGGAGGCAAAGAGATCCACCTGAGGGGTTCCCCAAAAGGCGAAGATCTCCAGGAGAATCTCCTGAGCCAACTCCCACTCGTGAGAGATCGCGCTCTGCCTGCTCAGAGCGTCCACCGTCTCGTTTTCGTCTCCTGCCAGATGAACTGCCGAAATCAAACCTTCCTGCTGGATTGCCCAGAACCAGAGTTGCATCGCCTCCCTGCACAGAGGAAGTGACCCTGCCCCCCCCTTTTTGTTGAGGTAGTGCATGGCCACTGTGTTGTCCGTCAGGATCAGGACATTCTTTCCTCGCACAGTCGGCAGAAAAGCCTTCAGGGCTAGCCTGACGGCCCTCAGCTCCAACAGATTGATATGGAGTCTGGACTCCGACGGAGACCAACGACCGCTGACTGTCAACTCGTTGGCATGAGCTCCCCATCCCGTGAGGGATGCGTCCGTCATGATCGTCACCTCCAGCCAGGGCAGCCAAAATGGAGCCCCCCTCATCAGATTGCCTTCGTCGGCTCCCCACAGAAGGTCCTGGGCGACCGAAGACGGCACCTAAACAGGGCCCGACATCCTACCGGAGGACTGAGACCACTGGAGCTTGAGTGCCCATTGCAAAGATCTCATCCGCAACCCGGCCTCTGGCACCAGAAGAATGCAGGATGCCATGAGGCCGAGCAGTCTCAAGAACTCGAACGCGGGGAGAGTCTGGGCAAGTTGAAACTTGTGCACCATCTGCTGAATGTGATGAGCCCTCACCTGGGGAGGAAAACACTGCCCCAGGGACGTGTCGAGCACTGCTCCGATGTACTGGAGCCTCTGAGTTGGTGTCAAATGGGACTTCTTTAAGTTGAGGGAGAAGCCCAGCTTGTGGAGCGAGTGGCAGGTGACTGACAGATGATCCAGGACTTGCTCAGGAGAGCGCGCCCTGATCAACCAATCGTCCAGGTAGGGGTAGACATGAATCCCCCCTTTCCTAAGATGCGCTGCCACCACTACCATGAGCTTGGTGAAGACCCTCGGGGCGGAGGTCAATCCGAACGGCAGGACCCGAAACTGAAAGTGCGAGGCACCAACCACGAACCTCAGGTACTTCTTGTGCTTTGGATGGATCGGCACATGAAAATAAGCGTCCTTGAGGTCGAGAGACACCAACCAGTCCTGAAGTTGAAGGGCCTGGAGGACTTAAGAGAGAGTAACCATCTTGAACTTGTCCTTCCTGAGGAGTTTGTTCAAACCGCCCAAGTCCATGATGGGTCTCAATCCCCTGTCTTTCCTGTAAATCAAAAAATAAGGGGAATACCGTCCCTTGTTCCTCTCCGCTACAGGCACCAGTTCTATGGCGCCTTTCTCCAGCAGGGATTGAATTTCCTGTGCAAGGAGCGGATCCGGACTCTTCAAAGAGAGATTCCCCCGTGGAACGTCCTGAGGCCGCTGCCGGAAAGGAAGATAGTAGCCGTGGGTTATGATCTCCAGAACCCACACATCTGAAGTAATGGCGCGCCACTCTGCAAGATGCTGCGCCAGCCTTCCCCCAACCAGCGAACCATGGGACATGGCCTCATGACTGAGCTGAAGCGGCTGCGGCGTTGCCTGAGGGCAAAGAGGCAACAGCCCGAGCGGCCTTGGCACCTCGAGTACCTTGTTTTCCACCTGTGGCACTCCTACGGTGGCCCCTTTGACTGGCAGCTTCTCTCGCTTTACCAAAGGATGAGTAATAACGAAAGGAACCTCCCCTCCATTGCTGTCCCCTAGGACGGAAAGGCGGAGGTTGTCGAACTGCAGCGCACACCGACTTCGCTGCAGCTTTTAAGGTCTGCAACCTCTCAAAGCTCTCGTCAGCCTTGCCGCCAAAAAGATGTTCCCCGTCAAAGGGCATGTTGAGGAACCGGGCCTGCACATCAGGAGCAAACCCTGACTTCCGCAACCACGCAAACCTGCGTATCACGGTGTTCGCCGCCATGGACCGGCTGACGCAATCTGCCATGCCCAAACCCGACTGAACGGCCTCACACATGACATCCTTGCCATCCTGAACCATGGCAAGGAAACCATCCAGTTCGTCCCCTTCGGGAATATGTTCAGCTGCCAAGGAAACAAAGTTCCACAGAGTGTGCGTGAAACGAGACAAGGCTGGCTGGGCGGTATTTTCACGGCAAAGACTTGCCCACTGCTGGGAGACTCTCCGGAGCAGTCCAAGCCGCCGCCACCCTCCTCTGTAGAGCCATATGAAACGGCAGTACCGGGTCAGTTGGTGGACCAATGTCGAGGATATCCGTAAGCTCATCCTGAACAAACTCCCCCAGGGGAGCAGACCATCCTAAGTACTCGGTGACCCTTGACATAAGGCGCCGGTACGAAGAATCGGCGTGAGTGCCAGGCTCAGGCCTACAAAATTCCACCTCCAGAGCGGTGTCCAGCCCACTAGCATCATGCAGGGACTGCCGCAGGTCCTCAAACTGGCTATGGCCCAAAAGAATCTCGTCTGGCACCGTGTCAGGCACCATGCCATCATCAGAGCCCTCATCCACCTCTGAAATAAACTCCAGATGGCGGTAAGAAGGCACAGAACTTGAACCAAAGCCATGCTTGACCTTGGCCAGAGCCTTTCTAGGGGGTTCCACCGAGCCTCGGGGTACCCCCGTCGACACAGCCTCGAAAGGCGTCGAGGGCGTCGAGTGAATCGGCGTTGTGCGTCCTACTTAGAACATCCAGTGACGTCGGCAATCGGAGGAGGTCCTCGAGGGCATCGTATGGACGTCATCGACGCGGGACGCAGAAAGATTTTCCGAAGCAGCACAGCTGTGGTGATTACTGTCATAGATATGGAATACGTCGGAGGACCCAATCCCCTCGAAAGCGGATTTTAAGAGCAGTCTGGAGCAAGGACGGCATCAGTCTATGGGTCTCATTATGAGTTTGGAGGTAGCCAGGGTGCTATTAGCGCCATGGCTGCCTCCAAACCCGTGTCCGGATAGTCGGAATGGGGACTTACCGGGTCATTCCAACCTTGGAGGACCCGGTAAATCCCCATTCTGAAAACCATTCCCCATTCCCATTCGAGCCCCCATAGGGCTCAATAGCGAACCCGTTATTAGCTCCCTGGTCCCTTAGCGGCTCCCGCTAAGGGCGGCTGGTAAAACCAGCCGTCCATAGTGGGACCCGCTAAGGGACCTAGGAATGTAGCGGTAGGGAGTTAACGGCACCGGCATCCTTACCGGTGCCATTAACCCCCTACCGCCGTACTCGTAATGAGGCCGTATGTCTTAAAGCAGGAGGCCGGGTATCCCATACTGATTTAAGACGTAGGTGTGACTACCCAGCATCGGTTGTAGCACCCTCGGTACAATGAACTCAATTCTCACCAGGCTATGAAAAGTTGACTGTTGCAAAACACACGAGAGAGGAGACAAAGGAAAAAACCTGAAGGTTATAATGGCCAACTTGTACTTCACCCAGAAAATTAACTGTGGTGCGTACAGACACAGGGCCTCATCACGACTTCGGCGGTAATGTGGCGGATTATCCGCCGGATGTAAAAAGCGCTAACGCCAAGGCCCCCGGCGGATAATCCACCAGATCACGAGTTATCGTGCACGCGCCCTGGTCCATGGCGGTATCGGGAATAGCGCGAACCTTTAAATCCGGCGCACAATGCTCTACCGCCATATCGCGCTCATAGCGCGCAGGAAACGCGTCACCACCGGAACGGGAAATAAAGCAGCGGCCATCTTGGAAATCACAATCCGTCGGCTATCACAGCCCCTGGAAGCCATCCACGCCATCCAACCCCAAAACATGTCTCAGGAGCGCACTTGGGGCAAGACTGCCCTGGACAGGGTGCGAAAGCCCAAATTCAGTGACCAGGAGCTAACTGTACTGGTCGAGGAGGCCGAGATACACCATGAGGAGCTGCAGCAGCGCAAAACAAGTGGCCAGCGCAGAGCACAAATTTGGTGATCAATCGGCCAAAGGGTCAGTGTTGTGGGGCGCGTGCCCCGGGATGGGGAGGATTGCCGCAAGTGCCTGAACGACTTGCGCGTGCAAGTCCGTGGCATCCTGTCACAGCACCGGAGTGCAAGTAGGGCCACTGGAGGAGGCCCACCACCACCCCCACCCGAACTCACACCTTGGGAGGAGAAAATGACAGCGCTGATAGATGTTGGCACCATCAAGGGCATTGGTGGAGCGGAAGCAGGCACTTGCATCGACCCAACTGCAGGTGAGACCCACCCCTGAATGCATGCAGCTGAAAGTACCACACATGCAGACCCTGAGTGAATGAATGCGAAGAAATGTGTGTGAGGTACTGCATACACCCATAAGTGAGGCCTACATCCATTGAACCGTAGTGCTGCCTAGACGACCCTGCATGTGCAGTGCATGAATGACAGGGGCAGGGGATAGACATCCGTAGCCATAGGACAGCTACTTAGAGTTTGAGTGTGCATGAATTCACCCCCAAAACCCAGAGCACAGTGCACCCCAACCACGCATGCAATCTTGTCACTCCAACATTCCCATGCAGTGCACCTCCATACACACTCACAACAAGCACCACATGGCGACTGAACAGAATGCAAGTTGAATGCGTGATTGATACTGTCCTCAATCACACTTGTTGGCCTGAACTGCATCACACAAATATATGTAGCATTGAACTCAAACCACACCCTATGTACCCCACAGGCACACGTCAATCCCAACGGGACGAAGATGATGGGGAGGAGGCCACACCAACACAGCGCCCACGGCAGCGCGCCTTCACCAGCACTACCACCCCACAAAGAGGCCGTACGGAAGGGAGACGACCCAGGCCAACACCCACTTCACCCCAACGCAGCCCCACCAGACAGCAGCAGCAGCCACATGGCCGCAGGGAGGCCACCGCCAGCTCGCCCCAAGCCACCAGTCACAGCCCCGATGCTGAGGGACAGAGGTCTAGATCTGAGCCCGACGTGGGAGCAACACCTGCACGTGGCCATCATGCCGGAGGACAGCACTCTCCCGGAAGCAGTGAGGCTGAAGGGACGGTCACACGCCAGGGAAGCCCAAGCCCAGGAACACACCATGCACTATGTCGACATGTGCCTGTGCGTCGTGTCTGCACACCACAGCCGGACGTGGACACGCCATCATATGGCAGCCCAGAAGCCCAGTCCAAGCTGGCGCCATGTCGCCATGCAGCCCCCCGCCACCCGACAGCACACAAGTCGCAGGCCAACACAAGACACACCAGGGGTGCCCTTCGTTACTGGGGCAGCAGTGATGGGCCGACTCGACATTATTGAGGCAAAACAGGCCAGGGTGGAATCAATGGCCAAGGTGCAGAGCCGGCACATCAAGGCTGTCAGTGCATCTATACGGCATGGGTGCAAATACATAGCGCGGGACAATGCGCGCACACGCAGAGTCGTTGAACAATGTACCGCTGCCCTGACAGGCTTCGGGCAACGAGTGAGGGAGTTCATGGAGGCAGTCTCAGCACTTACTGAGCAAACAAGAGAGGGAAACAACCTCATGCGACAGCACTTGATACCCGCCCCTTCAGTCCCTTCGACATCGACCACACCCACGGAGGGATCCCTCAAGCCATCTCCTAAGCGCCGGTCCATGCGCCACCTAAGGGCACGCACACCAGAGGGGCCCGGAAAAGGAAAGCGCCCAAGACCATCCTAGTGGTGCATGGCATCGTTGTTGGTGGCCTGATAAGACACATGTGCCTATCTGCACAGTTGGGGGTAGTTCACTGGGGGGAGGGGGGATTGTGTGCTGGGTTTTCACTGGGGGGAGGGGGGATTGTGTGCTGGGTGTTCACTGGGGGGAGGGGGGATTGTGTGCTGGGTGTTCACTGGGGGAGGGGGGTTTGTTGGACGGAAAATAAATCACGTTAGAAAAATCACAATGCATGGACAGTAGTGATTGTTACTAAGGCAATTTAATGTTGAAGTGACATATTTCCAATTTACCCATTACCCATTTCTAAAAGAATCCATCTATCAATCCCTGTCTTGCCAACCTCCCCTCCCTCAGACCAATCCTTTGTGCACGTTCAACACCTTCTGGCACTTCAGCACCCTCACTACCATCCTCCGGTGGCTGCACATGAGCATCAGGGGGCAGTGGCACATTTCTGCGACAGCAGATGTTGTGCAGCATGGCACATGTCAGTACAATTTTGCCAACTTTTTCTGGTGCATACATCATTGCCCCTCCCGTGTGGTCCAGGCACCGGAAGCGTGCCTTCAGCAGTCCAAATGCCCTCTCCACGCAGATCCGTGTATGGGCATATCCACGGTTGTATGCCCGCTCCTCCGCCGTGTGTGGGTGACGCACAGGGGTCATGAGCCACGTGCACTGGGGATATCCAGAATCACATGCAGGGGAGAGAAAGCCGGTATGGGGACAAGGTAAGTCCAGTGGGTGTACAGTGCTCTGTCATCAGTGTGATTTTGCCATATTTGTCATTTGGCATATGACATTGTGGACTGTGCTGTCCTACAGGCACGATTGAATCAATGGGGTACTCTCCACTTGGGACGCCTATGTTTCTGTATGTAACAGTACTCATTCACTTGTCGCAGGTTAAGGGGGCCCTTCCATCTACTTCTGCATGACAGAAGTGGCCGCCTCATGTGTCATTGCAAATCCATTTGGCTACAGTTGCATTTGCTGGTCGTCACTATTCTATACTGTTCTCCATGCATTTCCCTGGCCATTTTGGGGACAGTGTTCGTGGGATGTACATTATCATTACTCAGCCTACTTATGTGTGGTTCATTTGTGGATGTGCCAGCTTATGGTTTGGAATTTCATTACTGTCGGATGGCCAGGGTGGGATTTCCGTACTGTCTCAGTGTTGGGAGCCATGGTGCTACTCACACAGGAGGCTTTATTGTGGTGGGGCTTCCATATGTCACTGTGCCGCATCATGTCTTACATCATGCATGGGTGTGTTCTGCTGTGTTGGACATGTCCAAGGTTTATCGTGCAAGGTGCTTGAATGTGAATGTTGCAGTAATGCTGCTGCCTATTGGGAATAATGGATTCTGTGACAGGCACCATCAGTTGTGGATTCACATGCTTTATGGTATACATTTGTACTCACCCAGTAGCCATGTGTTTTGGCCACGATGCCTTTCCATGTACGCCGGCAGGGTACTGTTGTGCAGGACCATGGAGTCGTGGGTGGATCCTTGGTAGCGGGCACAGCAGTGGCTGAAGTTGAGGTCAGGTCCACATGTCATCTGCACGTTGAGGGAATGGTAATGTTTACGGTTTCTGTAGGCAGCCTCATGTGCCTGGGGTGGTACAAGTGCCACATGTGTGCAGTCCAGGGCTGCTATTACATTCGGGACTTGGGCAATGGCATAGAATTAACCCTTCAGTTGGTGCACCTGTGCCTGTGTGGCTGGCAATGCAATGCCTGTGCCTGTGTGGCTGGCAATGCAATGTGTTCGTTCACATGATTCAACAGTGCATCAAGCACCTGTCCCAGCATGGCACTGAATGTGGACTGGGCCATTCTATGCATCATGGCAACAGTATGTTGGTAGCTGCCAGTCCCAAGAAATTGAAGCACAGACACGAGCTTCACTAGAGGAGGTACTGCCGTGCTAGTGGCTATGCGGCTGCCAATGTCACCCTGGATTGTGTCCAGCAAATGGGTGATGGTTGCCCTGTCCAGCCGATATTCTGTCACCAACTGACCATCAGTCAGGGCCCAGGGTGTTGGCGTGACCATGGGTATGGCTGTCCACCTTGCTGGTGCTGCTCTCCTCCTCCTTCTCCTCCTCATCCCCACTGCCCCCTGCACTCCCAGGGCCCTGGCCTGGTTGGCTGGCCTCTTTAGCTCCAGGCGCAGCAGGTAGAAGTCATCATCAAGGCTCCCGGCTCCAAATGGCAGCATGGTGTTGGGGAGGGTGTGTTGTGCATGGGTGGCTCCTTTGTAGGCCTCTGATTTGCATTGGTTCCACCTGGGCCCTTTTTGCTGTGGCCTGTGTTCTGTTACCTCCAGCTTTTTGCTGGAGGTATTTTCGGCGGATTATCCGCTGCTTTTCACGAGTCCGGCGTAGGCGCTAATAGCGCCTACGCCGGACTCGTGATTGCTGATGTTTTAGCGCGAATGGTTCCTGGCGCTGTTATGGCCGGCGCTTGTACAGCCGGTTGTACTTGCGCCGGCTGTACTTGCGCTGACGGTATTTCGACTCGTGATCCGACGGACCCTTATAATCGGCGCTAATAGCGTTACCGCCGATTTTTAAGCGTTACCGACAAAGTCGTGATGAGGCCCACAGAGGTAACATTACAGAAACCACATGTGATTATAGGACAGAATATGACTTTAGCGGCTGCCCAGAGACAGAATACTGATTCCTAGCCTGGCAACTTCTGCATGCATTTTAAAGCGTCGGCAAACTGGACACCATGATTGTGCGACTGGGTGATAGGGGGGCTTTGCATGTCATTTGATCAATGGGGGCTCACACTTTCTCTGGCTTTACCGCCGGAACCCTTCGGGGCCCACAGTTATTACTCCAGTTCAGCCTGGATTCAGGATATACCGAAGATCCTTTTTTCCTTAATTGATGATCACAGGATCATCAATACAGGGAGAGCATGGCTTCAAACCCAGTTTACTCCCCTCTGGAAAATGTATAGAGACAGGGGAAATGCCTGATGCTCCTGGTTTGGCCATCCAGGACAGTTACACATTGTTGTAAATATCTGCACTTGATTATTTCAGATGAGAGATTGAAGTCTGTCTTTCATCCGGCTCTATCCGGTGTGTAACAGACATGACATGAAATAACCGATGTATCAAGCTGCTGCGCATTATATCATAAGGCGATTTAAATTGCAGATTGTCAGGAAAATGTGTAATGGCCGCAGTTTATGTGTGAATATTCAGTATATAGCAAATCAGGTTTCCACAAAAGTTACTGAAATAGTGCATTTTGTTTAAGGGCAGTATATTCCCGAATGGTTCCCATGAATCCCCCTGATGCAGGAGCAGCGAGACCAGAGCCTGCATTGTGAAGCAGGCACAGCACACTTGGATGAAGGTTGTAGGTAAGTTTAATATAAGAAAACCTGCAGCACAGCCTCCATGAATCAACTCTCTCCAACAACTGACAACCCCGAGGTTCCACATTGCATCACGACCACCCAATGTTCCAATAGAGCGTGCAGCAACTACTACACATCTTCCCCCCAAAAATACTTGAAAGTATCAAAGGAAGAAAATATAATTAACAATGAAGAAACAAAGAAGTAACCGCAACATTTCAAACTCATAAAAGAGGTGGAACTGGAAACCATAAATGCAAACTGGGAAAAGTAAATAACACAAAAAATACATTCCCCCCCCCGAATAGCCCACATGCCCCGAACACCCCACATCTTCCCCACAAATTCCTTGAACATGACACATTTGAAATCATACAAACTAAAAGGTTACATAACATTAATTTCCCACTACCCTTAGTTCACTAAGTCACTAGAAGTTACCCGAAAAAATAAACATCTGGATACCCAAACAGAATCACCTAATATAATCCTTCATCCACACCGGTCCTCTTCTTCTCCTCAACGTACTGCAACTGACACAATTACTGCTAACCCGCAATGCAGCAGATCCCTCTACGCCACTGTTCACCCCAACTCCTACCCCACAATCATCTCCTAACACGATCTCCGACCCCACACGCTTTCCCCCAAGCACAACCACATCGTCCACACCATCCACTGCTACCACTCTATCCAGGTTCCAAATGGACCCATCATCCACCCTAACAGCATTGCCCAAACACTCAAGAACTTTCCTGGGATCAGAAAACTTCGACCTTCCTTTAAGCTGAGCGGGTGACTGCAGGCAACGCTTCCTGTCTGTGGTAAGACCCTCCTTGGGCCTGTTTTACATTTTTGGGGCTGCTTCTTGTGTCCCCTTGCCCCCTACGTGTTTCCTTGTTTGTCTCACTTCCCTCGCACCCACCCGCCTCCCAGCATGCCCACCACCCTGATTTGCTTCCCCCTCCTTCATTACTGACCTTCCCAGGGCAGCCCCTGCCCGGCAGCCCCTCCTCGGCTAAGGGCCCCTAGGCAAAGGGAGGCTCCCATTGAGGCTGCTCCTGGCTGTGTCTGCAGGTGTCCGCAGGGGAAGCCAGTGGCCAGCCATCCACCAGGGTTGACCCGCACGCTACCCTTCCTACCCCTGTCCACCTAGCAGACTCTCAAACTTAGGTGTGTTTTCTCCGGTCTTAAAATTGCATTGTGAAAGTATATGAAATTGCATTTGAATCCTAGGCTTTTTTCCTCCTCTATTAGGGCTCTCAAACTTAGGTGTGTTTTTCTCTGTTCTTAAAATTGCATTGTGAAAGTATTTAAAATTGCATTTGAATCCTAGGCCTTTTTTCCCCTGTACTTGGACTCTCCCTACCTACTCTACGGTGCTCTCTGTCTCTCCGATTTTCTCTAACTGCTTCTCAATCCACTGTCCTGCTCGCCTCACTAAATCTGGTAGGAAGAAGTTTAAAAAGGACATCCTGGTCTCCAACCCAGACCTCCCTATCGCTGACACCTATACCAGTGCCTCCTCCAGGCAAACTTTCACCGACATACTCTTTGTCGTTTCCTCACCAGACCTATGGACCCTACATCTGGTTTCTGTGCACTCTCCTTTCTCTTCCTCCTGGCCTCCTTCCACTCCTCTAAGGTCATCATTAATATTTCAGTGAATGGTACTGTCTTGGTCCAAGGCCCTCAGGCCAACCTTCTCCTCTTCGATAGACGCTTCCCACGTCTCATTAATTTCCTTTCTACTCCTGCTGTCCCCTCTCCCCCCTCCACGGGTTTCTCGCCTCCCCCTTGGCTACCTTGCCCTTTCCTCCTTCCCTTTCTGCCACCCCTCGGACTTCTTCCACACCTATGCAGGGCGTAACTCTGATTTGTACCCTCCCCGGAAGTCTTTCAAGGACGGCAACCTTTTCCATATTGCCACGCTTCGCTCTCGCTCAGCTGTCAAACACTCCTCTGACATCAGTCGCCTTCTGGAGGAACTGGACTTCGATGTCCTCGGTCTCACCGAGACATGGTTCACGGCTAGCTCTGTCACAAGCTTTGACACTCTCCTCCCCGACGGCTACAAGATCCTCTCGACGCCCAGGTCCAACTGAACCAGAGGGGGTGTAGCCCTGATCTCTCCTGAGTGGATTCCTGCCTCTGTCATTTCTACTCAGGCCTACTCCTCTTTCAAATGCCTCGTCTGCAGGCTCTCTCTCTCTCCTAGCCATTCCCTTACTGTGGCTACTATCTACCGGCAACCTGGTTAGATCCCCTCCTTCCTCTCTGAGCGGGTGGACCTCTCCTCTTCCCTCCTGGTCTTGACCACTCAACTCCTCCTTCTTGGAGACTTCAACATCCACCTGGATGCATCCTGTCCTTCCTCTGGACTCTTTCGCGACCTTCGCGACTCTCTCTCACTCTCTATTCTCTCCTCTGGCCCGACTCGCTCTGCAGGGCATACTCTGGATGTTCTGATCTCCTCAGACCTTCCCCTTTCTATCCCTCTCACCACTCCTCTCTCCTGGAGTGATCACGTTCTCCTTTCCTCCCAGCTCACCCTCTCTTCCGTACAGGTCACGCCAACACCATCACTGCCACCCACCTTCTCGGTCACCTGACCCATGAAGCGTGTGTCAGTTGAGGCTTTTGCTGCCACTTTCTCGCCCCCACTCTCCCCCTTTGGCTGACTCACACCCTGACACAGCCCTCTCCATGCTCCACTCTGCTATATCTGATACTCTCAATCTTCTTGCCCCTGTCATGAGGATCTGCCTGAAGCCCAAAGCCAAATGCAACTCCTGGTACGACTCAGACCTTGCCACCTTAAACGCAAGTGCAGGGTGGCTGAGAGGAAATGGCGTGCTTCATGTACATCCGCTGACAAACTGGCCTGCCGCCTGCTCCAAAGGCAATACCGGCTCTGTCCGCACCAAGAAGAGAGCTCACATCCAAGCCTGTGTCTCTGCGACATCTAACAACTCGGCTGAACTCTATAAAATCTGCAAGGAACTGGCCAATCCTGCCATGGTCTCTACCTCTCCTGTCCCTTCCCAGGCCCTCTGCACAGCACTGGTTTCTCATTTCATTTCAAAAACTCAGGACATTCTGTCCTCGCTCTACTCCTCTCCCCTTCCTCCCTCTACTCCCTGCGCTTTCTCCGACCCTTCCTCGGCCACCTCTCCACCCTCCTTCTCTACCTTTCCCCTGTTCTCCCCAGACGAGGTTTCTAGACAAGACTGATCTATGAAAGTCTCGTCAAAACATGTCATCCATGTTCCTCCAAAACTATCAAGGACCAGATTGACTCACTGGCTCCTACCCTGGCCGACTTCTGCAACCACTCCTTCACCACTGGAGTCTTCACTTCCCCCCTGAAGCACTCCCTTGTGCATCCTCTTCTTAAGAAACCCTCTGCCGACCCATCCTGCCTGGCCAACTATCGCCCAATCTCCATCACTCCTTTCCTGGGCAAACTCTACGAAAAAGCTGGCCATCTCCCAGCTCAATCTTCACACTGAATCTGTTGGTTGTCTCCATGATCATCAGACTGGCTTCAGAGCTGCCAGAAGCACGAAAACTGCTCTCCTGAACATCCGTGAAGACCTGCTCTCCAAACTCGATTCCAACACCCCCTGTGTCCACATCTTATTTGATCTCTCTTCTGCCTTTTACATGGTGAACCATGCCATCCTGCTCAATCGTCTCCGTAATAACCTGGGGATCACCGGTCAGGCCCTGGCGTGGCTGACTTATTTCCTCCCTGATCGACCCTCCCAGGTTCAACTTCAGTCCTTCCTATCCTCTATCTCCATCTCTAACTGTTGTGTTCCCCAGGGGTCTAACCTCTCTCCCTGGCTGTTCAACCAATACCTGGCACTTCTTCCCCACCGCATTGACGCTCTCTGCCCAAACTTCCAGTGCTATGCAGATGACACTCAGCTCATTTTCAGGCTACCCTCAGCCACCTCCTTTCCCTCTCTCATCTCTGACTGTCTGTCCAGGAGTGATGTGCCGCCAACGATCTCTGCCTTAATGCCAGAAAGACTGAGATTCTCCTCATCGGCACACCCACACCGTCATTTCCTGTCACTCTCTTGCCAGCCTCTCTTGGCCCTCTTCCTGCTCCCACCTGTGAGGCTAAAAACCTTGGGGTCATCTTCGACTCCACACTCTCCTTCTCTTCTCACATCTCTGATGTCTCTAAGAAGTCACACTACCAGCTGCACCCCCTCAGAGGTATTCTTCCTTTCCTCTCCTTCCCCCAGAAGCTCACTGTCTCCAGAGCTCTGGTTCTCTCTAGGCCGGACTATTGCAACAGCCACTTTCTAAATCTGCCTGCTTCTACTCTCCGTCCTCTGCAACTCATCCAGAACAGGACTGCGAGACTTGTCCTTGGCCTCAAGCCCAGGGATCCTATCTCTCCAGGACTGAAATCTCTGCACTGGCTCCCAGTACCTGCGAGGATTAAGTTCAAAACCCTCTGCATTGTCCACAAGGCCTGCTGGGGCTTAGGGCCTCAATACCTTCAACTCTCTCTTCATAAATATCTTCCTTCTTGAGCTCTTCGCTCATCCGCCTCCAACTCCCTCAGGGTCAGTCGCTTCTCCAAGCAACAATTTGGTGGTAGATCTCTTTCCTCAGCTGGGGCCTCCCTCTGGAACAGCCTCCCTGCCTCCCTGAAACTTGAGGAGAATCATCTCCGGTTCCGGAACCACCTCAAAACCTTTCTCTTTGCTTCTGCTTTTTCTGCTCCTCTCCCCTGCTGACTTCCTGGCTGAAACTGAAACTGCACTGGATACCTGGCCACCTTCTGATCTCAGGCCCAGATCCCCTACCCTGCCAGTCACTCACCTACACTGCCTTCCTGGCAACCCCCGCACTTGGGGACTGTTTTCTGTATCGCTACAGCCCCACTACCAGCACTCGACACCTGATGTCTGCACTTACCCTTGCACTTGCCACCTGCTGGCCTTACTTTTACTTAATGTTATTTATTCTATTATCCCATGTACTGCACTGTCCCTCACTCCCCCCGCACATTCCCCCTTTCCCCTTCCAATGCACTTACGCGATCTGAATGACACCTGGCCTAGTAGGATTGTTGTCGGTCTTCCCTCTGTTTCCCCCTCCCTTGCCTCGTCGCACCTTGAAACACTTGTGTATAGGCCTGTTATAAATGCCATATCATATCATCACTGTATGCACACCCTTCTTCACACACACCTATGACCCGACTGTCACCTCCACGCTTGCCTTAGTCCAGTGAACCAATTTGGCATTGTAGTAACTCTTGTTTCTCCTCTTTCCCCCACCCATCCTTTCCCTCAAACTGAAACTCTACCATTTCCTGGACACTCCCTGCCTCATCACCACCTTTAGTAATTTTGTTCACCCACGCAGGATTAAGACCTGTGTTGGCCTCTCTACCTTTCACAATCCGAAATGGTGACACCTGAGTGACCCCATTGGGAGATACTCTCACATTCCACAAAAACCTCAGAACTGTCTCTTTCACGTCCATCCCATTCCTCACTGCCTGTTTTTTCACTCCCACCACATCCTGTTGGATCTCTCAACCACGCCATTAGAGTGAGGCCTATACAAAGACATGAACTTTCATTTAAAACTCCTTTTCCTGACATACTCTTTTATCTCAGCGAAAGAGAAAGAGTTCCTATTTGGGAACTCGTGTCCCCTGCACACGGTCTATGTTCTGAACAAATCTGAAAAATTAGTTAAATAGGGTATGTATTGCCTAGACAAATCTGCCTGACTAACAACCCCATGTGCTAAACATATAATTTTACACAATGGTTTTTCAAATGGTCTGTAGACATATAGTTATAACATTAATGATTCAAATGACAAATTCACAATTTCACAAGAACATCAAATTTATTCTTGAAATGGCCCAACGCGTTTCGAGTATTCTCACTCTTCATCAGGAGCATGAAGTTTTCCAATATATTCTACAAAAGAAGTCTTAACTTACATTAGATTCATGTTATCTTATGCGTACAAGTTAATTTTGATTTTGATTCATACAATGTAATGGTTCCCGCAACTGTTGGCATTATTCAGTACATTCATATTCAGAGCAGTTTATCAAACCACAGGATTTTATTCAAAATATTTTTAAAGAGTGGCTCGGGATGTATTCCCTAAATGGGGATAGCTATTCTTCAGTTGTGCTGCTCTTCTTATAGTATGGTTTGATGTATACCTTAAAATGGTCACTTAAACTATAGTAATTAAGGAGATAGAACTAACCTTGTGCTGAATTTCTTCAAAACGTGGTTTTCAAAATCCTAATAAAGCGTGAAGAAATATTGTCTCTTCGGAAAATAATTCTTGTAGTCAGGATTTCGCTATGGTTTAGAGATCATACACATTTTCTGCACGCTAATGAGGACACAATTAGCGCATTTGGCGCTACAATGGCACTTGTAACACTATTTTTATTCACTTCTGACCCATCGTACCTTTAGTAAACTATTTTACATACTATTTTAGCAGACTTGCAACTTATACTTTTCTGGACACATCATCCCCCTTCACACAGCTTTCGCCAAACACATCTAACAATGACGTCATCCGCGCATGCGAATGATGACACCATTGGTATTATTCACCCTAATCTAACAATCATTATTATTTCTTTAATTATAATGAAGTGATTTTTCGCGCTCAAAACTAGGACTTCATCATAGTCTACTAGCCTCGAATATTCTTCTGACACTTCAGATAAGACTCTGAGCATCATCCAACAACATGTCTTCTTAATATTGGCACATGCGCGTAATCCGTCCCACTTAATCTGTATCTCATTTATCATGCTATTTTCAAAGTTTAGATATACATTACACATACTAGGGGCCTCATTACACAGTAGGCGGTAAGTGATTACCGGCAGCGGTAAGGGCACCGGTGCCGGTAATCCCTTACCGTCCTACTACGAGGTCCCTTAGCGGGTCCCTCCCCTAACGCCTGGTTTTACCAGGCGTTAGGGGAGGGACCCGCTAAGGGACTCCAGAGCTAATAACGGTACCGCAAATTGCAGAACCGTTATTAGCTCCTTCCCCATTCCCATTGAGCCCTATGGGGGCTCAAATGGGAATGGGGAATGGTTCCCGGAATGGGGACTTACCGGGTCTTCCAAGTTCGGAATGACCTGGTAAGTCCCTATTCCGGGAACACGGACCCGGAATGCGGTAAGGGGGTAGCCATGGCGCTAATAGCGCCATGACTACCGCCTTCCGTGTAATGAGGCCCTGGGTCTTTATACAAAACCCTGAATAGAAAAACTATCCAAATGAATACACCATACTCTTTTTCATTAGTCATCTTCGGTTTGTGACATCATTGGCGCATACGCGCTATGATGTAATTGTTTCCATAAGTATGTAAACAGGAACGAACCACTGAACCAGACCGCAGCAGTCCTCCACAGACTGCTTCGACTGGCAGTTGATTTGAATAAGTTCTGCAAAGAAGACCAACAATGTAAGTGATGCATTTTTCTACTCTTATTAGTACATTAACTAAACTGTATCCTTACACTACTTATCTGGTTTTTCAGATTCTCCGCTTTTGAAGCTAATCAACTACCCTTCTGCATAACCAATCGAGTCGAGGAAGATTTTTGATAATACCACTACTTTTGGAAGTAAGTCCTCCAAGTATATTCTCCTTAACTGCTAACAGCCGACACTACCAGAATAGTTTGATAATAGCACTTGTCTTTATTTCACAGTTATTAATTTCTTGGGTGCCTATCCAAGGTATCAACATATCTCCTATAGTCAAGGTTGGCTCAATGAAAACCCCATATTTGAAAAGTAAGTTTCCTCTAACTTCCTACCATTATCAGTCATCAATTTGACCAGTTCTTTAGTTCCCCCCTTTTTTTAATGATATTCACAGACCACTCCGATGAGAATTTCAGAACCAATATCTGACCACCAGAAGAAAATCTGGCTAGAGTTCTAGATATTTCAGCAATCCACGGATCCTCAAGAGGTTCCATAATCCAGGGATTCTGCGCAAAACAAGATATATTCCTTACTTTGGTAAGATCTATTATTCTGTTACCTTAGTTAACTCACAATGTAACCTACATAATATTGATCAGATACATTTGTATGATCTCTAGACAACAGCGAAATCCTGACCACAAGAATTATTAAGACAATTCTTCTTCAAGCTTTTTTTAGGATTTTGAAAACCACATTTTGAAAAAATTCAGCACAAGGTTAGTTCTATCTCTTTAATTACTATAATTTAAGGGAACACTTTATGGTATACATCAAACTATACTCTAAGAAGAGCAGCACAACTGAAAAATAGCTATCCCCATTTAGGGAATACATCCCAAGCCACTCTTTTAAAATATTTTGAATAAAATCCTGTGGTTTGATAAACTGCTCTGAATGTGAATGTACTGAATAATGAGACCTTCCAAAAGTAAACAGTTGCAGGGACCATTACATTGTATAAATCAAAATCAAAATTAACTTGTATGTATGATAGGACAACATGAATCTAATGTAAGTTAAAACTTCTTTTGTAGAATATATTGGAAAACTCCATGCCCCTGATGGAGAGTTAGAGTACTCAAAACGCGTTGGGCCATTTCAAGAATTAATTTGATGTTCTTGTGAATTTGTCATTTGAATCATTAATGTTATAACTATATGTCTACAGACCATTTGAAAAACCATTTGTGTAAAATTATGTTTACCACATGGGGTTGTTAGTCAGGCAGATTTGTCTATGCAATACATACCCTATTTAACTAATTTTTCTGATTTGTTCAGAACATATACAGTGTGCAGGGGACGCGAGTTCCCTAATAGGAACTCTTTCTCTTTCGCGTATTCTATACAACCTAGATGGCAAGGGTGTTTCTCTCTCCCCCGCACCTAGAATACCTTTTAAGATTCATGAACAACATCTAGCTTAGCAACTCTATATAATAAGAAAACCTACCCCAAAATAGGTGTGCCTAGTGTTTTCCACGTACACATACTCTGTTATCTCCGCACTTTTAAATTTGGTACCATTATCACTCCACATTTCCATAGGGAATCCTTCTCTCCTGAACACTTATTCCTAGAAACTTTATTATCTCACCACTTGAAACTACTGCTGGGTTGGGAGCCTGGAGTGAGTGGATGTGGCCTGGTAAGTTATGTTTATAGGCTGGTTGTGTCGAACTATCAGGCTAATGAGGCTTTAAGATTGGATTGGAATCGGAGAACTGGAGAAGATATTACAGAGGATGATTGGACGTGTATTTGTGAGAATGTGAAGCTGTGTTCTTTGAGTCTTGCAGACAGGTCGCATCAAATAAAGATTTTGAATAGGACATACTGGCCGCCTGAGAGAATGATGAAGAGGGGAATGAGTGACAGCTCGGAATGTTGGGCATGTTTACACGAAGGGGGCACCTTTGAGCATATGTTGTGGGAGTGCTCAAGGGTGAGAGGTCTGTGGTTTGAATTTGACCAGATCTGTGAAAGGATTCTTGAAGAGAAGGTTCATGTGGATTTGAAGACCATAGTGCTGGGTAGTGGGGATTTGTTGGACGACCTGACTACTTCTCAGAATAAATGGATCTTTCGTGGGTCAATGGAGGGGAAGAAGCTAATTTTGAGACATTGGAAAACGTCTACCCCTGTTACTGTTGAGGAATGGATTGCTGAGATGCATTCTTTAGCAGATATGGAGAGAGTGCTGTATCGGAGAGAAAAGAAAGATGCATTATTTAATAAGATCTGGGGCAAATTTCTGTTACTGTATTAGATTTGTTTTATTGCTTGTATTGTGACTCCTGGGGGGGAGGGTGGGTGTCTGATGTATATAGTTAATGTTGATTTGCTGTCATTATTGCATGATGTTTGTATTTTGTCTGTGTTTTTTGTTCATATGTTGTTATGATGTGATCCTTTTTTTTAAAAATAAATATTAAAACAAAATATATATATATATATATCTCACCACTAGAAATAGGTTTCAGCCACTTCACCTCCGGCCATCTTGAAAAATGATCTACCAAAACAATCAAAAACCTATGCTCCTTCCCAAACATTACATACGGACCCAGAATGTCAATGGCCAAACGCTACCGTGCCTCTTCAGGCAACTGCGGCGAGAAGAATTCCTGTTGGTGAGTCTTCATAGACTCATCACAGTTGCGACACATACCACATTCCCTAATCACCCTCTCCACCATCACATCAATTGCTAGCCACAAATACCTCTCCCTCAACTTCCTCTTGGTGCAAGCTGCACCAGAATACCCTTCATGCACTTTGTTGACAAGCTTCTCCCTAAAACACATAGGTACCACCAAAACCCCTCCGCTCAACAACACCTCATGTTCCATAGTCAACTGGTCCCTAATTTCCCAGTACACCTTCAAATCATCCGAAAATTCTTTTTGTATGGCGAACCCTGTTTCGTCCACAGCATTACCCTTCCCAACACAGGGTCCTCTGCCAAACCATCCTTCCACTCCTCTTTCGTAATCACCACATATTCATCCGCAAAAACCTCCTGAAGGAACGCCACCATAAATCCCTCTTCCTCCTGCACAACTTCCAAATTCTCTTTTTCATCCAAAGGCGCACTTGAAAGAAAATCAGCTACCCTGTTCATAACGCCAGGTACATACTCTAACTTTAACTTAAAATCATATTCCTGTACTCTCAAGCACAACCTGGCGATCCTAGCCGTGGCCCTCATCATTCCTTTCACTGAAAGCACCTCCACTAATGGCTTATGGTCCGTTCTCAACAAAAACCTCTTGCCCCACACATGGTTCCTGAAATGTTCAATTTCCCACACACATGCCAGCAACTCTTTCTCTATCACCGAATGTCTACTCTCACTTTCCGTAACAGCTCTAGATGTATGGCAATTTGTCCTTTCCTCTCTCCCAACACCTTGAGAAAGAACCGCTCTTAACCCCTTCACACTTGCTTCCATTGTAATAGTGCACTCAGCCTCAATTTTGAACCCTCCCAGATTCTCTGCATCACACATCTCATTTTTTATAACCTCCAAAGCCCTTTGACACTCCTCCTCCTCCCGAGGAAGGGTGTAGAATTTGTTTATTTATTTATTTATAAATGCAAATAAATAAATAAATAAACAAATTCTACACCCTTCCTCAAAAGTGTGTGTATGGGCTCTGATATGACTTCAAAATTCTTAACAAACTTGTAAAATTCAGCAAGACCAAAAAATTCCCTCACTGCATCCTTATTCTAAGTTACCGGGGCTTCTCTTATCGCTCTGACTGCATTCTCTTTAGGTTGATACCCCTTCCCACTCACTACATGTCCCAGATACTCCACTTCCTCCACCATAAACCGACACTTTACTCAACTCTATTGTCAACCCTCTATCTCTGAGTCTACTTAAAACTTCAAACAAATCTCTCATGTTCCAATGCAGTTCTCCCATATATCAAAATATCATCCTGGTACATTAATGTACCTTCAATCCCCTTAAGTACTCTGCTCATCACCCTCTGATATACTGCTGCAGCGGGCGCTAGTCCAAACAGCATTCTACAGAAACAGAACAAACCAAAAGGTGTGATAAATGTACTTAAACTCTGACACTCCTCCATCAACGGAATCTGGCGATACACTGCCGACAAGTCTGGACTAGTAAACACAGCAGCCTCTCCCACATTGCTCAACATCTCTGTGATCACTTGTCCACAAGAATGTTCTTGTTGGCGTCCCTAGTGTCCACACACACTCTGATCTTTCCATTTTTCTTCTGTGCTACTACAACAGGACTGACCCATTCTGCCACCTCCAGTATTTCAAGTTCCTTGTCCACCTCCTTAATTTGTGAGCAACAGCTTTTGCATCGGACTTCAAAACAATCTTATGAGCAAATCCATGCAACATCCCACTTTGCTGGTGAACACCTCTGGAAAACACTCCTCCTCGGTGGCGGTGTCATGTAGAAACAAAACAGGCTCATCACTCCAGGGGTCCAACCTAATACCCAAAGCTGCTTGGTCCCGGCAACCCAGGACATCCACACATTTTCCTTGCAACATATACATTGACCACAGCCAGCCTTCCTTTGTTCGCCACCACAGTTTAGAACATCCCCTTCATAGTGATCCTGGATCCTTCAAATCCTCCTGGATCCTTGATGTTGCATCTCTTAAGCACTCCACATAACCCTGCTTCCTGCAACTTCTCCCATCTGGTTTCCGATAGCATCGTGTAGGGTGAAAAGCTGTCCACCATTACCTTGACCTGGGAGCTGTCTATCCTGATCTTGTAACTCGGGCACCTCATTTGAGAATAATCCTCTTTATTCTCCTGCACAACCACTACTCGCTCCTCCTCATCCGAGCTTTTCTCTCCATCATCTTCCTGAACACAGTAAACATTTTTCTTCCTCTGTACGTCACCGCAAAATGCCCCATGAGACAACAATTTGTGCACTTTATTAATATCAGGACAAGTTTTTGAGCTGGCAAAATGTCCAAAACAGCAACATTTGAAACGCTTCCACCTATCGGCATCCAAAGGTGTTGGCCATCCCTTCTTCTCTACCTTAGCTTCACTTTCCCATTTGGGTTCTTCTTTTTTCGAATTACCCTTTTTATTTCTCTTGGTAACAACATTCACCTGGCACAGTACTTTTCCCAAATCACATTTCCCCACCTCTGACAAGTCACTCTTCTTCTCCTTTATGGCACGGGAACACAACAAGGTGTTCTCCACATTTTTTGCAATCGCAATAGCTTCTTCAAGAGTGAGATTTCCACATATCCATAGGTGTTCCTGGATAACAGTATTGTTCGTGAGGATAATGATTTGGTCCTTTATCAATTCATCAAAGCCCATCCTTGCCGTGTACTCACATTTACTTACCAACATCCTCAGCGCACTAAAATCCCCTCTACCGATTTGTGCTCCTGCTGCTTCTGAGTGTAAAAGTTAAAGCAATTTATCGCTATATTGGACTTGGGTGCAAAAAATGTGTCTAACTGCAGAAGGGCTTTTTGATATTCATCCATATTACTCCCTCCTTGGGCACCAGTCACAAGTGGTAAATCTTTTACTTCTTCTGCCCTTCCTGCCATAGAAAATGCAACAACAACATTTTCTTCTTGACCAGCGTCATCCCTTCATATTCAATGGCACCCAAGTAATTAATACAATATTCTTTCCACTCATTCCAGGGTATGCTCGGCATACCAGGACATGGTATGAAGGTTTCTGGAGGATGGACAGTCACCAGCATCTCCCCAAAACTGACTCATCCTTCTAAACAACTTCCTTAAATGTCCGTTGGCCCCACCCAGCAGCTGTCAGATAGACAAGGTGACCAACCAGGATCAAGAAACTTGAAGAAAATAAACCCAGATCTACTGGGACAAAGATGATCAATCCGGAGCAATGACGACCTCCGTTTGCTGTTTACTTCAGGTTACCACAGCAACCAACCAAAATGGCCTCCTCACGCTTCACAACACTCGTGGGTCCTATCGTCTAGCCAGTGAGCCCTCGAGCTCCTTGTTCCAGTCACGAATCACTCAGGGGTAAAGCCAACTGTCTTCCGATGTGTACGGCAGGTTGCTACGGCAACCAAAATGGCGGTCCCATGCTTTACGACGCTCATGGGTCCTTTCCTCTAACCCACGAGCACTCCGGCAGCTTGTTCCCCTCTTCCAAGTCCCTGCGAAGACACTGGGAACCAAAGGCCTAACCTCTCTCAGCTGCTGGACACCACTACTGTGCGTTGGCAGAAGTCCACCTTCAGGACACTCTTCACAGTGCCCGCTGCGGGGTTTACAGCACCTGCAAAGACTGGTGCTCATTCCGCAGGCCCTCACTGCATAGCAGGCCCACCAGAACCATCCACTATCCCGTGGCCAAATTAAAGCAGGCACAGCACACTTAGATGAAGGTTGAAGGAAAGTTTAATGGAAGAAACCCTACAGCACAGCCTCCATAAATCAACCCTCTCCACCAACTGACGACCCCAGCGTTCCACATTGCATCACGACCACCCAACGTTCCAAAAGAACGTGTAGCAGCTACTACACTTTGAAAGCAGGCTGGGGGTTATGGAAGCGGATGGCGGAATGTACAGTCATCCTAGACTAACACAGGCCTTTTTGCGCATTTAATAATATCAATATTTCATGTATGGCCTCCACCCAGACAGAGCCAGAATCCCACACTGGATGACTTGCAGCGCTCAACGAATCGTTACAATTTACACTGAAAGGAGGGCATAAAATAATTGCCGTTTTATTTTCTTAAAATAAAAGTATGGCTGCACAGAAAAAAAAGACAACAGTCATTGGGCCTCATTATAAGCTTGCCGGACTGGTAACAACAGTACCGGCAAGCTTACCGGTACCGTTGTTACCGGACCGGCAAACTACGATGTCTGCTTGCGGGTGCCGGTGCATCTGGCCTCCCCATTGAGTCCAATGGGACTCAAATGGGAATGGGGACTATTATTTTCTGGCTCCCAGGAATGGGCAATTACCGGGTCTGCCGGGGCCGTAATGCTCCAGTAATTACCCATTCCCGGGCACCGTGGGAAAAAAATGATTCCGGCGGCAGCCGTGCCGGTTTTACCGGCATGGCTACCGCCGGTCTCATAATGAGGCCCATTATCATGAAAGTTGTACTCCATCACTAAGTGCCCTTTATGCCCTGTAATGTAATGTAACTTCACAATAGACTGTTCCCTGAACAGGGTGGGGGGCAGACTTGCAGAAATTAGGAATGAAGACAGCAGGGCTAAGTGACAATTATGATATGATAGGTTATTTATAACGTGCTTAAGACCCAGAGGTTTCTAAGCGCGGACCAGGAGATCGAACCTGTGGTGCTCCGTGTCGTCTTGCTTTTAAGGCGAGCACGTTGCCCCTGAGCTATCCTCCCGAGACTAATGAGGTGGTGATGCTTGAATAGCATGGCTAGACTGTTATGACATCACAGTTGCTGAGGAAGAGGGAAAACCTTCTAAAAAACATTTTGTTTAAGGGTGGGTGGTTGAAGGCTGTTGCGAGGGCAACATGCTGGTCTTGGAAGCAAGACCACGCAGAGCAAGAGAGGTTTGAATCCCGGATCCCCGCTTAGAAACCGAACTCGGGTATGGTATTAGATGCGTTATAAAAAAATGTAATAAAAAAATGCCTTGAACGTGACCTACACTGTTGTGTAGGCCCTTCTATACATCACACCCAATACCACAAGGTGAGAGGTGGTGGTACGTACACCGATTCCAATTAGTTAACACATGCTTTGCAGCTATTTAGGACTTCTTAACTTTGGAGTACTACTGTTTCACCTTCATTGCTGTGTAATGTAAACTTATTAGCAGCCAATTCTTAAGATATTAGTTATTACCTCTCAAGTCTCTCAGTGGGGAACGCAACGAGGAGGCGACTTTATAGATAAGCAATCCATACCAGCTATATGGACCTCATTAAATATTTGGTGTTATCCCGCCAGTAAATCCGTTGGGATACCCCCAAATGGAATTACTGTTACTGGCACTCGGTCTACCCGAATTACCAGCAAATTCCAAGTGCCAGTAAGGGTAATTAATTCTATTTCCACTCCATGGGGGAATTGCCGGTATTACTGATACCGGTAATACCAGCTGTTTTTTGCCGGTGCGGTGCCTGGCTTATTTTAGATCTTGGCTGGAGGTATGTCAGGCCCCCCAGTATCAAACTTGTACTCTGCCGGTGTGGTAACATGCAAGTAAACAGAATTACTGGCATGTTTTTAATGCTCCGGCAGAGTTGCAATGAGGCCATGTCTTTTCATAAAATTTAATGACATTGTGGTAATTTAATTCGATGAAATTACATTGTGGCTTTTTTAACCCACCGACAACCGACCCTACGCTTCCCTCCTTCCCTTATAGCCCCTTCCCCTAAACATTCCCCTAAACATGCCTATTACAGTCCCACAACGAAATTTCATGAAAGTAAATGACTACGTTGTAATTTAATTCAATCAAAAGACAGCACACGCCATAAGTACAGTAAGGGAAGAGGCGGTAAACAGAATTCTCATGAAAGGCGTGCTCCACCTGTGTGAGAGGACCAGAAAAGCAATAAGAAAGGACCTAGGCGACGAGCCTGCGGTGAGGGTTACACACCCCAACAACCTATGGCTAAATAATAGTCAGTCAAAGTCCATTACACACGAATAATATAATAACATTCACCACACAATTCACATGGAAAGTTCACACAAGAAGTGGCCAATTTAATTAACAAATAGTGACAGATGCCAATGCATGTCGGACCGATCGGGTCCTTCATTAGGGGCTAATGGGCCTCATTCTGAGTCCGGGTGTAACCCTGCTTGTACTACCAGTGGGTTGCCGCCGGACTCTTCATAATTTACTGGCGCCTGACATCCCGGCGTCACCGGCTCATTCCGAGTACGGCCGCCGGGAAGTCAGGCGCCAGTCTATTTGTTAATCCCCATTCCCATTGAGTCCTATGGCAATCTATGGGAGTGGGGACACAGGAGCACCGGCACCATTGCTAACAGTGCCGGGGCTCCCGTCAAAAGCCTGCCTACCATGACCGCTGCAGCCGGCAGAGTCAGACCTGTCGGGCAGAGCAATGTAGAGGAGCAGCTGCATGCCTCTGCAGGAAACCCCGGCCCCTACCTCCTATATGTTGGAAGTCTGAGACTGTGGGCCTCATTACGACCCTGGCGGTACGGAGTGAACGGCGCCGTAAAAGGTTCCGGCGCCGTTCACTCCGTACCGCTGCATTAAAAGTTCCCCTTGTTGTGAAAGCCAGGCGTGCTTACCGGGTCCCGCGAGGGGAAGAGGGAGCAAACAGGCCATCTCGTAATGGCCCGTTGTTTGCTCCCTCTCCCATTCCCATTCAGCCCTATAGGGGCTGAATGGGAATGGGGAAGAACCGTGTCCGGGTCCTTGGAGGGAGGAATTACCGGGCCTTCCGAACTCGGAATGGCCCAGTAACTCCTCATTCCGAGGACCCGGACCCCGACGCGATTTCGGCCAATAGCGGCATGGTTACCACCAAACTCGTAATGAGGGCCTGTGCCATGTTTGACATCAGCAGTTGTGCCAATACCGCAGCAAATCTTTGAAAAAAGGTATCCACTGAGGAAACCCTATCGAATGTATCCCTGAAGAAACGACTATCTGAGGGAGAAACTACCTGAAGGCATATGACAAGGAGCAAAAGAGAGAAGCTTGTGATGTCACAAGAGACAAGCGGGATGCCCTGAGAATACTGGCTGAAGAGAATGGCTAGACCTTACAGAACCTGATGACGAAGTTAAGAAACGAGTAAACTTTCATGTGCGAGAAGAAGATTGCACGTGTGCGAAGTGCTACAGAGAATAAATTGTTCAATAATTGTACAGACGGTGAAACGCAAGTAGACTTAGTCATCATAGAAGCTGGCTAAATGTAGTGAATAGACTGCACGCGAAGCCGCCATTTTATAGAAGCTGGACATCAGTGTAATGAATTTTAGTAAGCCAGAACCCATGGAGAGGAAAGACTGAGAATTGTGTTGCAGCAAGAATAAGCTGAAATCTTGGAAATGCCTGGTGAGGCTGTCTGGCCTGGCATCAAAACAGAATCAGCCAAGGTCGGTTATCTATTCTTGAAAGCAATACACGTTAGAAGGATGAATCATCCCTTATTAAGGGGCAAAGAAAGAACACCAAGAGTGCCAAGTTTTATTCATTTAAGACATTTAAATGCTGCAGAATAGACAAAATCGTAGTCTCCCGTCACGTGAGCCAAGGATGGAAATAGAGTTGAGCTTGGAGTCCTAGAACAACAATAGTGAGAGCCTGTACTCCCATATATTCTCACAGACAACGATACTTTGCAAGGCCAAGTTCAAAGGCGATCTTCATGGCACAAGACATGGGCGATGAGATGTCGGACTAATAAGGGTGAGGAGGTAAAGTGAAGTCCATCTCCTGGCAGCTAGGTCTGAGTTTACGTGCTGCTAAGTGAACCGAATGTTCCAGACATGGCTCGAGCGTGCCAACCAATTGTAGAGGGACGTATAATGAAGGGCCTTATAGTTTGAGAACCAATCATAAACTGTGTACTTAACAGTGTTGAAGATGACATTTTTTAGAGGTAGGCATAAGTGGTCCACCTGACAGTAAGGCAGCCAATCATAACCCTCGTCCTTATGGAATGTATACTTAGATGTTCCCCTTGATCCAATTATAATCGCTTAGAGGTTTTTCTTATTTGCTACGTAGGATGACATCACCACTGACACATTTTTAGTATAAAGTCAATGTTTCATGAGAAAATTTACGAGAGCTGAGTGAATGTCCTTTATGCCCATTGTAACCTCCCTGTTTGAGATAATCCTTGATAAAACAGCAACCTTTGCCATCTTCCTGAGTTGGTTCGATTATTCTGTGAACCCATCCATTGCATGCACGTTACTAAATAACCATAAGTCCAGCGGCACCGGCAGGCAGACTTGTAGTTTGCCGGTCTGGAAACACCCATGTTTCTGGGCAGGCAAACTTATAATGAGGCCCAATGATATCAGGTAATAATGTCCCCATACATAATGTCCCCATACAAAATGTTGCCGGGAAAAGCCGTTGGCGACATCATACATGGTAACATTATGTATGGGGATGGGTTGTGGGGTGTCCCCTGCATGTTCAATGTAATAATGTCTCCGCAAAAAACACTGACTTTTTTTGTCAGGAGACATTTTTGCAGAGACATTATTACATGGTACCGGCCCAATGTGTCAAAACACGTAATAAATCTGATGCTCACGTACAACAACCGAATTTAAAGGAGACCTGTTACCTGCTGCAATTCCAATGTCATTCAAAAGCCGGAACAAGCGAATGGTTAAACCGAAGGCACATCAAACCTACAGTCTATAACCTTGAGTTTGCGCAGAAAACACAGAGAGTGCAGGATACAAAACGTTCTGTCTCTGTTGCCCGATGACCAATTGTCGAAATGTACTAATACATTATTGCGCTGCGCCCACTCACATGCATATATGGAGCAGAAAAGCACATGTTCACAGCAGCGCTTACCCATTGCACACCAGGATAGCATCAAACCTCTGCGTTATCCTTGCACCTTGATCGCCCAGGCAGCGCACAGTAACATCCCACGCAGTGGCACCATCTCCTGCTCCTGCGGGGGGTCTAGGCACAGGTTTCACGTGCTCTACCAGCTGGCGGAACTAGAAGAAAGATAGGCTAGTCAAGGACTGTTCAACGAAAAACAAGAGGCAATAGGTCTTTTCGGTTAAATGCCACACATCGCAGTGTCACCTAGCAGTCATCACTGGAAGTTCACCACCACTTCAGAGCCACTGAGCAATGCGTGAGGCAAAGCAGATAAAATGTGACACTCATGCCACAGCACACACATGTACTTATCCCTCCTTAGCACATACTCTGTGATTACAGGGAATGCTTTGTCAGCAAAAGAAATGACAGCGAAAACATATCGATTTTTTTTGGGGGGGGGCGTCTCCCCAAAACCTGTTTCTCTATGTGCTTAAACCAATTCCAACCCCATTCCCACCCATTTTACCCCATGACCCCAGGTCCCACATCTATTTTGAAAGACTTTTAATGTTTTGTTCTCTGTTTTTGTTTCTCTGTTATAGCATTCTCTGTAATTGTATTCTCTATTATCTCTGGGTGCCATACTTAAAGACCTCACAAACCATGACTGGGCTCGTACAGTGTCACCAGACAGCAATAAGCAAGAGCAGCTCAAGTCAAGGTCCAAGGCAGCTTCCCACAGAGGCAGTATATTTCTCCACCCAAGCAGGTCCACCTCTGCATGGTGTGAAGGTGCTGCAGGAACGCCTAATGCTTGAAGGCCAGAGTGACGTCTCCCTTCCAAATCCTACGGATGGCTCTTTAAGTGCACCCCACTCGCAGAGCATCCAGGGGCCTCCCTAACCAGATCAACCTTTCCCAGCCCAAAGCAGAGGGTGGATGTGCCATGATGCTGGGAGAAACCCACTTAATAGAATAAGGGCCAGAGTAGCAAGCTTACAAACTGGAAAATGATTCAAAGGATGAACATTTAAAGTTAGGGAGGACTAAAATGACAATCTTGTCAAGCGAAAGAAGATTAGGATAGCCAGAACTAAACATGAAAGATTGGATTCTGGGTTTGGACTCTAACACATCCTGTCCCTAAATCGAGCCACTGCCTCGAGTAAACCACCATCTCTCGCCTAGGAATCACGTGCTACCTTTTACTCACTCCTTCAGTCAATACCGCCCCTAAATCACTCACTCCCTTCAGTGAACTTGCCCCACCCACTCACAGATTTCTTCAGATCACGCCTTTCTTCCATGCCTTGAGTCTAGCTTCCTTAGTTCACTTACACCCTCGGGTCACCCACACCCTAAACTCAGTAATTCCCTCCTGGAGTCCCTCATCTAGGTCATTCATTCACATTTGATAGTACTGACTGTGAACTGCTGGCGCACTATCATTTTGCGTGACAGACAACGCATCTACTTGTGGCATACCATACAGCTCTCCCAACATTCACCTGGATGTGCTCCTTGATCCTGAAGTGGTCTGCATAGTCCTCCAGGTATGCCAGCACCCCACTGTGGTGCATGAAGGATGGCAGCGATGTGGGAAAGGGGTAGTCAGGGAAGGCCATGACTTCTTTGGGGAGGTTTGTCCTGCGGGAGGAAAGTTCTGTTTAAGAAGTATTCAAAAAATTGATATCTTTCACGATACAACCTCTAGAACAGTCAGCGTATACATTTTTTCTCAGGCTTCATCTAATGTATTTAGGAAATCTACCAGGCATGCCAGAATAAAAAATGTCTCACAACAACAAAACAAACGACACATAGCCTCGCCCAACAGAACATGGTGGCTACCAAATGAAAAAACACACATACGTTCAGTGGACAGTGTCAACCGAACTGAATCTGCCAACAGCACATCACAGCTCTCTTGCTCTTTTCTCCCGCTCGGTCCTACTAACTTACTCCCCTCGCCCCTTGCTTTGCAGATCCGCCAGAGCACCAAGAACAGGCAGGTGGCAACAGTGCACGGTATAAGAACCTTCAACATAACATCACCCCAAAGCTACAGTGCTCCCAGAATTATTGCCCGATATTATCCATGCCCAGACCCTGTCATTTCCACCGACCTTCACTCCGCTCTCAGGACCAATCTGCCCGGGTGCAAATTCAATTACAATCGCTAGGGTTGCCATGACATTGTGACACTGCATTCAGTTTGAAAGTCTACACCAGTGAGGTGAAGATAGGAGGTATCCAAGGCAGATGAGAGCTCTGTCCCCTTACTATCGCCAAGGAACAGTGGGAGTGAACTGCTGTGGATCAAGGCCTGCCTCGCTGCTGGCCTGTTGACTGGAGGTGAAGAATCCCCAGCAGGTGCCAGGTGCCAGCCAAGTTCCTGAAGTGTAGAATTGAAGTACTCGCCTCGACCCTGGAGACCCTGGAGACCCTGGATCATGCCTCCCCTGTGAACCAGAACTCAAGAAATAGCTCTGGGCCATGATACCCACATCAAACTGCTTGTGAACTACACCAACTCGGACATCGCCTGCCTGTCCCAATGTTCTTCGTGTCAGGTGCCATTGCGGCTTGTGAACAGCACTGTGCGTTGGACTCAGTGTTCAGTTCCCCAACACGATGCATTATCACCTCCCCAGAAACTGCCTTGAAATCTGGCTTGATGCTGTGTAGCTCCAAGAAGACATTTAAATGGACTATAGTGACTGTTAAGCACCTTTTCTGTACCTTTTCATAAAGAATTTAAAGTTTGAACATTGGCATGGTTGCCAGTCTATACCTGAACACCCCTGTTCTTCTACCCAGAGTTTACCGTTTCCGAAAAATCTGAATTCTCAGTGCTTTCATTTACAGGGGTGGGTTTTTCCGGGTCTTTTGTGGTCATTTGTAGAAGACCTTGATTGGACATTCTTTTGTTTTGGGAACTTTAAGCTGTTTGGGGGGCTACTGCTATCACCTCACACCTCCCCTGAAGAGTATAGGCTGCCATAGGCGGAAGTTATTACGAAAGGTGTACACAATGACGTCTTTATGGGAGGCCAAAAGGGACTCTTGCCCCGGGCCCACAACATGGAGGGGTCCCCACAAGGGTGTCTAATCTAAAGATGTTAGTGACCATTGTTTACAAAACTTAAATAGCACACATCAAGATATTGTATGGTGTGTTGCTGTGGCTCTGAACCTATTGCCTGTCTTTTGCAACAAATACTTTCTGCTTTGATCAATTCATCCTGTAATGCTTTCTGTGTTCACTGTCCCACACATAGTTTGTGTGTTCACTACAACTCCTGTAGCAATCTCACCTTTCTATGGGGATAATATTGATCATGTGCAATAGCCAAAGTTGAAATGCATACTGATAAATGTGAGTGCTGCGTCGGTTCAGAAGATAGCTCAGTGTGTTAAGCACTAATTGCAGAGATTTGTGTTCATATGCAAGATTATAATACTGAATTCCAGCAATGTCAACTCAGCCTTTCCTATGTTTGAAGTTAATAAGTCTGCAGGTATGTGTACTTTGTTTTGTAGTGCAACAGGTGCTATTTTCAGCAGTGTACCTGTAACTGTGGTTGCTAAAATAAAAAATAAAAAAAGAATATAGCATCAGTATGGTGAAGGTCTAGAAATTGGTTTCTGCAGATGGAGGCTTCTAAAACCTAGGCAGGTACCTCAAATAAAGACCATGGGCCTCATTACAAGTCCGGCAGCAACCCTGCCGGTAAAACCGGCAGGTTGCCACCGGACTTGCAAACATTTCTGGTGCCTTACTTCACTGAAACACCGGGGCATTACAGCCCTGGCGGTCCGTGAAGTCAGGCACCGGAAAATGTAAATCCCCATTCCCATTTGAGCGTGCAACAGTGCTGGTGCTTCCATGAAAGTCTGCGGGCGGGTGCCGTTCCGCCCGCCAGGTCTGATCCTGGCGGGCGGGACAGCACCCGCCTGCAGACTCGTAGTGTGCCGGTCCGGTAACAACAGTGCCAGTAAGCCTACCGGCACCGTTGTTACCGGACCGACACACTTATAATGAGGCCCAATGAAGTGTTAGTCAGAGAAGTGATTAGGTGTGCAAATTCAAGACTGTGGAACCAAAGCATTCATGCTTCTATCCTGGCTTCTCCAGCAGACGATACAGTGATCCTGAACGAATCAACTTATTTCACTGACATTACTGTACTGTCTTCCTTGAAAAGGTTGCCTTTTCGCATGTTGTGGGTGGGTATTGTTTAGCCCATTCATTACCTGATTTTACTTTTTATGTAGGTCCTTTCAGCTGAAAAAGTCCTAGACAGAAGAGAGCGGATCAGATATTGCAAGCTTCTGGCAAGCATATTTTAAGGTCTGCTCATTTGGCACAAAAAAACTGTTTGCTTTTTTGTACAACTGAAAGGTTTTTGTGTATGTTTATAAATAACAATTTCACAAGCCTGTGGTTTGGGCCAATTTAAAGCATTAAAATACAAAAGAGAAACCCAGATGTAATCTTTTAGGATCACATCAAATAGTATATTGGCACCTATATACTTCCCTTGATGATCCACAGAATGAAGCTCGAATAATTCCCATTTTGTATAATGAGCTTCCATAACATTTTGCTTTTAAAATGGTCATCTTAGATTGTGTGGTTGGTCTACTTTCTAAGTCAGATCTCTAAAATGGGATTATTTTAGTTCATGGTTCGTACTAGAAAAGCAATTGGTAAAGTGCAGAAATTGCAGAGTGGGTGCAAATCCCAGCTTCACCTTTTAGCCACTGTGTAATCCTGGGCATCTCATTTAATCTTGCACTGCCTAATTTGTCACAATTGTCAGTCCCTAAACCATTCACAATTGTCACCCTTCCGAGTGCTTTTGTTCTCAGGGTATGAGCTTCACAACAGCTTCACACATGGTTTAACTGGCTATAGTGTTGCTTCCTCTGTACTAATAGTGAGCATTAATATATTGCACACCACAGCCAGTTGTTTCTTTGCTCTGTAATGGCAACCATACTTGAAAACCATGTCCCTCTTCTAATGTCAATGTGTCTGGATGTGTGTATCTTCCTCGTATCTTCTAATCTTCATCTACTATCTATTCTATGGTAGGTGTATCTTTCTCCTTGCTTCTAATTGATCTTCTGTATCCATGCTTGAGCATTTTTGCATTCAGTGAGGGAGCTAATCTGAGTCTGTCTATTCTGGATTATGTGTGCCTTTACATATGATCTGTGTCCTGAATCATGTATACTATGACTGGTGGACCTTCCTTGTTACTGCTAATGATGAAAAATGGCCTGTACCTATGCTAGAATGCAAGTAGCCTTGTCGTGGACTGCTAATGTTGGCCTTGAAATACTACTTCTTTATCATTCTTATTACAGCAAGAATGAAGAGAGAAAGTGGACTGAAAGGGAATACCGTTGGCTATTTTAATAGCTGCGAGGTAACATGCCAAGCTATGTGTTGTGATCGCGATGACGGGGGCACGACCAGATATTCTGGATACCTTCATTCATTTGGCTTGATGGAGGGGGGCCCCCAAAGGTGTCCGTGCCCCGGGCTACCAAAGTGCTTAACATAGCCCTGGGTGTACAGGAAGAAAGCAAAGTGTGCAATCCGAGTGTGGCAATCTGGGTATAAAAACGAAATCCAGCTGATTTCCGAAGCATGCATGACGGTGCTGGACAAAATAAATGAAACCCGGAATAAGGCTGCTGATCATGCATGGAGCTTGACAATCTGGCAGACATTCTGAAGCGGAAGCTCTTCAATGGCACATGCACTTGGACAGGCAATGACACAGCCAATCAGTGGCTGTAGGAATGCCAAGGGCACGAAACCAGCTTGTTCTGACCAGGTTCTACAAAAACACTCTGTATTTACAAAGCCAGACCTACTGGCTCTGCCACTGCTTGTTTAACTTGTCTTTAGTGCTGCTTCCCGATTGAGGTGCTACTATTATCTCTTCACATTTACTGAAACTGTTTATGCAGGACTAGGTGTCAAAACGCACACAAAGTCTACAACTCGTCCACAGACGCGGGTGAAATTGACACCATTTTAAGTCATACACATTTGGTGTAAAAAGAAAATGGAGACTTGAATGCAAGGGGTTTCATGGAGGCTTATTGCATCGTCTGTATCCGAGAATCGCTCTATCTTGGAAAGGGTCTTCTTTGCTCGCATTCACCTGGATCCTTTAGGTCATTCTGTGGCGTTCAAAGGAGGACCTCCCCGGTCAAGTAATGGGGACAGGCCACTGATGACTTGCCACCATCAAATCACTGGGCCTGTTCTTAAGCAGAAGTTAGACGGTGGGAGATCACATTGGCTTCTGTGAGAAGCTGAAGACAGTCCCTTTCAGCAAGCCATTAACCACTTATACAAGGACCCCTTCACTCATACTACGATCTCTGCAAACCTTTAGCCAGTGCACATCGGGGTGCTGTTCAACAAAATAACCAATTGCTAAAAACAAAACGTGTGCAAAGAAAACAACCACATACTTTAAAACATTCTATTTACAGCATATGTGTTATGTTGGAAGGAGAGGCTGGAGTCACCAGGTAAGTTCCACACACATCTTCTTTATTACCTGCACAGTTCACAGGTAGTGAAAGCGAACCCCATTTTACAGGGGCGCCTCTTAAATACAGGGGACCCATAATCACCATAAACC
Source organism: Ambystoma mexicanum (assembly GCF_040938575.1). NCBI lineage: Eukaryota > Metazoa > Chordata > Amphibia > Caudata > Ambystomatidae > Ambystoma > Ambystoma mexicanum. The sequence continues at coordinate 229,708,280 of NC_090921.1, forward strand.
AGAGTAAATGCACCCCTCTAGGGAATCAAAAGTCATGAGGCTGTCTTGCAGATGATGACAAGACTTTAATCTTTACAGATCATGAGGATTTGGGAAATGGCAGAGGACTCTGCCATTTGAGGCCAGCATTCTGTCGTTGTTGCTGGCTCCCTCCAAGGTCCTCTGGATACTTTGCTGTACCTGGGGCTTAAATACCCTTCACTTGGTCACTGGATACCAGCAGAGCTTCTCCAAACTTGTTCTTCTTGCCATACAAGGGATGTTGCGGAGGCTCCAGTGTTGCATGGTCATGTTCCATTTGGGACAATCTACATAACAGTATGCTGAATATGCAAGAACATTTTGTCGCTCTTGTTTAGCAGCATTTACTATGTTATAAACAGTCATATAAACACATTTTCCGCCATTCTCTCAGCACTTAACTCAATAAACTTATATTTGATCTGGTCCAGCAATTCCTACAAAAAACCTGTCATCCCATAGTATTCTGTGGTGCCTTGTATCTTTTTTTAGTCCCCATTTGCCTGTGATTGACAGGACCAGTTGATCATCCACTTCATTCTCTCTTCCACTCTTACACTCAGTGATGTAACACCGCATACGAGCTCTGCGATCTATTCTTAGCGCAAGCACATTCCTCTTTGGCAGAGAGCCTGCTTTTTACCGTGTGTTTTGAACAAAGCTATTTTACAATGTACAACAGTTTTACAAATGAATTCAACTAATACATGGGATTTAAAATATAAGCTGCAAATAACTATCTTTATTTAGTGCTCGGAATTGACATATACAATACGGCAGAAGAAAAACATGCACGCAACACAGTTAAAGCAGTAGAAGGAATTAAGAACAGCATGGGATTCTGGTCCAGGTTACCCCTGGCTATGGTGGGAGGGCTGCTCTGCTAAAAATGGTAGTTTTGCCCAGACTGTTGGATTTCTTTGTTAACATCCCGCATGGGATCCCGAGGCGCTTTTTCGCTAGCCTCAATAGCCTGTGTAGGGGCTTCATCTGGGGCAGCTCCAGGAACAGGGTGGCCCTCTGGAAACTACAGAACTCGTGTGATAGGGAAGGTATCAACCTGCCAAATTTTGACCTATACTATCTGGCAGGGCAACTGCAGTATGTAGCGAGATGGCTGTCTGACGAGGAGACGGCGGAATCCAGGCTGTTGTGCAGGGAACCGCCCCCCTTCTTCCTCAAAGAAGTGGTGTGGCTGTCCAAGTCGAGGGTCCGGTGGATGGCGGGGCTGCTGGTACTGGGATGGGAGATATGGCACAGAGCGTGGCAGATTGCGGGACACCCCGTTCCGCACTCTATGCAGGTGCCGCTTGTAACATTACGTGGAGAGGATCCCCAGCTGATACAAGGGGTCCGCAAGTACTGGGAACCAGTGGGCTTGGCCACCCTGGGAGACATATGGCTGGAAGGGGAGGCATTAGAGTTCCCGAACCTGATCGTAGACACTGGGGTGCATAAAGGGCAGTACATAACTTACACCGGAATTGTCAAGAGAGTACGAGCGAAGTGGCCAACAGAGGTGCTCACGGGACAACCGGATGCCACCATGGAGGCTATATATGATATTTCAGAGGGTGGGCATGAGATTTCCCGCATATACGAGCTGTTGGGGTCCAGGGTGGGGAAGGACTTGACCCAACTGAGACAACTTTGGGAGGATGAGGTGGGAGAGCCCATGTCGGAAGGGCTCTGGAAAAGAGCCCAAAGATATCATGAAAAAGTGTCCCGGAACGCAAGGCTCCAGCAGATCCAACTATATGTCACACATAGAGCATATCTCACCCCCAGTAAGATCGCTAGGTTTGGTGGCCATATGACTCAGAAATGCCCTTGGCGTGGGGTGGAGGAGGCTGGGCTCCTCCACATGTTTTGGGCCTGCCCTGAGGTGGGGCGGTTCTGGCAAGGAGTTAAGATACGCTTAGCAGGAACCGGTATTACACTGGAGGTGGAGTCGGCCTGGGCATGCATGCTGGGGGGATTCTCTAGGCCACGTAACTTAAGGCACATAAGCAAAATGAAAGATCTAGCCTATATCCTGGCCAAACGAAGGATAGCAATGTGCTGGAAGGCAGCCCAGAGGCCGAGGATAGAGTTGTGGTGGGCTGACCTCTTAAAATGGGCAGAGGCAGAAACGGCTGTTTGGTGGGATGCGGTTTGTAGGGGAGGGGAGGAGGAGGTAGGACCCCTAATTGAATGGAGGCAGCTGGTGGCTACCATGAGAGGCCCCCACCAATCTGATCGGAGCGTCGATGAAACGGATAAAGAGAAGACAATAAACCCACCTGATGAATCACAGGATGATGCCATGGACATATTGGCTCAAGTTAGGGGGGAGGGAGGGAATGGGACTGGACAGTGCTAATGGTAACACTTTGATGCTGAATGGGATGGTGGAAGTCCCAAGTATTGTAATGTTTAATGTTTGGTGCTGTATAAAATAAAAATTGTTTTAAAAAAATAAATAAATAAATAACTATATTTAGTGACTGGCCACGCATAAAAGGAGCTTTCCCATCGCTATAGTGCTTAGAAGTCTTGACTAATTGTAAAGCGCTTGAGGGGTGCAGGGAGGGCTAGCCAAAGCCGCTCGCTCCTCCCCAACATTCCCCCCTTCTGTTACTTCAACAGTAACAAACTCACTCCCGACCCACATATCTACAACCCCAGAAATATTAGTTTAATTTTCACTCTCTATTGTATGGCAAGGTGTTTTAGATCCCCGAATTGAAACCATCATCTTTGCACTATTAGGGACTATAGGCACACATCATCGGAGACCCCATTGGCATGTGCAGATGAGAACCAAGAACATGATCACAGGAACCAGTATTTTTACTGCTTCCCCCAGCCGTGACAGGGTCCAATCAAAGGCAATCGATAGCCAATCTGTGTTCTGAACTCCACCTTCTTCCTTCATTTGAACACCTAGATTGTGCACCGCCTTGATGACGTGAGATAGTGACCCATTCTCAGCATCCTCCGGGCGTAGAAAGGTTCAGCAGCTGCTTTTACCCCAGGAGCCAAAAAAGAAAGTCTCTGCTGAGCTAAAAATCCAATGCTTGTCGGGTATTCCGCTGAGCAGTGCGGAACAGTCTTTTGACAGTTTGAGCTTTTCTTTCTTCCCAGCCATTGAAATCGTCCTTTTTCTGGCAGCATACCAAATTCTTTTTCTTTTTTGTTGTGACCTGCAAGCTTTTTTCTGTTTTTTTTTTTTAGGTGCTACAGTGGCTGTTGGCACCTCGACAGGCATTTCTTCTCCCTTCACATGTCCTTCCAGGATTACTAGTAGCACTGAGTGCATGGTGGCCAGTGAAAACCTGCCCCTCCAAGATGGTAGGAGTTGCAAGTAGGCTTGTCGGCCGCAAACCCAGTAGTAATCCATCACTGCTAGCCAGGGGCATCCTTATCACCTGGAAAAGTGTTGCATTCCGGACACATACCCTGATACTTTCATGGCCATTGGCTCCGAGGCAGGGTGACACCTTTATTGATATCTTTTTTTTGGGGTGGAGGGTATTTTGGAGGAATAGGATTTTCACGGATTTCCTGAAATTATAAGGGACTGTAAATACTTCCACCACTCATTTTGTTGACACTGTAAGGATGAAAGCCGGGTCTGTAGCTCAGTGGACTATTGCATCTACACTACAGGGACCTGTGTTTGACCTCATGGTCACAGGTTCAAATCCCACCAGGTCCACTCAGCTCTTCATCCTTTGGATAAGAAGAGTACCATTAAGTTGGGTAACAATAAACATCTGTTATTAGGGGCATCCTTCAGGGGTGAACGTGCGCTTCACATACACGCCTGTTGTGTTAGGTCATGAAAGTCAAAGAGGACAGAATGTGAACATATTCATGAAGGATCTGCACAGATCTACCTACATGTGTGCCGGACGCCATGGGATGGACCCAATTTATTCACAGAAGTGAATATTTTCTCTGTCCCCATGTAATGTAAAGTGCTCTTTAATTAATATCCCATGCATGGCCTTGTTGCACATGGACCTGGAAGAAGAGATGAGGGCACAGAGCTTTTGTGGGATACAGATGAAAAACCTGAGGTTTTAGTAGTCGCAGACCAGACGTATCATGCCGGTCTGCGACGAGAACGCTTGGGTATGTGTTTTGATCCAGAGGGGAGAGTCCAAGATCAAGTGACAGAACGGGCCACGAGACCAGGTTAGTCGCTGCTGTGGGGCGGGTGGAGGATAGGGCTGAAGGGCTGAGGCCCTGCTTGGTCAAGGTTCGTGTAGTACAACAAGGCAAAGTTCTGCTGTGTGAGACGGGGACAGTTTGTAGAGTGTAAGAGATGTAGAGTTGAGTCAGTTGGGATCCGAGATTAGTGAAGACTCTTGTCATTGGGGTCGAATACTAGACTGGACAGCGGAGTTCCATTCTGCTGTTGGCCTGGGGTGGGGGGCGACAGTTGTGTCCCGTTTGTGTCCAACAGGATGTAGAGCTCTTCTTGTTCCATGTTCGGTGTTAGGACAAGAGTAAGGGACTGACCCGATTTCTCGAGATTCTTTATTGAGGCTTTGAGCGTAGGTGTTTGGTAGCACGAAAGTGTCCGGTCTCTTTCTTCCTGATTTGCAAGGCTGGGGAGGGTCAACATTTGCTCCAGAAGTGATGAAGACTTAACCTGCCTCCACTCCCATGGTTCTACCACCCCGTTCTCTCTCTGTATTATCCCCTCTTTCTGTATGGCTGTTGCTTGTCAGCTGTATTTTGCACTACATACATCCAGGAGGTCTCCTGCCGCACAGCTGTAATCTGCAGGCAAAATACCTGCAGAGTCTAAACATTGAAATCATGTGGGGACTCACCACCCACTGTTCTCATCCAACTGCTTCGCCCTCACTCATGTTTATGAATAAAACGCTGTAACGGAACTCTCAAAACATGTCTGGGCAGTATAAGCACAGGATATGATATGATAGGTTATTTATAACGCACTTAATACCCAAAGGTTTCTTAGCCCGGACCGAGGGATCGAACCTGTGTTGCTCCATGTCGTCTTGCTTCCAAGGCGAGCACGTTGCTGCTGAGCTATCCTCCAGAGACATGTAATTTTGCAAAACTGTAAATACAGCTCCACAAGAAATAGAGGCGCTTGATTATTCCATATCTGGTATGGTACAATTTGAGACCCAGACCAAAGAGTTGTATTAATTTCAAGAGTAAGACACGCCCTAGAAGACCATGGGTCATAAAGTCACAATTGTGCAGCTATTTTGTGACACAAGCGTGATTTCGTTTTTATGTATAACACTTGCATTTCCGCCGAACAGTCCAACACATTTGTTGTGTGCATAGTAACAGCTATGAAAGACAGGTTGCCAGAAAGGCAGGTTGAGCCTGGGACATTGGTCCATTGAGTGCTGGGGCTTGACTCTATGGATACACCCAGTCTACGCCACTGGCGCCATATGTTGCATGCAATGCATGGTAGACAAAGATAAATCTAATACCATGAGAGTAGTAAATACTCATATCAGGGGCCCAACCAGCCACCAGACGTAGGATTCCTTCCCATGAGGCACGCCATAGAATCATGGGGGCCGCTTGCTACAGTGGCCATGCAAAAAGTGGAACAAACACACATGAGAGAAGAAACCCACAGGATTACATATGTCAGCAGGGAGCACTGCCGAGAAGTTATAGCCCAACCGTGAGGTGCACAGTTCAACTGTAGTACATAAAGCTTACGGCGCGCGACAGAGGTGCATTGTGGAGCCAAGAGAAAGGAGTAGGCCCATTATGGCCTCAGATGCCTATGGACACGTAGCCGCTGAGGCAAATCATGGAACCAGAGAGATAGAGATAGGCATATAAATGACATATCATAGAGATAGAGAGAGGCCCCAGCAGAGTCGTCAGTATCTGGACCCGATATGCAGGCTGGGCAAGCGAGAAGCTTTTACAGTCCAGCTCAAATTTGGCAGTGTGTCAAGCGGCTATGGATGGGAACGCGAAGAACCCTGAGGCAGCATAGGCAGTATAGGGTCTGGGGAGCTTGAGAGGACAACGACAGCTGACAAGGGAAATGGGTGTTATATCTCTTATTAGTGAGCTGGACACTATTTCCATTTTAAGGGTTAGCGGTACAGGATTAGGCGAAAGTGAAACAAGCACTATGCTCCTGGTTGATTAACAAATAGCGAGCTGGGTGCTATAGCCCTGCTATTGTAAGTTATTGTAAATTGAGCAAAGCAAAGAAGCGGGTGTGCTCCATATCCCTGCGGCTGTGATATTGAGAAACAAGAAGCTGCGCACATCGCGCGATACTGTGCTATGCACAGCAAACCTGAAAGAGACCAATATCCCCAAAAGATAGCAAATCCTGCCCTCTCATAGCTTAATGCATCCTGGAACCTTTTGCAGAGTGTTCCCAGAAGGGAACAGGCGTCTTCTGGGTTCGAAATTGAGATCAGATGAGCAGGTGCTAAAACCAGCTCCTTGGTGTCGGCCATCGGCCTGTAGGAAGGAGCTACCGCAGGGGAACCAGGAGACACCAGAGATGCTCCTTTAACTTTTTGTCCATTTTGTATGAAGCATTGTGTTGATGTTTTACATTAGTACTTGTTATTTTGCTTCCATTCGCATTAGATAGATGTAGTCTCTGATCTCGTATGACAAACGGAGATGCCTCATTTTGTTGATAGAGAAGCATTTTATTTTTCTTTGCCGAAGGACTTCCAAGAGCAGCGTTCGCACTGGCAGCATGATCAGTGATCAGAGGCACCAAGCGACCGATAGATGGCACACCATTTTGACGGTATGCCTCACTTATGTATCGCGCAGAGGATTTCTCAGGGGGTCCTTGTTCCCTTTCGCACACATCTGAGATTCGATCTTCCAACAGTTCGGAATCAGTCATTTCAAATAAAGAGGAATGCTGAGAAGAATCAATTTTTGCTTCGAAAAGAATTTACATTTGCCTTATTTCGGCGCCGTATTTCATGAGTTTCAGAATCTACAAATAAGAGATGCAAGTCACAGTGGGTTTTCCTGCTTTCAACATTTAAACTCGCCACCGCAAGTGAGGACAAAGGTACCTGCTGGGGGGTGCTCCGGGTCACCGGGCAGCCCCATACACTCAGGTCGGGATCACCTGACAGGTCCCACTGTGCGGCGATCACGCCGCTGATAATGCCGTGGGGGTCACCACACGGCGCTCCAGGTCACTGGAGCCCCCACAGAGCTGGGGTCACCCAGCACACGACGGCCCCGGCTCTGTGGGCACCCAGGCCGGGGTTGTCTCCAACTGCCATGTTCACATGGCCCTCAATAGGTGGAGTTCGGCGTTGCCCCGCAGGGGCGCCGGCCTCGTTGGGGGCCCAGTCCCTGGGCCTACACCACGCGGTGTTGTGCCAGGCAGGCACACGGAGTCAGCTTCAGTCTTGACTGACGAGCGGGAAGCAGCTCGTCCCTTTTATTAACGTGGTCACATGGGGAACCATGTGACCACAACACACACTGGAATATACCATGTTCCCCTACAGGGGTGACATGCAACAGTACCGAAGACGCCATTTCAAATGAGGTCACAGAGGACAACAAGCCACTCACTTTCGCCAGTTCAGTAAATGCAATTACCTCTATTTGGAGATCACCAGACAAGGTCATGTTTCCCCTCCGACGTTGTAATAATGATTTATGAGTCAGGGGGCCGGGAGCAGATTCCATCAGAGTCGAGATACCGCACGCCTGCACGTCCTGTTCGCGGACTGAAGCAGACTGGACTCATCTCTGGACTCTGTCGCTTTCTCAATCGTCCTAAACCCGTGGTGCGATGCTCGCCCCGTGCCAAACCTTGTGGCAGCTTGTAACTGCATGAAAATCCTGTGGATTGCATATAGCCACTGGGCCTACCGCAAGGCAATGCACCTGCACCGAAACTAGAGAACCAATCCCCCAAACTGTAATACCAGCATTTCCCTGCACGTGGCAAAAGTATCCTTCCGACATGCTACAGCGCGCACGCGTGAGACATGCCCCCAACACCTATGTATCTGGTTTGTGAGTAAAGTCGTGAAAGCATACCCATCCATTTTAAACGCACTGACACGAAGCATTCCTTCTTATTCCTATAAAATACCGAATGCCTCCTCTCCCAGTGCGGGGTGGTCATCCCCAAAATACATTGTGCGGCGATGTTGACGGTTCACCGTCAGCGTGTCCCGTGAGCCCCCCACCTTCACATGACACAGACACGGAGCCAGGCTGTTGCTTGTGTGGGCTCCCCAGTGGCCAGTGTTGCCAACTCCTCAGTCCAGAAAGTAGCTAGAGGCTGTCCTAAAAGTAGCTAAATGACATCACTGCCTAATTAGCATAATCTCGCAGCATTCTCGTGCCTCTTGCGGCCGGGCGGGGGCATCAGTGACATGACGTGACTTGTTGTGCTGGAGCCTGGCTACAAGGACGGGTGCATTGATTGGGGGTACTGCTATTGTTTTGTTGACATATACCCTTTTCTATTGGTTTGGAAACTTGCAAGTCTCCAAACCAATAGAAAAAAGTGTACGTCTTCAAACCAATGAAAGTAGCTAGATTTGTCGCTAGTCGCTTTCCATGAAGAAAGTCGCTAGGGGACTGCCGTTTGTCGCTAAATATAGCGACAAAGTCGCTAAGTTGGCAACACTGCCAGTGGCTCTGCCTGCCGCCGGGAAAGCCACGTTTATTTCCAGATGCACGCGACGGAGTGAACGTCACTCCGTCGCGTGCAAGCCCTTAAAGGGGCAACGCCACAGATGATATGAGCAGATACAAAATAGTATTGTAATGAAGCGACCCCTGCCGCATGTCGACCCCCAAGCAAGAAAAAGGTTCCCCAAAATTGAATGTGCTGCGACCCTGCCACGTAGCATGTTGTGCATGCGAAGGGGACGAAGGTGCAGCGCCCAGACAACACTTCCCATCGGTGCAAATAAGAGCATGGGCACCTAAAACGTTCATTAAAAAAAAACCTGAACCCCCCACCTCCCGCGCACTGCACCGTTGTTCGACCCATCCGAAATCACATATGTATGCGGGCATGGGGCAGTATTCCATGGCAGCAAAAGGTTAAGCCCACTATGGCATATCCAATCCCACCCTGTTTATCCTCCTTAAATACACCCACTCCATATGTAATTTATAAAAATAGTGTATGTCTAGCACACCAAAGATATAAAGCGCATTTATTTATACAATCGAGCATGTCCTGGAACCACACCTCCTGTGCGCTGCCTAATGCTAACCCCTTATCTCATGATGTGTGTAAAATGCACTCTGTACAAATAACTGAGCTATGTGGCGCCGCGCCAGTCATTGGATTCCTCAATGCCCTTTGCGACTAGCAATCTGCCCCCTTGTCCCCCTCCAACCTTCAGCCCGGTTGGTGGAACAATAAACAGTAGGGGTAGGAGCCGAATATGGCATGTGTCATATGCCAGTGACACATGCCACTCCATGTCACCACAAGTGACACGTGCCACTGGCAGGTGTCACATGCCATGCCCCAAAAAAGGTTTCACGTGTCATGGTAAGTCTGTCTCTTCGTTTTTCAAATTATAATCCTCCTTTTAAAATATAAAAATACGAAGCGCCAATTATAATCCTTCTTTAAAAATTAAAGGCTCCATTTAGGATTCCAACTCATAACCTCATGCTTTCGGGCCTAGCTCCATTAAACACTACGCCACTACGTCTCACATCATGGAATGGTCAACTTTTATCTCTAATGTGAACTGTCGCATGCTTCAATGATGCTCTTTTTTTAAATTAAGTTATATCTTAAAATAAACTGCATGTGCGATTCTGAAAGTTTGTAGGATAGAAACAATTTACTGAAAGTATTTGCATCTTGTGCTTTTTTTGCATAATACTAAATTTAAAAAACAGTTCAATCCAAAACCTATTACTGTGTAATGCTTTAAATGTCAGATATGTAGTGTGTACATGTTTTCCAAAACAGTATGGACGCAATATTAAAGTGTGTGTTTGTACATTAATTCATGCGTTTCACACTTGACTGTATGAACTGTGATAAATACAGTACAACCATATCCTACTGATAATATTTATAACTTATATATCAGAGTATATGCAAGATCATGAAAACATCATTTACAAATGTTTCTAAATCTTCCGATTTAGGGGCCAATTCATAGAATCCAGCGCAGAAGCAGAACAAGTGCCGCGCGACGAGAAGGAACGTGTGCCACGCGTGAACCAGCAATGGCGCAAACCAGCAATTGCGCGGCACGCGTATTCATGGATTTTCCGAGGCATCAGTAGCCGTGGCACAATGAACACCAAGCAGCGCCAGTAACGCCCCCAACACACCCCCTTGCGCATGCAAAAGCCAGTGAAATGGCCAATACGGCACAAGGCCCGCGCCATCTGTGACCCAGCACACAGCCCCCTCCCCATCGTGATTGCGTGAAAAATCAGAGCGTAACCCGCTCGCACCAGCCAGATCGCATGAAAAGGCCTGTGCGTAATCTGTCCGCGCCCCAGCCAAATCGCGTACCCCTCTCACACCAGCCAAATCGCATGGGAAGGCCCGCGCGTACCCCATCCGCACCCCATTGAACTCACATACCCCGCCCGCACCAGCCAAATCGCATGGGAAGGGCTGTGCGTACCCTGTCCGCACCCCAGCAAAATCATGTACCCCACTCGCATTAGCAAAATCGAGTTGGAAGACCCATGCGTACCGTGTCCGCGCCCCAGCGAAATCGCATACTCCGCTCGCACCAGCCAAATCACGTGGGAAGGCCCGCATGCACCCTGTGATACACACACAACTCCCCTGGAAGCAGACACCTCTTCACGGGACAGCCAGACCCCAACAGTGGACCATACCCCGCAGGCAGCCCACACCACATGGACCCCCCATCACCCGTGACCACACCCTGCAGGCAGCCCACACCACATGGGATCTCCACCATCACCCGTGAACATACCCTGCAGGCAGCCCACACCACATGGCCACCCCATCACCTGTGACCACACCCCGCAGGCAGCCCACACCATATGGGACCCCCACCATCACCCGTGACCATACCCTGCAGGCAGCCCACACCACATGGGACCCCCGCCATCACCTGTGAACATACCCCGCAGGCAGTCCACACCACCTGGGACCCCCAGCATCACCTGTGAACATACCCCGCAGGCAGCCCACATCACATGGGGCCCCCACCATCACCTGTGAACATACCCCGCAGGCAGCCCACACCACATGGGGTTCCCACCATCACCTTTGAACATACCCCGCAGGCAGCCCACATCACATGGGGCCCCCACCATCACCTGTGAACATACCCCGCAGGCAGCCCACACCACATGGGGCCCCCACCATCACCTGTGAACATACCCCGCAGGCAGCCCACACCAAATGGGACACCACCATCACCCGTCAACATACACCGCAGGCAGCCCACACCACATGGGACCCCCACCATCACCCGTGAACATACCCCACAGGCAGCCCACACCACATGATCACCCGTGACCATACCCCGCAGGCAGGCCCCGCCTCATGTCCCCACTCCCCACCAGTGACGGCAACCTGCAGGCAGGCCCCGCCTCATGTCCCCACCCCCCACCAGAGACAGCAACCTCTGCAGGCAGGCCCCGCCACATGTCCCCACCTGTGATGGCAACCTGCAGGCAGGCCCGCCTCATGTCCCCACCCCCCCCCCAGAGACAACAACCAGCAGGCAGGCCCAGCCACATGTCCCCACCTGTAACAGCAACCTGCAGGCAGGCCCGGCCTCATGTCCCCACCCCCCACCAGTGACGGCAACCTGAAGGCAGGCCCCACCACATGTCCCCGGCCCCCACCCCAAAACAGATTGGACCAACATACAATCACGCAGCACATGCCAACTAAAATGCCACAACACGCTGCATCCCCCTGGTGCACCTCAACACCCATCAATTGGTCATGCTCCCTATGTCATGTGAATCCTAACAACACACATGCATGCATGTGCACACACATGAACAACATTGGTGAACAGCAGAGACACACAAATGAGTCATGGAGGAGTGAAACATGCACTAAACCGTTGATACCAGATACCACTTCGATTTCAATGTCAAAAAATGATATTAAAAAACATGTATATAAGTCACACACAGTAAAAACAACAAATTAAACATGCATGAACCAAATCAAAAACCAAAAGAAAGTGAAAACCAAAATCAATGTGATGTAAAAAATGAAAGTGTCAAAAATGTGGTCTTTGTCCATTAATGTATGTGCAAATGAAATCACATTTCATGTGAAAACCATTCCTTCATGGTTAAAAAAATTGTTCAAATTAAAATCCAAATATTTACAAAGATCCAGGGTCCATGGTCCCAAAACATGCAGAAAAATCCTAAAAATACAATACAAAAATAACTATATACAAGATGCGGAGCAAAGTCCAGGAACTCCAAATAAAAAGGAAAAACAAATGAAACCTACTCCTAAAGAACTGTATAAAAAGGCAGCGGGCTAGTCCATCTCCTCACCATGCTCTCTCATAGTCTCCGCCAGGGCATCATCGAACACTGTGTCCACTTCCAGTAGGCGTGCCTCAGCTTCCCCCACGAGGGCTTGCAGGGACTCCTCCATTCTCCTCTCGAACTCCCTGCTAGTCTCCTCGAGGACCTCTGCCCGCCTCTCTGCCTGACGCAGTGAATTCTCCACCCTGGCCATGATGAGGTGCGCCTCCTGTGCCCGCTGCCGCTCTGACCCGATTTGCTGGCCCAAACACTCCAACACGGAAGACATCCTTGTCATAAGGTCCACGTTTGCCTCCTGCCCGATGGCCCATACCTGCCCCTCTGATTATGAATGCCCCGAGTCCTGTTGCATCTTACCCTGAGCCTGCTGCTGCCAAAATGCCTGGTGCCTGCGTCACAAGGACAGCCTCCGGGAGGATGACACCACCCGGGGCCGTTGTGCACGTGCCCTGCGTCTTGGTGCCTGCACTTCCTCCATTGCCATAACTCCTGTCGCTGCGGTGACAACCTCTGCTGATACTCCTTCGACTCCCGACTGTGGCAGGGATGTGATCTCCACCAGACGGGCTGCCGGGGTTGGGACAGGAATACAGGAGGCCCCGGTGGTATCTGGGGCAGAAGACAGCAGGGAGGACGGCTGACGCTCAGAGGAGGAAATGGAGGAGGGGGGGTTGCAGCAGTGGCCAGCACACATACCAGATTCGTGATCAGGAACTGAGCTAGCCAGTTAATGAGGCAACAGACCTCATCTTGATGATGTGCTAGCCCCCGATTGGAAGCCTGCACATCATCATGAATGCTGGCTGTACGCCTCGCAATACCGGCTAGCAACGGTTCCACCCTGTCACAAATTGCTTCATTCGCAGGTAGTGGAAGATCCATTTGCGTGGATACACCCGCCACATGCGGATTGGTCCGGCCTGAGGCATGCCCGCAGGTGCATATTGGTGCAGTCGCAGTTCCAGGGACAAGATCAGTCACAGGCCCCTCCACGGTGACCTGATCCTGGACTGCACAAGTCACACCTACCTCATCACCCCTGCCGGGCCCCATGTTCTGGGCTGATGTGGCCTCCTCCTCCACCACCACCAACCTGGATGACTCCCCACTGTCTTCCGCATCGGACTGCACCTGTGTGGGCTCACCTGTCCCTCCCACTGCTGAGGTGCCCACAACCAACCTCACCCTCTTGGGCCTCCCCTTAGCAGCTGCGGCCGTTGTCGTGGACACAGCACCAGTCTCCTCACTACCGGAAGATAACGGTACCTGGGAGGAGGACTGGGCCCTGCGTCTGTGCCTGGTGGAGGCATCCCTGCTGCGGTGATCCACAGCGCCTTCTCCGCCTTCTTCCTCCATCATTGCTGTGGATAGGGAAACATAGAACACAAACATCAGACTACTGAACATATGTGGGTATGTGTGTTTGTCACAATGCAAATGTACATCAGTGGCACTGTCAAAGATCACAACCATCACCACCCTCCAATACACACAGGGAAGTGCCATCCACACACATTCACAAACATGTCTGTCATTCACAACAGACATTCACATCCATGGACAAAGCAGTGACACAAAATCATAATTCTGTATTCAGATCACACACATCATGGGACATACATATCTCATTCACACACATCACCTGACAATCATGAGGCAGGCCATGGAGCTATCACGTCACAGTGCACTCGAGGGCAAATTGGCAGCGGGAGGCAATCACAAATCAAGAACTCAAGTAACATACGTGCGGAGTGTTGGGCAGTCACACACACTCACTACTCAGACACATGCACATGTACACCATGCATGTTCATGATGGTGACATAAGCACCCATGTGTCACACCTCTCGCATGCCCCAGACCAGACACAGGTATGCAAACATGTGCGCGTCGTTACATGCCGGTGCTCTTCACGCATTGCAACACAGACACCATCGATGTGGGACACGCTTGAATGGACTCACATGCAGCACTGTCAGGGACATGCACACAGACATCTGTACAGGAGGCATGCCAGACATAATGCCAAGGTGCACACTCCAGCGACACATCAACATGCACATGCACTATGGTGGACAAGAACACATGAACACTTACCAGTCGACTCCAGACGGAGCACCAACTCCAAGACCTGGGGGTACAGCGCTGGATAGAAGCGCTCCAGACCCTCATCACATCGGTGGTCAATTGGCCCTGGCACCTCGCTCGATCATCAACTGCCTTGAAGATGCATCGGGTCTTGTTGTGGGTCCTGGACTTGAAGTCTTCCCAGAGCTTGGTGGTCCTGGGGCTGGGCTGTGGAGCGGTGGTATGGCAGTCAGGAGACTTCAGGATCAGCAGAGGTGGTCACAACAACAGGATCACTGGCAATGCCTGATGAGCAGGCACCAAACTGCAGGGCATGTGGGCAGCATGCACACAGAGTGGGCTGGCAGCAGCAGATGGCTCGTAGGAGGCAGCTCGGGAACTTGGAGGCAGGTAAATGGCCTTGTAGGCAGGAGCGTGGGTTTCCTGTGTTCTTTTGCGTGGCCGGCTGGAAACAGAGTGACTCTGCACGTGTGGAAACAGCGCGTTAGCATGTAATCAGAGGAAAGGCCCTAAGCGCGTAAGTTACGAGACCCTCGCTGGACGTTGGGCGTTGCTGTTCAGTATCGGGTTAAAAGGTCTGCATAGGACAACAGTGCACTGTATGTGCTTTTCGTGGGGACGGACGCGTGAACTTCATATATTTGTGGGTTCACACACAAATAGTTCACTATTATGGCAGTGCGTACTTCTTGTTTTGGGAGGGGAGTTGCCTACGCGTGTGTGCTTTTTTCATTCTACAAGACAGACAGTGAGTCGTGCGTGCATTTCTCCCACTGTGGTTGCCCCTTTGTGTCGCGTACCCCATTTTCGAGTTCATAGTAGCCTATGTGTTCCTCGCGTATGCATTTTTTGTGTTGCTGGGTGGAACAGTGTATTGCAGGATGTTTTTTACTCACACGTGGGCTACCGAGCGGTCGCTTACACGTTGATTTTTGTTTTTGGAGTTCCTGGGCGTTGCGCGACCCGTTATTTTTTCACCAGGGGTCACATAGAGCCTTTCTGGAGCACAGTGGTACGTTTTCCATCACGTACCCTGCCCCCTCACTCCAACTGCCCAGGACAATTGTTGACTGCACCTCCCATTGCGCTAGTCCATCAGTGCCATGACTGGGAGGGCAACAAGTGGGAAGGGAGGCAAAGGTGGCCGACTTGCCAGAGGTGGCCAAGGTGGGCGACGTGGCCAGGGTGGCCAAGGTGGCCAAGGTGGGCGACGTGGCCAGGTTGGGCAAGGTGGTCCACATGGGCAAGGTGTCCAGGACCATGCAGGGAGAACTATGCCCCCACCCAACCCGGGGCAGGGAGATGCAGCAGCTGCTGACATACCCAGCACCCATGGTCCCGGACAAGCAGTGCCATCTGCTGTCCAGAGCAGCCAGGGCGTGGAAACTGCAGTGGCAGTTGTGGCTACCACTACCCAGGCTCAGGGTCAGCCAGCCCGGACTGTAGTGGTCCCGGCACAGGGACAGGGTGACTCAATGGCCGATTTCCATGTCCCGAAGGCCAAGACACGTTCGGTGCAAGTTCCAGGCACCGGCACCCGGGGATCTGGAGCAGCGGTGTCATCTGCTGGTCACACCGGCCAGGGTCTGGAAGATGCAGGGGCAGCTGTAGCAACCGCTACCCTGGCTCAGGGTCAGCCAGCCAGGACTGGATTGGTCCCAGCCCAGTGTGACTCAGGGGCCAAGTCCCTTGTCACTAAGGCCAAGTCACGTGTGGCGCAGAAGCTGACCTTCTGTAGATACATTGGTGGCTGATTCCATAGGCCAGTCCACCTGTACTCCAGCCCCTACTGACCAGAGCGGTACAAGCCACTCAGTGTGTGCACCACCTCACAAGAAGCAGAAGCATGCCCCAGTGAGAAAGAGGAGTTTCTGTGATGAGGAACTGGACATGCTCGTGGACTACATGTTGGAACACGGCTGTGACATGCTGGTGCAGGCAGGGAGCACACATACACCTGCTCAGCGTATGACCCACTGGCAGTGCCTCGCGCACCGTATCAGCGCCTTGGGCTATGAGAGGCGCACAGCTGGTGATGTTGTGAAGCGTTGGAATGATCTCCGACCCCGAGCAAAAGACAAGCTTGCTGAAAAGTTCGCCTCTACTCTGGTGACTGGCAGTGGGTCACCACGAGAGGACGATGAACTCACTGGACATGAGGAGATCACTAGTGATTTCATTGCAGTGGAGCAGATCCAAGGCGTCGGAGACCTGCCAATGTATGAGGGAATGTCCGGTGAGTGGTGATGCGTGTGTGTACAGGCCATGTGTATGTTGCTTTGTTAATGTGCTATGATTGTCTGCCAGTTCAGGCTACATTGGGCCTCATTACGACCCAGGCGGTAATCTGCCGACATTACTGCCATGGCGTAATGAGCTTTTACGCCGTGGGCCGATGGCGTAAAGAGCGCCACATTACGACCCATCGCGCATGAGCATTACGCCATGGCGGTAATGTAATTAACGCCATGGCGGGAAAGGCCCCTACCGACATCGTAGGGCGAGCAAGGTGCACTTCCGCCACCGTAAGTAGCGGCCACCGTAATTAGCGGCCACCGTAATTAGCGGTGGCCGCAATTAGCGGTCACCGTAAAAAGCAGAACCGAAAATAGCGTCATTGCGCCGGAACGGGAAACAGCACGTCGGCCATCTTTAAAAACACAATCCATTGCTATCCTTCCGAACAACACCAGATCCAACCCTGACACCTGTCCCAACCAATCACCCACCCATCCAACCACCCAAAAATGCCTAAAGTTGTTAAGAAAACATGTGACCGCCAGCGCCAGGAAAGATTTAGCCGAGAGGAACTCTGCATGCTTGCGGAGAACCTGCAAGACAAAGCAGCTGTCGTTTTCTCGCCGGAAATGACCAGGCCAGCGATAGCGAAAAAGAAGGCCATCTGGGCCCTGGTGGCCGAGCGCGTCAGCGCGGTGGGGACCGTACCCCGCTCCCCACAGCAGTGCAGGAAGCGCTGGATTGACCTTCGCATACGGGTCAGAGCCGTCATCTCTGCGAACCGCAACCTTGCCCTGGGTACCGGTGGAGGTTCAGAATCCCCACTAAAACTCCAACCGTGGGAGGAGATTTGTGCAACCACGATTGGCATGGAAGGCATTGAAGGCGTCGGAGGAATGGAAAGGGGAGTTCCGACATCAGGCGATGAAGGTAGGTGCCTCAAACAAGACATGCCATAGTCACTGCAGTCCATTCATGTGTAGCACAAGGTTGCCCTAGAGTGTAAATGCAACACATTAGCTCCACACTGCCCACATACCTGCATCCACATTCCACACAAAAAGGAGACAACCTGCATGGCCCTGCCTGAAATCTACCTCATCTACTGACCAGAATCATGTCAATCATTGTCATTCCAAACTCCGCAGACCGATCAATAACGCCCTCCCTCCTTTGCTCCACCACAGGCACAGATTCACACCCCGAGGACCAGGACACCCCTGCAACGAAGAGAGCCAAGAAGGCCAATAATACCATCCCCGCACCCTCAACCTCAGCTGCAGTGAGGCAGACCCCACAACAAGCAGAATCCACTGCATGCAAACCGGACGGCCCACCGGCAAGCACCCCTGTAGGCAGCAGGCCAGCAGCAGCAGCTCCACCTGTACCAACATTGCCTGCCACAGAAGGCACCGGGTCTGCGGCCAGCAGCAACATGGGTGAAACAGCTGCAATTGCTGCATGTTCAGACTCTGACATTGAGGAGCACGAAGTCAGAAGCCCCACTGACCTTCTACAATCCACCTGTTTGTCAAACGCCAGCCCCCATGAGGATCACACACAGGGGCACACAGAGGAAGAGGAGTGGCCTTCTACCCCATGCCCAGTCCTCAGTCCACAGGAGAGGAGCAGCCCCTCCATCACACCACCAGCACTGGGCATGGCCCAGCAGGGGCAGCAGTCCTTCGAGGACATCATAGAACGGCAGCAACAACTGTCCACGATGCTGACTGAGCATGCCGCGGAATGTGTGGGGGCTAGGGCAACCATTGAACAGGCCACGGAGACCCTAAGGGCCGAAGTAGCGCAGAGCACTGCCACCCTGAGGGATGCCATGCAGGCCATGTCTAGGGACATTTGTGGTGAACTTGCCGGGTTGCGTCGTGCGCTCACTGAGCTCACCCACACCCTACAGGACGTGCATGCATGGGGGCAGGCAGGGACATCCTCCGCTGCCAGTTCTGCACAGAGCACCCCCGTCCGACGTTCCGGACGTAACCTGCGCTCCACAGCCAGGGGTGCCCCGGGGGCCGGGAGAGGGGGCTTGTAACAGCCTGTGGCCACTGTCACAGGCATCTGTTGACACTTACATGGGGTGTGTTGGGGTGTGCAGGGGGAGGGGGGAGGTGGGAGGGGGTGTGTTGGGTACGCACGGGGGGGGAGGGGGTGTGTTGGGGTGTGCAGGGGGAAGGGGGGAGGTGGGAGGGGGTGAGTTGGGGTGTGCAGTGGGGAGGGGGGAGGTGGGAGGGGGTATGTTGGGGTGTGCAGGGGGGAGGGGGGAGGGGGTGTGTCACGACGTTTTATGATTGAAATACACTTTTTGCTTTTAAGAAATGAAATGTGTGGACATTTTCATTGCATATGTCTGCTTTATTGGTGTACAGTCCACAGTGTGCATGTCCCAGAGACACACAGTGCCCCAAGTGCAGTCTCCATGTGATACACACCAGCCGTGTGTGCTAGAAGCAGTGGTCGATGATAGTTTGGCGCATTGCACGCCCCGCCTGTGCATCGCCTCCTCCATGGGGTGCCGCCCCATCTGCACCCTCCTCATCCTCATCGTCAGGTGGTTGCAGTTCTGCGTCAGGGGGCAGGGGCACATTCCGTCTGACGCACATATTGTGTAGCATGACACATGCCATGACGATCTTTGCCACCTTCTCATGGCGGTACAGGAGTGCCCCACCAGACCTGCTGAGGCATCGTAACCGTGCCTTCAATAGGCCGAATGTCTGCTCTATGACCACACGGGTACGTGTATGTGCACGGTTGAAGTCCTCCTCGTGCTGCTTCTGCGGGTTCCGGAATGGTGTAAGGAGCCACCTCTTCAGGGGATAGCCTGCATCACCTGTATGTAGGCGAGAATGTATGTGTCAGTCATGACGTCTGATCAAGAACATGATGTGCCACCATGGCTTGCATCCAACTGTTACTTTGGCTCACTTCTACATGCACTAATTAATTCACACAATGCAACCAGTATATGCTCATGGCTCCCATGGCCTGTTTTGCATGCCATCACCCAATGTATGCAGAGGGGTTGAGTGCATTGTGAGTGCCCATCCACTGTGTCCGTTCATGCCGTTTGGTTAGTTGGCCTGGCACATGTCCTGTGATGGCAATACGCACATCATTGCAACATTGCTGTGGGCCTCATCATGACCCCAGTGAGCAATGCTGATGTAGACAGGGACTTTTTGGGGTCCTGCTGTCTGTGTAATGGTGTGTTGATGTTTCTGTCCGTCATGTGCCTCCTTCGTGGTCAGTTATGGAGGACAGGCCTATCGGTTGATGGTGTTTGGTGACGTGCATGTAGGTGCTTTTCATTGTTGACAATGTGGTCTGATTTGGTAGAATGCACTTGCAGATGGTTGTGTCATGGTTGGGACACAACCTCATTCACATGGTAGGGCTGCATACATTAGGTATTGGCTTTACTGGTGTTGGGTGGAGTATGGGTTGCTTTAGGGTATCCTCTGTCTCCGTTCTCTCTGCTACTCACAGCCAGGTGGAGTATGCATCATCCCCCCCCTTTCAGCCAGGTGGAGTATGCATCATTCCCCCCCCCTTTCAGCCAGGTGGAGTATGCATCATTCCCCCCCCTTTCAGCCAGGTGGAGTATGCATCATTCCCCCCCCCCTTTCAGCCAGGTGGAGTATGCATCATTCACCCCCCCCTTTCAGCCAGGTGGAGTATGCATCATTCCCCCCCCCTACGTCATTCACCTACTCACTTCACATTTCCATGGTCATGACATTGGACTCACCGAGTAGCCAGGATCTTGGGCCTGCATGTCGCTCCATGTAGCGTGGTATTGTGGAGTTCCTCAGGACCATAGAATCATGGGTTGATCCGGGGAATCGGGCACAACAATGTGTGATGATCTTGTTGGAGTCACAGACCATTTGCACGTTGATTGAGTGGAACTGTTTCCGGTTGCGGAACGGTACCTCCATGGCACGTGGAACCACCAATTCCACATGGGTGCAGTCGATGGCACCAATGCAACCAGGTATGCCGGCTAGTGCATGGAAACCCACTTTGGTGTTTGCAAACTCCTGGGCTGTACGTGGTAATGAGATGTGGTCGTCTGTGTGCTTGAGGAGGGCATCAAGCACTTGGATGAGTGTTCGTGAGAATAATGGTTGTGAAATGCCATGCAAGTGCCCCACTGTGTGCTGGTAGGTGCCTGTGGCCAGGAAGTGGAGTACAGACACTACCTTCAGTTGGGGTGGGATGGCGGTTGGAGTTTCTATCATGCTGACAATGTAGTTGTGTGTCATGTCTACGATGGCGGTGATGGTGTCCCGGTCCAAATGGTACAGGGTGTGGATCTGCTCAGCAGTGAGGTTGAATGGATTGGCTCTGATGCGTGGGATTGGGGGCTGCCTGCGTGGTGGCACTGGCTGTGCTGGTGGGGCTTGCTGGGCCTGCCTTGCCCTCCTTCTCCTCCTGCGTCTCCTCTGTGCTGCCTGTTGTTGTTGTTGCTGTTGTAGCACTTGCATTGCTCTCAGGTCCTCCAGCTCCAACATTGCTAGTCGTATTGGTATCATTGTGCAGTGTGACTGGGTGTGGGAAGGGATGGGGTGTGCTCTTTTTGTACTTCCTGAGTCTGTATTGCCTTCACCTGTGCTGTTTCTGTG
The DNA here is from genome assembly GCF_040938575.1 of Ambystoma mexicanum. Lineage (NCBI taxonomy): Eukaryota > Metazoa > Chordata > Amphibia > Caudata > Ambystomatidae > Ambystoma > Ambystoma mexicanum. The sequence goes on from NC_090921.1 coordinate 229,729,777, forward strand.
CACCTGTGGCAGCTGCATTCACTTTACATGGCCCTTTACGGTTGGTTCGCGATGGCGTAATTAGCACCATGGCGGTAAGGTACTTAACGGGCTGGGTGATGGCGTTAGGTGCATGTCTGCTTGGGTCGGCATTCGCGTACCTTTCCGCCATGGCGCTAAGTACGGTGTCGGAGGTCGCGTGCGCGCGCCCTTGGCGCAGTTAGCGGCAGCGTTAACTACGATGCCGCTAATGGCATCGTAGTTAACGGTCACGGGTCATGATCGGACCTGGCGGAAAACGAAGGCGGTAACCATTTACCGCTATCGTTTTTCACTTAGCGCCAGGGTCGTAATGAGGCCATTGTCATGACTGCCATGTGTGACCCATGTGATGTTGGACTGATACGTGCTTGTTGTCATGCAGACTGCATACAAACCATGTGCTGCACACAAAGGCAATCCTCATCACCACACCTGCTCCCTCCTTCCATGACACTCTCTGTCCAGCCTCTCTTGGCCCTATTCTTGCTGAAACCTGTGGTTGCGGATAGCTTGTAATGATCTTCCACTCAATAGTCGCCTTCTATCGTCACATGACTGACGTCTCTGTGAGGTCACCCTGCAAGTTACTCCTCCTCAGAGGCATTCTTCCTTTCATCTCCATCCCCCAGCAGCTCACTGTCTCCAGAGGACTGGTAATTCCTATGGTGGACTACTGCAACGGGCTTTACCAGGATTTCTGTGATTCTACACTCTTCCCTCTGCAACTCTGCCAGTCCTGGATTGTGTGAAAAGTCCATTTAGGCTTGGTGCAAGGTATCTCTCTAGGACTGTGATGATGGCACAGGCTCACAGTGGCTATGAGTGTTCATTCCTGAACCCTGTGCATTCTTAGCAAGTCCCTATGGGTCCTGGGCCAGCAATTCCTTCAACTCCACCTCGAGTATTTACTTCATTATCATAGTGTTTGATCATCCCTTTCTTACTCCCTCAGGGTCAGTTGCTCCTCATGGAAATTAGTTTGTGGTTCACGTCTGTGTTGAGCTGGAGCCTCCCTCTGGTACAGCCTCCCTGCCTCTATGTAACTGGAGGTGTAGCTTCTCCGGGTCTGCAAGCACTTCTGATGCTTCCTCATGTGTTGTGCTTTCTGTCCTCCTCTCCCCTGCTGTAGTCCCAGATGACTGGGAGAATGCACTTGCCCCTGCCCACACTGTCTGCTATGACACGGTCCTCTAAGCAACCATTTTAACCCATGCACTGCCTCCCAGCCACCTCCCGCCCTTAGGGGTGGGGTTTACTGTAGCCCTACAACCCACTACCAACACTTTACACATGATGACGGCACTTACCCTTAGACTGCCATCAGGCCACGGCATTGACATTACTGGATCAGTGTTTTTATTCATAGTTGAAGCCGTACCCATGTACTGCACTGCACGCACACACTTCTAAACCCTGTTATCCCCTTCAACATGCCTATTCACTTGCGTTATGTCAGTGTGACCTAGCATTATTGAATCTGTATGCCTGCCCTCACTCTATTACAACACCCTAGCGTTGGTGCACCCTGTGACACATGTGTGTGTTTTCTAATAGTGAATTCCATGAAATGTCATCTGACATGCATTGTACATGGCTCATGGTCAGTAGTACACAACTTCCATCTGAGGCTGGTTGACAATTCTGGCATGGCTATGCTACGTGCCATCTGTGTGTTGGCATCAGTCATGTTTGTGGAAGGACTATGCCAGTCACATGCTTATGTGTGATGCCGTATATGTGTTATTTTGACCTTTGACACGCATCCATGTCTGCTTTCAGGCTCCCCTTCCCTTTAATTGACACTGCAAGCGTGCCTAACTTTGTGTCATGTGTGACATGGCAGGTTCATGTGTTGGCTAACATCATTGTAACACCTATGTGTGTGGCCTATTCTATTAACATTTGTATTCATGTTTTTTTTTTTTTTTATTTGTGCAGGTGATGAGGCACTGGATGCAGTGGAGGAGGACGTGGTGTGGTAGCCCATGAGAATCCATTGGTGCTACAGACCATCCTGGCCAGGGGTGTCTCTGAGTACACCTCTGAGGAAGCCTAAGCCCCTGGTGCTGAAATGGACATGAACCCTAATCTCTGTCGCAGGTGAGTGATTCTACTGTGGATGCTGTTCAGAGGTCGTTTGGCGCACACCACGACTGAATTGCAGCCAGACAGTCAGGTATTAGTGAGGAAGAGGAAGAGGCCGAGGGTAGCCTGAAGGAGAGCTGTGTGTCATCCGTGTAACACTGAACGTTGGAGGTGAAGGTGGCTATCATACGGGGCAGGAGGGCCATGTAGCCATTGAAAATCCAGGGAGGTAGGTCAGATCCCTGGGGGAAAACGCAAGTAGAGGGAGTGATAGGGGAGAGGAAAGACCCCAGTTCCACCTGCAATGGGCTGTCGGAGTGAAAGGAGTTTAGCCATTCCAGGGCCTGATCAATGATGACCAGGGTATCACAGAGACGTGCAATGAGTGTGTTGTGGTTCACCGTATCGAAGGCAGAGGAGAGATCAAGTAGAATGAGGACAGAGGGAGAGTTAGAACCAAGATTTGAGAGCATATCTTCACGGGTGTTCAGCAGAGCAGTTTCCATGCCTCTGGATGGTCTAAAACCAGACTGGTGGTCGTGGAAGGAGCCAACAGATTCAGTGCGAGGGTAAGCTGGGAAATAGCAAACTTCTCCAGGAGTTTGCCAAGGAAAGGAGTGATAGAGAACGGGCGATAGTTTTCCAGGAGAGGGTGCACAAGGGAGTGCTTAAGAGCAGTGGTGGGGAAAACTCCAGTGCGAAGGAGAGGTTGCAGAGGTCAGCCAAGGCTGGAGCGTGAGAGTCAATGTTGTCCTTGATGATTTTGGAGGGACAGGGGTCCACTTGTTTGGAGGAGGCTTTCATAGACCAGACTTGTCTAGTAACCTCCTCAGGTGTGACAGCTAGACAGAAGGGAGAAGAAGGGGAGGGGTGGAGGTGGCCAAGGGTGGTACAAGAGATGTTGCTACATGAGATGTTGCTACTTGAGGTGGTGAGGAAGAGTGGGAGGATAGGATATCCACTGTTTTTGAGGTGAGTGTGCAGCCAGGGCCGAGCAAATTGCCTGGGTGGGTGCAATGGTGGAGGAGGCTGCGGTAGGGTTGGCTAATTCCTTGCAGACTTTGAAAAGTGTGTCCGTGTTATTGGATACCGCACAGATGCAGGATTGTATAAAGACTCTTTTCTACGAGCAAATGTAGAGTCTATACTGCCTTTGGAGGAGGCGGCAGGCCAGTTTGTCAGAGGGTGCGCCAGAGGAATCCCATTTCCATTTGGCTGCCCTGCTCTTGTGTTTAACGGAAGCTGATTTGGAGTCATACCAAGAGTTGCACTTTTTGGTAGGCTTCAGTCGTACCCTCATGACAGAGGCAAGAATATAAAGAGTATTGGAAACCGAGAGGTTAAAGTTTGAGAGGGCTGTGGCAGGGTGGGAGTCAGTCGCAGGAGTGGAAGGAGCATAATAGGTGTAGGCAAAGGCAGCTACCGAGACTCTTTTCATGGGTCGGATGACCCTGTAGATGGGAGGTAGTGCTGGGCTTACCTATGCAAGGGGAGAAGAGAGCTTCAAGTGAGAAGAGAGGAGAAAATGATCAGTCCAGGAGAGAGAAGTAGTGAGAGGGCTAGATAGCGGAATGTAAGTTGAGAAGAGAGCATCCAAGGTGTGGCCAGCGCTGTGCGTTGGGCCAGACGGTAAGATGGAAAGGGAGAGTCGCAAAGGTTGCATAAAGGTCTTAAGGAATCAGGTGAGTCGAGATGGATGTTGGGATCACCCAGTAGGAGGAGATGAGAAGAGGAGGAAAGGAGAGAGGAGGCCAGGTCAGACCATTACGAAAGGAAGAGGGAGGGCTGGCCAGGTGGCCGATAGAAGGTGGACAGGAGCAGTGAAGAGCTTGGAGAGAGGAACAGCCTGCAGATCAGGCACTCAAAGGATGAGTAGGCCTGAGTGGGAATGACAGGCACAGGGATACACTCAGGGAAGATCAATGCTACTCCCCACCTGGTCTGTTTGGTCTAGGAAGAGAGAGTATTGTGTAGCCGTCTGGGAGAAGTGTGTCAAAGCTTGTGACAGAGCAATCCTTGAACCAGGTTTCAGTGATGGCAAGAACATGACAATCCAGGAGTTCAAGGAGGCTGCAGATGTCCGAGCAGTGTTTGACAGCTGAGCGAGTGCTTACCATGGCAATGTGGAGCAGCTTGCAATCAGTGAAAGACTTACGGGGGGAGCAGGGGACAGTGGGCCCCCCTAAGTGACAATAGTACCTGAGGGACAGAGGTAGAAGGGGGCAGAGGAGCCAAGGCTGGTAAGGGAGCCGGGACCATAATGGGTGAGGAGGGAGCCCCAGATGCAGTGTTAGTGGGTGACTGGTTCACCCAAGAGGAGACGGCAGACCAGTTGTCAATGTGTGGGGGGTGGCAAGAAAGCCATGGCAAGGGTAGAAGGGTAGTTAGGAGGTGGCAATGGAGCCAAGGTGGGCACAGCGGGCATGGGAGCCAGGGCAGCTGAAGGAGCTGGTGCAGAAGGCGGAGGGAGGTTGATAAAGCGGGGGAGGAGCCTATCAAAGAGTAGAAGATTGGGTTGAGGACCCTGCACCATGATAGTACCATTGCAGTAGACATTAATGAAGACCCTGGAGGTGGAGAGGGCAAGAAAGACCTCCCAGCGGGTGCCACCATTGATGGGCGAAGAAGAGAAAGGAGAGAGAAGAGCAATCAAATGGAGAGTACATAGGACGGGTGAGGGAACGACAGAGTATGTCTGTGAGAGTCTCTATGGCAGAGGCAATGACGTAGGTGCCTGCAATTGGAAGGCCTGGGTTAGAGCTCAGTATGTCCTTCTTTAGGTTCTTCCGGACAGACTTAGTAAGGGGTGAAGGATAAGAGATAGAGAAGCAGTTTGAGAATATAGGAGAGATAGATAGCGCCATAGCAAACTGCAGAGAGTGAGGTACACTTAACCAGGCTGAGGCCACAGAGGCGCAGCGAGAGCAGAAGGTAGAGGGGGGGAGACAGGGAACAAGACTGGGAGAAAAACAATGGTAACTGGGGGAGGTAATATGCACAGAAAAACAGTGAACACGCAGATGAAGGGGGGGTAGCGGGTGTAGGGCTAAGGGGAATAACAGCACAGAGGGACAATGGGACTGAGGAAGGGTGAGGGAACCGGTAGCAGACTAGACAGAGTACAGATGGGTGGACTTGTTGACACATTCTCATAAAAAGCAGGTTATGCACACAGCTAAAAACAAATGTAAACAGGAGCAGGACAATCAAGATGGGCACACAGCTAAAAACGAATTTGAACAGCAGCAGGACAATCAAGATGTGCACACAGCTGAAAATTAATTTAAACACCAGCAGGACAATCACAATGTGCACACAGCTGAAAACGAATTTAAATAGCAGCAGGATGAGTCATCGATCTGACCATGCTAACCAGAGCTTTCGCCTCAACTTCCACTGCCTCCGATGTCGACGCCCGAAGACCTGCATAACCCAGCAGGTAGTCCATGGGGTTGCCAGCCACGGCATCGAAATGGACAGTGACCATGTAATCTGACAGTTGCAATCAAGTGCTCTAATGGGAGTGGTGTGCGAAGAAATGACCCTTTGAAAATTGGCAGTAGGAGTTTTGGGTCCATCACGATCATGATAGGATGATGAAAAATGTAAAGGTGGACATGACAACACCATAAAAGACCAAGGAACACCTCACACTCTATTTGTAAATGTCGCATTTCTGTTCATATCAATGCTTTGGGAGCCCCCAATCTCTGCACCCCCTATTCCAGGGTAAAGGGCCATCCTTCTTTCCTTATGTAGCTCCTGAAATGCCTGGCCTGTTTAATATACCAGGGGACCCCAGGTTCCATCTAGCTCATGTGTCTCTGGAAATATTGTTTTTAACTAAACCCTGTCATGCTTTTCTTCTATTCTTTGACCCACTGCTGAGATCCCACAAAGTAACATGTAAAATGTGACTCGGAAGCAATGGGCCTCACAAAATGAACAACTTATCAAAATTCAACACATCACACACATCTATGACTCCAAGAAATCAACAGCCTACAGAAGGACAAACATATGATCCATAGATTTTAAGAGAAAGCTATATTTCACATGGGCCTGCAGTATAAGGATATTGTTACTCTCTTGCCAACATGGACTAGGGGAAAAGCCATATAATTGCTGCCATTTCTTCCATAAAGCTGTGGCCCTGAGGGCAGTTGTCTATTTCATGCATGCCTTTGAAGGACAAGAGAGGTCGTGTAGAGTGTGAGACATATGAGCCACAGCGACATTCAGAGGGACCAGTCTGTTGGGAAGTGTCTGGATTTTCCTCGGGCTGAGGTTTAAGGAAAGTAGACATGAAGGTGAAGTAGTCCCTCCGTGAAGCCTATCCCTTGACCTTGACCGGGGGTCCACAGCACCGACCTGGTAGTGATGAACTTGCACGTGAAATCAATGAGAGAATTGCAAGGTCCTCTCCTTTCCTGATGTAACATTAAAAAACGAAAGGTCTGGCTTAGAAACCCTAAACTGTGCTTCATATGAGACTGCAGGATGTGGTTTCTAATCAAATTTAGAAGCAAAGCAAGAATATGTCCTGTCAGACACTACAGTCATGTTTGTGTGCCAGAATATCCATGTCAGACCATCAAATGGGCTGTGTAGCCTCTCGCACACCACCTCTGCCCAAATTACACACATGATCATCTTATCTATCCCCTTTATCCCTCTTTAGCCAACGTTGCCACTGAGATCAGCTGGAAATTCAGCAGTCGAGGTGTACAGGACACAGCTTAGCCCCAATCAGACCAGCATGTGCTGTTGAGTGCTGTGTTCAGCAGTGTGTTACTTACTTCAACCCAGTGTTGCCACAAACAAAGGGACTGTCTGAGGCACAGCTGAAGATCTTTGCAGAAGTAGAAAGAAAATCCTGCTCAAATACGAGAGTGCAGGTGTCTGTCTCCTTTTGCTAGAGACTCCCACGATTTTAGGGAGACTCAGCAGCTCTGTTGACAGAGAAATGTAGGGGGCACTCCATGACACGATATGGAATACATTGCCAGAAAAAAGGGACTAGCCAGAAATGCTGTCTGATGGTAAACTCCATTGAGGCAGTTAGTACTGTGGTAGAGTCCAGTTTGTCCATACTTTCTTTCAGGAAAGTCATGATTCTATTAAAGACACAGAGGCTCGTATTATGCATACTATTCTTTATTAAAACTCAAACAGCAATCTTAAAAAAGAAAAAAAACATTAAACAAAAATCAAAGAAAAAAAACATTTTCGGTGTCAATGTAGTCTTTTGCATTTTGAAACTCTATTGCCCTCAGGCATGACACTTGTCCTAGTCCATGAATCACAACGTTATGGTCCTATCACCTCACAATTCCTCATCCCCAATTCCTCGTTCTTTCACTGTCTCGCTGTAGCTTCCTAATGAATGACACCATCTCAAACAGGATATAGGGAAGAACAAAACCTATAATGAGCCGCCTCCAACTCCAGCAGGGATCCGCCGTGTGTTGTCTGCCTGTTTAGTGTCCGCAACTGCTGTCAAGTTCCCTTGGAGGTTCAGCAGATTCCTTCTTAGATAAGTGAATGTAAAATTACTGACGAATGCAACTTGTTATGACATATGATTGATAGAAAATTGATCAGTTAGTTAAAAGAACTTTTAAACAGAAGAGGTGATTGAGCAAACATAAGACTGTCAAGTAAAGTTTAGTCTTTAATGGAAAGTCAATGCTGTGATGTTTCAAAGGGTTGTTCATTTTCTACAGGGGCAGAGACAGTGCCCCAGCTTTGAGTCTGTGATAAACCGCAGGAACTCCCTTCTCTGCTGTGGCCTGGTCTCGGATTTCTCCCAATTGATGAGAAACCCCAGCTTCTCTAGGAGACCCGTAATTAGGACCATTTGCTCTAGCAGCCGCATCGGATTCTGCGCTATGAGCCAAATATCCTCGATGTATAAAATCAGTCTCACTCCTGAGTAGCTTTGTGAAGCACCACAGTGCTGAAGTTAGTCTCAAAAGGGAGGCACATAAACTCCCACCTTTGCCATCACCAGAGGAATTCTAAAAATTGCTGGTGCATCTCAGGACTGGGTACTGCTAGATAGGCATCCCTCAAATCTATGCAGGTTAGCCAGTGCCCTTTCTGCAAAATGTCCCTGAAGAGATGGATTTCCTCCATCTTGCAGTGTCGGTACACGAGAAAGTTGTTAAATTGTCTGAGATTATCACCGGCCTGACCTTTTGCTTCTGTTTCACCACTAAGACATTGCTTAGGAAGCGTTGCACCACCTGCTACGCTGGCCTAATCGCCCTTTTCTTTAGAAACTCTCCTACTTCCTTGATCATGAGACTTTGTTCCTCCTCTGTGTTAGGGAGAATTCTCAAAATGTGCTAATTTCCCTTACCTTTTGAGACACCCAGCAACTTTGCTGGATTTCTAGGATTTGATTTTTCTACCTGGGAAGAGTGTGAGCCTTTATTCCCCTTTATTTTACTTTTGTGTTCTTTGGTTATGGTGTTTTAAAACAACTCCATAGGCATCATCCTTTTCTTTGTGTCACACAGCACCTTCAGTGTAGTAGCACAGAGGTGTATTTCAGACTCCCCAAGGTTTAAACACTTTCTCTGGGACTGACTACTGTCTCCCAGAGCATGTAAAGTTAAAATGGACTTTTCTAGTCTCTTTATATTTACTGATCCAGCACACACTATCTTCCTATAGAGTGCTGGAGGGGTTGTCTAGCATCCCCAGAGTCAAAACATTCATGTAACAGTCAAATGTTATCCTTTCCTACTTTAAATGGCTGGTAGCAGTGGTTTAGATCAAACTACCATGATTTTACCCGACCGCGAACAATGGTAGCAAAAAATCGGGTCAGCCATGTTTTTCAAGATAGCGCCCAAGACCTGTAAAAACAGACTCCGGTTGACTTTTTTCGCCGTTTCTTTTAGGAAAGATCATTCTTGTGTTTAACTCTGCACGCCAAACCAGGTTTGGTCCCTTTGTTAATTGGCCTTTGGCGGGTTTCAGTGCTGAAGCCCTCCTCTGGTGCCTGAGTGCCTGGGGTGGACAGGATGTGAGGGAGGTGCCCGAAACTCCCTGTGCTTAGTCTCCTAGGAGACCTGAATGCACTCTGGCGTGATTGGTTGGCTGGCTGTCCGGCAAGGACACCCACCCTGCTGTGTGAGTGACAGCCAGGCTGGAATGAATGGGGGAAAACTGTTTAAAAGCAGGTCTCTGGGACTTGGAAAGCAGAGTCGACCGCTGGAACGAAAGAACCGAAGACGAGCTGAAGGAAGAGGACTGCTGCAACTCCTGGATGACCGGTGAAGCCCTGCTGCAGGTCCGAATTGCCTGAAACTCTATGGACAGAGAAGCCCTTCAAGGTTAACTTCTTCCCTTGAGTTTGGTGGGACCAACTAACTCACAAACTGCCTGGAAACCGTCCCTTCCTGGTCGAATTTTCTACAGAGTGCTGTGGAAAACCGGATAGCCAGTGGGAAGTATACCAGTTTGTGGTCTTTAAGGCACTCAAACCTTAAACTGACGTTTATTCAAGCTTGTGGCCTCTTCCCTGGGCAGTGCAGGAACCTCCCGACGTCCTCCTTTTTGTCCCCACGACTGAAGCACAGGAACAGCGAGGTCTGCTCGAACTGCCAGGAACAACTGCCTCCACTACAGCTCTTCTTCACTTTAAAGGTACTGTGCAAACGCGGTCCAGAAATCTTTTCGATCACAGAGAACGATTGTGAGACTTTCCCCTCTTTGAAGGCTGATCCTTCCCTAAACATTTGTCTAACGTTTCGCCTAGCCAAATTCTTCTAAAAACTGTGGCAACGACTTAACCGTTATCTACAAGAACTGTGCTATCCTATACAAAGACTCAGAACCATTGACTTTGGCCCAGGCCTATCGAATTGAATTGCTGGTTGTAGTTAACTGAACACCTTTACCCTACCTATGAATGTATTTGGGCTGCATTTCTTATAGCCTTGTCTTTTTACCCCTTTTTAAAGCAACTGAAGTGCCATTTTGCTCCCACTTCAGGGGAGCTCAAATTGTTCAGTAACTTATTAGTTGTGTATTAGTGTATGATATTAAGCTGCTTTTGCTAGTGTAATGTTTTCTAATTGACTGTGTAAATAAATGTATATTCTTTTACCAAGAAACATTGAGTAAGTGTTTGTTTGAACCACTATATGTGTTGGTCCCTTTGTGTAACTTGTTCTACTGCTCACTTAAACTCTTGAGATAAGTCTGGCTGCTCAGCCAATGCTACCACATAACTGTGTAGTAAAGGCTTGTACCAAAGGTGAAATTGTACTGACACTTGTAGTCCTAATTGAATGTACTGTTCCCAAAGGGTACTGCATGTGACTCTGCCTAACACTCTGAAATTGCGAAAGGTTTCTGCAGTTTCGTTTGTCTGTGCTCTTTAAAAATTACAGACAAAATCTCTGCACAATCTCTACGACCCAAGAGTCCACAGAAAGCTCCTCCCAAGCGCTTAGGTGCATCGCTAGCCTACCACCTATCGCGGGAATGCTTTGCTTGCTGCTGCGCTGTGTGCATACGACTGTACTCTCACCTGCTGCTGCAGTGCCAGCCCTGACACCTGCCTCTTCCACGGGAGGGGAAGGAAGGATTCAGCCTTCTATCTTCCTGCTGTCACCAGTTGTTTCCCCTATAGGGCCTCTTGCCTCCTCAGCGGCTGAAGGAGACGCCTCTGCTTCTGCCGCCCTGGCGGATACACAGGGCATAAACACTCTTTTTAACAATGTCTGACCTTTGTCCAGAGCAGCAAAGGTGCTAACAAATCTGAACATGTCTTTGACAAAAGCTTCTCCAAACAAAAGCCCTTTAGCTGCTGCAGCGGCCTCAGAGGATGCCAACTTCCTGAGTTTCAGGTCGATCTTTACAAAAATCGATCGTCTGCACTCCGCAGCTATCGTGCAGTTGGTATTACTTATTAAACAAACTGCTCTTTGTGCCCAATTAGCCAGAATATGCACATCCATAGGCAGGGCCTCTTTGGTCTCTTCCACCATTTTAATGATCTTGGCCAATGGACCTATGGAATCGGGGAGTGTGTCCTGGCATGCTATCCATGAGCGGTCAATGCCCTTTTCAGGTCCTTGGTGTCCTTCACCATGAATGAGTCCACCTCCAGTGTCTGCTACTTTATCCGGCAGAGAAGGTCTGGGATATTGTGCCTTCAATTAGACTCTCACCTCTTTATTTAGAGGCGTGCGCAGTCGCTTGCTCATGTACCTTTTAGCCTTAAGTGGGGGCTTCCCCTCCAAGGATCTCGGGTGGAGTAGCAGGTCTGGATGAAAGGGGTCGACCAGGGAACTATCTCTGCATTTCTAAACGCTCTTTTTGTACCTTTTGCACAGTTCTCCTTCCTGAGGAGTGGCTATGCTCACAGAAAGGTGAGAACTCTCAGTGCTGCTCATGGGCGTAATTTTAGGGGGGGACAGGGGTGTTTGTCCCCCCCAACTTTCATGGCACACCATTTTGTCCCCATTCATTTGGCTGGGGCACCTTTTCTTCAGATGTCATGTCCCCCCCAACTTTTTCAGCAAAGTTACTCCACTGGTGCTGCTGGAATCCCATTCAGTGCCTTCTTGGTCTTCCTGTGGGCTAAGGGGTATGCATAGCTCTCAACCATTTGTTTTGCAAAAGCGGGTGAAATCACCCGATTTTGTTTTTGGCGGGTGAGACGCCCATTGGAATGAACTGGCGTGCAGGAGGCTTGGCGGGTGAGTCAGCCCTTTACAACGTCGGTGACACCCGCCAAAAGCGTGTGAGTTGAGAGCTCTGGGTATGTCACCTTGTCCCTTCCATCACGCCTTTCCCTTAGCATGCCACTATTTTGTGTGTCCTTTGCATGATTCGGACAGTGGTTTGCCACTAGCCTTATGTTCCTCCTGCCATTGTCTCTTGCAGGCTCTGAGCCTCACAGTTGTCAGCCCTTGCGAAAAGGCGACCCAGCCCTGGAGAAAGTCCAGTTTATGGGATAACGGCCCTAGACCTGCCCATGCTGCTTTCTCCATCAGCTGTCCCAGAGAGAGGTCCTGCAGAATGTTTGAAGGCCCTTCTCTGCTTTACTTGCTGTCAGAGGATTCTACTTCTACCCAGACCATATTGTGTAATGCACAGGAAACAGACAGCTAGCAGCCGCAAGGTGACACACAGAATTCTATTATTAAATTTGATTCATAACATCTCACAATGGTTGTGAGGCTATTTCTTCACTTGTTTAATGTCTTTGAAGTCATTTAAACTGCACATTTTACATCAGCTAGTCCCGAGATTGGTGACATGCTGTGGCATGCTGGACTTCCAAGTGCTTTAAACCATTCAATTGCTGAAAGGTATGAAACATAAGACCAGTTACTAAGAGATGAGATGCCTGAAGTAATTTTGAAGCAATGAAAAAACGGATTTGAAGCAGATATAAAGCAATATGTAGGTGGCATGCCACGTTAGAATTGACACTGAAAAGGGACTTTCAGGCCCTGGTCATAAGAACTAATACCAGGGTTTTCCTATCTAAAGCATTGGTGCAACGGTAGTATTTCAGGCTACAGTGCATAAGGTTGAAAGTTCTAGGAAGCAGTCGGATTTCAATTTTCTTTATTTTTTGTATTTGATTTATTAACATCTCACAATGATTGTGTGGCTTTTTATTCACTTGTTTAATATCTTTAAAGTCATTTAAACAGTAGATTTGCCATCAGCTAGTACCGAGAGCGGTGACATGCTGTGGCATGATAAGTGCTTAAACTATGTATTTACTGAAAGTTTTTCAATATAAAACAATGCCACAATGATTGAGAGGTTATTTTTCACTTGTTGAATGTGTTTGAAATCCTTAAAACTGCACATTTTACATCAGCCAGTCCAGAGATTGGTGGCATGCCGTGGCACGCTGTGGCATGTGCCAGATGTCACATTCGGCTCCTACCCGCCTTCTCACAATAAACCTCCATACATTTTGCAGTACATACGACAACGTACGGTCATCGCATGAATACACCTATTCAAAAAGACCTAGCACCCCACTGGCACAAGACCTCGTAACACCGCGCACCACAACAGCAAAACGACCGTAGTGCCACTGGAGGAATTGAAAGTGAGGTTGGTGTAAGTAGCAATGGTCAAGACAATACTGCCTCAGGTAAAGCCTGCCATTTGTAATGCACTTGTGGCACAGTATCCCTCATTCACTTCCCCAAGCTGGATTTTGAAAATGTATTCCTCTAGATTGGATTGGGACACTTTTCAAATGAACCGATGCGCGCGAAACCCGCAACTTGCTGTTGAGGGTGACTGGCGCCCCCCGCGCGCATCGCCGCAAGCCCCGGCACCAAGGACTGAGACGCACACGTCCGTCTTGGTTCTGGCTTCCCGGTCGCTCTGATGCGGCCGGGAAACGCCCCGTTTATTTGTACTGCACGCGACGGCGTGCAACGTCACGCCGCTGCGTGCGCGCCCGTCATCGGGCGGAGCCACACTCCTCCTTTTTCGGGGAGAACCAACAATTACCATTCAACTATGCACTGCAAACCAAACAACACTACAACTAGAACAAGTCACAAACCCCTATGCCATGAATACCCCTTTATTGGCATCCACCCGGGTCCCCTTAGCTAGCATTTCTCACCCTCCGGATCATCAGCCAATTGTCCCAGCACGTAATCGGTGAGGCGAGCAGGTTTCCCTCGCCCAGCCCTCTGGGGGTACCTCCGGCTCGCCTCCGGCACGGGTGATCTGTCCACCGACGGGCCCCGAGCTGGGGACTCCGGCATGCAGGGTGGGTCTCCCTTGTCCTCCAGGACTCCTCCCAGGTCCAGATCAGGAGGTGGATCAGTTCTAGGATCTCTGAGCTTTTTGAAGAAGCTTACATTGCGAATTACTTCCGACCGTCCATCTGACGCAGTCACCATGGAGCCCCGGACCACCACGACGTCCAGTGGCTCAGGCGCATACGGCAGGGAGAGCTTCCCATGCGGATGTCGATTACGAATGAGAACCTCATCGCCCGGCTCCAGCTGTTGTAGGCGAAGCCCCCTCCACACTTTCTCTTGCTCAAATCTCACTCGCCGGTCCATTTCGACCCGTTGGTCGTCGATCACCGCAGGCTCTCGTTGTCCGACCTCTGGCAACAATCCTCGCGGACACCTTCTGAACATCGCCTACGCCGAGGCCACCCCCGTGGACGCATGGGGCGTGGTGCGGTATACCCTCAAGAATTGGTACAGGGCTCTCTGTAGGGACTGCCCCTGTCCTTGGGCAATCCTAAATGTCTTATTGAGGGTCCTCAGCCGACGTTCCGCCTCCCCATTCGCTCGAGGCCAGAGAGGCATGATCTTCCGGTGCACCACCCCGCAGCTCACCATCAGTTTGGCAAACCGTTCACCCTGGAATGGCGCACCGTTGTCCGAGCACAGCGTGTGTGGAAACCCGTGAGCCGCAAACAACTTTTCCACAGCCACCACCACGTGCTCAAACGCCACGGACTCCACGAACTCCACCTCGGGGTACCTGGTGTACTCGTCCACCAGGACCAGGAAGTGGGTGCCCATGGTGGTGGACCCAAAGTCGGCATGAACCACCTCCCACGGATGGGTCCCCCTTGGCATCGCCTCGATGACCGGCTCCCGCTGTAAGGGCGATGCTGCCTGGCACCAGACACAAGCTGCCACAAAGTCATCCACCTTGCGTTGCAGCTCGGGGAACCACACCTTCATCCGGAGGCGGGCCTTGGTCTTGGCGGCCCCTTGATGGCCCCGTTGTGCCAGTGCGATCACCTCACCCACCTTTGACTGGGGAACTACAATCCGATCACCCCGAAGTAGCAGGCCCGATGCAGAGAAAGACAGTTCTTCGCAGACCTTCCATAGTTGTTCGAAACCTGTCCGGGCCTCCTGAGTGCGCCCCGCCAGGGCCTCGAGCGCTGACTTCCAGGAGCCTTGCTGCATGGACTACCTCAGCACCTTGAAGCACTCATCCTGTGCCGCCGCAGCCTCTAACTCCTGGAGAGGCATGGCATTCGGCGTGGCTGCCTCCACCACGACTTGGTCATGCTCCTCAGCTTCTTTGCTCACAGGTGTCACGGTCTCCTTCTCCAGGCGCTCCGGGGTGTCTGGATAGGTAGTCAGCTGCGTTATTTGCCCCTGGCCGGTAAACCAGGGTCACCCCATACTCCAAAAGAGCCAGCATCCACCTCTCAATGCGTGCCGGCGGCTTGGATGTCGACCCTGCTAGGATGGGCAGCAGTGGTTTATGGTCAGTAACCACCGTCACCGGGCGTCCGAGTACATAGAGCCGGAAGTGGCGGCATCCCCACAGCACCGCCAGCGCCTCGCGCTCAATCTGCGAGTAACGTTGTTCGGCGTCTGACAGCGCTTTGCTGGCATACGCGACTGGCCGGACGACGCCGTCAAGGTCAACCTGTGTCAACACAGCACCCAGGCCAAATGGGCTGGCGTCGACGATGATCTCCGATGGTAGTGCAGGATCAAAGAACGACACTGTGTCCTCGGCCGTGAGGGCACTTCTAATATCATCAAAAGCCGCCTGCTCCAGTGGACCCCAATTCCAGAGGGTGTCTTTTCTTGTTAGGGCCCGGAGAGGCTCAGACCTGGATTCCAGGTTCTTGATAAACCGCCCACAGTACGTGACCATGCCCAAAAAGCTTCGCACTTCCGACACAGATTCCGGTGGTTGTGCCTTCTGTATGTCCAGTACCTTCTTAGGGTCAGGAGACACCCCCCCTCCTTGAATACGAACCCGAAGAACTCCAGGGAGGTGCGCAGAAACTCGCACTTCTCCTTGTGGAGACTGCAGCCTCTCAAATGTTTTTGCCAAACGCCTCAGGTGGTCCACCTCCATCCTTGCGAACACCAGAATGTTGTCGCTTATGTTTAGGACGCCCTCGCGGTCAGCTAGGGCACCCCGAATGATGTTCTGAAATACTTCCGCCGCCGAGGACACCCCAAAGCTCAGCCTCTTGTAGCGATATAGTCCCCGGTGTGTGATGAAGGTGGTAATGTACCTTGACTCAGGGTGGAGGACGACCTGGTGATAGCCGGCCCGGAGGTCGAGTTTCGAGAAGAAGCGAGCACCCTGCACCTCCGCAATGATGTCATCCAGCATCGGTGTGAGGTGTCTCTCCCTCTTGATGGCTTTGTTGGGGATCCTCATGTCCACGCAGATCCGGACTGCGCCCGGTTGTTTGAGTTTCCTTGCCACCACTATGGGGGACACCCAGGGAGTCGGGCCCTCCACCTTTTCTATGATGTCTAGGTCGACGAAGCTGTCCAGTTCTTTGTCGACCTGCTCACGGAGGTGGAAAGGTACCCTCCGATGTTTGAGGGCCACCGGCTGTACCGAATCAACAATGTGCAGCCGCACCGGCTCCCCGGCCATCTGCCCGATCCCCTTGAACAGGGCACAATGCTTCTCCAGCAAGTCATTAATGTCTTTCAGGTAGACGGAGTACGCGAAGCTGACGATGCCGAGAGCCTCCGCCGCTGCACAACTCAACAAAGTGTTCTTACTCACTGGGGTCACGTAGAAACGTGCTGTGATGTGAGAGCCATCGTGTTCCACTTTTGCTACAAAGGCCCCGTCCAGAGGGATGGGTTCCACACCACCGAAAGCAAAGATGCGAGCCCTTGGTGTGACTAGCCTGGGCGGCTGATCCATGGCGTTGTAATGTTCTCGGGCCCTGATGTTTACCGACGCCCCTGTGTCCACGAGGACAGGGACTGGAGACTGGTTCACTTCAACCACGCACCTTAGTTGACGTCGGTTCCTACTTTTTAGAAGCTCCACACTTGAGACAAAGAATATGTTCTCTTCGTCTTCTTCCTCCGCTTCTTCCACCTGGGCCTCCTCCTCGCTCTGGTCCACTTGAGCGACGGTGGACGGCCGACCTTGGCGAGTGGAAACAGTTCGGCCCTGACCCCTTGGCACCAATACGGGCAAAGTCGCCCTACACACCCTTGAGAAGTGGTCTGGCAACCCGCACCGTCCACAGGTCTTTCCAGCTGCAGGGCATTCCGCTGGGTGGGGCAGGTCGTATCCGCATTTTTGGCAAATTTCGCCTACCCTCCCGGCTCTGTCTCGGTTGCCGCCACCAGATCTCCGGGCACCCCTCCCCCCTCGCCACATCGCGCAGATCTCTTCAGTTTTGATAGGGCGCGACCCGGCCTCCATTCTTGCGGCTCTCGCCTCTGACACCTCGTGGCACCTTCCTAGCTCAAGGATGCGCTGGAGCGTTATCCCAGGCTCCCTCAGCACTTGGCGCCTGAGCTTGCCTGACGAGCACGCCTGGCTAAGCATGGTCCTAATCATGTCCTCTGCATCGCCCCAGGCACAGGCGAGCGACAGACGCCTCAGGCACCCATAGAATGTGTCCAAAGTCTTGTCATCTTTTTTTTTGGCAGAGAGCATCACAAATCACTCATAGTCTGCGTTGGCAAGGGGCAGAAAGTATGCTTGGAGGGCGGCCTTTGCATGATCATAGGTTCCATTCCCTTGTGGCAGAGATTCAAAAGTCTCCTGGACAGAGGGCCCTGCCGAGTATAACATCGTGGCCAGCCTGGTGTCGTCATCGACCACTTGTGCAGCCCTGAAATACATGTCCAGGCGGTCCACCCACCTTCTCCATCTGTGCCCCAAGCTGGATGGCGGGCCCGACACATCGAATTCGGGGATGGGCTGCAGGGCAGCCTGTGAACGTACCTGGGCCATGGCAGGCGCCGCTTGTTGGACACCAGGTGCAGCAGCTGGTTGAACTGGGGGTTGGAGAGCCAGAACCGCTGCCTGACCGTCTGCTGGAGCTGCCGGTTGCTGCATTGGAGGTTGTCGACCCTGCGGGGCCACTGGTGCACGAGGATGAATCTGCGCCGCCACACGTGTGCTCCGTCCTGATCCTCGGTGTCACTCATGAGTTTGAGCGCACAGGCACCCCCAGAATGTTGATCAGGGGCCGCAACTCAAACACCCAGTCCAAATTGTCCCTCAGCATGGACCACCTCTGGATGCAGTGACTCCCAACACCTCTGTGATGATGAAGAGGATGAAGGCTGGTGGAGTCACCAGGATGATGATGAAGGGGATGAAAAAGGCAATTTGTGGCAAAGGACAAATAGATTCAGCAGGCCCAGCCAAAATAGGCCTTCTCCTAGCTTCCACTCGACGTAGAAAACCCAAAATTGAGTCGATGCACTATTTGGGCATAACTCCGTGTAGATGTAGCTGTCAGCTACTAGAATATCCAAAAATTAGGCCTGGGGTCGCTTCAGGGCCCAAACCGGAGCCTCCTGAAGTCCCACAGCCCGTTGCACAAAATGGCTGCCAGCCGCGTGGGCAACGCACTACCCGCGGCGTGAAACGAAGTCTGTCTTCCGACCTCGTTTCGGTGAAAAATTGTTCCGATGATCACCGCCGGGCCCGAGCATCGTTTCCCCCACTCGTCGCCACTGTTGAGGGTGACTGGCGCCCCCCGCGCGCATCGCCGCAAGCCCCGGCACCAAGGACTGAGACGCACACGTCCGTCTTGGTTCGGGCTTCCCGGTCGCTCTGATGCGGCCGGGAAACGCCCCGTTTATTTGTACTGCACGCGACGGCATGCAAAGTCACGCCGCCGTGTGCGCGCCCGTCATCGGGCGGCGCCACACTCGCCTTAGCCAAACTGCTTGTTTCTCAACTAGAACATTAACATTGCCTTCCCTCGTTCTGCTTCCCCACTTTCTGCGTCCTATGGTGAGCAGAAAGCAGTCAGCTCGAAAACAAAAACACTTTATATCTTTGAGAAACACAGAATCAGGCCCCGTGGCCACTACGCCATTGTATCTGGCCGTGCGTGGACTGACCCTCGCCCATTCCAGGCTTGGCCTCTTTACTGTGCGCCTAATGGCGACACCCTCTTTTTTACATGCTCTTATCATCCCCTTTTGTAACCCTGCTAATCCCTAGTGCGCCCCACGAATAATAGTGCGCGCAGGTTCAATATCCCCTTCAATTAATTTTTCAGGTGAAAGAAACGTGCAGCATGAGGGGCCGCTTCTCCCACCATTATTTATCACATCATTCTGCTGCAAAACAGAGAAGTCCTAATGCAGCGGGCAGCACGGAGAACAACAATATGAACCAGCACCACAGCAACTGAGCCGAGTTTGCTTCGTTTGCGCCCCCAACTTTACATAAATACGTTAAGCTTTCGCAGCCTGCCGCCCCCTCGCAACTATCAGTAACACAGCGGCACTCCTTTAAATTCACTGCCCATAAAAAACATGGAGCCTGTGCCAGCAAAATACTCCCATTTCAAACCCTCACCTTGAGCCCTCAGACTGATGCAAGATGATACTTAATGTCAAAAGGGTTGTGAGGTAGTGGTGTTCAATGTGTTAAAGTTTAATTTGTTATTCTCATAGATTTTCCTTGATGAGATGAGATTTCTGAATGCTGTTGTGTGTGCGTCTGTGTGTGTGTGTTTGTGTGTTTCACAGTGGTTTTGCCGAGTGTGTGTATTTGGGTGTTTGCCAGTGGTGTGTGTGTCACAATGTTGAAAGTGTGTGTGTTCATGATTGTGTTGGAGTGCATGGTTACACATGTGTTTGTGCATGCATTATGTGTATCGGTCTGCATATCTTGTGGTTTTGGTAAACCATATCCACGAATATGTTCGGAGTCAGAATTACCTGCATTGTGGTTTGGTGTGTGTTTGCGTTAACAATAGGTCTACAATGCAAGTGCTTTTGTATCGTTGTATGTGCATAGTTTTGGGCCATTCCGGTTGTGTGTCTGGTGTGTTTGATTGTGGAAGACAAGTTCTGTGCTGAAATATTTGATAAACTTCCAACAACGAAATCAAAATGTACAGAAGAACGTGTTCTCCTTTTCCTATGCACCGTGTCAAGTAGCATATATAATTACACATATGTTCATGTACATCTGGCTATTTCTATGTATTTCTTAAATGTATCTTATGCACCACTGGATATTGAAGACATATAAAATGTGCCATGCATATATTGGGCATAACCTTAAAGTTATAAACGGTTAAATTGGTGGCATATGGAGTTTTTAGAGAACGCGCAAGAAATGTATAGTTTATTAATACTCGGTGAGGGGGGTGTGACGGTCTCGCAGCCAATGAGGCGGCTCAGAACACAGGACTTACCAGACGGCAATCTCGCCGCTCTGAGCCGCCGCAGAGCTGGTGGCCACCATCTCCCCTCGCCAAGGAACGAGGTAAGTACTTCTAACCCCCCCATACCCCCTGCCCACATTTCCTTCCTTCCCGCCCCCCCCACACCTGCTTTTCGGGAGCGGACACGCTGGAAACACCTCTTTCTCCAGCGCGCCCGCTCCTGATCTGCGACAGGCCATCATGGAAAGGTAGAAGGGACTACAAGTAATCCATGCTCTCCTTTCCATGGCGACCATTTTTTTTTTAGTTTCCTTTAGGATATTAATAGCAATACGCCCCCCGCAGGGGAGGAATTGCCACTTCAGGTAATGCCCAGGGCCTTCGTTAAGACCCCATGGCCTGTAACTATGGGACCCGGGACATTTCCTGAAGTGGTAATACCCCCTCCTGCCCCCGCTCAGGGCTTATTGCTTAAGTAATTGCCTATATGCTTCCAGATAGTGTAATGAGAGGGTGGGAGATATTTGGCAGATTAAATACAAATATAAAATACTAATCTTTTTTGGGGTGTTGGCAGCGCCCAGTAGTGGAGGTGATCAGGGGCTGACTAGAAGGAATTGTATTCTTAAGAGAGGCGAGGTTTCATACCTTGGTTAACAATTGCCACTAAATATACTATATTTTTGTAATATATATAGCACACCTATCTATATAACAGATATATATATATATATAATAATAATGATGGTGAGGCTTCCCTTAGTGAAGTATTTGCTTTTAAATTTCTAGTTTGTAATAAGTTTTAATCTTACCTCTTGAAAGAATAGCAAGGACGTGTAGACTTTGCACAGCTGCTAGTACTGATACCCTCGACAAGACTTCTCAATTCAATAATGGCATTGGGAAAGGTTATCCTAAAGCGAGGATGGGCAAGGCGTGACTTTGGTACAAGTTATGGAGGTTATTCAAGTTGGAATGTGCTTGTATGTAAATTCGGTGTCGCGTTAAAGCGAGCAATATTGCTTAGAGCTCATGGGTGGAAGGCAACATACCTTCCAGGTCAATGGCAACTCCAAGCAGGGAATGGTTTAGTTTATGTATGTTCAGCAGACTGAGTGAACGCGTGCCACCCTTTTAATGTCTCAGTGTCCATGGGTATCCTACATAAGGACTGTGGGAATTGGACGACACAATGAGACTGTGGCGGACCGACAAAACATGTCGGTCCTAGATGCTAGGGTTCGAAATTGAGGGGAGCTGAGAGCTATTTAGCTCCTGCTTCTAGAATAGTAGAGCCTGGTTAGCTTAAAGCCAACAGCTCTAGGAGCTACTTTTGGCTCCTAGGGCCAACTGGTGCCTTCCAAACATGTACATATGACATTAACTTTGAGTATTTCAGAATGTTAATAAAGTAGAATTGTACCACATCTAATATACATTAGTTGTCGGAATGTTCTTTAACATGCAATGCTACTAAAAAACAAACAGCCATACCGCAAGCAAATGAATCCGTATATGTGCTGAATACAATCCTCTGGAAAATGCGGCAAACATGTATCAGACTCCAGTAAATAGCTTGGAATCTGGGCGAGCATCCCAAATGGTGCTTTCTGAAACAACATTACACTCTAATAGAAATAATTATGACTAGGCCGCCCGTGAAGCTCGACTAACAGAGCGCTTAAAATCTGATTTTGAAGCTATTAAGGAACGACTGAATGAGAGCTTTGCTAACCCCACAACACCGCTGGTTGAGATGTCAACCTCTAATAAGACAAGTGCGAGTCAGTCTTGTCTTGTACCCAGCCCAAATCACGGGCAATTGACTCTTTTACTAATCGAGTGACCACTACAAGTAATAATCTAAAAAACAAAGGGCCTGTGATTGATATTTCGACAGCTAGCTTGAAAAAACAGACTCCCTCGGTGAGTGCAAACTGTGTTGAACATCAGGAAGCCCAAAGGCTAACTTTCTGCTCACCGGGCCTAATTAAACAAATAACTTGGAACCTGTGATTCAGGCCGACTCATAAATAAGAAGTGGTCTGAAAAGTAATCTCTCGATAGCTGCTAGTACACAGATACATAATAATGTACTAGCCGCTACCTCTGTCGCACTCATACCTTTTACCAAATTATATGAGTCACTGAATGAATCAATAAAAGAACAAAGCGCTCTCCTTGGCAACATGTTCTCCAAAATTCAGAATATGGAATTCACCAACTCGTATCTCCAGCGACGTTTAGAAAAGGAGGCTGAAATATCTGCAAGCTGGCAAACTCGACTGAGTGACATAACAAGAAATGAGCTAGCAGATAAATCGGATTTAATTGAGGCTGTTTTGGAGTGTACCAAATGGATGTGTCATAACAATTCGCAGCCCCAACTTACACCTGCTCTTATAGGAAGAAAAAACTGTCATACTTCAGGCTGAAAGTGACTTTCAGTCGAATGTATCTGCATTAAAAAAAGTGTCAGCTTTGAACGACCAAGCGCAGGATGTTGCATGCCTGATTAAAAAGCCTATATTAATAACTGACAATCCAGCTAGCGCTAGACGCCCAGAAGTTTCTGCGCAAAACACATTGGGTGATGAACTACAAACTCCAATAATTGATATGATCTCGAGTCAGGATGGGAAGTTACCAATTGAGTCTGACAAAAACATAGAGCTCCCAAAGGCGTTGACTGAGTCTGATCAAGATCTCAGTGCACGAGTGGACATTGTGATTCCAGCGACCCTCTCTGGAGAACCAACCACAGTGGGAGCTGAGCAGATGCCAAAAGTGACCGTATCAACGAAAAAGCCTACTTCATTTGGAATCTTTACTGGATCAGCCAAAGCTTTAGCAGAAAAAGTCAAAGAAAATACAAAAAATCAGTCTAAAGTTTTACAGAAGAAAAGAATATTAAAAGCAGTCAATGGATCAAAAGGGCGTTCAAATACCTCAAAGAAATTCATAAGAAATCTGACGACCCCTCCAATAACGGGTCTTTTTACGCGCAACTCCAACTCTGATAGTGATAAAAGGACAGAAAAAATGAATGAAGGTGTGGGTCCTTCTAACCCAAATAAACGACCACGTGTGGAAGATGTAGTTGAAAATGACCTTTTGTCACCAGCTTCAGTAGATTTGGCTGATTTATCAACCTATTCTATTGAGGCGAGTGAATCCTTGGATCCCTCAAATGTATCTGGAAGTTCGGATTCTCATTCTTCTGCGATTGTGTAACTACTAATGTGGTTGTGTAATCACAATCAGCAGTTAAGGCGAGTCAAACCTATAACACATTCAGAATGGCATTCAGCTATTCTTGGAGAGTAAAACCACAGTTAGTTACTTTTAGATTACAATAAGTAATTCAAGAGTAGTAGACCCTATTGGTTATAACATACAGTGTTATTCAACTTCAGAGTCACTTAGTTATACCAACTCTGGTTACAAGTATCTCTTGCAACCCATATAACTTTCTTCTATCAGGAATGGAAATAATTACCAGACCAATGTCACTTTTAAGAATACGGTTCAAAGGGAGTAACTTACCTTGTATATTACCTAGAGGCCTAAAGCTTCTCAATGATACGTATGAATACAGTAAACTATTTTAGAAGTGCCCTAGAGCAGTTCTGGGAAAGCACAACCCAGTAATACAGTTTTAGAAGAGAAGCAGCTATTCAAGGCCAGTTTAACCTAGTGGTATTTAAACTATTGCACTATTTCTAGGCATAGGAATAGACAGTTTGACCAATGATACTTTTCAGAAGTATGTTCTACAAATCTAAGGTAAGTAGGAACTTCCTGACCTATTTTAGAAGTGCTCTGCAGCAGTTCACGAAAGGCATCATTTAAGTATACACTCTTAAGAATGGCAAGCTATTCAAGGTACGAAAGGAACCTATTATACTTTTAAGAAGGGCATTCAGCAATTCAAATACAAGTATCAACTCCAACACCGTTTTGGAAATGCACAGGGCAGATCAGGGAAAGCAAACCCCAACGGTACACTTTAAGAACTCACAGTTATTCAAGGTAGATAAACCCTTTAGGTAAGCTTTAACACTCATTCAGTTAAAAATAATAAAACAGTACCTACACTATTATCCCTCACAATATTGGTCCACAAGCCCGGAAAAGACCCAAAGCAAGCAACAGCCTATAGGCCAATAACTCTTATGAACCTAGACGGAAAGTTATACTCGAAAGTCCTAGCAGCTAGACTGGGAGGAGTGCTCCCGGACTTGATAGATAGGGACCAAGCAGGATTCATCCCCGGAAGAAGCACGTTTGACAACATCAGGCGAACAATAGACCTAATAGAGAGCGCTAACCGGAAGAAAGAAGATCTAATGGTAATATCCCTGGACGCACACAAAGCGTTCAACCTGGTACAATGGACATATATTAAGCACACCCTTGAGCATATGGGATTTGGGCCCAAATTCACAACCTGGACAATGGCAAACTACCAAACACCAACAACTCAATTGAGAATAAATGGCCACAGGTCTGGCAGAATACAGATCAACCGGGGGACCCGACAAGGATGCCCGCTCTCCCCCTTAGTGTTCGCACTATCCATGGAGGCCTTTGCCGGCAGAATCAGACAGACCCCAAACATACATGGCATCAGTGTGGGTGGTAGGGAATACAAGGTGGCACTATACGCCGACGATGTCCTTCTAACAATCACTAGCCCAACCATCTCCATTGACGCCATGCGAGAAGAGATTAACGCATTTGGAAAGGCTTCAGGATTTAAGGTGAACTACGACAAGTCGGCTGCATTAGCAATCAACATCAAAAGAGCCAAAAAGAAGAACTCTCTCCCAAATTTCCCATCGCATGGGCCAAGGATAAGATCCAATACCTAGGGGTGCACATCCCCAAACACCACGCCCAGATATACAAGCGCAACTTCCCACAGCTACTCAAAGAACTAAAAAAAGACCTAATACACTGGACTAAGGAGGAAATATCATGATTGGGGAGAGTAACCGCCACAAAAATGAACTTAGTCCCCCGACTAATCTACCACTGCACAGCGCTGCCAACCCATGTCCCAGGAAAAGAGCTCAAAGAACTACAGCATGCAATACTGAAATTCATATGGGGGGGGAAGAGAGCCCGAATAGCTAGCCGCATAATGACCAAGGGCCACAACATAGGAGGGCTAGGCGTACCAGAGGTCTCCAGATATAAACAAGCCGCCCAACTAGCCCCAGCGGTCGCAGGCCACAGACCTCCCATACTGGGCTCAGATAGAAGAAGCATGGTGCAAAATCCCTCTGCGCGACCTCCCACACATACGAATCTCAAGAACGCAAGCAAACGCTCGACCTCTGAACACGACATACAACACAATAGCAAACTGGAAAGTTGCATCGCGCAAATGGGGGCCCACAGACATCACAGGCCCTCTATCTCCAATCTGGGGCAACCCAGACTTCTCCCCAGGCCTACACTCCCTGAGCTTCACTGCATGGAAATCCGGAGGCCTACGAATAATATCAGACTTCCTGGCAGGAGGCAACCCTCTAACATTCGAGGAGTGTAAAACCAAATTCAAGGTCCCAAATTCAAGGACCCTGAAAGATTCAGATACACTCAGATAAGGCATTGGCTATCACAAAGGACTATCAAGGAGAAAGGCTCCAGAGAACTAACACCGCTAGAACGCACACTCACAGCATCACCACCTAAAGGGAGTATATCCTCGCTGTACCGGCTGCTGGACAAATACGACCTCGCAAGCAAAGAAAAATACATGACCGACTGGGAAAAAGATCTGGGGCGTTCCATGGACGAGAACACCTGGAACAAGATATGGACGAGGAATCTGAAAAGCTCCCAATGCACCACCAACAGAGAATGCAACTACAAAATCTGCTATAAATACTACATCACTCCTGCCCGGCTGCACAAAATGGACCCAAACATTTCGTCCGACTGTTGGCGGGGATGCAAATCCGAAGGAACTCTGTTCCACATGTTATGGTCATGCCCACAAGCGGAAGCTTATTGGAGAGAAATCTTGAACCACATAAAAGCAATCACAGGCCTTACCATGCCCTGGGACCCAGGGATAGTACTACTGGGGGACACAGGCGATGGTGAACTCCCCCTCACTGGACACCTCCTAACAGCTGCAAAAATAGCACTTGCCCGCCTTTGGAAGAACCCAACAGGCCCATCAATCCCGCTGTGGTGGGCAAAATGCTGGGACACAGCAGTCGCCGAAAAGATCACCGCCCTACGATCAGGGAACCCGAGCAACTTCCAGAACACTTGGGCCCCATTTATGGACTTTGCGGAACAATTCCCAACTCTATCCCGCAGACCCCCTCTCACCCGTTGGTTGGGTTAAAAAAAAAAGATGGACAACTAACCAAACCATGAACTCAGCTTGCGAGAAGATGTAGCAAACTCTTAGGAAATGTTTGATGTACCGCTGTAATGTTAAAATGCAAATAAAAAGTTATATTAAAAAAAAAAGAAGAGTGGAATACTATTCTTAGTATGTAAAGCAACTCATATACTTTCTAAAGGAGCAACCAGCAACTTAAAGTTAAGAAATAATATTTAGACACTTTGTACCTATTCTATAGCAGAGATACAGTTGCACCACTAACTCATTTACAAGTAAACACTTTACCTGTGTCATATTTTCAAGACAGAAGACTTATCTTTTATAGTTCTTCCCTATTGTAATGCATGAGTGATCTCAGCGGCAGGAGAGGTACACCAGTGGTCTAGGATCCAGCTGTAGGCAGGTCAGGATAGGGTTCCGGTACAAGAAGGCCAGAGTTCCAGAGGATATCTTCTTCAACAAGTAAGTGTTAGCTTCAGAGTTTGTTTAAAGTGTTCAGGGACTTCATAGAAGGCTCCCTATATGCGTTGCAGCATTAGGCCTGGGCAAACTCCCAACCACACGAATCACACACTCAGTTTCGCAGGATTCACACAAGGCGTAAGGTTTATTACCCAAACCAACACAGTACCTTAGGAGAAAAGAACAGCGCCTGCGTCGATGCCTTCAGGATACAGCTCCACATGCCCCGGTCCCTGAATGATTGGTCTAGAGACTGAAGAAATGGACACTGGATGGGAACTTGAAGCAGCAGTTGGCAGAGGAGTCACAGTTTCTCACGGCTCTGTGGATTTGGCACCCTTTTACAGGATCCAGTCCTTTTTGGCGGTTTGCAGACCAGGAAGTTCACAGTATGTCGAGGGATGGTTTGTTTTGCAGGTCTTCTTGTGACTAGTGGGTCTCACCAGCCGGAACCCGCAAGAGAGATTCAAGGAAGGGTTACATCAGGCTCCTGTTACAGAGTAGGCTCTCCAGTCACTGGAAATCTTGACAGCCGTCTTTTCTTCATCTTCACCTTCGCATCTGGTTCCAGTGGTCGACTTGTCAGCAGTTTCCAGGATCGGAGTATTTATCAGGAACTACAGCACAACTTCTGCAAACTGTCCCTACAATTTACAGAAGGGGGTGATCTGGAGGCTAATCAGGACAGCCAGTCCCCCAGTGGGAACGTGTACCTTTCAGGCAAGGTGAAAGACAAATGGCTGAAGAGTTTTGGACTCCTCCCTCGCTCCCTGCCTTCTCAGACACTCTGGAGCCTCTGCGGAGAATACAAAGGATTCCCGCTGAAGACAAAGCTTCAACCAGGGTCTTTCCCACCTAGGACAGCAGAAGAAGACCCAAGTAACAACACACAAACAAGAAATGGCAATAAAAGAAGGTGGCCCTCCTGTGCATTATGTGGCTGATTTGACAGCCTGCCAGTTATAATGACTAAACATCATAAAAGTAGTTTCACTGCCACCAGTCGTTCAAGTAAACTTGCAAATGTAACGATGTTACCAGGCAAGTAAATAAGGGGATACATTGTTTCCCCCAGCCCTCTACATAAGGTGGGGTGAGCTTGCTCACTATATAAAATGGAAATCTCATTTTACCCCTTGGGAACAGTAGTTCACCCAAGGGCATTAAAGAGAAATTAAAAGGAAGCCACTGCAGTTAAAATGTTGTGTGCTGCCATAGTACTTTACAGTCAGTCCAAAGTTATAGGAAACTATGGCCCTCATTACAACCCCGGCGCTAAACCATGGGGCTATTAGCACCATGGTTGGTGCCGGTATTGTAACGAGTCCGCCATGGTGGAATGGGGAAATACCGCCCCATTCCAAGGTTGGTGGGGCGGGGTGTCTAGTCAAAGGATCGAAAAAAAAGGGTCGACAGGACAAAAGATCGACACCAAAGGGTCGACAGGACAAAGGATCGAATTTTTTTTTTAATTATATTTTTTTTGTAGGTTTTCGTTTTGGAAAAAAAAGTGGTTTTTAGCAAAAAAAAGGGGATTCGGGGGGTGGGGGGAGGGGAGGACCCCCCCAAAAAAACCAACAAATATGTGAAGTGAGAAAAAAAAAAAATTTGATCCTATGTCCTGTCGACCCTTTCAATGTCGATCCTTTGACTGGCAACCGCGGGGCGGTATTTCCCCATTTCACCGTGGCCCTTCCCCATTACCATTTTCGCCCCATAGGGCTCAATGGGACTGGGGAAGGCGCTAAGTACGGTACCGCAAATTGTGGTACCGTAATTAGCACCGAGGTCCCTTTGCGGCACCCTACTTTAACGGCTGGTAAACCCAGCCGTTAAGGTCGGGTCTCGCAAAGGGACCTCGTAATCAGGCGTTAAGGGTTTAACGGCGCCTACACCTTTTACGGCGCCGTTAAACCCTTAACGGCGGGGTTGTAATGACCCCCTATGACTCCAATCACACTCTAGGGAGAGACATAAAAAGATCATGCATAAAAAAAAAGAGTATAAAGGCTAGGTGAGATGGGGAAAAAAGATTGCCACTCACCTAGGAGCAAGGGAAAAATGATCACAAAATCCAGCAAAAACCCCTGGGTTCACACAGATCAGGAAGATTTATACCTGGAATTAAAATCTTACTTAACACATGCACGAAGTCAAAAGTTACAAAATAACATGTTTCACAAGTTCCTATGTAATCGGTCATGTACCAATAGATGTGGTATGTTCCAGAGCCTGGGGCCAATCCTCATCAATCATGTGGAAATTGAGGAGCTATTCTTGCCAGACATGGGGCAACCCGTGTTCCTGCTCCTAGTGCCTAACCTTTCCTTGTTTTATTCTGAACCAATAACTTTGTTCATTGCACCTCAGGAATAATGCCAGCTACTCAAACACACGTGGTCTCCCATCTTGCTTCCTATTCATTATGACTCCCTGTGGTAGAGTAGGTGCTCCTTACCTCATGTTTCGGTACATGCTGGAGTGAATGGCTAGGCCATCCTTGTTGGTGCCAGTCTCCTCGCTGTAAACCCAAGTGCCGCCAACCCGCTCAGATGACTCATAAACGACTGGGGTGGTGAAGATATCGGGTTGGGCCAGGATATGGCGGGCGGCACAGAGTCCGGCGGCTCCCGCACCAATCACCGCCAGCCTCAGCTTGTCACTGCCCATGCTCAGGTGTGTCTGCAAGAGAAGAACGAAATGAGGCAGGTGTCAGTCCACTTGCTGGCTGGAAACCACTGGAAAAAAGTAAACTTTCATATAGCCAATAGGTCAGTCTTTTGTACAGTAAAAATGTGCCCTGTGCTGGCAGCTGAGGTATGATATGCCAAAGTGGGTGGTACTGCTGTATGCTTGTATGCTCTGGAGAATAACTCAGCGTCAGCCTGCTCGCCTACAAAGCAAGACGACATGAAGCAACACAGGTTCGATTCCCCAGGTCCACGCATAAAAATATCTGGTTATTAAGCGTGTTATAAATAACCTATAATATCATATATGTTCAAGTCGTGTGTTTTGTTCCCCAATGCAGGCTGGCTGAAAAGTTCTAACCGAAGAGGATTGGGCACCTTCTCTTGGGTTTTATGGAGCAGGTTTCTCCTCCCATTCCCCTCTTAAGAATTTCAGATGTGAAATGCCAGATCATACCTCCTCCAACCCAACTCCCAACCCATCCATACTAGACTCGGCCCTATTTTTTTCAATGTTTATATTATTTAGGAATGTTGCCCCTTTTCCTTTATTTTTAATTTTCGGCTCATGGACATGAACTTGTATTACAAACATATCCCACTTTAATCGTCAGATGATGGCCAGGTCCTCCATTCACTGTAAAGCATGGGCCTCATTGGCCACTTTAAGCCATCCCCCAGCTATTCACACAGCGGAAGTATAGGCTCTGCCATCAGTTGTCCAGGCACAGCCATAGCCAAGGGTAGGCAGCCACTACTAGAGTCGAGTGTTGGTCTCTAGCACGAGGGTAGCCTGCACTTTGCAAGTTTGCATCTCAGGCAGACTTTCATCCCTGCATTGATAGTAAATCAAGTATTTGGATATATTTATTTAATAACAGTAGGCCATGTCGAAACGAAATGACTTACAAAGCGCAGAATAAAAGTGAGAAGATGCAGTCCTCGGGTACGGTGCCTTTACATTAGAGCATAGATGGATTAAGTGAAGTATACCATTCACACCGGTCATTACTACACTAAGATGCAGGATGAGTCTGTGCCAGCAGAATAGGCACTATATAATTATTCATTCATTTTTGTTGCTTGTAAAGCGTGCCAAGCCCAAAGGCATCTTACCTAGGATAAATCACAATTGTTACACATGTTGCATATTACATAGGAAATATCATAGTTGTTACACATGTCAAGACATACAGTGATATGCATATTTCCAATCCATGTCTTTACATTACTTTACATTTATTGGGATTTATTGCTTTCCACGTCTTGATAATGTGCCAATAGGAGAGCAAATACCACCGTACCACTAAATACTCCAGTTGCCTGCCATTATTACACTCGTGCGCACGGCATTAACCACCTATGTGGTCTCTGGGCACTGAGCAGTGGAACAGCGCACGCTTGAGGATTCCGGTCTGCAAGGCTTTGCGGAAGGCCACATGGTCTTGCGTGGAGCGACTGCCCTGAAGAAGGCAGTTCCAGAGACGGTAGGAGAGCGCGGTGTGCCGCAACACGATGTGCTGAGGGAGCGCTGAGGGAGCGAAGAGGCACGGCTGGAGAGTAGGGTTGAAGTGTGGAAGACTAGAAAAGGTGGGCCCAAGTGGTAGACGGCGCAGGCAGCCATGCATAAAGATTTGCATTCGGCATGTTTTATGACAGGGAGCACAATAAAGCCACTAAGATAGCTCAGTGGGTTGAGCGCTCACTGCAGAGACGTGTGTATGATCTGCTGGTCGCAAGTTTAAATCCCATCAAGGTTAAGTCTGTCTTTCATCGTTTCGAGATTGATAAATGAGCACCAACTTCCGTTGAGTATTAATTACTCGTAAGTAAAATGTGTTATGCACATTGCTTTGGAAAAAGCACTATATAAAAATACAATTATTAAGCAATTATTAAAAGGGAGAAAAGAGGCAGAGTGATGTGATCATGTTTCCTAATGCCTAGGACCAGGTGCCTAGGTGGGCAGCCACATTCTTGATGGGTTGAGGTCAGGAAGGATGGGAGGCGGAGGTAAGCACTGTTTGCCCAATTGATTGTGGAGGACATGAGTGTATTGATGATGACAATCCTATAAAGGAAGGAGGAGAAGAGAATTCTCTTGAGGGTCTGAAGGAGGAAGTCCACAGTGTTGATATGGGGCAAAACAAATAGGTCAGTGTCTGAAGAGATTGAAGGGGAAGAAGAAAGTCCTAAAGAAGAGGCTCAGCGAGCAGAGCAGAGATTGTGTAGTAATAAGGATTTCTGAATTGGGTGCTATTCCTGTAACAACAGAAGACGAGGAGGAATTGAATGAGAAACTCAGTGAATGAATGAGGCCAGAATATGAACATGAAGTGAAAGCAGAGGAGAGGGAGAGAGAGGAAACTTGGGTCGCTCTGCTAAGGTGTTGGTGGGACCTGGATTTGAAAGGTGGGAGAGCAACATAGTTGCAGGTGCCCCAAACAATGCATGACCTTTGAGTAGAAGAGCTGCACCAGCACATCCATTCCCATTAGGGACGCGCCTCCATTTGACACCCCTTAAAAACGATGGCACTAACACGCCAAGTGCACTCATCCAACAGGAAGGAGAAGGAATAGATTGCTCACCTTTTGGACTCATTGATGTATTATTAGCAGAGAATGTACGTGAGGCCGACCAGGAGTTCAAGCCTCAGCCCTTTTTAAGTGGAAAAAAATAGCAGACAGGCTGTGGAGGAAAGCTGATCCCGTTTTGCTGACTGATGCCCACCTGTACTTCGATGGGGAGAATTGAACCAGTCCTTAAGAGGGTACCCACCTGTCTGATAAAGCCAAAAGAAACTCACATGTGAGTATGATCTGAAAGGGATGTAATCGTGAGGGGAGAGATCCTAATAAGGAAAGAAGATTAAATCCTAGCCTTGTTCCTTGTCAGTACTGAGGGAATAAATATATATATTGATTCTGCCTCTCAAACTGTCAGGGAACATTTCAGAAGTGTATGTGCTTCTGGAAAAACATAGACTATGTCCATGGTGTGTAGATGGTGAGATCCCCTGACTACTTCTCTGTGCATTACGCAAGCACAGAAGGGAATTGGTCATCTCACTGTGTGCATAGCTAGAAATATAAAGCAATTAAAGTCACTTCCTGGATACAGCATCGAGCGGAAATACTGTTGTTAAAGCTAAGTTGTTCCAGACCAAAGGGAGAGGGTGATAATTTGCTACCCATTCTCTCGCAGTTTAACGTTTCCCATTGAAAGTGAGAAAGGTACGCTTTTACATGGTAATTAAATAGAAACACCACGGAAAGGAATCTAGCCTACATACATGTTGAACATACTTTCCTTTCTATAAGCCCCACTCATACATGAAGGTCTAGTAGTCTGTTGCAACTGAGGCTAAAATGCTGCTCAAATTCTGACAAGCCTTTTGAATAAGGGGGGTGCTGTCCATCTTGAATAAAGGGGAAGTAGCGAGAATTGGACAGAGATATTCTAAACTAATTTGTTGTGCACAAATGAAACATTCCTCCTGGACTCTCATGCACTCAATCCATGGTGCCCGAGTGCTTAGGACAAATTAAATGCATAGATACCTATGATGAAGTGTGTTTTAATAAAGTCTCTATTTCCATATCTGTGGCTTTGAAAACTGAAATGACTGGTGTATTGATTATTTCATATCATTGGTCTGTTATAAAGAAACAATTTATTTATCTTACATCTGATTCAATTATTTCTATTTGGTTAATAATAGACCTTCTGTGCAACCCTGGGCCTGATTCATGGAAGGGCTTTATAATGGCGCAATCCCATAGGAAAACGTTCCAGGCCCAGGTGTTTTTCTTGTCCGGAAAGGGGAGGGGAGTTGTAAGGAATTAATGTTATTAAATTGGGGGTCCCAGGTTCATAAAAAGAACTTGATTAAATAAAGGAAAATAGTGCACGCCTGGTTTGGGTGGGTGGAACGTTACCCTGGATTAGATGTCTCCCGATTAAAAATCCTATAAAACTGGAGGTCCCACCCGGATAGGACTTTTGGAATAGCTAGTGTCATTGCAACAAAGATGTGTTTGACATAAACTGTGCAGAGCCCACGAATGTGCGTGGAAGCTTTGTGTTGCAGTGAATTATTTGGTATTGATACCGCAGATTACTATTATTAGAGGTTTGAATTGGAGTTGTAAACGATTGATTGACAGTGGTAAAGTAGGAGTAAGACAACTGTGCATCTTTGAGGTAGTAAGAACTTGGGAGGTAGATTGCTATATTTTAAACAAAGAGAAGTCTGACATAGCAGTATCTGTGGTCAAGGATCATTCTCTTTCAAAGTTATATTTGAAAGGGGATTGGTCAGCCACAGATATTGATCTTTGGAAGACAGAGATGTTAGACAGAACCAACTCAGTGGGCGGGGCTTGACTTCCACTGTCCAAGAAGAACATTTTAAACTGATCCCTCCCTCTGCGGACTTGTATTTTCACATTCAATTGGTGGAGGGCAGGTTAGCGAACAAGGAGGCTCAGATTAAATAGTGCCAAGAAGTGAGAGCTGCTGAGCGCCAAGCAATAGTGTGTTGACCAAGTGCAAGACACTGTGCGGCAGCAAGAATCACTATAAGAAAGGCTGGTTTCCATATTGCAACAGCACAATGTCATGGATCAAATGCAAGCCAAAATTAAGACATCACGTGATAGTCTGTAGAACCAAGCAACATAGTTTTTGAGTCTCCAGGACACTTCCAATCAGTGCCAGGAAGCCCGAAATCAGCTAAAACGGAAATATAATGACCAATCTGCATATAATAATGCTTTGTAAGACAACATTGTGACACTAAAACTACACCTGGCAGAATTAACACAAGAAAATAACAAACTAATTCTCAAGACAGTTGAGCCCCAAAATTAATTTGACCAAATTAACAACAGTTTAAGCGTCACAAAACAGCAGGGAGATGAGCTTGCACAAGAGCGTGATGCTCTAATACATGAGAAACAGCAACATTTGCAGAAACTATATCAGGTGCAGGAAAATGAGGGCCTAAACCATGTCTCTTTCCAAGAATTAACCGATGTGAAAGAGGAAAATGTGCATCTGCAGGATACATTGGAACAAGTAGAGACTGACCAGAAACAGGCGGGTCAACTAGAAGAGCACGTTCAAGGGGGAATGCTGCACTGACAAGAAAACAAGGGAAAAAAGAAGAAATCAGGAAAGGTCTGGTGTTTTTCAAAATTGTCAGTGGGAGAATGAATGCGTAAAGCCGGAATTGCAAATTAAATGTCTTGTTGACTTCCCAGAACAAAATAGTGGAAGCTAGTCAGGCCAGCAAATGTGATTTAAGAGAGCAGTTAGTCCAGTGTAAGCAGAAACGTATTCTTAAAATAGAAAACAAATCAACAATGATATCAGGAAGTAAGGGATTATAAAATGGTCCTACAATTACCCAGCAAACAACCACCCGAGGCAAGTAATGAGAGCATTCCTTATCCGATATAGATGACTTCTCGCCTTTGCCAGCGAGAAGGGGCGAGGGTGCCCCATTCAGCATGTCCGGAGGGGACTGGAGTGGAAATGAAGATACATCTGGGCTTGAGGAAAAATATAATGAAGACTTGAGATAGGGAACTTCTGAAAATGATTCTGCAGAGAAACCATTTAGCCTACTTAGCTGACATGGAAAGACAAAAGCTTCAGCCAAGGAAGGGCATTTTAAAAGTATCTTCTCATCAGGGAGACTGGGATAAATCGCCTAGGCCTCATTACGGGTCGGGCGGTACAGAAATAGCAGTGGGGGTAAACCCGCCGCCACTGTTATTTCCGGACCGCCCGATCGCGAGTCCTGCAGGCAGGAGGTGGCGTTCCCGCCAGGTCTGACCTGGCGGGTTTAACACCGCCCGCCTGCAGGCGGACATGGAAACATCAGCACCATCACAAGATGGTGCCGGTGTTTCTACTTCCCCATTCCCATTGAGTCCTACGGGACTCAATGGGAATGGGGACTTACCGAATTCCGCCTCCGGAATTCCCAGGACACCCGGGTCGTAATGCCCTGGTAATTCCGGGAGTCATGGAGGCGGAATGGTAATACGAGGCCAGCGGTAACCGAGCCGGAAAAACCGGCTGGTTGCCGCTGGACTCATAATGAGGCCCAGTGTCTATATGCAGCCCTCAGAGGAAGAAGCCCAATATTATCCAACCTCCGAAAAGGTATCCTGGGAAAATAGCCCTGAGAAATCACAGAGAAAAGAACAAAGGGACGAGCCTGTGTCCTGTGCATCTGAAAGGCATTCCCAAAATCAGAACAGGAGGGAGGGCCCAGATGACAATAGGTAATGTGGTTGCAGGTGTAGCTCTGACTTAGAGTAAAAGTGGACTCTGGTTCATAGATGCAAGAATGGCAGATCGCAACAGATCTTCATCAAATACCCTATAAAACAAATAAAAGTAATCAAATGTTTTATGACCCTTATCATAAAAACGCCAAATATCCTGTGTGGGAACATCCTGAGCTTTATGAGCAAATGATGTCCTCATTTGGAATAAGGAATGATTTTAACATGGAATATCTCAAATGGAAATGTTCTCCTGAGTTTTCCAGCTTCTTTTCAGTGCTGCAAGACCAACATCACCATAATTACCTATAAGGCAGCAATTTAAAAACATTAGTCTACCTATTGAAATCCACAAAATGCTCGCAAAGCTGCATACTGTATGGTGTGTGGCGAGGACCAATCTCAGAGAGAGTTTGCCCAAGATTTAAAGTGTGCATTTGCACAGATTTCTCATGGGTAAATACTAACAATAGGGAGTTTATAAGCACATTTTCCATGCACTCCTGAAATACATAATCACCTGGCTGGTGCAGGTCTTTGACAATTTGCAACCTCTCGAATGGGTAATCTCACAGGCTACTAGGATTTATGAGGTCCCAAAACCTGCAGGAAATAAACCCCAAAACTCCCAAATTCAACGCCTACCACCGCAAAAGGGGCAGAGGTGAAGAGTGCCCCTCCTTTGGATCTGGAGTCAAGAGGTTCAAAGAATGCTCCTCCTACCACCAAACAGAATGACAGACAGAGGAGGCCCTCTGTCTAGTGCCAATCAAGCGACACTCACCAGTGTTCCAAACCTCCGACCCTTTTGCCACTCGTACCTACATAAGTCCACGGTACCTGGGCTCTAGGCCCATTGTGGGCAATAGGTACACTCCCCCACAACAGGGGGGGAGGGGATACAAAGCAAGGGGATGTTCCTTCAGGAAATCCTACTCAGAATTTATCACGGGAAAGAATTCCAACACCGTAATTTCCAAAATAGTTTTCCTCCTCCCAGATTCCATGACAATAGAGCACAGAATCAGGAGGAGTGGAGACCCATAAATGAAGGTCACAGTAATTTTCAACCATACCCAAGTTACGAAATTTGGAGGGATATTTACCCTTCCAGGGAGCACCAAAGCTATGATCAAAGACCTCACCTACGGTTCTGATGGAGGAGAGATATCTCAGCTGGAATAATTGACTGAGAATATTGGACAAATGTGGAGGACCCAACAGAACTACCAGTGTTCCCAAAAATGCCTGAACATCTGGGTCAGGTACCCCAGGGGGACAATGACAAGAAGCAAACGTTCTAAGTAATAGTATTCTAGTGGAAGAAGAAAAAGGGGATTGGGATGAAAAGTTATGCCGAGCCGTAGAAGAAGCTTCCTTTCCGGTCCATACAAAGGCCCTTGAATTAAATAAAGAAATGGAAAGAAAATAGTAGTGACAACTCTTGACTGGGAACTAGAACCAAAAGAACTGTGAAAAAGAGTGAAATGTGAAGAAAAGAAACAGAGCAGTACACCGTAAACCAGTAAAAGAAATTTCAGAGATGGAGTGACACCTCGTAAAGAAAAGTGGGCAAAAATAGAATACCCTGAATCCGCGAATGTAGAAAAAGAGATTGAGAAGCACAAAGAAACCCTTAGATACAAAAGCCAATGTGATAAAGTCCAAAAACAGTACTCTCCAGCCGAAAAGATTCTGAGGACTGTCCTCTGAAAAGAGAAAACAACAAAGTGTCTGCGGTAAGGGGGGAATACAGCTACTCCCTACCTTAATTCCAAATGCGTGTTTATTCCGACAGGTTCCCAAGCCAACTCCCATGACCTCAAGGAAGGAAATACAGATATGAGGGCAACCCAAGGTCTTAACCGAGAAATAAACAACATCAAGAACATTTGTGCAAAGCTGTCAAATAACTCACAGTTTCTTTGAGAAAAAGGTTGGTTCTATGCCCCTTTCCAGATATAAGGTCAGTGTAATTTATAAGCTCTGGTAGGCAAAATTTATTTTTTTTATTTTTTTTTTATTTATTTCTATATCTCTTATATCTAAGTGCTTTCAAAAAATGTACGAGATGGTGCAATTTAAGAAAAGGTGGCAACATTGCAATACAGCACAGAAAAGAAAGAAAAAGAACAAAGAAAACCAAGCAGGAAGAAAATGAAATGATGATCCAGAATAACCCAAATATGAAAGTCCAACAAATCTGTGAATTGCAGGACAGCATGAGGTCATCCCACCCCAAACCAAAAGCAGCATGTAAAAAGTCACAAAAGAGAACATGCAGAACAGATCACAATCTGCTTCCAAGATATCTTACAAAAGGCATGGAACGAGATGGAATATCCGTACTGTCCCAAAGGCCACAAATAATCACCCCAACTCCATCCATCCTCCATAAATCCGAGAAGTCCAGCACCATGCTGCAGCATTCCAGCAACACGTTAATATCTCCAGCGATCCCAGTCACACATGGGCCAGAGCCTGGAGCAACGAGGCGGCAACCCAGCCTTTGTTACAAAGACCCTGATGAAACTCCCCAGCCACAGAGATCCTAACTTGGAACCCCGGCCAATGAGGGAATATGGTGCAAGCACGAGACAAACTGCCATGCAACCCCCACACAGAGGGCAGCGAGGGGTGCCACACAGTGCCGGTGCTGGAGAAGGAACAGCAAGGAAGCAGTGGAGCAGGTGGCAGGAAACAGCGGATAGCCGAAGCCAAGCGGCATGTCCATGCAGAATGGCAGCAGCGTCCGCACCAGCCGCCCGAATGATGATGGTAAATTGCGTTAGATGAAGGTGGGGAATAGCAGCCCAAATAGGCCCAGAATGTATTACCCATAACCCCAGACAAAGTGAACATTGTGTTATTTCCCAACCAAATATCACACTTTGTCGGGGATTGTGGCTAATAAAAACTGGGGCAATTTGCGCAACGCAGACCTCTGTGGATTCCCACGGGTGTCCTCTTTTGGGAAATGCCTGGGGTTCCCTATTTCCCTTGCTGGTTTTGACACCCTAGGCCCAAATCTGTAGGTTGCCCACATGAACAAAATGGGCAGTGGCGAAAGGCTTGGGGTTACCAGTGGGTTACCCTTTTCCTTTTGCGCCCCCGGTAGGTGCACCCACACATGTGAGGTACCATTTTCATCAGGACACCTGTGGGAACGTGCAGGACGGTAGGCCATGTGCTGTTGGGGGCGTGTTTTGATGGGTGAGCCGAGCGAAATGTGCGGAAAATGCGTTTTTACCCCACATTTCGGACTTTGCAGGGGTGTCTGGGTAATAAATTCTGCGGCGATTTGGGCAAATCATACCTCTGCGGATTCCCACGGGTGTCCTCTTTTCAGAAATGCATGGGGTTCCCCGTTTTCCTTGGTGGCTTGGCCACCCGAGGCCCATATCTGTATGTTGTGCACATCGGCAGAGCGTCTGAAATTCCGGTCTGAAAACAGACTTGGGGTTACTTGTGTTTTAGGCTTTCCCCTTGGTGGCCAGGTAGTTGCACCCACACATGTGAGGTACCGTTTTCATCGGGACACCTGTGGGAACGCGGGACGGTAGGCCATGTGTTGTTGGGGGCGTGTTTCGATGGGTGAGACGAGCGAAATGTGCAGAAAATGCGGTTTTTTCCCCACATTTCGGACTTTGCGGGGGTGTCTGGATGATAAATACTTGGGCCATTTGGGCAAATCATACCTCTGCGGATTCCCACGGGTGTCCTATTTTCGGAAATGGATGGGGTTCCCTGTTTTCTGGCTTGGACACCCGAGGCCCAGATCTGTATGTTGTGCCGGTCGGCAGAGCGTCTGAAATTCCGGTCTGAAAACAGACTTGGGGTTACTTGTGTTTTAGGCTTTCCCCTTGGTGGCCAGGTAGTTGCACCCACACATGTGAGGTACCGTTTTCATCGGGACACCTGTGGGAACGTGGGACGGTAGGCCATGTGTTGTGTTTGTGTGGTTTTCATAACATTTTGACCCATTTGCTGGTGCCCTTTGTCACACAACCCTTTCACTTCCCAAATGTGACCTACATTTAGTCGCTGCTTTAGGCACCATACACTTTTGTAACCTGCACAAGTCACCTACCCTTGAAAAGGTCTGCCTGTGTTCTTTCAAAAAATGTATGCTTGCCGTTCCTCACCACATTGGTTTTCCCGATTTACACATGCTAAGTGCGTCTGTTCAGGCCATGAGCGTAAAACTCCTGTGTACCATGGCTCAGTGTTTGGCCTGTGCTATTGCTTGTTTTGGAAAACACTACAAAAAATGTGTGCTCTCCTAACTGCAAGAGTTTGGGGAATGTAGCAGAGCATTGCTTTTTTCAAAATTCATAGAAGCCATTGCCGTACCAAGCCAACCATGTCCAACACATACCTTTTTTTCGGTCATTTTCCGGCTTTTCCCCCATTCTATGGCAGTTTCCCCTACCTAGTTGTTGCCTGACCTACGCAAATCACCCCTTCCTAAACTTGGAATTTTGTCTACTTTTCAGAAATATATGCCTTTCCATCCTCCAAATCGGCTTTCCTACCCTTTTCTTCCATTCCGTCCATGCATGTCCAATTGGCAAAAATGGCCAAAATCGCCTAACTCTCACAACGGTTCATAACCACATCAAAATAATTTTTTTCCGTTTCCACTCATCCTGTTCTTGAAAGCCAGGAAATTGGGGAATTCAGCACAGCAAACCATTCGTTCATAGCTCTTAAAAGGAAGAAAACACAGGCTACTTTGCACATCAGTTTATTGGCACTTTTTGAAAATAAAACACATTTTCCCCCTTTTTAGTTATTTTCTCTCACCCCCCTACAGCAACCTAGGATTCCTGGGTGGCGTTACGACCGCCTATATGTGGGATAAAAAGGAGCCAAATTTGGCCGAGATATCTCACGTAACAAAAAAGTTACAAGCCATTGAATGGCCACATACCGAAATCACCAAAAAAGTCCCTGGCACTGGGGAGAAATACCCATGGCACTTAAAGGGTTAAAGTCAGGATGATATGAGGCGTAGCTTTCCCGATATCTGGTTTGGGATTTCCCTCAACTGATGTAACTAAGGAAAGTCTAGGTCCATTAGTCCAAAACAAAAGTCTGTCCATATCAAAACCTATGCTTGCCCTCACATCTAACAAAACATTGTGTAGGGATTTTTCTGGTTTAACAAAATAGTGTTCAAATTAAAAAGGCAAAATGAAGTTCTGCTGGGGCTTTTCTCTTGCTCCCAAAGTTTCAAGTCTTTGAAACCAAACTCAACAGTCTTATAATGCACCACTTTGTCAAATTGTTCAACAGCAGCCTTTCTGCATAATCTCCTCATTAACTTTCAAAACCGGGTTGCGGCCCTCTGGTCGTGCCACAGTTGATAGACCACATGGTCCACCCATTACAGGTCATGCAACCAGCCTGCAGCTTTTACTTCTCAGTTTCTTCACCAATATCCTCTCTTGGTTCAGCCTTTCTCTGCTTGGATTTATTTTGCATTTCTGTTAATTTGCTCAAACTTTTTGCTCCCCCTTTTCTGTGCTTCTGTATCTTTCCCCCGATACTCACTAAGGGTAGCTGTTTATTTGCCATTTCTTTTTTCAAGTTCATTTAGACCTTCCTTATATTGCTCACACTTCACTTGTTTCCCCTTTTCTGTGCCTCAATGTCTAGCCTTGATACTTGCAAGGGTTGCCGTCTGCTCAGAGGCCTTCAGAAATATAGCTTCAATGACACACTACAACTCTGTTACAATCTTTCATTACGCTTTACTGTAGCATTCTACTCATTGTTCATGTTAACTTCCCATTTTCCTAGCATTAAGGTGTTCGCCTTCCCGCAGAGACTCGAAA
Organism: Ambystoma mexicanum; assembly: GCF_040938575.1. Taxonomy (NCBI): domain Eukaryota; kingdom Metazoa; phylum Chordata; class Amphibia; order Caudata; family Ambystomatidae; genus Ambystoma; species Ambystoma mexicanum. The sequence goes on from NC_090921.1 coordinate 229,771,677, forward strand.
GCACGTGACCAATCTGCTACACTGTATCTGGCTTCTCATTCACTCACGCACCGCGTTTCTTCAAAGCGCTGAAACTCACTGCTCACATTGGCTATCTTTGCTGCATCCTCGCTTATGCGACTTCTGACCCTAGGCACTCCTGAGTCCTTTCTCCACCAAGGGGAACAAGCACTCTGAATCTGCTTATCAAGAACCGCCTCTCCACCCGGCGTCCTTTGCTCTCAGCGTTTAGCTCCCCGGAGAATTGGCTCTCCCACCTGCGTTCGCAGACAACTTCCTGCTGCTTCACTCCGGCGTCTTGGCGGTTCGGTTTCCTAAGCTTTACAACAGCTCGGCTTCCTTCTTGCTACATGCTCAACATCCTCTCCTTTCTGTTTGGGGCCACACCTTTTATACAGCTGCCAGTCACAAATGGGTGGCAGGTGCAAGGTATTAGAGTCAATTTCCTGACTTTGCCTGAACCTATTAATGGGACATATGCATTCTGAGTGATAGTATCCCTCCATAGCCCTCTTACTCGTCTCAGTACTATAGTGGTGTTTTCCATAGTAATGCCCCAGTACTCTTTCTTGCTTCTTCCTCTTCCCAGTACTTGATGGAAGTTCAAAGGGTAGGATAGGAAAAGAATTGCAATATCTTATAAAGGCAGAGTGAGAGTAGGGTAGGTCAGTGTTAAAAAAGGGGGCATACCTTGTCTCACCATCAGGCACTCCCCTATCTAATCCCAAAGGGCCCTCCACCCATGTGATCCTCCCTCGCTTCTCCACCACAGGGTCATGATCCAAATGCGATGGCCCTTCCCTGGCCATATGAATAGAAGATCCCTGGGTAGTAGGTAGGAGAGTACCTTCAGGTTTCACAGTGCTCAGCTGCAACTGAATTCTCCAATACAGAGCTCCTTTACAGAAAAAAGGAATGACGTTAGCATAGTCTGATTTGCAAGTAGACTTCATTGGACCAGTAACACGTTCTTCCAGAGGATACAAATACATGTGGACGGTGACATCCATCTTCACAAAGTGGAGTTAGTGCATTCCTGACCCAAATTGTAAGGTAGAGACAGCTGCCACTTTGATGATCAACCACGTCTTCTCTAGTTTTGTTCTTCCTCAAACAATTGAGTCCGACAGAGGTAGTCATTTTACCAGTGAAGTTTGGACTAAGATGTGGGAAATTCTAGGAGCAAAAAGTGAACTCCACATCAATTTACGCTCAGCATCAAGCAGGTTTTTGGAGAAATAAACAAAAAAATTCTAAGTATTTTGAAGAAGTTTATGGTTGATTCTGGACCAAGTCGGGACATCCGATTGCCGCTTTTCCTGATGGCCATTCGATATACCCCTTCTTCTGCCACCAAGATGTCTCCATTTGAATAGATAACTGTATGAAAAATAGCGTTGCCTACCTCAACATCTGCTTTACCAAACTCAGGAGTTGGTAAGTGCCTCAACTACTCATGAATACATTGAGGAAGCACCAGCAGCATGCTTTTGAATATGCCCAACGCAATCTGGAGAGGTCTGCTGAAGGAATGATGTCTTACTATAACCTCAAGACAACACAACTGGAGTACAAGGTAGGTGACATGGTTTATCTGTCCAATTTTCAAGGAAACCAAGCCAAGGAGAAGATGTTTTTACTTTCTTGATGAGGTGATTTTGAGATCATAGAAAAGATCTTGCCTGTTGCCTATAAAATGTGAATCCCAAAAGGAGATATGGTTGGGGAAAAATGGGCCATATAAAATCAATTGAAAAGCTGTCACCTACCCCAGCTTTAAAAATGATTGAGGAGCCATTTGAAGCCATAGCCTGAGAGAATAGTGAAGAATGCAACCTGAAGAACAAGAAAGGCATGAAACAGAAAATTAACAGGTAAGTAATCAAATTACAGTGCTGGAAAATGACGAAATGAAAAGCTAGCATGTACACATTTTGTGATAGGATTTATTGTTTTAGTAAAAATGGGTTTCTCTAAGCTAGGGATGCCATTTCACCAACATGCCAGGGGTAGCAGAAATTACATCACACGACCCTTGACCTCTGATGACATCACAGGAAGTGATGTCATTTGACCCTGCCCCAAGTGACATCACTGGAAATGATGGCACACAACCTTAAGATGTGTCTAACACCCATGTTTCCAGGTGCTCTTATTTCTGGTAAATATAAGAACTGAGGCACAGAGGGAGGCGTTATTTGTCCCTGATCACACATTTGTGTAATGTAATTCTCCAAAAACACAGGTTTCGAATCCCAGTCTTGCGCTTATAAACTGGTCTTCAGTATTAAGCGCATTATAAAAGAACAACTATAATTATAATTACTTGTAACAAGGTAACCAAAATCTCTAACGCAGGTTACAGATACTGTATGAAACATCTATAGATCACTGGACACAGAAGTACTCATTATCTGTGTCATTGATGTGTTAAACAAGCCAGAAAAGCACTGACCTGGGGAGGTGTGTACTGTCTATTTACCCAGAAGTAAAATGCTGCACGAGCAAGGCCTGAAAATTAAATCATTGACCAGGATTTAGTATGAAGAATATTCCCCAGTTATAAATGTTTCTATGCATCAGCCATCATTATGATATTAGAAACCTACTGTGCAGGTGTAAGCTGAGGCAATCTGTCTCCGTGTGCATTTATCTGTAACATATGTGACAAGCAACCACATGTTGTCCCCCACAATCCAGAGCCGAACATAATACATTCATATCTAGCCTTTAATACATGATTTATTCAATCTTTTTAAATGGGGTGAGGTGTGGGGAAGGGGGGGCTGCACTTCCCTCAACGGTGGGGCTCAATGCATCAATGATTTTCAGAGCTCTATGTGCGAGGTGTGTTATTCAATGAACCCCTCTGCGCCCAGGACCGGCCCATGAATGAAGCTTCCACAAAGGAAGCCCTTTCCATGAAGGAGTTTGAGTGGGGGAGTGGGTATGGCACTCAATGGCTCTTTCACTTCTGAGACACCGTGTCCAGCACTAATTTTCATAAACAGTATTGCACCAGAGCAGGGTCCTGGTCGAGTTTGCAGGCCCGCTCAACCATTCATATCGCACTTGAATGCATTCAAGGTGAGTGGAGCCCAATTAGTGACGTTGCACAAAATGTGGGGCCCCCCTGCAATCCATGCCAAGGGCACCCCCCTCTGCAAGCTCCTTAAAAAAGCACACTGCACGCAACACCCGTGCCGGCTAGGATCATGATGATTATGCATGTCCATGAGGATTCTGCCGCTGCATGCACTACTACAAGTGAAAAAAGTAAATAGGTTTTTTTAATCAAAGCTTAATGTTTCATGTAGCATAGAAAGAAGGGGGCATTGACTGGTCCCTAAATATACCAGCCACTAGTGGTGGCTGGTGAGTTGTTTTATTGGAGGAATTAAATATTTGCCACAAGTATGAGATTGCGACCGGGCATAATGGATGGTACCAAACTAACAAAAATGGGTTCTTCCCCCTCCCATGAGAAAATGTTTTGAATAATGGGTTAAAATGGTGGATTACACAGCAGACTTCCTGTGAAAATGTGGGCAAAAAGGCCAGATAGTTTGAAATTCGTTTTGTAAGGTAACTCATGAAAAAAGAACAATAGATGCAAGTCACCAAAAGTGCACAAATGCATTTCCCAATGCCTTGTCATGCCGTCCCTTCAATATATGCCAGTATAAAAAACATTTCCATCCTGGCCCCACCAACATATGCTGGTATTCCCATATAAGAACATAGACCCGTTAGCTTTTAGTTTTTTTATTGCATCATTTCTGGCACTAGGCACAAAGTTGGCTCTGCCAATATATACCAGTACTCCTATATAAGAAAATACTACTGTTTGGCCATTAAAAGTGACATGTCACAATAAGAAACATGTCCAAATTGAATCTAATGTAAGCCAGTGTAGACCCATAAGCGGACATCTAAGTATACATTGCATAGGGACTAGGATTGTGATTTGCTGCCCACTATCAGGTGGACAATTTATGCCTACCTCTAAAAACATGTCATCTTCAACACTAGTAAGTACACAGTTTACCATTGGTCTTAAAACTATAAGGCCCTTCATTATACAGCCCTCTATAATTGGTTGGCATGCTCGTGCCATTCTGGAACATTCGGTTCACTTAGCAGCACGTAGGCCCAGACCCAGGAGGTGGACTTGACTTTACCTCCCCACACAATTAGCCCAACATCTCTCATCATCCATGCCTTCTCCCATGAAGATTATCTTTGAACTTGGGCTTGCAAAGTATTCTGGTGTCTGGGAATATATGGGAGTACAGGCTTTCACTATCGTTGTTCTAGGACTCCACGCTCAACTCTACTTCCATCCTTGGCTCACGTGACATGAGACCAGGATTTGGTCCATTTTGCAGCATTTAAATGCCCTAAATGAATAAAACTTGGCACACTTGGTGTTCTTCCTTTGCACCTTAGCAAGGGATGAGTCCTGGCTTACTAAATTCATGACACAGATATCCAGCTTCTATATAATATCGGCTTTGCCTGCCGTCTATTCAGGTTTATAGTGAAAAGATCGAAAAACAAATCTTGAAAAAAAAGGTAGAAAAAAATCTCTCGAAAAAAAGAAATGTCCATTTATTTTTCAATACGTTTTATTTTAGAAATGGGGAGTTCCCCCAAACCCCCTTTTTTCATTTTTTTTTTATTTTACCCCTTTTTTTTACTTACCTGACCCCAAAAATACATATAAATAAATAAATAATAAATTCGACCAACTTCCCGGAAATTGTCATCTGGTCATACATGCTGCAAGATGAATGAGGCACCTGGCATCGTGTTCTGGGACTTCTCTGGAGATAAAGGTTTGCACTGTATTCATGGCATAGGGGATGAGAATGCAGACATAGCAACTCTCCTTAGATTTTTCCCCCCCTTACTTTTCTCATGTGCTGGTACCACATGTTATTACCCAAATGTGCTGCCTCATCTAGACAGGTTTTTATCCCCACATTATCTTCCTCTGCATCTCTCCTGTGCCTTTTATAGGCCTTGTACCATTCTGTCACGCGCCGGCTCCATTGGCGCGTTTGGTCTGCCTGGCGGCTGTTCCGCCGTTAGGTTGTTCCACTACACTCTCGTCCCTTGGGGAGCATAGGTCTAGTCTTTCTGTTTGTTTCCTTTCTTCCGCTTTATAGCCCCGCCCCTTCCTTCCCCGCGTTGCTTTGCAACCTTTTGCTTTCGCTTACCTCTGGGTTAACGCTAGTGTACTCGCTGTTTCTTGCTACTTTTTTATAGTACTCACGCCTCTTTTTAGGTGCTTTTTCCTTTCGTACCTCTCTCCGCTTCCTTACGGTTCCTCTCTCCACCTTCTATGGTACGTACTTCGTTCCGTTCCGGTTCGTTTCTGTCTCCTTCCACCTGCGCCGGTCCCCGTCCCGGCTTCTCTCCAACCTTGGTTTAGCCCCTGTCTTTACCCTTCCTTCCGGGTACCTCAGCCCGTCTGATCCTCTCCCGTCAGCTGTTCTTCTTTCAGGCTTTTCCATCTACCTTCCGGAGCCTGCCCCCTCTGTTTATTTTTCCGCTTTGGAGCTGCGGCCAGCAGTCATATCTCTGGATATGATCCTGATATCACTCTCCACTTACCCCTTCATTACTGGGACCTACCTGTTGCCTGGACATTTGGTACTGCCCTTTGGACTTCACATCTTCCCACACAGGGTTGCGGTATCAGCAGTCTTCTCTCTACGGAGTTCCCAGTGTCACATGGATAATACGAGAGGTTTTTTCCACCTTCTGGCTTTTTCCTCTCTTGGGCACCATCGGGAGGAGGCCCCTTTTGCTTGCCATTTTCAGAAAAGCAGCACAGTGGCTACAACCCGAGGGAGGCCCTATCTCTACAAGAAAAAACTAAAGGACATAAAGAAAAGAGGAAAAATGCCAGATACTTCAACTGAAGATACAGGTGAGGAGGAGGGGGGATATGGTACTTAGCGACAACCCTGATACCAGTGTTAAACTCTCCCAACTTGACACATTCATGAAGTATATCAAATGAAGTTCCCATAGTAGGAAGAACCCTAACGACCTCTGCCTCAATGTAAGTACTAACATGAGAGAGACTATGAAAGATCAGAAACAGAAAGGCAAAGAGAATAATCATACAGGCTTGTATTATGCACAAAAACATAGGCATCCATTTTCTGCGCCATCCTGGCACTTGTTGCATTTTTTCTCTAGAACCATGCCAGCTTCTACATTTCCCATCTTTAATACAATCATCACATTTCTTTATACTTGCAACTGTAAAATCTGCACAATTATTACAATACGAAATATCAACGTTTCTTCTGACAAGAGCAGGATAAGCTTGTAGTATTAACACAAAGACAGCAAGCACAAGTCGATGGACATCACTGTTGAAAAGTACCATATGGTTAGCTGCTTAGAACCGGTATTTACCACAAAATAAAACTGGGTACTGATCTGTTTTCCAATTTCTGATGAAGAACTGGCATTTAGGCATAATTCTGATGCTTCAATGTATTAATAATCTCGGCAAGTCTTTGCACTCTTACTAAAATATCTATAAGGAGTGTCCACTGAATTTCAGTTCAATACAAAATCTGTATCATCATCGGGTTGCTTCATCGTCCTTCTTCTTCATCATCGATCAAATCTGTACATACTGAAATATTTCTTCTTGCCTTGCTTCTGGATCAGCTTTCTCACCTTTATAAGGCTTTTACATCACTCAGGGCAAGCCAAGCTCGTCTTCCTTGGACCTTTACAGCTGAAGGGGTTATATTCTCAACGCAAAAGGGACCATTGAACCGTGGCTCATGCCACTTTCTAGTAAAGTTTTTAATGAGAACTAGGTCTCCAACATATAACTTAGGTGCCAATAGTTGTTGACTTGGGTTGGTTGTTGAATTATCTTAGCACTTGACTTGATCTGAAATGAGAGAGATGCTAGAGGTCATACATGTCAAATAGTCATACAATTCATCACCTAAGCTATGGTCATCAGTTCCACTCCTAGATGGAAGTGTAAGGGGCGTTCTCATACGCCGCCCTGTCACTAGCTCATGAAGGGTGAGGCGATTGCCTGATCTTTGCCGATTCTGAAGGGCATATAAAGCTAGGGGTCGGCAATATAGCCATCCCTTCTTTAAAGTCAATTTAATCTTGGCATTCCTTTCTTTAAGGAGGCCGTTGAGTCCCTCACATATACCGTTCCCTTGCGGGTCATAGGTAGAAGAAAACTTGTGCTTCATATTCAATAGAAGGCCTATTTGTTCAAATAGCTCATTAACACAATGTGGCCCATTATCGGATCTCAGCACTTCACACACATCCCATCTTGGGAAGATGACTTTGCGCACAAAAAAACTTCACTGCGCAAGTAGCATCAAGGTCGGTACACAGACCTACCTCGATCCAATGAGAGAAGGGACACACCACCACTAATAAATACCTAGATCCATTACACACTTGCAGTATATCGACATAGTCGATATGCAAATGCTGAAACGGACCATTCAGTTGAGGTATACCCCTCTAATTGTTCTCAGTGTATGGCCAGCAGTAAACTTTTGACACACAATGCAGTTTACCATAAATAGTGCAATGTGTTCCAACAAATTCGGAAAGAACCAGTCTTCCGCAATTGTAGCAGCAAGACTCTCCCTAGTTACATGTGCAAGGTAATGTGCGGGGTAATGCAGCTGATCAAACGCAACCTTTTATAATGCTACTGTCATCACCGGCTTTCCAGTGCTGTCTTGTCGTCAAAATGCTTCTGTAGGGGATAAAGAACATCCCCTTTGTTTCCACAATTCCTGCTCTTCCTGTGGTGCACTCCATTGAATCTCCATTAGTAGGGTTATCGACAATTTATTAAACCATTCTTGCACTAACATGGTTGTAACAACTTTTTCATAAATCCTCTCAGTATCAAAACTCAAAATATCTGGGGAATATGCAACCCTTTTGGCTTCTTCTCTGCGGCGTAATTCCTGCAAGAGATCAAATCTGTTCACTTAGTAGCGCTGTGTATTTAACAACCGCTATTGCCACTGGGAGTTGTAGTGCCTTAATAAGCCTGTCCAATACTTGTAGACTTCTCAATTGCGAACGTGGCAGCTGCCAAAGATTGTTCACAAGGAAAGTGTCTTCTCATAACTGGGGCTAAAATGCCACTGTAATACACTAAAGGCTTGTACCCCAATGTAGTTCTCTGCATAAGCACTGCTGTTACGACTGTCCCATTTGTGTGCGAAAACAAATAAAATTCCTCAGCATAATTGGGAATTCCTAAAACAGGGGTTGTTTTTTCAGCTCCTCAAACCCTTCCTCCATTTCTTCAGTCCATTCTATTTTTACTTTATCCACTTGGGCTTTCTTTAAAGCTTGCAAAAGGGGTCTTGTGTATGTACTGAAATCAAACACCCAAGCTCTAACATAGTTGCATGACCCCAAAAATAATAAATGAAAAGTGTGTGAATCCCAGCCCAGAGTTGGCTCCCATCATTAGTCTATCCATGGCAGGCACGATCATCCCAGTCTGTCTCCTTGTCGGTAACAACCTTAATCTGCTCACATGTGGCGGCGATTCTCCTTTTTCACTATACGATCATCCTCAGGGACACTCTGGATATGCTATGGGATCTGGCGTCCTATCCTTAGGTTGTTCCAATCAGACCATCTCACTTCTTTATCCATTTTCAGGATTCATTCAGGGGCGCGCACATTCCCTCCTTCTACCCTGAGACTAGATTCTCTTTCCTCGTCTGATATGTCTTGTCCCAACCAGTGTGACTATTATCTTCACCACCTATGTCTAGGATCAGTCTGCTTAAGGATAACGTTCTACGTCCGTGACTGAATGAAATTTCTTCTTCACCTCATGATTGAAATGCTAGGGATTGATCACTCTTCCCTCGAATTCCATGCTTGCTACCTTCCTTTAAGTCTACTTGATAGACCTTGATCGATCTTTTCTCCAACGCACACTGCATCAAAGCTTTCTTCTTCCGATACTACTCTAGATGCCATTTGCATTGGTTCCTTTATCGGAAGGAATTCTTCTATTCTATCCCATCATATTTTGGGGTTTGGCCCTGCTGGTTCCTTACGAATGAGACTCGTATCAAGACCCTGCTGTCTTCTTTTTTATTATATTTCTTCATCTAGTGCTCTTTGCTTTCTCGCATTCCTTCTAATTCTGTAATCCTCTTGCCTGCGTTCTTCTCTCCTTACTCCTTCCCTGCTTTCCTCTTCTTCCCTTCGTCTCTGTAATCTTTTGTCCCTTAGTCTTTGTGCTTCCTCCTCCTCTCTCTTCCTTTCTCTTCTATCCCTATCTTCTATTGCTCTCCGCCTATTGTCATACTTTTTGCCATACTTTCTTTGTTCTTCTGTCTGTTCTTCTTTTTTCTCTTGCTCCTCCTGATATATCTGTTCTCATTGCTCCCTGTTCTTCCTTTCCTGCTCGTCTTCTATCAATCTTTTCTCTCATGCTTTATCCTTTCTTTCTTGTTCGTCCTTATCTTCTCTTTGCCTAACTTCCTTGATGCTTTTGCCCCCATCTATGTTAAGTAATATCTGTCCACCCATCCATTTGTTCTGCACAAGCGCCATCTCATCAGTTTTATCCTTCTCTCCTTTCCATCTCTTAATTTCCCTGTCTATTTCTGTCGACAGGTTCAACCACTCACTCCTTCCTTCTTTGTCTTTTATGATCTTATAGATCTCTTCTTTTCTCTTATTCTCCTCTGGACTATCATCGGTATTATAAGCAGGAGGTTTGTATATTGAATTACTATACCCTATCGTCGCTTTCAACTCCTTTAAACGATATAACACTATTTTTTTCGTGCTAGTACCTTTTACTTCGGGTGAGGTAAGGAAAGCTGAGGGCTCAACACCTACCTCCTTACACTGACTAAGCATCCACTCCTCAGGTGGCGGATCTTCCCTTTCTTCTTGGTACATTTTCCAGAGCTCTAGAATCGCTAATCTTTTCTCTAATTTCTACCCCGTGTACACAGCGTGCAGGTATGTGGTCATGTGTTGCAATATCGCTTTACACCATGACCTCCCCTCGTGGCCACAGCATGAACATTTTAACTGCCGTGCCATTCACCCATTCCGCACTATACTGTTTGAAATTGGGCATGTGGTTTGGTAATGTTTTGCATAAGTGTTTAAATGGATACCCATGATGACAAGTCTCAATTGACTGTCAATACTTACCAGACTGTTAAATAAACATTATACTTTGCTTAAATAACCACTTTTTCAACACCTTTAAAACAACAAATATGAGCATGCACCATCAATCGCCGCTCAATCCTCTAATTTCTTAATTAGCTATCTCTACCTTTTGAATGGTACCAATCACTTCACTATGCTCAATCACTATTCCTCCTCAACTTTTTCAATTTCTTCACTTCTAACTCTCTTCAATAATTTTACTCAACAAAAACCATACAGAATAGTCAACATTACACATTAATAAACTAAACACTGAGATCACATGTTTCTCTCGCGCCTTTACTTTACACCCTATACAGGGTTTTAGACGTCACCTTACGTAAACCTGTTTACGCAGTTTCTGCTCTACCATGTTGGGATTTGAAACGTCTTCTTCTGAAACTCCCTTGAGCCAGGACTCTAGGCACTACCTTTTCTTCACTCAATATTTCCTGTTACTTAAAAATTATCACAATCCCATCCCCTTCTTTTGCCATTCCCCTTAGTTTACTCACCATTCGTTCATTAATCATCTCAAGGCCTTCGTTATCGACTCCTCCTCCAATCCGACCACTTCGCCTTCCGTCCACAGAGCACCCAGGGAAACCGGGCAGGGATTTTGTCAAAGGGGGGCCTGCTTACCGTCTTGGTTCTTCTTGCAAGTTTATTTCAATCGGCCGCTCTCCACAGGAAACCCTGCGATCTTCTGGCTAATGGCGTCGGATGCCCGATCTAGTTTGGATCTTTTCCAACCATCCGCACCGCTACCACGTGAGCATATGGCCCTTTGGGTATCGTTCATGCAATGTATGGGGATGCAGAATAACTCAGACACCAAATAATTGAAGCAATTCAGGAAAATGGCAAAGGTACTGTTTTATTAACAATGATCTAAAACAAGGAGTCACAGCGGGCATCAACAGACGTTCACTCAAGCTCTCAGTGCATTTCTCATCAAAACAGCCTTATATGCAAAAAATACATCAGACATGACATCATACTATGTAGCAAATAAGAAAAACCTATGAGGGATTGTGATATGTTCAAGGGGAACATTTAAGTATACATTGCATAGGGACTAGGATTGGGATTTGCTTTTGCCGCCCACTATCAGGTGGACAATTTATGCCTACCTCGAAAAACATGTATCACAAGATCAGAATATCTTCCAGATAGACTATAATCCTGATCCCTCTGTCCCTGAGAGCTTGCGCCACCGAGCTCATGACTTTAGTAAATGCCCAGGGTGCTGAGGCTAGTCCCAAGGGGAGGCAAGCGAACTACCAACTCTGTCCCCTCCATAAGAATCAGGAACCGTCTGTGGACTTGAGCCACTGGAATGGTCAGATAGGCGTCTTAAATCGAGCCTTGTCAGCCAATCTGCATTGTGCAGAATGTCCCTGAGGAGGTGAATACCCTCCATTTTGAAGTGTCTGTAGGCTAGCCAGCTGTTGAGCTCTTTCTAAGTTGATGACTGGTCTTGCTTCCCTTTCCTGTGCACCAGGAACATATTGCTGTAAAACCCTGTCCGACCGGGCACTCCTCTATCACTCCCTTCTCTAGGAGACTGTGCAGCTCTGCGTCAAGGAGTTTCTCCTCCCCCCTTGACATTGGGAGCTGTGCTGCTGTCACGGTAAGCCCATGAACTCACCCTGAAGCCCGCTACCATTTGCAATACCCAAGCATCGCCTGATAGCACTCGCCACTTGGCCATACACAGCAACGTCTGCTCCCCAACCCTGGGTTATCGCTTGCTTTGCGCACTTACTGTCGGCAGCACTTTGCTGTCTGTAGCCTCTGCATCCCCTGCAACCATGCAGGCCCCTGCCTCTGGAGGGGAAAAAGGCGCTGTGTTGCCTACTCTCCCAGTATTGGGTCTGGGTCCTTGGGGCCTCCTTGTTGAATTGAAGCGACTGGCTGACTGGTCACTGTGTCGGCCAGTCACTGCAAAAACCTGACCCGGGTAGGTTTTTCAGATGGATGATTGTGCCTATTGCAGGGCCGTATACGTCCCCACGAATCGGGAAGTTTACTTAGTGAAAGTCTTTCCAAAGAGCATACCTTGTGCGGACTCACCTTCCTCATAGTTGGCGAGATCCCCCAGTTTGCGAGATCCCCCAGTTTGCGGTCTATCTTCAGCAAGAGGCTTCACCCTTTCTCTGAGGAAACAGTGCAACTGGCGTTACCTAGTAAGTATACTGCCCTCTGTGCCCAGCTGGCCAGGGAGACTACGTCTACGGGTTCGCCAGTGTCTTTGGCCCTTTCCGCCAAGTCCATTATTTTTGCTAGGCGTCCTGCCATGTCCAAGACCTTGTCCTGGCAACTTTTCCAGGCACGGCCAACCCCCCTGCTGACATGTTTTGTAGCTATGGGAACGAAGGTGACCAATTTACAATTGAGCTCTGATGTCTCCATAATTTTTCCTGGTAGTTCTGGCCTACGGCATTCCGCCCTCATCCTGAACCGCACCTCTTTCTCCAATGGCTTCCGTATACGTTGCGCGATATATTGTGCCACCCTTGGTGAGGGCAACCACTCAGTTGATTGTGGATGCCTAATGCTGTCACGGTTGAACAGGTTTGTCACGTCGTCCCCTTCCTCCAGCCAGACTTTGGCCAGCGGAGTCTTCTTAGGTTCATAGGCAGTCTTGCCGCTAACAATTGTGCTGCTATCGTCCACCCAATCTTCATCAGCTTGGTTATCATGTCCATCTTCGGAGGTGCCCTGGCCAGCTTTGCCTGCCCCTATATTTCTTTCACCCCTGGAGTAGGGGTAAAGAGGCTCGGCACTGCAGTCTTTCCCAGGAAAGCATTTTTCAGCTTTGCAAAGGGCTCGGCTACCTCCTCGGCCGTCTGATGGGCCCCAACCACTTTGCTGGGTGGGTAGACGAGTGGGGGCTCTTCCAGAACTTATCCTCCCCCCTTAGCCACAACCTTCTTCCTGGGTTGTTTATCCGAGTTGCCCTCACCTGGCCTGAGCTCTCTCTTAGGAGCCATGCGTTTTTCAGCTAGGAGGGATTCCAGAGCCTGTAAGCATTCTTGAATAGGCTGCTCCCATTGTGACACAGTCATGACTAATGAATTACAAAGAACCTTCTTGAAACTTAATGACAGGACCCTGTCAATTTCTTGTTCCTCCTCACTGTACTCTGGGGTGGTGCTCACAGGCTCCATCACATTTGAAAACCCACTTTTTGTGTAAGAAAGTGGCCTGTCGGCTGGTTGATGATTATTGTGCCTTCAACTGCCTGAACAAGCAGGCTGATTCTCTGGGTGAGAGCTGCACCTAGCGAATTTTCCCCCATGCACAGCAGCTTTTTAATATTTTACATGCACCGCAAGTCTCGTAGACCGGGACTTCCATTTTGTGCAGTCCATGTGAGACGCGTCTAATACACCTGCACGCAAAAGCTGCGTGCCGGTGTATGAAAAATCTCATGGCCCTTTTTCCGCTAAAGACACTGAAGAGTCGGAAAGGACCTTGCACGCCCTCCGGTCACCCAGAGCGAGCAGGATTAATAGCGGTCCTGGTGCGCTCCCCAGAGGCCTCTGCTGCCGCGCAAACGCAGAAGCAGTTTTGTGGCCACTGCCGCAGGAATTTCTATGAAATTCCCATTTTCTCTAGGAAGCAAGCCACTCGCCGTCCGTAATGGCAACCGTACCAACACCCAATAATGAAGCAGCGCGGGAGCTGCTGCTCGCCGTCAGTTACCAAATCTTTAATTTGCACCAAAATGCACGCACTATGAACCCTGAACAGCATCAAATGCATGTCCAATACAGGCCCCCAGACTATGTGAAAAAAACATGCATTGTGCATAAATTCCCCATAAACATTCTAGCAGACCCAACTGTTATAGAGCAATAATAGGAAGACTGATCTGCTTGGAAGAGCAGCAAAAAAAAGAGGAGGAGGCACAGACAGGACATGGCATGGGGAGTCTGCTGGATCTTGATTGGTTCAGGAAGATGGACACAAAACTACAAGACACTGTGGACTTCTGGGGATTTGTAGTCCTGTGTAGAGGAAGTTTTTGTTAAAGTTGATGATTTACTGTTAAAAAAATAAAATAATATAGACTGAATATTTAAAAAAAAGCTGCTTTGAAGAGTGGTATTAAACAGTTTAAGCATAATGGTTGCCTCCGGTCTTGACATAGAATTATAAATTCGTTTTTTTTGGTGTGGCTGGAATAAGTATTTTAACGAACACCATAAAAATATTCTAATAAATATATAATGACCACTTTATATTTGTCTGCTTGCTATCAAACAAAAAATGACTTACTTGTATGATTTGCATGTCACACTTACCAGTTGAAAAGTATAGTTTCATGATACATTTTAAAGGAAAGAAACACCATCATGTGCTCCTCTCACAAATGCAGAATTGTTTTATTAAGGTTTGAAATGGCAGGGAGACGGACAGGCAGCTGCACATACAAACGAAATAGATTCATAGCATCAGAAACAGTTATGCTAACAAAAGAAAACAAAAAACAGATAGGAATCCAATACAGACTCTAACAGGCCACATAGAAAGAATAGTAAATGTATACAAAAGACTGAAAAAATATCCCCACAGCCTGTCCTCTAGCACTCCCCGCCGCATCCCCAATAAAAAAATCAAGCATTTGGTTTTGTGTAGCATGGGAAAGACTTCGGGCTTACTGCACAAAAATACCCAGACTCGCTTTAAAGTGGAAAAGGTCTCTTTAATGTGACAGGCCACAGCTCACAAAGACACGCTACCTTGGCTCCCTGGCCTTACAGACTAAATAACTATTTTAACAATTGCCAAACAATTAAATAAATAAACAATTTCCAGTCCCCCACAATTAAATAATTAAAGCTTCTATCCCTTGCTCGCTTCCGTCTCCTTAAAATCCTCTCAACCTTCATTCCTGCTTTATCCCGAGGCCAAGCCCCTCCTTCTTCAATACCTGTTCCCCCTCTTTGTACCCCTGGGGTAGCCCGTTCGTGCAAACAGCACCACCCCCTTCCTTTATCGCGCTAGTACCGCATTTTGCTTCCCCCACCCCTCCTGCAAAGGGCCATGTCCCCGGCACCAGAAAAACCCTGCCCGGAGTTGTTCTTTCTGCCCCACCTAACCTAACCTTTCCTCTATGTCCAATTTTTATTGTCCTCTTATCTCATTAAATCACTGCTGTAACTGCATCCCAGTTCAGTCCCAGCCATCCTTTATCTCCCCTAATTCCCTGCCCATTAACAATCTGATGGCCATAATTCCTCATATGCGGCAACTCACCACTCCTCCATACCCCATCCAAAAAAGAAAATTGTTATGAGTTTCTCTTCACCACTGCCAAACCCTCCCCACCCCCTGCTCTAGCCCTCGTTCCTAATCGGACCCAATTTCCAGAAATCTCTACTTTTACTTTCCTCACCAGCACCACCCTTTTTCTCTCCTTCTCGGCTAGGCCCCTCCCGCTACCTTCCGGTGCCGCCCGGCAACCTCCTGAAAGTATTATTTCCCAACCTCTGCCCTCTCCCCCCCAGGCCACCAAAGCCCTCCTCCCAGGGCTCTAGATAAGGCGAGTACCAGGCCTTTCTACGCATGAAAATCTTGTAAATACGCCAGCTTTATTATTTTCCTGGGTACATTTACACACAGGTTTAGAGCAGAGGGCAGTGCAAAGGTCAGGTTACTTGACAGAAACCAGAAGGCTTCTTGTGATTTTTATCTACATGGATGTAATTGCAAGCCACCTCTGAAACAGAATGTATTTCTCTGAAACCTTTCAAAAAAATAAACTGCACACTGATAAAAGGAATGGTTTCTTTCCATTCAGCTTCAGAAGCACTGTGCATGTTTTCCTAGAATGTTAAGATTGTATAATTAATAAGATGGAAAACTAAGTTGCAATTGAGAATTCTTTTTTTTTTAACAAGTTATGCTTTTTTCCAGTGAAAGTAAACCAGTATTGCACAATTGTATTTTTCAGAGTTCCGTTGCTGTGTGCATAATCATGCAGAGACAGATCATTTTTACACTCCTAATTTAATTTACAGTCCAATTATAAAAACAGTGTGTAAAATGATGGCTATGCACAGTCTAGTTTACATCCATTCAACCTTGCAGTCAATGGGGTACATTACTGTAAATGGTCAGTGGCAGCATAGTCTTTGCTCAAGAGTTAGTAATTGTCATTACACTGATCACAGGTGTTCTAGCTTCTCAAATCTTCAAGACTACAAATAAAACATCCAAAACTTGACTCTCAAGAAAGAGCAAGCACTGTTCAAAAACAAACAAATGAAAGTTACATGGATAATTGAAATATAAACTCAGCAAAACATGTCCCTGTGATAATCCAGATAGGTATTTAACTTTATGTAGCGCTTCATAAATGGTTCATCATACATCTAGGTACTGTGATCATTATACCTCAGTCGATACTCAGTTAACCAACCTCTGAAGGATGGTAGCCAATAAGATAGTTCAACCTGTTGAGCACTCGTTGCTGCAATATCTGTGTGATCTATGGGTTGCGGCTTCGAATCCCGGGAAGTCCAACTCAGCCTTTCATCCTTTCGAGGTTGATAAAGGAGTACCGACTTTGGTTTGGTGGCAATTGTGATAAATATGTTCTATGTACAGCGCTTTGTCAAAGAGCTATATAAATAACCATTTGACCACTAGATTAGATATAGAATTTAGCATGGAGTCCTTGCCTCTCTGCACTGTTGTATCATAACATTGGCATACCATTAGGTAGTAATAGCTCCAGGAAATTAGGACTTTCATTAAACATCAAAAGACAATTCTGCTATCGAATCTCAAAACACAATACAAATTCCTGTAAGCTTTACTATATAATTAGCTAGGTTTTTGTGATTTCAACATTTAAATATATACAGGAGAGATCAAATGGCCAGAAATAATGAAAGGCGTATTCTGTCACTCACAATGCAGAAAGCTGCTGCATAGTAATGATATCCATACAGTTTTTTCACACGTCGGCTGTATGTTGCATACATTTTACTCTCTTGCGAAGGAGAAAAATCATTTTTACTGTCTTAAAATCACATTTACAAAAATAGAGAGTAAAATACTCCCACCTCAAATCAAATCTGGCGCAATGCCTCCTCCTAACCCTCCAACACTTGTGCTGCCCCCTCTGCCGACCCATCCCCTACTGAAGACCACCCATCTTCTCCCCCTAGACAACCCATCCTCACCGGGCACCACTCTTTACTCCCCCTACAGAATCACCCAACAGCCCTTTCCCTCCTGGTCCCCTTTTCATTTGTGTACCTTAACCCACTTAATACAAATTAAATGCACCATCCTCAACTTGGACCTGCTTCCTCTGTCATCCTGTTCTCCCCTCTGTTCTCGCTTGACCAACCCCACTGCACCAGGGGCCAAACTGCGCCCCCGTCCATGCAGTCCAATCCGCATAGCCTGCCCCTCCAGCACCTTAAGTCCATTTCACCATGTTTCCCACACTGCACCAGGGGCCCTTGTGCACCCCCGTCCATGCAGTCAGCTCTCATCGCTACCCCACCAGAGGCCAAACGAGCACCCCTGTCCATGCAGTCCAATCCCCATAACCTGCCCCTTCGTGTAGCCTCTCGGCCCAACTATCCGTTTGAGTGCCTCTCTTCTTCTGCTCATACCTCGAGCACCAACTCTGATATAACCACTTTTTGCCCCCACACAATACTTCAAAATAATCCAAGCCACTTGCAGTTCCCTTGTCCGCACCTGCCTACCTCCTCCTGTGGTCTGTGTACGGAGTTCCCGCCATAGCATACACCATGTCCTCCACCTATATGTGAACCCAGCCCACTACCGTCAAAATTGCGATACCGACTTCACCTCTGTCAATCTCTCAGTGTTATTTCCGTTCCGCTATCACCCTCTGAAGCCACCACCACAAGCCTGCTCACCTTGACGTGCTGCAAGCTTGAGGACCCGGCCACTGCATCAAGCTCCCTCCCTAGAAAAGTCAACACCCCCACTGGCTCTTCAGTTATATCCTGCCATCCATGGCCCTCTCCATTCCTGCCTTAATGTCTGACAAGACCTCCACGACGGCCGATATTCCTGTTCTCTGCCCGCCCCATTGAAAATTGTCCAGCTAATGCCCCCTCTTACGCAACTGAAACTGTAAGAAAACCCACTGGAACAACAGCTAAAGTGCACCCATGCCCATGAAAATGTCCAGCCATTAGGCAACACTTTGTCCACATAATTTTGACGTTTGAACTGCATCCACCACCGCACCCTTGGTCCTTGCCAAGTCACTTAAAGCCCTCGCAAAACCATTCCCCAAAATGTTGGGCCCCTCCCTGTCCGGGCAAACTGAGCCACTCCTCCAAACCGCAACTCTAACTGGAGTATGTCCGCCCCCGCCCCAACTCTTTGCCCCGTTCCTAGCCCTCTCCCTCTGTCCCCTGCTTGAAAACATTGTGTAATTGGATGCCGACCCATGAATCCACTGCACTCGTGCCTGAACTTGCACACCGTCCTCGTGCACCCTTTTTTATTCAAAGCCCAACATTCGGCTGAGGGCTGACCCCTGCCTCCTCCCTTCACCCGCTGCGAGGCAGGGTGACCATGAAAAGGCCGGTAAGGCACGGGTAACCCGATCGCTGTATGCAGCGTTGCTGCTGGCCGCGTGGGCGCCATCCGGTGCAGCCAGAGATCCATGTCAATCTCTCCCCACACTGCCTGGCTATCCTCCGCCATCCTCGCCCTAAACTCCTCATCATCATATCTTACACATGCAAAGCCCCCGAAACTCGTAAATGCCTTCCTTATTACGTCCATGTATTTCAATAAGGCTACACATCTCTCAGGAACCTTCTCAAAGTAAACACTCGCATATATGATGTACGCTGACGTCCAGTTATCAATTGTAACTGGCACCTTGGGTCTTGTGGCCAACTCCCTCTCTTCCTCCTTGAAGCCTTCCTTCAACCTTACCTCCATGTGCAGGAGTTCAAAAACATCCACAAATTCCCCTGCGCACATCATTTATTTTGTTGACCCCATCAGATGTGCCCCCAATGGTTTTGTAATGCCCATGAATTCTCTCTCATCCACAAACGATCCAGACATCCTAGTCGAAGTATACAACAATACTATGTCCAAAGCTTTAGACCACATTGCACCACTTAAGCTAGGCAAAAGTAAACCTTGGGTTCACCTGAATGCGTGGTTCACCCCACATTTAAAAGCCCTCAGACAGGAAAAGAGAAAATTGGAAGCCATATGGCAACACACCCCTTCAGACGAAAATAAAACTACCTTAACAAAATTTGCTGATAACTATAAAGAAAGAAATAATACATACAAAGAAAGATATATATAATGACAGGATCTCCAAAGCTAAATCCAACACAAAGAAGTTATTTACCATCCTACGAGAAATGGAGGCACCTATCCGATCAGCCGACAATATAGTCAAACACAAAATCTGTGCACCAGCATACAGAATGCACTAGCTAACAAATAGTACTCCTCAAAGACAAGATAGCTAATAAGAAATCTTCATTAACTAAACAGGACAATCACATTCCAACCCTTAAGAACCTGATTAATAGACCAGATCAATTCAAATTTGCGAAAGTTTCCACCTTAGAAGTAGAGAAAATTATCTCCTCACTGAAACCTTCAAGATGTCAGGGCAACAATTGCCCAGCACAATTAATCAAAGATGCAGCCAGAGACCTGGCTCCATTTATTTCCAAACTTATTAATGCATCCTTCTCAACCAACACCGTCCCAAGTAATTTGAAAGCGTCCTGGGTATTACCTTTACTCAAAAAGCAAACATTAAACCCTTCCATTCAAACTAACTATAGACCCATTACGACCGTACCTTTTCTTCTGAAGATACTTGACAAAGTTGCGTATCTCCAGATACAGCAATACCTTAAAACTAACGATCTCTTAGGGGCCCGCCCATCAGGCTTCAGACCATTACAGAGTACTGATACGGCCCTAGTTGACCTAAAGACCCAAATTGAAGAGCTTCAGGATAAAGGGAAAACCGTCATGCTACTCCTTCTTGACCCATCAGCCGCCTTTGACTTGGTGGATCATGAATTTCTATGTAATCGACTTGCCTTGGCGGTTCACTTCTCCAAGGACGCAATAGCATAGGTCCAATCGTTACTCAATAATAAAACCATGCAAGTCCTCTCCCCCCTCAGACTCAGCAGATCCGATTCCCATAACATTCAGCATGCCACAAGGTTCATGCATCTCGCCTACCATGTACAGCATCTTCATAAAGCCGTTGTTTGACAAATTGGATAATCTGGGGGTCTCCTACACCAATTATGCAGATGACACCCAGATCCTTATACCCCTTTTGGGCAATTACCTCAATGACACGGCTCTTGTGAACAAAATCTATCTCTTCATTCAGGCATGGATGGCCACCCATGGCCTATGCCTAAAGGACAACAAGACTGAACTACTGATCATGGGAACCCTGGCTAACCTTAAAAAAATTAACAGCGATTACTCCTCGTTCGATATTGACGGCAACACCATCAAGGTCGTGAAAGAGGTAAAAACCTTAACATTGACCAAACAAGTTAACTCCCTGGCTTCGACTTCAGCTTACACATGCAAGCTAATTAGGGCCTGCAGACCGTATTTATCCGCACCTAGCTGCATCACCTTAGCAAATGCCCCTATACTCTCAAGATTAGACTACTGTAATGTGCTTTATCTGGGCGCTAATAACTATATCTTGAACAAGATTCAGACACTTCGGAACAATGCCTTAAGAACAGCCCTAAACGTCCCAAACAGAGATCATATATCTTAACATAGAAGACAAAACCACTGGCTGACAATTAAGGATAGAATCCCACTTAAAACCACATCTTTGACCTCCAAATGCCTGAACAACGCTGCCCCAATCTATCTCACTAACCGTATTGTCAGGAAAACTTCTAATCGCCCCTCCAGGACCACTGGCGGCAGAAGCTTCCCAGTTATGGCAGTTCAAACGTGGAACTCACTCCCTCTTACACTCCATACTAATCAAACGTACCCTAGCTTTATACGCGACATGCAGAAATGTTTGAGAACTAACGATAAACATCCTGGGACCGAATCTCAAGAACATCGCGTGACCTAATTCATGTCTCAGCACAAATTGGTGAACAACAAAGTCTTGTGGACTCATACTTTGTACCGAGCACCTATTCTGCTCTCCTTCTGTTGACCAACTGTAACTTATACATTTTGTAATTATTGTATATTACTGATCTCTGTGTAACTATATACCATGTACCTTGTAAATCCTGTATATCATATATTGAAACTTTGTTAACGACATATCCTGTAACCTAATAACGTTGTCATGTATTTGTTGCGCCCAGTTACCCCCGGGTTTGGTAGGCCATACAAATAAATGAAATAAACAAACAAACAAGGCATTCTTTTGTCTTTCCCAGTACCTTCCGCAGTCTTTTCTTTCGGAACCTCTGCTACCTTATTCGTTTGCACTTCCACCGAGGATGCACATTTTTCCTTCTCCCTTGCCACAGCCCCCGTGGCCCGATACTCCCATCTGCCTCCTTGAGCTCCAGCTCTCTCCCTACCTGTCCCCCACCTTGTGCCCAGTCTGTGCGATGCGGACGATCATTCCCGTTCCTGCTCACCTCTTTCTGCCCCGCCGTCACCTAGCCGTAGCATCCTGGCCTCCACTCCGACACTCCTCATCGGGGACATAACTTATCAGCAGACTCGCCAAGCCCATTCCCCCTCCGCCCTCTTGCACGTCTACCCCCCAAAACTGACCTTCCCCTGCAAACCTTAAACCCCTTCTCACCCTTTCCCTTTCACATAAACCACTATGCTCTTCCCCCTCCCATTGTCCAACATTCTCTTCCTCCCATTCATCATCCCCAATGCAATACCATTGTAGTTGCGAGCTCCCGCTCGGGCAGCTCCTCTTCGAGTGAGCCTGGGGTGTCAGCCCCACCACTCCTTTGATGTCTTCTTGGTGGGGCGTGCCGACCCCCGCCTGCTCTTCTCTTCTCGGGCGAGGGGTTCTCTCCTCCACCCTCTGCTCCTCCGTGCTAGGGGCCGTGCTGCGCCCTCTAGTCTGTTCCCTGCGTTCTCCAAAAGGAGCAGTTCTCTAGCCCTCTCCTACTGCCTCCTCAGGAACCACGGGGGCCATACCCCGCCCTCTGCCTAAAATTCTCCTATGTGGGGAGGTCGTTCCGCACCTTCCCCTTTCTACACTAACCGACGGGGACCCCTCCCTGCACTCTTTTGCAGGTTATTTTCCCCCTCTGCCCCTCTGCGCTGCCACACCTCTCTGGTCCTAGACGCCCCTGCCTTCGCCCCTAGCTTCGTGCCCACCTCTGGCCCCACTCCAATAGAGTCCTCCACCAGGTCTTTGTCTCCCAGACCACTATCCGAACCCTCGCCTGCCGCCCCAATACTCTGCACGCGCTTCTAGGAACCTCCCTCCTGCCCCTTCTGTCCCCTTTTTCCCATATTCCTTCCCTACCTGCTGAAGAGCTACAAGCCACCACTGCAGCGAGGGCCCCATCCGCCGCTGCTCTGTGCTGGGGCCTACCCTCCCCAGCCCCCTTTCCCCCCATAACTCCAACTACTGCCTCATTCAGCTGGGCTTCGGTTGCCCTGCAAATAATGTCCAGGGCCTCCCTCAATGCCTGCCCACCCACCAGGCCCTTACTCCCAGCTCTCCTTCTTGCCATCCTCGGCATCTGAAATTTTTTAATTATATGCTATTGCCCCTTGCCCCTTCCTCACACCTGAGCCTTGCTGTTAACTCTCTGAGTGGCCTGCCTGCAAATATCTGTTTGAAGCAATACCAGGCTTCCTACTGTACCCTACTCAATTCCCCAGAAGTTCCTGCCACACAGACAGCAGGCACTGGCCTCTAACAAACAAAATGAATGCTCTTAGGCAAAGGAGAGGCAAGGGATTTGACCTCTCCCTCTGTTTAAATAACCCCTGAGTTGGGAATAAAATTGCAATGCAGAGATTCCTAAGCATTTCTGTAGACTCCTTTGTTCAGAAAGACTATGACAATGGGCCTAATTCTATGTGGGACAGTCTGGAAATAGGGGTCACACCATAACAGCACCCTTTCCGGACCACCAACTCCAGAGTTTTCACTGAAGCACTGGCACAGTTAACAACAGTGCTGGTGCTTTCGTGAACCAATTCCCGAATCCGCCGCCTGATATCCCAGGCGCCGGGAATTGTAATGTCTCAGTGGTACCGGGATATCATGCAGCGAATTCGGTGTAACGAGGACAGCAGCAAGCCGCCAGTAGCACCGGCGGGTTACCGCCGTCTTCGTAATGAGGGCCAATAACGGTTGCTGCCAAACTCGTAACACCATTCCGCCGATCAGGTGGTGGAAAGTGCAAATCCCAAATCCCGTGGAGTCTGGCACCGTTCGTAACGGTGCCAGGGCTTCTGTGAAATCCATGCCTGCCGAGGCCGGTGCCCCCGGAAGGTCTTACTGGAAAGGGTGACGGTACGTTTCTACCGGAACCCTTATTTCCGGACCACCAGACTTAGAATGAGGCCAGATCGGCGTTAGCGGTAATTCCAAAAATCCACCAGGATTACAGTCCGTCAAATCCCTCGGGATATAAAGTCCTCTGCCTATTTTTATCTGTAGCTGAAAGGTGGAGGTATAACCCTTTCTAATACATTTCATATTGTAAAGAAATGAAGCAAATGAGCTTCCCTCCAATACAGGGAAAGATATTTGACCATAGCAAGGGCGGTGAAAACATAGGCCACCATACTCCTGTAGTGCAGAAAAGAGTCATTATTGAACGTTGTGTGTGTAAATAAATGTACAGCAGTGGTATGAACAACTACTGTACATTATCCATTTCTGCCTTTACACTGAAGGTGTAAAAAGGTAGAAAATAATGGTTACTAAAATATTCTTCAAAGTTACCACTGTCTGAGGTGGTAATGTGGTAATACCATGAGCGGTATTCCAGAAATAGCACCTCTGCCAGTGGTAGCCTCTGAATTAGGTGGATTTTCCGAAATACGATAGGTGGAGTATCTGCAAATAATCTCCCCAATTCATAATGAAGCCATCATTTTTTTATGTAATCTTTTTAAGACTGATGAAAACAAATTGCATTAATTTCAGGGAACGTTTGGTTAAATGGCAGCATGAGGGATATTGATAAATATTCAGTTGTATTTGCTCAAGTTTAAGGAGGCAGGATTTTTTGCAATTCTTTTCAGTGAGGTTTTGTGCAAGTCTTTCTATACATTGGAACTGGAGTTACATCAGATTGCATAGAACCATGGTGTAGGTTACCGAATTCAGTGAGACAACCAGCGACTGTCTGCCAGTGGTAGCAGTCTACCAGTACCCTGTTCTCTACACCCTCCCTCGGCGCCCCTGAATACTTGCTCCAGTAGCTGTTTCCATGCACCCCGCCCTTCCCCAAAACCAGCCTCAATGCACATTCTGTAGCCCAGTACTGGTCTGCCACTGCTAGCGTCGGTCAAATCCCTTCTCCCGCTTATCCTCAATGTGTGACACCCACATTTGCTAATTAAAGCAGGAGGGCAACATATGGTACAAAGAAACACATGTTCTAAAGGCCCAGTGAATAGATTTTCACTGAATGGTTCTAGCAAAACCTATTTTGTGATTAGCACCAAGATGTTGCTCACCAAAAGGCCGCCTCGCTTTTGTTGCTGTCAGATCAATGTATTGATTTGAAACCCAGCCCTGGTGCCTTTGATACATAAAAAACAGCACTCTGGGAAAAACATAACAATAGAGCATAATCGAGTGTCAATGTGAAGTAAGGGCATCACGTTAAAGCTTCGGCCGTCGCTGTCCAATTTTGTTGAATTGTGAAATCCATGGCTCAGCAGAGAGGCCAAAGAGAGAATGGGCATAAAGATCAGACACCCCCCTGGAGGTCCGAACAACCCCAGGTTCCTGCGGATACATTCATGCTTCGTTTATCTCACGCATTATCGTTCACGAGCACCAGATCCAAGAAAACACTTGTTAAGACAGGAGGAGATGATTTAGTTTGCGGTCTCTGCTAAGTGAAAAAACTTACTTCCATTCAGCGGTCAATTGTCAATGATCTACTATTTGCCCTGCTCATCCATCGATCCAGTTCATTTACGATGTGAACATCTTAATTCGCAGTTTCAAAGCCTGACACTACGGCTGTGTGATCTTCTGTTTCGCGAGCCGAGGACTTTGGAAGTGTTATTTACTAAGTGTGGGCTGGACCAGCTTTAGTACACAGAAGAGCTGAAGAGACGAATACAATGTTCTCTGGTAGGAATAGGTAGCCATCTTGGATGAGGAAAATTAAAGTGAGTAACCATCTTTGATGAGGAAATATATGTAAAGTGCAGCCGAGCTATATCTTAAGGAAAGTACAGAAGTGAGCAATCTTTTATCAGACCCAAGTCATGGAGTAGTTCAGCAATGAGTGTGTTAGGCAAGAATTGATGTAGTAACCCTGTGGGAGACTACACAACACTTGTCCTCTTGGTATTAGGTAACCCACCTTTTACTATAGGCATGTACTACACAAGTTGATAGTGTGACTGGGCAGCCAGGCTTATCTCAAGGGGGGTAAATGTGAGCTGTAGAGTTGCAGCAATAAAATCCACAAATACAAGTAGCCAAGCAACGCTTCCACTCAAGGTTTTTGTTAGAAATAATTATTTATTTAGTTAACAGTAGGTTTTAAATAAGCATTGTTTAAAAAGGGCAATATAGTTTCAACACAAAGCTAGTAGATACTCTTTGGAGATGCTTCTTACACACTTCCTACACCCTCAGGTGACTTCACTAACTAGGACAGTAATGGCATGTATATATCACTAGTACACTTTGTAGATTCTGAAGTTTGTATAAAGGTTAAGGGAAGGAAAAGGGTTAAACAGGTTCTCAGAGCATGTGAGCACTTCAATCTTCCAATGAATTCTAGATAAAAACCTTTCCCAGCAATAATAGTTAACTCATAAATTATCACCTATGAGGGACAGTAAGTATCACAGTCAAATAGACTAGAAAAGTCTGCAGGGAGCCAGGACTGCCAAAGTCAATTGCTGCACAGTCTATGGTGCTGAGGTACTTCTTAGATAGCAACGTCTTGCACAAAGTTAGAGAGTTTGTCGAAGAATAATCACTGTAGGGTCACAAGCTGGTACACTTCTGAAGGGCAGAGCTGAAATCAACTTTAGCAAAGTAGCTACTGCAAGTCACAACTGAGAAGAGCAAAGCTAGAGACACTGAGGTAAGTACCCCAAGTAAGAACAGTACCTTTGGTGAGAAGAAGAGTGGTCCAGCTGGCTTCTGTCGGGTTGCAGTGATGCAGATCCTGTGTTCCTGGGCCTCAGTCGTGGAGACAAGAGGGAGCACGTCTGGAGGACTCCTGCGGCAGCAATTCAGAGGTCGGTGGCAGCTATGGGCTCTTTTCAGATCAGCAGCACTTTGCGGTTTCAGTGCTTGGTAAACAGCACCACCGCAGATCTTGGATACCGGTTGGGCTTACTTCACTCCTTGAGTGCTACACTCTGGTGAGGGGACTCGAGCTCTGGTCGTCCTGCTTCTGGAGGGTCCTGGGGAGACTCCTGGAGCTTCTGGCTGGATCACAGACGTTGCACTCGACCACAGATTTCTCGACCTCTGACACTTGGTTCCTGCAGCAGCAAAGAAGTACAGCCAGTCAGGGAAGATGGTCTAGTGGAGTTCGTCTCAGGGTTAGTTAGTCCCACTAACCCAAGGGAAGAAGCCGTCCCTTCCGGATTTCTCTTGTCAATCTGAAAACGGAGTTTCAGCACAGCAGCAGGGCTTCACCGGGCAATTCAAAGATCCTGGAGAATGCAGCAAACTTCGTTTGCGGGTTCTTCATCGGGTTGTTCTTCCCTGTGGTCGACTCTGTCTTCAGTCCCAAAACTCTCGCCTTTTAAGCAGGTTTCTCACATTTATGCACAGCCTAGCTGTCACTCAAACAGCAAGGTGGCTGTCCTGGATGGACATCCAGCCAGCCAATCAGGTCTGGGTGCATTCACGCATTCCTAAAGACAAAGAACAGGGGAGTTCGGGAACCTCCCTCACTTCCTGCCCTTCCAGACACACTAGAGCCAGAGGCGGGATTCAGTACTGAAGCCCGCCAAAGGCAAAATGAAAAAAGGGCTTAATCCTATCTTGGCACACAGAGTAAAACCCAAGAAAGACCTCACAACTGGAAAATGGCAAAAAAAGAAGACCGGGGCTTTTTTGACAAAATGGTCACCCACGGGTGCTATACTGCATCTGAGGATTCAGCCTGTGGTAGAAAAGCACAATGGTAGGAAAAATAAACCACTGCCACCAGCCATTTAAAGTAGTGAGGGTGACGTAAAAAATGTTATATGAGTAGGTAGGAAAAGGGGCTACTAGGTAACCCCCCCCCCCAGCACTCCACATAAGATGGTGTGTGCTGGACCTACAAAGAAAAAAGGTAAGTAAAGACAATTTTACTTTACAATTCTTGGGAACAGTAGTTCGCACAAGAAAAGGTATTTAAACCTTATGAGAAAACTAAAGGATTTCTCTGTGACACTGCACTGAAGGTGCTGTGTCACCATACAAAAAGTAGATGCCTATGGAGTTTATCAGACTCCAAAAACAAAGGAAACACATACTCCAAATCAGGTCAAAACACGTGAGAGAGTGAGAAAAAGGGTTCACTCACTCCAGGGTTTAAATTAAAAAGTCCTACAGTCAAGCAAAAGAGCTGGGGGTCTCTAAGGTTGAAGTAAATTAGTACATAAATGAGAATTCTCTCTAACAGCGTGTTTTTAGTTTTGACGATTATGGGGCGCAAAAGCACCACCTCTAAGCCAAAACGATTGCTTTGGAGTACCTCTAGGAGCAGATGATATATGAGGATGGACACAAAGTTTCTAGGTGTTGTTTGATATTTGCCCGTCCGCTTTCTCGGCATTCTCTGTACTAGCTTTTTCTAAAAGTTACATCAAACTTTGAATTTGAAGTGCCTGCAAGTGTTATTTCAAAGCAGTTTAATATGATTTATGGCTTAATTGGAGCGTTAACTCAGCTACTGGTCTAATAGAAAAATGTCTTAACCAAATGTGCCTTCAGCCACTTGAGCAGTTCTGTTAAAAGCACACACTGGCAAAGCCAACAGGTTTGTGAGCTCTTGGGAGGATAGCTCAGGGGCAACGTACTTGTTGTGGAAGCAAGATGACACGAAGCACCACAGGTTCAATCCCAGGGCCTGCACTTAGAAAACCTCTGGGTATTAAGAGCATTATAAATAACCTATCATATCATAAAGGTAAAAAAAGCATTTGCCAAGCACTGCTCTTATATGCCAGGTACTCGCCATAGCTCTCAACTCTCACGCTTTTGGCGGGTGTCACCCGCCTTGTAAACAGCTGACTCACCCGCCAAGCCTCCAACACGCCCATTCATTTCAATGGGCGTCTCACCCGCCAAAACTAAAATCGGGTGTTTTCACCCGCCTTCGCGACCCAAATGGTTGAGAGCTATGACTCGCATCAGTTTGCAGCTGCAACTAATAATGGCCAGCTGGTACCATTATGGCAGAGCCTGACAAATGCCTAGCCCATGCCTACCCAGAAGCCAAAATTGTTGTCGTTTGTTTAATGTGAATGTCTCATTTTGCTCTTTGTGTTACAAATTGTTATATCATGTGAACGCACCCCGTGAAGTTGCACGTGACGATGTGCGGGGTTAATGAAGAGGCCTGGCTTTATGCGCTTTCATTAGAGCGAAGCGGGGACCTGCAAGACTAACACCTGTGTGCAAGTCATTATTATCGCCCTGCAGCTTCTGGATTCCCACTGTGTGCTGTGACTCAGGCCGCCGTAAGAACATACCATGTTCTATGAAGGACTGTAAGAAGCTCCATGTCTTTCTTTCAGTTACCCCTCCTCGCGTAGTCATTCAGAGGCACTCGCCTCAGCTTTTGGAAACCTCAGGCTACATCTGAACCAACACTCGGCCTGGTTGCCCACCTGCACCCCAGTTCCACACAGGGCCACCCCAAAAGGAGGGTGGGGTGCGGCTCTCGCCATAAATGGAGTCAGCACTGAAGTCAGTCAAGCTCGAAGACGTATGTTCTGTTGAAAAGCATCCCTCCAAGAGCCAAGGAACAATGATTGCCTGGCGACAAAAAAGCCCCGGAACTCCTCCACCGCAGCCCCCTTCCCGCAATGTGGGTATGACCTTCCCCATGAAAAAGACTGCCCAGCCAAAGGGTACACCTACACCAGGTGTGGAAACCAAAACCACTTTACCAGAGTGTGCAGAGCGTCTGCCCCGTTCAATGTGGCAAGGGGAAGAGAGCAGTCAAGAGGTGCTCCAGCGGATCGTACAATCCAAAATGCCAACACCACATCTATAAGAACGGAGCTACCAGGAGATGCCCAGGGGGATGAAGACGAGGACATCTTCTTCATCTCAGCTGAGCTCACGGTCGGTGGTAGAGGAAAGTGCCAACCCACATGCTTGGAGACTATCCTAGACACCCTTGTATCTGTACTTCTTGATACTGGTGAGTCCGTCAGTGTCATGGCCAACGAACAATACCGAAAGATGCCAGGACCTCAACCACTCCAAATGACCAAGGTGCGCATATTCACCTTTGGGAGCAAGACCCTGCTACCCCTTGAAGGTGCCTTTGTAGACACCATCCAGCATGGTAACGCCTCGATACGTGCCAGCTTCTACTGCCAAAGTAGGCACCAAGACCCTCCTATGCTGCTCCGCAGCTGAGGCCCTTAGACTCATTCAGTTTGCATATGAAGTGTTCCTAGAAGATGTGCTGAAGAGGTTCCAAGGAGTTTCACAGGCATAGGACAAATGGCAGGAGTACCAATCCGCCTCCACATTGATGACACCATCCAGCAAGTGGCATTGAAAGACCGTTGGGTGCCATTCCCTCTTCGTGACAAGGTGGAGAAGGAGATACAAAACCTCATCAACCTCGACATCATCGAGCGAGTGGCGAAGGGCCCACCCCCTCGGTGTCCCCAAAATGGACAAAATGCCCACCAGCTTACATAAAATTATTCAAAGGTTATGTAAACATTCTTTAGGTTCTTATCAAAATGCCTGCTAGCATTATATAAAAATAATATAAAGTTTGAATAAAATTATTCAAAGCCTTATCAAATATACAACAACCTCGTATACAATCTATATAAAATGATGACGTCATTCCCTAAAGGCCCCAACCCACTCCTGCATCATCAATGCATTACCACCGCCTAACGCTCGCCGGCTAACTCCTCACAACTCACTATGCCCTAGCCCAAGCAACAGAGCACACACACTCTCCCTTATTAAAATCATTTAAATAAAAAGTTTAGACTCACTTTACACAAAACATATCAAAACACACAAACACACTTCATCGCCGTTCATATAAATCTGATATAAATTTTATATCCATTTGATATCATTTTGAGATCCTATCAAAAGGGGGCAGAACTAAAGACACAAAGGGGGCGTTCCCACCTGTCAAAATGTACTTGATGTGGAGAGGGGGGCCCATATACTACTCATAATTCTTCAATACCTCTACGTATAAATAGTTCAATAGAAATTCTGCTGCAATTCCCCTATTACTGAGGCAACCCACTCTAAGCTCAGGAACTTTTGCAATGTCTGGAGAAGAAAGCAAGTGATAGGAGAGATAGCAGCATACGTGCCAGGCAGCCCTCTGTGCACTGGAGGTAAGTAAGAGAAAAGTACTAAAATGAGCAAAATAAATATTTTATCTTGTATGTAGTCTACTGCTAAGGTACAATCAGTCTTTGACGACCCAAACAACCAGTACACAGGTGATGCCCAGCAGCAGAGGCGCAACAAAACCTACATTTCGGGGGCGTGAGCTAAGTGGTGATGGGAGAGGCCACTTCAGAAAATAGGCGGGGCAAACTTGGAGGATCTGCCTCCACTGTTCAACCCCCTAAACCCCATGGTCTGGTGTGGGGACCAACTATCAAATAGTAAATTTTAAACTGCAATATGGAGAGAGGTGATGGAAGTCTTTCTTGAAAGCAGTAGCTTTAGAGTTTTACTGCGTTTGTTCAAGTACGTTTTTCTGCACAAACACAGTAAAACTTTAACACAACCAGTTTCGGGAAATGCTTCCCTCACCTCTTTGCCTTACAAAATGCAATTGCACACATCCTGGGGTCATCCGAGGCTAATATTCAGGCAGGGGCTAACCCTGCAAATGTGGGGAGAGGCGCTAACTTCAGAGACAGTGGGGGAGTGGCAAACTTACTTGTGTAGGGGCATCTAACTTATTTTGTAATGAGTCTATTCTAGGGAAGCTTCAATGTTACAAGCAGTTAGCTCTCTCTTTTAAGTCTGAAAACACCCACTTAAGGACTGCTGTGAGATTGAGCTGTCTCCTGTCCTCCCTACCCTTGCAATCAATCTCCTGGCATGCAAGTACTAACCCCACATCACGATTTCAATTGCCTAAAAATGTATGCATATGAATGCAGGAGCTAACAATGAAATGCTGTAGGTAACTAAGGTTCCCACAAAGCACCTGTAAGCGATATTCAATCAACACCACAGCTAAGTCAATGCCTAGTCTGGGATGCTGCGGAAAACCCTTATTGATGTATTTTTATATCCAGTTCAGTACTCTGGATGACAACCCTTGTATAACACCCCCCTCTTAGAATCCCCCTGTCCCCACTGAGCCAAGAAGTAGGTTTGTTTTGCAAATTAAAAGGTTTATTTGGACAATTCAACAATATATATCTATCACACGTTTATAATATATTAATATCTGATAGTACACTGAGACATATGATGTGGATCCACAATGGGTAATGTTACAGTGGTACACTTGATTACTTAGGAGTAGTATAGAGGATGAGGTAGCTGAGAATGCTTTATGGTTTCAAGGAAATGCAATGAGGAATAAAATGCAGTACAGAAATACTTGATATGATTTTAGCAAAAGATAAGATAATCACTTTTTCTCTGGCAATTCACCCCCCTCCCCTATGCAATGTAAGAAATGGAAGGAGATGGAAAGAGGAGCACACAGTTCTCAGGAATGCAATCAAATACAACACGAAATTCAGTTCCCCCCCCCCCAGCAAGCTTAGAGGAAATAGGTAGGAGTTTGAAACACAGGCCCAAAATGCTTTTAAATGTGATGGCAATGGATGGGACAATGTGCCAACTGATTTTAATTCCCTCTAGAGATTCAGGGTGAGTGGGAGATGCGTGTTGGTATTAGTTCAGGCTCACTTTAGCAATGCTCTATGAGTTATTACCAAGTTGCAAACGGATTTTAACAAAAGAAATTTTGACAAGTGGAGAAATTGAG
Source organism: Ambystoma mexicanum (assembly GCF_040938575.1). Classification (NCBI taxonomy): domain Eukaryota; kingdom Metazoa; phylum Chordata; class Amphibia; order Caudata; family Ambystomatidae; genus Ambystoma; species Ambystoma mexicanum. The sequence continues at coordinate 229,804,289 of NC_090921.1, forward strand.
CCAAAATCGCAAATCGCGGTAAATTTCACGAGCGCGTGAATCGTGATTGCGGTAATATAAGGAGTAGGAAGTCGGTTCTAGGTTCGTTGGAAAGCCTAGATTTCGTCCCTAGCCGAAACGGTTCCAGAGATGCAGACGATTAAATAAAGGTAGTTTTTTGGTTTTTAAAGTAAACTCAAAATGACAGGTGACAGCTTGCAGCTGCAGAATTGACAGGTGACAGTTGTGCAGCTTTAAAAATGACAGATGACACGATTTCTAGGAGGCAGTTCTACTTAGGTTAAAATAGTTTAGATTAGATTATTTTAACTAAGAGATTGGTCCTGCACAGTTCTGCTAGGTACTCACAATATAAATTTGAACTAGGCCTCGTCACGGATCTGGTCAACACGTCCGGCTGCGGTTCTGGCTGCTCGGTGGGTCAATCATGCACCGGTTCTGCTCACAGCGATCTGGGTCAGCTCTTCTCTGCTGATCTAGCCTCTCTGGATTCTGGATGTAACACTGCTTTCTGGGTACTGCCACAGGTTCTTGCAAAAATTCTCAGCAAAACTTCAAACAGCTCACCCGGCTGTTGAATAGTTTGGTTAGTTTTGAGGCCTGCTGAAGAGGATTCAGCTGGTGGATCCAGGCCTCTCTGCTACAAATTCTGGAGTTAATTTCTGCTACAGGTTCTGGAGATTGATGGATTTGAAGTCTGGATCTCTGGATGTGAAGTCGTCGGTCAGCATGCTCCGCAGCAAATGGAATTGAATGTCCCTACCTGTCCCAGCAGTCTCTTTTTATGTGTTTTGAAAATGGGTGTGTGCCTGTGCCTAGCTAAGCCTGCCCCTCTCTACTTGTCACTGGCCCAATTCTCCCCTCTCCCATGATTGGGGGAAGGAAATGGATTGTCATCATGATGAGGTCTGCTTATGGGTCAGAGGGTCCTCCCCTGGTCAGTTTGCCCACAAATCTATATTTGATTCAAATACATCTTTCCCAGATACACAATTTGTTGAAATTACATGTACACATTATATATTCCTTATGGTCCATGCTTGTCCGCCTCTGATCTTCCTGGGGGCTTGCATTAAAAAATGACAACATTTTGCGCTTTTTAACTGGTTTTGCAATATCGGACATTTACCCAAAATTACACACATGTGCGCAAGGAGTATGGACATTAATTGATGAAGTGTCAGATTCTTAACATGCAGACATTTGAAGTAAGACCCTATTTTCCGCTAGCAACCCCCCAGAATACACCACAGGGTCCTAACACTTCTTAAAACGTGCACAGAAAAATCAGAAAAATAATGATATTATTTATATAATTCTGACAAGTCCGCACTATGAGTTATGTATCTTTTTAAAATTATGCTCTGGTCAAAAAGGGGTGTGGCTTCCCACATCACAGGGTGGAATAACTGGTTTATCCACTTCCCCCAAGCTCAGCTGCTAGCAGAGGCACTGCCCCTCCCAGTTTTCCCAAGAGGAAGCTATTTTACGACGCCCCCAATATAACATTTGCCTGAGTCAAGGAAGTTGCATTGTTCTGTCCCTTCCAGTTCCCAGGTGATCCACCCCTAATCTAATCAGAGAGGTGTCAAATCCTTTTGGCAAGGGGCAGCAGGATGCAGCTAGGCCTGGGAGGAGTGGCTGAGCAGGTTTCTCCTGTCGGGGGTAGTTGTCAGGCAGAATCCAGTTTCATTAAGCCAGGTTTCAGCTAAATGTCACTTTTTGTTCCCAGTTTAAATCAACTTACAATTTTTACATATACATTAAATAATTACTTCCTTCAAGTGATTTCAGAATATAGTTTTACATTGTATCCACCTCTTAGCAAGTCTTTCCTTGGTCTGGTTTTGTCTCATTTGTTCAGTTTTACACAAAGGTCTGGTGGTTTTAAAACGCCGGCTTTCTGATAGTGGTGAGTACTGGTAATGCAACCATTTTTGGGATTAAGAAAATTAATTCCCCACAGTTCTGAGTTGCTTTTTGGCAATCAGCGTTGCCATTCCCAATGGTTTCAGGCTACTGTGTGTGTAGCCCAATGGTGGTTTTAGGCAGTGCCCTCCTGTGCTCACAACATAGGCAAAAATGGGTGGCAGCCTATTCTTCATGTTTTCCCTGTGCACTCTCTGGGGAGTTCTGGCCATCATGATGTTTTCCATGCCAGTACTACACAGTTTTAGGGTAGGGCTCGGATGCATGGGTAAAAACATCCCACACACCCAAGGGATCAGACCTCGGGTTCTCCCCATTTCATAACATATCCCCAAACCCATTGAAGAAGATCATCACTTAAGACTCGGGTGCTTCTGATCTGCACCCGCCTGTTAGCACTGTCACTCCTGATGCAGGTCACAAAGCCTTTAAATTCCATTCAAAGCTTACATTAGATTGCAAAACCACACCTTCTTTGAATAAAAACAGTTTGCAAGTGAGGAGGCAAGTTCAAGTATAGTCAGCGCTGCATCCTGTGCCAAGAAAGTATTTTTTTCATGTTAAAAGTGTTGTATTGAGAACAGTGGTGGAAGTGAAAAAAGGAACTAGTGGTACTCTGCATCCGAAAAAGAGGGAGTGGGATGGTGGGAGATGGGGGAGGGTAGGACTGTGCCGGATGGGGTTTTACCTTTGGTTTGCCATCTACAATATCTCTTGTTGCTTGTGGCTGGACTAGACATTGCGTGGAATAATAAACAAGTAGTGGCAAAGCTGTCAGTTTGGGCTTTTTTGCAAGTATGGGATAAGCAATTATATAATGGCATTACTTTGTGATAAGATGGCACTGGCCTTAGTGGGCTCTAAAGATATTGCACGAGTAGCTTTCTTGGACCGAAAGGGCTCTGATGTTAGCTTTATGACCTTTGACTCCCCGTTGGCTAAGGAACTTGTCTTGACACAACAAGTTACATTGAGGAACATTGGCTTTGAAATTGAATCAAGAACTTCTATGAAGGAGGAATGCCCTGATCAGCAGAAATAACAGATACTGATGGAAGTAGTCGGGCGAAGTTGTCTGAATAATGGGAAGAGCGTAGTTGGCTCTAGGGATGGGGTGGGACCGGACAAAGAAATTGATTGGGCCGCAATAATTTCAACCTTGTGGTAAAAACTGGTCCCATAAAGAGACTCGAGCCGTCCCTAGGGGGACAACTGCAATTACACTTTCCCTGAAGTCGTGGAATACTAGAGGACATAAGCATGTATTTAGCAACCCTAATTGACTTGCTATCTTAAGAGAGGCAAACATTATATGTCTACAGGAGATGGGGCTTACAGCATCTCATACATTGGATGGCTATAGGATCTATGATCAATATGCCAAAATTAACACAATGGGAGACCTTCTGGTGGTCTAATTATAGCAGTATGAAATAAGCTAGGCTTGGGTGGTTTAACTATAGAAGGCTTCCCGGCTGGGTCCTTGGGTCTAGATCTAAGCTCTAGGGATGGTACAATTAAGCTACCTGTGGTAAACATTTATTGGAATAGTGCTTTATCTCCTGCTGCAGTGTTTGTTGCTAAAGTGTGCACTATGATAACAAATGGATGTTGAATCATGAAAAAGGTTGGGTTTGCACCGTAGGTGACTTAAACGCAGATTGTGGTTTTGAAAATGCACTGTGGGAAACATGTGAAGAGGATATGAACCAAAGAGGGCTGTCAGCTAAAAGAAAGACTGGTCAAATCTGGTATGTGGGTTTGGGCAGCATGGGGCTTTTGCCCTTGGTAGGGTCCTCTAACAAAATATCTGAGGCGTCTGTCTGGCATACGTGGCGGTGAGGAAAGAGCTCAACGATGCTTGAATATATTTTTCTTGATGGTTACCTGAGGAATAAATGTACGTCTTTTACGGTCACACTGAATGATTGGAGTAATCATTCTATACTAGCTGCGTCCTTTGATATTGACATGATGTCCAGGAATACAGCTCTCAGACTAAGCTGGCGACTACTATGTCAGGAAGTGCGGTAAGATGGACTGAAAAAATATTACAGCATTAAATCTTAATGTCAGGGCTTTATTGACTAAAATCTCCATAGATTGGAAAATGACCAACTTCAATATCTATGAAATTCAGAACTTGGTGAGGTCTGCAATATTTGAAGTTGGTCTAACATCAAAGAGTAACAGCAACCGACTCATTGCTTTAATCATGAGGTAGCCCTGGCAAAAACCGCTATGGGGAGAGAGGTCTGAAGTATTAGAAGAGCTAATCTTGATGAGACCTTGCAAATTAAGAACATCAGGCTGGTCAAACAAAGATTTCGAAACTTCTGTAAATTCTTGAATAATAAACTCCTACAACAAGATGCCGAAGCTATGCTTGGGTCCTTAATTAAGGCTCGAGTTAGCTCGTTCTGGACACTGGTTAATAGTCAGGACCCTAACTATTTGATCTCACAATTAAATCCAGTTTCAGAGCAAGAATGGCTGTTATTTTTCCAAAATAGATTTGGACAGGTAATAAACATGGGGGAGGATTAGGCTGAAGCCCATAGGACTAATCTTGAATTAGCTACCTGGGAACCCCCACTTGATATAGATATGGTAGTGGAACTAATTAAAAAAACTAAAAGATCCCATGAAGCTGGCCCTAATTGGCTTACAAATAATACTTTTAAATCAAACCCCAATCTCTGGGCTAATCTATTGCTCCATGAGTTCAGGGATATTCTTAAAACAGGGAATAACTCACTAATATGGAGCACCATACATGTAATCCCAATTTATAAGTGTGCGAGTAGGTCAGTTCCGAAAAAATATAGGCCTATTTCCCTGAGAGATGCCGATTGTAAAATCTTTTCGGTTTCTAATTACACATCTAGTAGAATGGGAAAATCAGTACCATCCACTTAGCTTATTTCAGGCAGGATTCCGTAGAGCCCACTCGACAAATATCAATGGACTTACCCTTAGATGCCTCCAGGAAGATGCATCGAGGAAGGATAGAGCCAGACATTTATGGCTTCAGTAGACCTTTCGGCAGCATTCAATTGTGTCAATCGGAACAAACTATGGAGTAAATTGGCCAGTTGGGGCTTGCCGGTGGGTCTTCTGAATCTTATTGAAGGAGTCTATAAGAGTAGCAGTATCCAGGTGCGACTTAGTCAGCAAGGGGATTTGACAGAAAGACTCCTATGCCATCGAGACATCAAACAGGGATGTGTCCCGGTTGTATAAATCTAAAGCTTTAGAATCTCAGATCTGTAAAATAGACTGGAAATTCGGGAGATTCTCATTAAAACTAGCATTGTTGTTCTACGAGGGGAAAATAGTACCAAAATTAATATATGGACTAGAGCTGTGCCCGACCATAGTAGGAAATACTCTGAATAAAATAGAGGGTTGGATTTGGAGAGGGATCGTCGGCATTCCTAAGGTTGTACCTTTAGCAGCCATTAGATTTGAATTGGGCTATATTTCACTTTGGGCACGAGTCCAATGGAGAATGTCCACTCTCTATGCAAAGATTATGGCTCCCCTGACAAACTCGTTATACGAACTGATAGGTAATAACATTGAGTGTAATATATTTCTCCAATCATTTAAAAATAATTGTAAAACTATCTTGCAAAATATTTACTCGAATCTGGAAACATTACTTGCTAACCCAAATTTAACTAAGAAATGCCTATTAGAGGTGGATTGGAACAACAGAGTCATTCCATGCCTATAGCTCAATGAGTCATCTGGCCCATGAATGAAAAAAAGCAGAAACCCTCTCCAAAATCCTACCGCAATTTCCAAATCGGCATTATCAGGAGATTTTGCTCAGGTTCCGATGGAACATTTTACCAACAAAGCAAATTATGCTAAGAAGGAAACAAATACTCCCGGAAGATACTTATTGCAGATTCTGTAATGTTAGCAATGAGACTCTCAAGCATATAATCCTCGAGTGCGAGAAATTGAAAGATCTAAGGAATGCTTATTTTGGTACTCTTGAGCAACACTACGTTCATTACTTCACTGATACTATATGGAAACGCTGCCTATCTATTCAGAATGTACAGGAAGGATTGGCCCTTTATGGCTTCTTGAAGAGTATTAAACTTGAGTAGGATATGCCAATGATATCTGATTATATAGGCTATCCTATTGGGCCTGTGGTCTAATGTTTGGAAGTACTATTGTTATACCCAATGCTAATGAATGGCTCTTTATAGATCCCTTTTATGATTGATTTAGAAGAGTCCCATTTCTGATGAACTGATTGAGGATTGTATAAGATTATATTTACTTCTTGCTTATTTTCCTTTCCTCACCATTGGGTATAACAAACTCTTCTTTTTCTCCTTTTAAAAGAACCTTGTTAAGTTAAGTTTCAGAATTTTAAGAATTGCTATTTATTTGTTAATTGAATTTTTTCTTTTTCTCTTTTGAAGTTTTATAATGAATTGATCTATTTTTCTGTTGTATTCTTGACTCAAATTGTAAAGGTTTAATGAAACCAAATGCATTAAAAAAATTAAACAAAATTTAAAAAGATAAGGTGGCAAAGGCTGAATAATTGAGTGGCATATGATGGCATTAACTGGCAAATGTCTTTCTAATACCTCAACCCAAAACTGTTGGCTTTGTGATGGCTTGTTTTAAAAAAGAATTCAGTTCATGGAACAGATCTAAATCAAGTGGCTGAAGGCACACTTGGTTGAGGCTTTTCTATTACACCAGAAGCCATTTACAACTGTAATTATGCCATTAACTCTCAGCAGACTGCTTAGTACTAACCTTGTAAGGCTAATGGTTTATGTTAATGCATGATAAAGCTACCTGAATGAGATCCCATGAGGATATGTTTTGGGCGAAGGGCAGTTAGTGGGTGGGATTGGCCATAGGAATTAGGATGGCCATGCGCAGTCAGTTGGCAGGTAAATAGCAAAAGACCCTGAAACTGTGAGTCAAAAGTCATCTCCCTCTAAATTGTACTCCAGTTCAATATATTCGGCTTACAGCCAAAATGAAAATTAGAATGAAGTAAAACTAAGGTAAAAGTGAACCTCTCTGGTCAGTTGCCCCTCCGGTCCTTGGCTGCTCTGTTGAGCTCTCCTCTGGTCCTTGGTTCCCTAGCAAGTTGGATCTTTAGTCCATCCCTCCTTTGGTCTTTGGCTCTCTGGTGAGTTGGTGGCAAAAATAAGAAGCAATCCCTTAAATGTTCTGTCAATCACACAAACAAGCACCTTAGCCACCTGAAAGGCCCACAGCCCCTGCTCCACACAGCTGACAAACTATCTAAAACATTTGCCGTACAGAGCCATATCTTTTAAGATCTGCGCACATCAATGCTGTAACATAGCAATCTTGGCCTGATCCCTCTGCTACTGCATTAGCCACTACCCTATTTCTTTCAGATCCTGAAGCTCCTAGAAAGCGTGTAAATGGCAAATGGTGTGCAATGAAAGACTCAATATCATAGCATTGCAGGACATCAGGCAGTGTTGGGCAGTACTCTGGGCGGACCAAGCAACTTCAGTGGCTGGGAGCAACAGTGGAGAAAATGTAATGTTGGTTCAACCACAATTAGTCCGCTATACTAGAATCTCTGGTGCACTGACTGGCTGGTGATACTACGTCTACCTGTCAAATCAAGTGATACGAGACGGGGAGGACCAGTCCAGCAATAATGCAAATCTATGTGACAGTATTGGCAGTGGTGTCGCCAGGAATCAAATATAGAAGGGGCACAGAGAGGGCTAAAGACAAAAGTAGGGGGAGCACAGATAAAAGTAAGGGGAGAACATGGTCACTGCTCGTCTTAGGTAGGAGGGGACATGGGGGGGGCACAGGGTTTCCCAGGCGGGCCCTGGCCCCCCCAGAAATCCCCCTAGCGACGCCACTGAGTATTGGAGCCAATGGCAGAGGAGAACCAGGGTCCACCAATGTTTCCCTACACTTATTAAAACTGTCCAATTGTAAGGGTGTAAACGTAATCCCTTATAAGCACTCCAATTTTTGCAGTTGAAGTCAGGGATTACATTATTTGCCCAGGATCACATACTTAACGCTAAACAGCGAAGCAGGGATTTTAACCAACTCTGCAATTTAGCCACGCCCACCTTCTTCCAAGCTTTACTTGGAACAAATATTTAAGTTTGGGGTGTCAAGGCCCACAATAATACTGTCCTATAGAGTTTACTTGCAAAATACACAAACTGCATAGTAAAGCATCATGCCAACATGTAAATCCTTGTAGCAGCATGTCGAGCCAAAATAATATCAGTGCATCTTTGTTTTCCACATCCTGAAGGGAAAACTATAAAATGCAAAAAAGCAAACTATTTACTCACTTTATTTTCAGCGCTGTAAGACACACAATACAAGAGGTTGAGTAATAAACTCACTTAGGTTTGGATATTTGTCAGAAACCTCCAGCGTATTGTTATGTATGGTTTTAAGAGCATTCAACTAAGGACATCAAAGCAAACTTTACTTATTAGCATATCAATCTATTAGACATTATGGGTATGAAAAAATATTTCAAAGGGTGCTTTATTGTGTTGCTCACTTTAACGGTCACTGATTTTCAAGGTGACTGGTGATTTTTCAGTTGTAAATCCACCAACATGGCTATGCTGCTGATGACAAAAGAAACGTGCTGTTGAGTTCATTACGGCACTGGCTACAGAGCCAGGAATAGTCTGTGTGTCTCAGGAGGGCTGTGCCTAAGGGGCACAGGCAGTGTGTGATCATCCAAACCAAGTATATTGTAGATTTGCCTAGGAAGAAACAAAATGCACGCAAGACTATGTTCCTGATCCTTCAAGCTGTTAAAGGCTCAGCACAGAAGCCCCGCCCCTTAGCTTACATGGGGGAGACTGGAGCCCGATTAGCTCAATGACGCTGCACGCCTGTCCAGCTGTACCTTAAAGTAAACTGCCCCCACAGCATTGCTTGCTTCCAGAAATGAAAACATAGATGAAAAACATATTCCTAAAACTCAATCTGACCAAAACAGAATTTGTCCTCCTCGGCCCCGCTTCCAAATGGGAAACCATCGAAGAATGAGTAAATGAGATGCACATGAACAGACACACCCCTCAACTTACCCCGTAGTTAGATTCCCTATGTTTCATCCTGGACAGCAACATCTCCTGCAAGCAGCACATCAACAAGAAAGCGCAAACCGCATGATACCAGATATTATTATTATGGTATTTATTGAGCGCTGACGTAGCTCCGAGAAGCTTCTGAGCGCTTTACAGTGGTATACAACAATACAGATACATAACTGAGCGCTTTACAGAGGTATACAACAATACAGATACATAACTGAGCACTTTACAGAGGTATACAATATTGAGTAACATGCTATGGGATGATAATATCAACTGTATTTCAGTGCTTAGATACCTGTGGGTTTGTGGCGCTATATAAAACCAAATTATTATTATGTTATTATTACAGATGTGTGTTAGGTAGATGGGTTTAGCAACAGTTAGACAAGTGATTAGTTAAATTTAAGAGAATATATCAAAATTGTATTCAAACATGATTAAAAACTATGGTGTAATATAAAGTGCTTACATGTTAAAAAACGTTATAAAACAATAGTCTTGTGACAGATTGTCCTTAACAGTATGAATCTGAGTAACCAATACAGTCAGTCAGTTGAAAAATCACAATCTCAAATTTGTTCTGATAAAGGGCTAGTTACACAAATACTCAAAGATTGTACTCAACATGTTTCTGTTCTCTGGTTAGGTGTGGAACATTCTTCAGGAGGAATGGAAATTGGTCACAATAACTATGTACAAGATTGAACTTTGTCTTCTCTTTGTGAAGGCTATTTCAACTTGAAAATGGAGGAACTGTTGATAACACATAAAAAATACGATAAGCAGTAAATGCTATAATCTCTAATTACAGTATTAAGCTGTCTGGCTAGATTCAGGCGCAGAGATTTACCTGATCCAGTAGGTGGATGCAGTCCTATGGGGGGAGGGGTTCCTAGTAAATGAGGACGCCGCCCCGAGGTTTAATCTTTGTTCCGATCCAGACTAGATCTGTAAATATACATATTGAGTTTGTAGAGACCGCTCATTCCGTAGAAGAACCTGTACTCTTTGCTCTCTATCTTGTTTGAGTTAATTAAATTGTGCTTACCTGAAAACTATCAGGTCACTCTTGATGTAGATGATTGATCGCTCAAGATGTGGGTAAAAAAGTGTTGTGCGTCTAATACTAGCTTTGCTTCGTTCTCATGTTAATCGTCCATTGTTGACCTTTAGATGCCTAGCAGGTAGGAAAATATAGGTACAGTGCAGTTAGATGGGGATTCCGCTGTGGACTGGTCAACTTATGTACTCCTAGGGCATCAATATATCTGGTCTGTGTCTCTATGGTATTTTGCATAAGTTTTAAGCTTTCACCAGTAGATAGTGGTCATATAGCTCGTTTTGGCGGCTTACTTGTAGAGATTCAGGTTGTCAGGTGCTCAATTGAGGCTACCTCAAGTTTTCAATAAAGGTAAAGTAGAAGAGGGTGAATCTCTTCTTTGGCCGCAAACGGTCTTAGTAGTAGATAGGTATCTTTAACCATTCCAATGATTTCTAGTGTGGAAAATAAATAGTACTTTTAAGTGCTCTATGGTTATGTTTAGATCGGCCAGTCTTAGTAATGCAATGGTATACTGCTTTCTAGAGTTAGTGCATTAAGGTCGCTAGCTTGTGAACAGGCTAATAGGTCCAGTTTACCGATGCTTACCTCATAATGTTGTATCGCAGCATCCATGATTGGTGCACTATCTGTGATCTGCTATGCGAGTTTTGTACTCGCGGGACCGTTCCCATCACTGACCTTATTGTATATCTATTTTTGTTCTCTCCTTTCATATACATGGTTCGGATTCGACGTTTCGATGAACATCAATGAACAATTGCCTACATATCCTTTCACATTTTTTTTTATCACTGCCATGACATGTTACTATATTTTGGAATGCAAACTATATTGGCAAATCTTGTTGGGAAATGTTGTGATGTCTATTTAACATGCCACCCATATGTTTGCTCTATATGTTTTTGGGATCTGGCTGATGTCCAACTTTTGTTAATCTCAATATATGATTGTCAAAAAATGTACAACATATGTTTACAACCTTGCAGCCTTAGAAGAAGAGCTTCTGCTCGAAACACGTGTCGGCTGTCTTTGAATTGCATTAAACTATGCTCAATAGAGCATCCTAATTTTTGGCTGTGTGCGCAATCTCTGGGAGCAAACCAACCCTCATTATATTCCATTTATGTGCACACTTTTGGCAGGGCGTTCAGACACTGCTCCCAATTGCTTCCCGACAACCATTCTTTTGCCAATGCGCCAAAACCTCAATTGTCCTTTTCTGCCACACTCTCTTCTCCTGACAGAATACACCATCCTCCGTCAAGAGACACCAACTGCTAAAGGTGGGGGAGTAGCCCTCATAATCAAGAAAACACTGGCAGTAAGACAAACCAACTAAATGACAGGTGGGAATGCGGATTCACTATCTGTTAAACCCGCACTTTCTCCTATCATCACCATTGCCATCCATATCGTCTACCGTCCGCCAGGCCCACTTTTAGACTTCAACGACAATCTACTCCATCTACTTGGGGAAAACTTGAAAAGCTCCAGCTAATCCATTCTTATGGGGGAGTCAACATGGGCTTCAATGATAACAAAGACAAACAAGCCAAGGAACGAACTAAAGAACTCCTTGATCTGGGCTTCCATCAGAAAATCATTAACCCTACCCATTGTAAAGGTTGCATACTAGACTGGGTACCAGATCACAACTGTGAAGTTGACATCAGTTCCAACACCCCTACCCCATGGACTGATCATAACCTTATTCATTTCACCATCCCCTCTACCAGTTCCTTACCTAAACCAGTCACGCAGGCACCACCAGCACTGGCTCACGCAACCTAACAAAAGATAGGATCTGTTCAGTTATTGGAGTCCTAGCCCTAAAACCTCCATTCTCCCATGACATGTCAGTGCTAGTTGAGCTTTACAACACCACAATCAGAACAGTGGTAGATACTATTGCCCCGCTACAGAGCAAGAAAGCCAGAGGAAAGAAACACTCAAACTCCTGGTTCTCCTTTGAGCTGAAAGACGTATGCACCCTCAAGCGTAGAGCATTCAGCAAATGGCAAGCAGACCCACAGGAATCCACCTGAACTGCCCATACAACTATTGCTGCGCAATACAAAAAAGCTGTCATGCTAGCTAAGTCATCAGCTTATAACATGAGGATCTCCAATGCGCAATCAGAATCTAAAGAACTGTTTACGATCTTCAGAGAACTGGCCAATCCAGTTACCAACAACCAGGAAATCCTTAAAGATGAGTCCTGGTGCAACAAGGTCCAAGCAGCCATGATCAATACAATTGAGCTTCTGCAGTAAAAGATCAATGCCCACTTCAAGGCCCTGCCTAAAACCAACTCTCCTGACTCACTCACTTCCAAGATAGACATTCAAGACAAAACACTCTTCTCCTTCAAAGAAGATACAGAGAATGAAATACTAGCCATCATTCGTCAAATCAAACCCTCTAACTGCAGGGGAGATGTCTGTCTGTCTAATCTTATTAAAGACTGCACGGAAAATCTAGCCTCCTTCCTGAATGCATTTATCAATGTGTCATTCAACACCAACAGTGTTCTCTTGTCCCTAAAAGAGGCATGGGGCCGGCCATTACTAAAAAATCCCTCATTAGACCTGGAAATCCCAAATAACTTTAAACACATCACCACTGTTCCTTTCCCATTTAAACATTTTGGATAAAGTTGCCTACATACAAATACAGCAGTTTCTAAAGGTGAATAAAATTCTAGGAAACAGACAATCAGGCTTTTGCCCAGGTCATGGCACTGAGTCTGCCTTACTTGACTTAAAAATCCAATTAGGTGACATCATGGACAAAGGCAAGCCAGCTCTTCTACTCCTACTAGATTTGCCAGCAGAGTTTGATCTTGTCAACCATGACACCCTTTGTAGATAACTCAAGGAGGCAGCCTACTTCTCCCTCAAAGCCACAGCATGGATCTCCTTTTTCCTGAAAGGTAGACTTACGAGAGTGTTCGTGGACCGGCATGCGCTTCACCGACCACCATCCAGTGTGGTGTCCCTCAGTGTTCTTGTAATGCTCCCACACTCTACAACCTATTTACACTACCTCTCTTCAATGACTTGGATGATTGTGGCATAGCTTAAACAAACTATGCGACCATACTCAAGTCCTACTCCCCCTCATTGGATCATATGAGCAAGACGCCACCACACTGTCCAACATTTATGCAGCCATTCAGGCTTGGATGGCGGCAAATGGACTTTGTCTCAACTGAGACAAAACAGAGATTCTTTTGGTGGGTACCAAAGATACCCTCAACAAACTCCACTCAAATACAGGACATTAAACATTGATAACATCACCATCACCGTAGCACCCTAAGTAAAAACATTAGGGGTCCACATTTATGCCTCGTTATCCATGACATGTCAAGTTAGCGCAATCACCTCTTCTGCAGCTCGCACCACTAAAGTTATCAATGCAGTCAAAACGTACCTCCCAACTAAAAATTGTCTCACAATAGCTAGGGGCTAAATTGGACTATTGCAATGTTCTGTTCATGGGTACATCGGGCAAAAACATCAACCGACTCCAAGGCACACAAAATAACGCCTTGAGAGCTGCCTTAAGCATACCTAAAAGGGAGCCTATCACACAGGCTAGAAGGGATGCGCCCTGGCTACCAGTTAAAGAGCGCATTCTCTTTAAAACCATGGCCATCACACGTAAGTGCCTCTCGCCTACAGCCCCCCCTAACTTTCAGAAAAAAACTATACGACCCACCTCTTCCAGACCAATAAGAAAGCACCATGCTAACCAAATACACGTCTCCTTCTTCAAAAGAGCCAATGCTGGAGGCTGGAATGCCTTGCCTACCTCACTCCGAAATGAAACCTAATTCCTGGCATTTCGAATATCACTCAAGACTAAACTCTTTAACTAAATGACGTGGGTCCCCCGCTAACATCCTGTAACCTCCATTTTATGGTTGGCTGCGTTCCCCTTGTAACCTTGGAACTAGCAAGCCAAATTCTATGTTATCACTTTACGTGTGTTCACTGTTACTGTTGCTGTTTGCCTGTTTCTATGTTTATATCTGCCCCTTGTTGTTTCCATTGTAACTAAGCAAGTGATCACCTTATGTATGTTTCACTGTTACTATTGCTGTCTGGCTGTTTCTATCTGCTGTTAAAACGGTTTTCTGGACTCTGTCCTAGAGGGGCAGAGGTTCAGAAAGCCAGCCTAGTTTCTTGGAACAGGGTAACCTCTGGACAAGCCAGACAAATCAGGGTAGCGATCGCAGCGGTCAAGACTAGGTCTCAAGAGGGGTGAGAGTGACTGAAAGCCCGCAATGAGCACACAAAGCAAGGACACTTACAAATTACTCCAAGCAGGTGTTGTATTAAAAATATATACACATTTATTACAAGGCCTTTGTAACATTGACCGTAGCGAGAAATCACAATAAAACTCCAGTAAACCAACACATACCAAACCAACACAATATATATACAAATACAAGCGAGTCTAACGAGTTATACGCACAAAATGTGTAGACCACCTAGATGGGGAGGAAAACAGGCAGTGCAAATAATAATTAGACCCAGTCCGCCTTCAGAGGCACCTAAATAAAAGCAAGTCCAAGCCCTACAAAGAGTGGAGCCTTGTGCTCAAAAGTACCTGCACACGCGGGTGCCAACGGGCAAAAACGGGAGTCTCTTCGAGGGAATCAGGCAGTTTAGTTCGGTGAACAAATGAAGATGATCAGAGCTCCGCGACTCAAGCGCAGCCTCCACTGTGGGCAGAAGCAGAGCGCGAGTACGGAAAGGCGTGCTGTTAGACACAGCGGGGAAAAGCTATGGGCTTCTGTAGGAGGGCGACCAGTTCCTAGCGATGCTACTCACCGGTCCCTGATGCAAGCAGACCCAGGCTTCTCTGCGTCACTTTCAGTGCTGGCAGGTACAAATAGGAGCAGGAGACGTCTCGTCGTCGTGTAGATTCCGCAGCAGCAGAAGTTGAGTTGAGGGCATCCGAAACGCAGTGAACCCGCACAGTTTGTTACCACAGCAGGGCAACGGAGCGGCCGTGTGTATTTCAGCCCAATGTACACTACTCACTTCAGACCTGGGAATGCCAAGTGTACGAATCGTGTGAGAGTGACAAGGACTCGTAATACAACACAACCTGACAGCGGTTACAGAGCAAGGCTCCTGGGTAGGCTGGTCAGTCTGCTGGATGGCCCAGAGACACTTCCGAAGGCTTACGTGCAGGAGATGGTGAAGATGCCCAGAATAGTTGTTCCCACTATTCCAAGGGTCGACGTACCAGTACAGGCCTTCTCGTTCGATCAGAGGTAGAAAGGGTTTCACAAAACGACAGCAGTGCAGAGGAGCAGTCCTTCAGCGGGTCACCAGCGATTCCTCGGTTCAGCCTCGTGGTTGCAGGATACTTGGCTCCTGTATTCCTTTGTTCGTGAGAACTCAGGAGGTCGACATGGTAGTGACGTTTCCAGCCCCCTCTTATCCACGGTTCCCTTCGCGCCAAAATGGAGGGGACCCAATGGGAGATCCGCTCATAAAACACTCACACCATCTGTGGACCTTATCACGGACCACGGTGATCCCAGGCATTCACACCACCCTAGACTCTCTGGCGCCCAGGATGTGTATTGGGACCAGACATCCCAGCCCCCATCCTGGAGGCACACACCAGGCCTGTAGAAGCCTGCGAAAGCATCTGTGTTTCGCGGGGAAGTACATGCCCAAATAAGGAAGGCCCTGGGTCGGCTCGACCTGGGGGAGGTGAAGGGGGCAAGATGGTCAGCGGACAGGACAACGAGCCTCGTGGTCTGGCCATTTTGGGAGCCAGTCCACCATTTTGGGCTAAGTGCGAGAAACGCGCTTAAAACACCAAAAGGAGCTCAAAAATACAAGAAACGATCGCTGCCACCAATCCCATCCGTGATTCACTTGCACTGTTCATTTACAATCCAAAGAGAGTATCTAGGGCCTGTAGAAGACTAGAGACCCAAGAGAGCAGTAACTTAGCTTACAGTGCCCTCTTGTGCCATGTTGCGCGAAAGCTGCAACATGATAAAGAAACTACGGAAAACAACGTTTCCCGGTACTGACTGTCTTAAGGGCATGTCAGTTTCCCCGTAAGAATGGAGCGAAAGCCCAGAGGAGTGCGGCAGAAGGCTGCACTTCTCTGGCAAAGTCTAGATCATGGTGAAAACAACAGCAAAAAGTTAAGGGGTTGCCACATGGAAGGAAAATTACCCACAATTAAGAAATCTTTGCTAACACTCGCCCCTCACAGACTATGGACAGGGGGAACTAATCCACCCCTGGATAAGTCTCATGTCCAGGTCGGTTAAACATTCTGGAGAACCCATCGGCATTGCTATTTAGGACACCTGGTCGATGCTAAATAGTGAAGTCGAAGCCTTGTAGACTTATGGACCACCTAAGCAACTTTGGATTCTCTCCCTTCATGTTCATTAGCTACTTTAAGGGCTTATGGCCAGTTGGCACAGTGAAGTGGGTCCCATAGAGGTAGGGCCTCAGCTTCCGTAGGGCCCACACAACAGAGAAACATTCTTTCTCCACTGTGGACCATCTGAGCTTTCTGTCCTTAAACTGGCGACTAATAAAACCAAGAGGGTGTTCCTTACCCTTCTCATCTACTTGCGATAGAACAGCTCCTATCCCAGTGTCAGAGGCATCCGTCTGCACAATAAAAGGTCTTTGATAATCAGGGGCCCTGAGGACAGGGGCCTGGCACAAGGAGTCTTTTAAGCCATTGAAGGCCTTCTCACACTCGTCGATCCAAGTTACCTTCTTGGGTTTCTTCGGAGTGGTGAGGGCAGTCAGAGGGGCAGCTATGGTGCCATAGTCTGCCACGAAGTTGCGGTAATACCCCGTGAGTCCTAAGTAGGCTCTCACTTGGGTCTGTGTAGTGGGGGTAGGCCAGTCTTGTACTGCTTGTACTTTACTGGGAAGAAGCTGTATCCTCCCTCCACCTACTTCATGTCCAAGGTAAACCACTGAGCCTTGTCCAATCTGGCATTTACTAGCCTTTATGGTCAAGTGTGCTTTCTGAAGAGCCTGGAGCACAATCCCGAGGTGTTTCACATGGTCTTCCCAGGTGGCACTGAAAACTGCTATATCATCCAGATATGCAAGACAGAATTCGTCCAACACATTCAACACATGATTCACAAGCCTCTGGAAAGTGGCAGGTGCATTTTTCAACCGGAACGGCATTACCCTGAATTGGTAAAGGGCATCTGGAGTAGAAACCGCTGTCTTCTCCTTGGCATGTTCTGCTAAAGCTATTTGCCAATAGCCAGCAGTGAGGTCAAACGTGCTGAGGCACTTGGAGGCACCCAAAGTATCCACCAGCTCATCTGTTCGAGGCAAGGGGTGTGCATCTGTCTTGGTGACAGCATTCAGAGCCCTGTAATCCACGCAGAACCTCAATTCAGAAGTGCCTGCCTTTGGAACCAAAACCACAGGGCTGGACCAAGGACTACTAGAGGGTTCAATCACCCCAAGGTCTAACATCTTGTTGACCTCGGTCTTAATGTAAGACCGTACTTTGTCTGACATCCTGTATCCCCTACTTTTGGTAGGTACACTGTCTCCTGTGTCTATGTTATGTTTGCACCAAGGTGTCAAACCAGGCGACTGTGAAAACAGGGGGGAAAACTGCCTAAGCAAACTTTTCACCTCAGCCTGCTGATTAGACACCCTCAAAGGTGCAATCTGAAGGACTGCTTTGGAACAGGTCGGGGAGAGGTTCGGGGAGAGGTTCAGACTCCTCTTCCTCAACATCTGAAGCCAGTAGCAGTGCTGCGATTTCGACTCTTGGGACGAAAGCCTTTTGCCTATTTACGTGGAACACTTTTGGAGCCTGTTCAGGCCTTCCAAGGTCCACTAAATAGTTAACCTCACCCAGGGGCTCCACCACTGTGTAAGGGCCTGACCATTTGTCCTGTAAAGCTTGAGGCCTTATGGGATTCATGATCAGGACTTGCTGACCAGGTGTAAAGTTGATGAGGGAAGCTTTCTGGTCATACCAATGTTTCACCAGCGCTTGTCCTGCCTTCAATTTATCACTAGCCAAGTCCATCAGAAGTACCATCTGTTTTCTGAGTCCCAGCACATAATCTACAACGTTGGTAGTAACAGGGGGAGTGTGTATCTCCCACCCCTCTTTGACTTTGGCTAAGGGTCCCCGTACAGGATGACCGAACAGAAGTTCGAAGGGGCTGAAGCCAACACCCTCCTGTGGTACCTCTCGGTAGGCAAACGGTAAGCATGGTAAAAGAAGATCCCATTTTCTTCTCCTTCTTCTTTCTTCTTTGAGGTTCTTCCAGAGCCCCAATCATGCTCTTTAACGTTATGTTGAAACGTTCCACCAGACCATTGGTCTGGGGGTGGTATGCAGAAGAGAACTTGTAGGTGACCCCATATTCTTTCCACATAGCCTGCATATACTTTGACATAAAGTTGCTGCCTCTGTCAGACACAATCTCTTTAGGGAAGCCAACCCTAGTAAAGATGCCAAGTAACGCTTTTGCAACTGACTTGGCAGTTACAGTTTTCAATGGGATAGCCTCAGGATATCTGGTAGCATAGTCGACTAGCACCAAGATAAACCTATTGCCTGGAGATGTCTGTGGGTCAAGGGGACCAACGATGTCGATCCCTACCCTTTCGAATGGTATTCCCACAACTGGGAGTGGTACCAATGGAGCTTGGATTGTTGAGCCACTCTTACCAGATAACTGGCAGGAGGCACAACTCCTGCAGTGACTTTCTACTTGCACCCCCATCTTGGGCCAGTAGAAGTGCATGGATAACGTTTGCTTGGTCCTCTTAATACCAAGGTGACCAGCAAGGGGCACTTCATGCGCCAACTGCAGGAGGAAGGGTCTTACAGCAAGGGGAACCACCAACCTGCTATGGTCTCCTTCTGTAGACTCTGTGGGCTCACTATACAGGAGTCCACCTTCCCAATAAATCTGATGCGTCCCAGGAAGTTCACCCTCAAGCTGGGAGCAGGCCTGTCTCCTTAGGCCTTCCAGAGATGGGCACTCACGTTGGCCTTTACTGAATTCTTCCCTGTCAGGACCACCTTCTACTAATAAGTATTTTAGTTCCGGATGGTCATTGGGGTCAAATACTTCAGGCATCGCCACCTCCTCGCCAGGCCCGGGCGATTGACCAACTTCCTCCACCGCAGTGGTAGGCGAGTTCGGGGGAAGGTTCTCTTTCCCTCATCTTGACTTGCTTACTCCTTTCGCCTTGGGTTTCCCCTTCGGCTGGGGCGGCGTATTGGTCTTGGCCAATGCTGCCCGTGTTTGAGACCGTGTGCAGAGTCTGTCAGCAGTGTCTGCTACGAGCCCTAAAGCTCTGAGATCATTGCTTAACAAGACCTTTCCTGGGACGTTTCTCTGAATGCTCACTGGAATCCTGACTGCTGTACCATTTAAAGTTAGATTTACAGGTATTACTGGGAACATGCAAGGTGGGCCGTCTGCCAACTTAGTGGGCATCAGAGTAGCTCTGGCAACTTCCTCTGAGTCTACCAAGGTAGAATCCACGACAGTGCGACTGCACCCACTATCCCTAAGAGCTGGAGTATCCACTCCATTGATCAGCACACTGTCTTTAAAGTAGTGCTTGGTATTATCTGGAGTCCTAGCATAAGCCACTGCGACTTTAGGCTCCCAGGAACCCAGGGAAACTAAAACTACCTCAGCTTCTATCCCGCTGGGGAAGGAGTCTGAGGAGAAGGATGCTCCTGTAATCTCTTCTTTCTCGTAGGAGGAGAAGGCCAGATTAGCGGAATGGACCCCCAAAGGTTTAACCTTACACCGGGGATCCCCCTTCACGTGGACAGCTACTCCACAAGCAAAACAAGATCCATTGGGTCTGTTTACATTGGGAGGCTTATTGTAACCAGAGTTCTGTTTCGGAGGCTGACCTCCACTACCCTGTGAGTTCTCTTGTGTCTTACCCTTATTTTTCTTTTTGTGGCCCTTTTGAGAAGAAGATTTATCAGATTCTCCACCCTCCTTACCGTGGACTTTTTCCCTTCCTCCTGCTTACCAGGATGAGTTTTGTCCTTATGGGACACTCGATGTGACACCCATAAATCGGTGGCAATGGCCAGCTTCTTAGGATCTATCTCCTTCGAATCAGCAAAATCCTGCTTAAGCGCCCGGGAAGAAGATGCAAAAATATGTTCCAGCATGACAAGACTTAACATGCCTTCAAAGGTAGAAACCTTATAACCTTCGACCCAGCCAGTCAAGTTTTTTAAGGATTTGGTTACATAAGATACCCAAGTACCACCTTCTTTTTTCTTATACTCTCGTAATCGTTTTAAATATTGGGCAGGAGTCTTTCCAAACTTTAAAATGAGAGTTTGCTTTAACATTGCGAAATCCGCTCGCTCAGCCTTCGACATTTCCATAATGGCACTACAGCCAGAATGGGGCAGTCTGCTGAGTAACCAGGCAATCTTATCAGCATTGTCAACTTGTTGAACTTCACATGCATACTCAAACGTATTCAGCCAGTCCATAATGTCATTCTTTTCCTCATACACACTGAGCAGATCTTTTGGAAACCGTGGATGAGGGGAGGCCCCAGACCCATGTCCAGGACCCTTGGATCCATTTGCAACCTAAAGCTTGGCCAGTTCCAACTGGTGATCCCTGTCTTTCTGTTTTTCGGCCTGTTCGATTCTTAGTTTGGTTATGTTGAACTCAAGCTCCTTCTGCCTAAACCGCAGCTCTTGCTTCTTGAAGTCAAGCATGGCCTCCCCATCAACACTGGCAGAGGAAACATTAGACATCTCATCCTCCCTTTCCTCGTGGTCGCGGTGGATCAGTGCAGCGGCAGAACCGTTGATTCTACCAGTGAGAGCAGCCCCACCTCCTTCCGCACTGTCCTCAGAAGTTATAGCGTCACGCTGCGCTTCTTGCCACGCCACGATTCTTTGGATCATATCCAAGTTGGTGCCTTGAGAGGATACACCTCTCTCCGCACACATCTTTTTCAATGTTTCGGATTTAGAAGTTAAAGGTATTTGTTTCCATACTGTTAGATAGGACTATGGCCTTTTTAAAGTTATACTACGACAATTCACTACGTGTCCTGGTAGGAATAACTTGAAATGCCTTTGCTCGTGCGCAACACTGGATACCTTCAGTCGTATCCCACCGCTGTACACCAATTTGTTAAGACGGATTTCTGGACTCTGTCCTGGAGAGGCAGAGGTTCAGAAGGCCAGCCTAGTTTCTTGGAACAGGGTAACCTCTGGACAAGCCAGACCAATCAGGGAAGCGATCGTGGCGGTCAAGACTAGGTCTCAAGAGGGGTGACTGAAAGCCTGCAATGAGCACACAAAGCAAGGACACTTACAAATTACTCCAAGCAGGTGTTATATTAAAAATATATACACATTTATTACAAGGCCTTTGTAACATTGACCGTAGCGAGAAATCACAATAATACTCCAGTAAACCAAGACATACCAAACCAATACAATATATATACAAATACAAGCGAGTCTAACGAGTTAGACGCACAAAATGTGTAGACCACCTAGATGGGGAGGAAAACAAGCAGTGCGAATAATAATTAGACCCAGTCCGCCTTCAGAGGCACCTAAATAAAAGGAAGTCCAAGCCCTACGAAGAGTGGAGCCTTGTGCTCAAAAGTACCTGCACACGCGGGTGCCAACGGGCAAAAAGGGGAGTCTCTTCGAGGGAATCAGGCAGTTTAGATCGGTGAACAAATGAAGATGAACAGAGCTCTGTGACTCAAGCGCAGCCTCCACTGTGGGCAGAAGCAGAGTGCGAGTACGGAAAGGCGTGCTGTTAGACACAGCGGGGAAAAGCTACGGGCTCCTGCAGGAGGGCGACCAGTTCCTAGCGATGCTACTCATCGGTCCCCGATGCAAGCAGACCCAGGCTTTTCCGCGTCAGTTTCAGTGCTGGCAGGTTCAGATAGGAGCAGGGGATGTCTCGTCGTCGTGTAGATTCCGCAGCAGCAGAAGTTGAGTTGAGGGCGTCCCAAACGCAGTGAACCCGCACAGTTTGTTACCACAGCAGGGCAACGGAGCGGCCGTGTTGATTTCAGCCCAATGTACACTACTCACTTCAGACCTGGGAATGCCAAGTGTACGAATCGTGTGAGAGTGACAAGGACTCGTAATACAACACAACCTGACGGCGGTTACAGAGCAAGGCTCCTGGGTAGGCTGGTCAGTCTGTTGGATGGCCCAGAGACACTTTCGAAGGCTTACGTGCAGGAGATGGTGAAGATGCCGAGAATAGTTGTTCCCACTATTCCAAGGGTTGAAGTACCAGTACAGGCCTTCTCGTTCGATCAGAGGTAGAAAGGGTTTCACAAAGCGACAGCACTGCAGAGGAGCAGTCCTTCAGCGGGTCACCAGCGATTCCTCGGTTCAGCCTCGTGGTTGCAGGATACTTGGCTCCTGTATTCCTTTGTTCATGAGAACTCAGGAGATCGACATGGTAGTGACGTTTCCAGCCCCCTCTTATCCACGGTTCCCTTCGCGCCAAAATGGAGGGGACCCAATGGGAGATCCGCTCATAAAACACTCACACCATCTGTGGACCTTATCACGGACCACGGTGATCCCAGGCATTCACACCACCCTAGACTCTTTGGCGCCCAGGATGTGTATTGGGACCAGACATCCCAGCCCCCATCCTGGAGGCACACACCAGGCCTGTAGAAGCCTGCAAAAGCATCTGTATTTCGCGGGAAAGTACATGCCCAAATAAGGAAGGCCCTGGGTCGGCTCGACCTGGGGGAGGTGAAGGGGGCAAGATGGTCAGCGGACAGGGCAACGAGCCTCGTGGTCTGGCCATTTTGGGAGCCAGGCCACCATTTTGGGCTAAGCGCGAGAAACGCGCTTCAAACACCAAAAGGAGCTCAAAAATACAAGAAACGATCGCTGCCACCAATCCCGTCCGTGATTCACTTGCACTGTTCATTTACAATCCAAAGAGAGTATCTAGGGCCTGTAGAAGACTAGAGACCCAAGAGAGCAGTAACTTAGCTTACAGTGCCCTCTTGTGCCATGTTGCGCGAAAGCTGCAACATGATAAAGAAACTACGGAAAACAACGTTTCCCGGTACTGACTGTCTTAAGGGCATGTCAGTTTCCCCGTAAGAATGGAGCGAAAGCCCAGAGGAGTGCGGCAGAAGGCTGCACTTCTCTGGCAAAGTCTAGATCATAGTGAAAACAACAGCAAAAAGTTAAGGGGTTGCCACATGGAAGGAAAATTACCCACAATTAAGAAATCTTTCCTAACATCTGCCCATTGTTGTTTCCACTGTAACTAAGTGAGCACTAAATTGTAACAGCGCCACGATGCCCAAGGGCCGCCTTGTGCTCTTTATACATATAAAAATAAATATATTGATGTTATTTTTGTAGTTGTACCTGATTGATACATTTTCTGTTTTATCTTGGTGAAAGGTTTGATTTTCAAGCCACATCACCTAATAATAAATAAGGCATAGTTTAACATTTGCAGGGGCAGGCCCTCTTAATGCCAACTGTTGGTTGCACCTATGATTTAAGTTCATGTATCAGCAGCTCAGGCAACCTTGTTTCTGTATATTTTTCCACCTGCTTTGAACATTTTGGGTAAGAGGTCGGAGTCTCAGCCAGTGGCCTAAAAAGAAAATGTAAGGGGGCGGGAATGCAGAATGGGGCCCCGAGTTTCTTGCTGATGGGGCCCCAAGCTTCTCGCCCCTCTGGGACATACTGGCCTTAGCCTGGTCTACAGGGCTCCTGAATAGGGAGGCTCCACTTGGACCTCAGGTGAGAGGTAAGTGCTTGTTATCTCTGGCTTGGAGATAACACAGTGCTGGAAATGGGGAAAATGTATTGGTGGAACTGTCACCTCTTTGGAAGGGCGGGGCTGTGGGAATGAGGGGCGTGGCGAAGGGGCGTGGCCCCCTGCCAGGTTGCACAACACTGTATCCCTTCTTAGAACCCAATCCTAGCGGTTTGCATAAAAGCAAAGAGCATTATGGGAACATCATAATGTCCACAATTTTAAATGTTAAACATGTCTTATAGTGAATAGTAAGAAGCCCTTTAAAGTGAATAATGGGCTCTTCTGTTTTGATTGGTCACAATAGTTACCCTAACAAAGAGATGTTTGTAAATTGCAGGACATGTATACAAATGTATGGAGCAGCAGCACTGTATGGGTGGAGTTGGCAGTGTCTGGCTGGAGCACTGAGTTTTCTGAAAGCTCATGCGTACAATATAAAAACGAGCAGACTGCTTTCAGAGCATCAGGCAGTCTCCATGCATAGCCTGAAAGCGGTCTGCATGTCGAGGCTTTAGGACGACTTGGGTAACGCACGTGCTAGTCTCTGTGGGAGTCGGCACATGCAGGGCCGTTTTGCTTGGTCAGCATGAACTTACTCGAACAAAGGTCTGCTCAGCTCGGCTGCCGGGGGAAAGAGGGAGCGGAACTGATGCTGGGGTTAGTCTAGGGTCAGTGCTGGGCCCATTGAGCGTGACGTGGCTTTGGGTCACAGGCCACTGCTACGGACTTTGCTCGTGTTACCCAACAATCCAACTCCTGCAACATCGCATCTGAGAGGTGTACGTAGGTTTCCGTATCTAGCAGAGCCATTTCCGATATGATTAAAATGCCAACAGCATTTTTTTTACACTTTAAATAGGTTTCATTTTATCCAATAGCTTGACGCAGTATAATTTGAAAATCAACGACATGCTTTTTTGCCCACCTGTTTGCAGATCTCTCCTGGGTCTGCTGACCGCATCACAGCTGGTATTGACTCAGGAAAGGAGTTTGTAGATGTCTATACAGAGCACACAGCTATCCACAGGCGAGGGGAAAAACTATGGAGGCCGACTTCCTCTGCAGGCTTGTTTTTAAATGGCACTAGGAGTCCTTAACACTTAACGCTGACACTCTCAATGGGGGCCCGTCATAAGCTGTGTGCCACACACCCCCTCTTGCCCCTAATAAATACCCACTACCCTCATCCCTTGGAGCCCCCCCCACACCCACCTGCAGCCCAAATAAGAGGCATAACCAGTTGACTGAGTGGAAGTAGAATTGCCACAGCAAACTTTATTAACATACATAAAGTCAGGAGTTAACTTACAGGTGTTCCGTTTCGCCACTACCCTCAGGATTCTGCGCTGAGGAGTTGCATCCTAAGCCCCCCCCCCCACCCCTGCAGGTCCTTGCGGACCCATCGAGGGCCCCGTCCCTCCTTAACCGCCCTCTCTACCCCTGGCCATATTTTAATTTTTAATTTTTAATTTTTTCTTTTCATTTTTCTTTCCCATTTTTGTTTATTGCACATTCTTTATTCCTATTTCGTTTTCACTTGTTTCTCTTTTCCCTTTCCTTGGATCCATCCACTTATCCTTTGCCCCCCATCATACGTCCCTTCTTTCCCCTAAATTCCCTCTTCTTCCCCCCTTCCTCTTTCCCCTTGGTGTCTCTCTTTACCTTACCAATTTAGCTCCCCCTACTTACTTTCCTAACCAGTCATGAATCCCCCCCTTTCGTCGAAATCCAGGGCTTCCCTAACTCCAACCGCCTTAGCTGTCCCACCCCCCTCAGGCCCTGCTCCTTCCCCTTTTCACCCTCATGTTCTCCCAAGCACCCAATAGCTACCTTCCCCCCTGAGCCCAAAGTCATTCCTTCCCCATCCTACTTCCTTAAAAGGTCCTCCCTTGCTCTCCCACCCTGCTCCTCTTAGGCCATTTACACCACATACCAAGGAGCCCCCTCACAGGCATTACCCTGTGTTCTCCCAAAGCTGTCCCTTGAAAAGGCCCCAGTTCTCTTCCTACCCCCCCCTAGCCGATACATCATCCCGGTTCCCCTCCACCTATTCTCCCCCGCCCTGTCTTTTCCATCCTACTTGCCAGAGTCCCGTTTACTCTAAATCCTTTAATTCCTTCCCCACCTCCCCTTGTTGGATTCGTTGTTAGTCCCCTTTTCCATCGATGCACTTCCCACTTTCCCCCACCCACATTTGGAGTTGGAAGGTCTTTCAAGCACCCTAGCCCTCCCCTTTATACATGGGCCTCCCCCTGAGTCTAATACTCCTGGGCACCGTTTATTCTAAGCTGATGGCTGTGCAGTTCCCTTGTGGTATCCGACACTACTTTCTAAAGGGAACACCATGTAACATCCGCTGGGCATGTCCGAAAGAGAAACATAAGAATAAATATCACAAAATTGAATGGGCGGGTGGGAGGTAAAAAAAACACAGGAGCAGGAAACAAGAGGCCAGGCCCGCATGCAGGTGCCCTTTTATAGGGCTCCCAGGCTACTGCTTGCATCCAGTCGCCCACTGATGTCGCCCCTCCTATGGGTGGTGACATGCGTGGCCGTGGGCCCGCCCCCCCAACCCCGTTCCCCGCTGTGCCCGATGAGGGCGTCGGCACTAAGGGGGGCCCCCGCCAATACCCATTCTTTGAATGGCCCGGGATCCCTGCGGATGCAGTAAAAGTATCACGATTTGCAACAGAAGGTTGTAATCATCTTAAAGTAGTTGGGAAAACCATGTAATTCATGTATAAGGTTTCTAAGGGAGCATGGGTGTGCAATGCTTTGTTGCACAGACATCATAAAAGAGCTCTGTGACTCAAGCGCAGCCTCCACTGTGGGCAGAAGCAGAGTGCGAGTACGGAAAGGCGTGCTGTTAGACACAGCGGGAAAAGCTACGGGCTCCTGCAGGAGGGCGACCAGTTCCTAGCGATGCTACTCATCGGTCCCTGATGCAAGCAGACCCAGGCTTTTCCGCGTCAGTTTCAGTGCTGGCAGGTTCAGATAGGAGCAGGGGATGTCTCGTCGTCGTGTAGATTCCGCAGCAGCAGAAGTTGAGTTGAGGGCGTCCCAAACGCAGTGAACCCGCACAGTTTGTTACCACAGCAGGGCAACAGAGCGGCCATGTTGATTTCAGCCCAATGTACACTACTCACTTCAGACCTGGGAATGCCAAGTGCACGAATCGTGTGAGAGTGAAAAGGACTCGTAATACAACACAACCTGACGGCGGTTACAGAGCAAGGCTCCTGGGTAGGCTGGTCAGTCTGTTGGATGGCCCAGAGACACTTTCGAAGGCTTACGTGCAGGAGATGGTGAAGATGCCGAGAATAGTTGTTCCCACTATTCCAAGGGTCGAAGTACCAGTACAGGCCTTCTCGTTCGATCAGAGGTAGAAAGGGTTTCACAAAGCGACAGCAATGCAGAGGAGCAGTCCTTCAGCGGGTCACCAGCGATTCCTCGGTTCAGCCTCGTGGTTGCAGGATACTTGGCTCCTGTATTCCTTTGTTCGTGAGAACTCAGGAGATCGACATGGTAGTGACGTTTCCAGCCCCCTCTTATCCACGGTTCCCTTCGCGCCAAAATGGAGGGGACCCAATGGGAGATCCGCTCATAAAACACTCACACCATCTGTGGACCTTATCACGGACCACGGTGATCCCAGGCATTCACACCACCCTAGACTCTCTGGCGCCCAGGATGTGTATTGGGACCAGACATCCCAGCCCCCATCCTGGAGGCACACACCAGGCCTGTAGAAGCCTGCAAAAGCATCTGTGTTTCGCGGGAAAGTACATGCCCAAATAAGGAAGGCCCTGGGTCGGCTCGACCTGGGGGAGGTGAAGGGGGCAAGATGGTCAGCGGACAGGACAACGAGCCTCGTGGTCTGGCCATTTTGGGAGCCAGGCCACCATTTTGGGCTAAGCGCGAGAAACGCGCTTAAAACACCAAAAGGAGCTCAAAAATACAAGAAACGATCGCTGCCACCAATCCCATCCGTGATTCACTTGCACTGTTCATTTACAATCCAAAGAGAGTATCTAGGGCCTGTAGAAGACTAGAGACCCAAGAGAGCAGTAACTTAGCTTACAGTGCCCTCTTGTGCCATGTTGCGCGAAAGCTGCAACATGATAAAGAAACTACGGAAAACAACGTTTCCCGGTACTGACTGTCTTAAGGGCATGTCAGTTTCCCCGTAAGAATGGAGCGAAAGCCCAGAGGAGTGCGGCAGAAGGCTGCACTTCTCTGGCAAAGTCTAGATCATGGTGAAAACAACAGCAAAAAGTTAAGGGGTTGCCACATGGAAGGAAAATTACCCACAATTAAGAAATCTTTCCTAACATCTGCCCATTGTTGTTTCCACTGTAACTAAGTGAGCACTAGATTGTAACAGCGCCACGATGCCCAAGGGCCGCCTTGTTTGTTTGTTTATTTATTTATATAGCGCTCTTGACCCGGGGGTATATATGCGCTTTGAACATCAGGTTACAGGTAAAAGACAATAGTACAGTATTGATAGGGCATAGATAATAGTATTCAAACAATATACATAAAATTGGACATTCGGAGTGCATACATATGTGGTAGGACAGTTATTTGTTGGTTAACCAGGAAATGACCTTGGTTCTGAAAGGTTGGAAAGTAGGTGTGGATTTAATATCCAGTGGGATGGAATTCCATAGTTGTGATGCCAAGGTTGGGAAGCTGGATCCTCCGGCTCTTTTGAGGGAGTATTTGGGAACTGTTAGTTGTAATGAGTTGGACGATCTGGTGGTTCTAGTGTTCTGTCTTAGTGTAAATTTGTTCGAGAGGTAGGGTGGGGCAAGATGATTGAGGGCTTTGTAAGTAAGGCATATGGTTTTCAAATCAATTTTCTGTTGGATGGACAACCATTTGCAGGCAGTTCTGGTGGCGGAGATGTGTTCCCTTCTAGGAATATTGAGGGCGGCACGGAGTGCGTTATTTTGTAAAACTTGCAATTTATTGATTACTGTTTTGTTGGCACCTACATAGAGGCTATTACAGTAATCCAGTTTAGATTGAATGAGTGCTCTGGCTAGGATGAGACAGTTGCTAGGGGAGATCAGTGGTCTGCAGGCCCTGATAAGTTTACCGGTGTAGGCAGTGGCTGAGGCGGTCATGTTGATTTGTTTAGCTAGGTTGATGTTCGTGTCTAGGTAGAAGCCGAGGGTTTTTACGCTCTTGGCAATGGGTATGGTGTTACCGTCAATAGTGAAGCTAGTGTAGCCGGGACAGAGTTTACTGATAGTGTTCGGTGAGCCGACAAGAAGCAATTCAGTCTTGTCATCATTCAGGCATAGGCCATGTGTGGCCATCCATGCCTGAATGATGGAAAAGACTTCATTGATCCATTTGGCGTCCTTGTTGTAGTTGCCTGATAAGGTGAGGAGTATCTGGGTGTCATCTGCGTAGTTAGTATAGGTGACACCCAGATTGTCCAGCTTGTCGAATAAGGGCTTGGTGAAAATATTGTAAAGGGTAGGTGAGACACAGGATCCTTGTGGGACACCGCAGGTGATAGGGATGGGGTCAGCCGCTGCTAGGGGGGAGAAGACCCGCATGGTTCTGTTGTCCAGGAAAGATTGGATCCATGTGACTGCAGAGTGGGAGAAGTGTGCTGCCAGAGATAAATGGTTGCACAGGATTTTATGGTCGACCAGGTCAAAGGCAGCGGAGAGGTCAAGGAGTAGAAGGATGGCAGCCTTGTTTTTGTCTTTGAGTTCGTCTATCTGGCATTTGAGATCAACAAGGGCCGTTTCTGTCCCGTGTTGTGGTCTGAAGCCAGATTGGCGAGTTCCTAGTAGGTGATTGGCCTCAAGGTAGTCCTGGATTTGTAAATAAGCCACTCTATCCAAGATTTTTAGTAGGAATGGGACGGTGGTAATGGGTCTGTAATTCGTGGGGATGTCAGGGTTGAGAGTAGTTTTTTTTAGTAGCGGTAGGACCCAGGACTGTTTCAGATTGCTGGGGACCATGTTGTTGGCGAAGGACAGGTTTATTAATTTGGTGATAAATGGGGAGAGATCCCTAGCTGCATCTTTTATGATCTGTGCGGGGCAGCTGTCCCCCTTGCAATTCGATGGTTTGAGGGATGCTATAATTTTCTGAACCTCCAATATGGATACCTTTTTGAAGGTGAAGCCTGAATTAGTGGCAGTAGGTGGAGGGGGCGTGGGGAAGGAGGTGGGATCGAGAGTGAGTTGTTGTCGTTTGTTGTTGATTTTAGTTTGGAGCCCTGAGATTTTGTTAGCTAGGGCATTCTGGATCCCTGTGCACCAGGGTTTATCCTTAGTGCAAGAGTCAGTGGGGGTAATGGGGTTTTCTAATTCCTTTAGTATGTTAAAGAGCTCCTTAGTACTGGAGCTTGCCTGGGAGATCCTAGTATTGAGAGATTCTTTCTTGGCCCGTATAATCTCATTTTTGTAGAGGGTGGAGATGTTGGTGAGATTGGTTCTGTTATTTATAGAAGGCACTGATTTCCAGAGTGCTTCAAGTTTGTTTTTTTGTTGACGCAGGGTTTTGAGCAGTTTCAGTGGGGCAATGATGTCAATGGCTTTGGCCATGGACTCATTGTAGGCGTTGACCAGTTGGTTCAAGTCCATTGTGGCGGGTAGTGCGTTTAAAGTAGGGATCACCAGAGGTATTAGGGCTTCCGCTGTGATATTGCTCTTTTTCCTAGTAGGGCAGGCAGGTGCCATGATAGGCCTTTTATGTGCTGAGTTGCTGGTAAGAATGTCAAACGGGAGGAGGTGGTGGTCAGTCCAGATAAGTTGTGTGGGATCTTTCGTAGTAATGTTGCAGTTAAGGGTAGTTATCCAGTCAAGGATTCTGCCTTTCGAGTGGGTAGGTTTGGAGCAAAGTTGTTGGAGGCCATGCTCCTCTAATGCCATGGCCAGGGCAGTGGCTGGGGTGTCTAGGGGGTCGTTAAACCCAAGGTTAAAGTCTCCGAGTATAATCAATTGTGCTGATGGTTTGGAACTTTCAGCAACTAGTGAAGTGATGTCTTCCTCAAATGAGCCAGGAGGGCCCGGGGGTCGGTAAATTAAGTGCAGCGTAATAGTACTTTTAGGGGAGGTTTGAAATTTGACTGTAATGTGTTCACAGGATTTGAGTGGGGGAGCAGAGGATAGTCTGATGTCAAGCGTGGTCTTAAAGATGATAGCTACGCCGCCACCTCGAGCGTTCGGTCTATCTGCTCTAAGGATGGTGTAGTTATCAGGTATGGCTAGGGTAAGAGATGGACCTGCAGCATCGTGCAGCCATGTTTCGGTTACCGCAAGGAAGTCCAGGTTGTTTGTCAGCGACTTCTGAGGCATGGGCGACTAATGATCTGACATTTAGGAGAGCTCCTTTAAGACTGGGATGGATAGTGTTGATGGGTGTTACAGTGTGAGGGTTGATCTTATTGAGTGATTTGGTAGGGCCTTTGCTAGGTCTGTAGTGGGTTCTAGCGCCAAGTCTCGAATTCCGATCGGAGGGGATGAGGGTAGTGTTACGGGAGTTGGTTGGGTTAGCTAATGTAGAGGAGTTGTAGTCAATGGTAGGGCAAGATGCTCTCGTGTTGATGGGGTTCTGCTTATAGACAGCTAGGTGTGTGTTAGCTGCGACATGCGGAACGTGTGCATGTCTATGGGTGGGAAGGGCGGACTTGGTATCCGGGGGGAAGGCTGGTGTGGTGGGCAGGAATGGTGTAGGGCAGGTGATCGGGTGGTGTCTTGGGCAGGCGGGTCTGACTAAACCATTATTATAGGCTAGGTAACTGTTGCCAGTGCAGGGTATGTTACTTTGCATGACACAGAAAGGGAACATGATCGCAGTCAGGCAGAGTAGCATGCTGGGGCTAAGGTAATGTACAGGGGAGTGGCGTGAAGGGGGCATGGGCGTTATAGGTAGGGCACAACACAATGCGAATGAGGTCTAGGCGACCATAGGGCACAACACAATGCAAGTGGGGTCTAGGCGACCATAGGGCACAACACAATGCAAGTGGGGTCTAGGCGACCATAGGGCACAACACAATGCGAATGAGGTCTAGGCGACCATAGGGCACAACACAATGCAGGTGGGGTCTAGGCGACCATAGGGCACAACACAATGCAAGTGGGGTCTAGGCGACCATGGGGCACAACACAATGCAAGTGGGGTCTAGGCGACCATAGGGCACAACACAATGCAAGTATGGTCTAGGCGACCATAGGGCACAACACAATGCAAGTGGGGTCTGGGCGACCATAGGGCACAACACAATGCAAGTATGGTCTAAGCGACCATAGGGCACAACACAATGCAAGTGGGGTCTGGGCGACCATAGGGCACAACACAATGCAAGTGGGGTCTGGGCGACCATAGGGCACAACACAATGCAAGTGGGGTCTGGGCGACCATAGGGCACAACACAATGCAAGTGGGGTCTGGGCGACCATAGGGCACAACACAATGCAAGTGGGGTCTGGGCGACCATAGGGCACAACACAATGCAAGTGGGGTCTGGGCGACCATAGGGCACAACACAATGCAGGTGGGGTCTGGGCGACCATAGGGCACAACACAATGCAAGTGGGGTCTAGGCGACCATAGGGCACAACACAGTTGCGGTTGTACGTTAGCGACCATAGGGCACGGCCAAATAGCAGTCATGAGGCATGGAGCACTAAGGGCTAAGGATGCCTGTACTATTAAAGAGGTGGCAGCAGTAATGCATAGAGGCGGTGGCGTTGGAAGCATGAGCATATGTAGCAAACAGTTAAAGAAACCGAGTTCGAATGTTTATGGGTGCGGAGTAGCAGAGGGCATACCAGAAAGCACAATAGTATAGACTGAGGGTATTCCCACTACTCACAAAAGATTAATGGACCGTGGCCCCTGGCTCCTGATGCTCCAAACAGGCTCTCAACAGGCCTTAGAGTGGCCTTGGAGCTGGCCGCCGGCGTGATCCGCCTGCCGGCGGTTACCGCTGATGTAAATGAGGCTCAGCCTCGGTTTCAGCCCGCGCTGCGCCCGGCATGGGCGAGTCAGGCGCCGTGTGGGGACAGGGTCAGGCAGGCCCTGTCCTGTTCCCCGCTTGTCGCGTGGTTCCTCTGCTGGGCTGGGGGTGCTGGGGGGGCTCCTGCCCTCGCCCCACTTTATACATATAAAAATAAATATATTGATGTTATTTTTGTAGTTGTACCTGATTGATACATTTTCTGTTTTATCTTGGTGAAAGGTTTGATTTTCAAGCCACATCACCTAATAATAAATAAGGCATAGTTTAACATTTGCAGGGGCAGGCCCTCTTAATGCCAACTGTTGGTTGCACCTATGATTTAAGTTCATGTATCAGCAGCTCAGGCAACCTTGTTTCTGTATATTTTTCCACCTGCTTTGAACATTTTGGGTAAGAGGTCGGAGTCTCAGCCAGTGGCCTAAAAAGAAAATGTAAGGGGGCGGGAATGCAGAATGGGGCCCCGAGTTTCTTGCTGATGGGGCCCCAAGCTTCTCGCCCCTCTGGGACATACTGGCCTTAGCCTGGTCTACAGGGCTCCTGAATAGGGAGGCTCCACTTGGACCTCAGGTGAGAGGTAAGTGCTTGTTATCTCTGGCTTGGAGATAACACAGTGCTGGAAATGGGGAAAATGTATTGGTGGAACTGTCACCTCTTTGGAAGGGCGGGGCTGTGGGAATGAGGGGCGTGGCGAAGGGGCGTGGCCCCCTGCCAGGTTGCCCAACACTGTATCCCTTCTTAGAACCCAATCCTAGTGGTTTGCATAAAAGCAAAGAGCATTATGGGAACATCATAATGTCCACAATTTTAAATGTTAAACATGTCTTATAGTGAATAGTAAGAAGCCCTTTAAAGTGAATAATGGGCTCTTCTGTTTTGATTGGTCACAATAGTTACCCTAACAAAGAGATGTTTGTAAATTGCAGGACATGTATACAAATGTATGGAGCAGCAGCACTGTATGGGTGGAGTTGGCAGTTTCTGGCTGGAGCACTGAGTTTTCTGAAAGCTCATGCGTACAATATAAAAACGAGCAGACTGCTTTCAGAGCATCAGGCAGTCTCCATGCATAGCCTGAAAGCGGTCTGCATGTCGAGGCTGTAGGACGACTTGGGTAACGCACGTGCTAGTCTCTGTGGGAGTCGGCACATGCAGGGCCGTTTTGCTTGGTCAGCATGAACTTACTCGAACAAAGGTCTGCTCAGCTCGGCTGCCGGGGGAAAGAGGGAGCGGAACTGATGCTGGGGTTAGTCTAGGGTCAGTGCTGGGCCCATTGAGCGTGACGTGGCTTTGGGTCACAGGCCACTGCTACGGACTTTGCTCGTGTTACCCAACAATCCAACTCCTGCAACATCGCATCTGAGAGGTGTACGTAGGTTTCCGTATCTAGCAGAGCCATTTCCGATATGATTAAAATGCCAACAGCATTTTTTTTACACTTTAAATAGGTTTCATTTTATCCAATAGCTTGACGCAGTATAATTTGAAAATCAACGACATGCTTTTTTGCCCACCTGTTTGCAGATCTCTCCTGGGTCTGCTGACCGCATCACAGCTGGTATTGACTCAGGAAAGGAGGAAAGGAGTTTGTAGATGTCTATACAGAGCACACAGCTATCCACAGGCGAGGGGAAAAACTATGGAGGCCGACTTCCTCTGCAGGCTTGTTTTTAAATGGGCACTTCCTCTGCAGGCTTGTTTTTAAATGGGCACTATGAGTCCTTAAAACTTAACGCTGACACTCTCAATGGGGGCCCGTCATAAGCTGTGTGCCACACACCCCCTCTTGCCCCTAATAAATACCCACTACCCTCATCCCTTGGAGCCCCCCCCACACCCACCTGCAGCCCAAATAAGAGGCATAACCAGTTGACTGAGTGGAAGTAGAATTGCCACAGCAAACTTTATTAACATACATAAAGTCAGGAGTTAACTTACAGGTGTTCCGTTTCGGCACTACCCTCAGGATTCTGCGCTGAGGAGTTGCATCCTAAGCCCCCCCCCCACCCCTGCAGGTCCTTGCGGACCCATCGAGGGCCCCGTCCCTCCTTAACCGCCCTCTCTACCCCTGGCCATATTTTAATTTTTAATTTTTAATTTTTTCTTTTCATTTTTCTGTCCCATTTTTGTTTATTGTGCATTCTTTATTCCTATTTCGTTTTCACTTGTTTCTCTTTTCCCTTTCCTTGGATCCATCCACTTATCCTTTGCCCCCCATCATACGTCCCTTCTTTCCCCTAAATTCCCTCTTCTTCCCCCCTTCCTCTTTCCCCTTGGTGTCTCTCTTTACCTTACCAATTTAGCTCCCCCTACTTACTTTCCTAACCTGTCATGAATCCCCCCCTTTCGTCGAAATCCAGGGCTTCCCTAACTCCAACCGCCTTAGCTGTCCCACCCCCCTCAGGCCCTGCTCCTGCTCCTTCCCCTTTTCACCCTCATGTTCTCCCAAGCACCCCAATAGCTACCTTCCCCCCTGAGCCCAAAGTCATTCCTTCCCCATCCTACTTCCTTAAAAGGTCCTCCCCTGCTCTCCCACCCTGCTCCTCTTAGGCCATTTCCACCACATGCCAAGGACCCCCCTCCCAGGCATTACCCTGTGTTCTCCCAAAGCTGTCCCTTGAAAAGGCCCCAGTTCTCTTCCTACCCCCCCTAGCCGATACATCATCCCGGTTCCCCTCCACCTATTCTCCCCCGCCCTGTCTTTTCCATCCTACTTGCCAGAGTCCCGTTTACTCTAAATCCTTTAATTCCTTCCCCACCTCCCCTTGTTGGATTCGTTGTTAGTCCCCTTTTCCATCGATGCACTTCCCACTTTCCCCCACCCACATTTGGAGTTGGAAGGTCTTTCAAGCACCCTAGCCCTCCCCTTTATACATGGGCCTCCCCCTGAGTCTAATACTCCTGGGCACTGTTTATTCTAAGCTGATGGCTGTGCAGTTCCCTTGTGGTATCCGACACTACTTTCTAAAGGGAACACCATGTAACATCCGCTGGGCATGTCCGAAAGAGAAACATAAGAATAAATATCACAAAATTGAATGGGCGGGTGGGAGGTAAAAAAAACACAGAAGCAGGAAACAAGAGGCCAGGCCCGCATGCAGGTGCCCTTTTATAGGGCTCCCAGGCTACTGCTTGCATCCAGTCGCCCACTGATGTCGCCCCTCCTATGGGTGGTGACATGCGTGGCCGTGGGCCCGCCCCCCCAACCCCGTTCCCCGCTGTGCCCGATGAGGGCGTCGGCACTAAGGGGGGCCCCCGCCAATACCCATTCTTTGAATGGCCCGGGATCCCTGCGGATGCAGTAAAAGTATCACGATTTGCAACAGAAGGTTGTAATCATCTTAAAGTAGTTGGGAAAACCATGTAATTCATGTATAAGGTTTCTAAGGGAGCATGGGTGTGCAATGCTTTGTTGCACAGACATCATAAAAGCGCAGAGATTGCCCTGCCAGAATTCTACCCTTCATATACATACAGGAGCTCTACATTGTGGCATGGTCCACTTTAAGGCGTGAATGACGTGACACGTCACCACGCCTGTTGAATAAAGACGGCATGTATCATCACGCAAGGCAGTTGCTAGTCACAGCGCCGACCCTGTGAAACCATCTCTACTGTGACAAGAACACAGATGAAGAAGCATTTCAAACGGCGACTACACTCTCAACCAGAGAAATTGGAGTAATGAGGCACAGCCTTGGTATCCAACATCCCCCACTGACAGATCAAAACTGTCAGCAAGATAAAGTTCTCTCAACGCAAGGCAGTGCACGAGCGGGGGACCATTAAAAGCAGTCACGGTGTCTGTGTCCGTTAATGCAGCGGAGGAATGGCCCTCACCCGTATCTTTCCTCACGGGGCATAACAATGACGACGAGGGGGCTATTCTGCTTAGTGTGCATGTCGGCACTCTAGGCTGTGGACCAGCGAGGACATCCTTCAGACCAGCGATTGCATGTGCAGGCGGCTTGCGTGTGTCGTGCTTCCTTTAATCATGCCGGCCCCATTGCTGCTGCTGTGTATCCCGCCAGATTAAGGGAAGTGTGGAGGACTGCATTGTCATTCCCTGTTGGGGTCCCATTTCTGCAGCATACAGTACCATTTTCCTGGGAGTTTCCCTAGGTGAAAGGAAAAAAAAAGAAGGAAATGAACTAAGAATAAACACCATTAACTTCAGACTATCGATCTACATGTCTGAGGCTGACACCCTGGGTGTGGTATGAGCAGGGCTGCGGCCCTCTCATAAGAGTGCTTGTGCACCCTGGGTGGACAGTGTTTTTCTCTACCCACTTAACTGGGCATCGTGCCCAGTTAAGTGGGTAGAGAAAAACACTGTGGCCTGAGAGGGTTGCGGCTCTCCTTAGAGTGCTCATGCATCCCAGGTTTTTTTGGGGCTCCTGTGGCATTTGCTACAGTGTCGTGGGGATGCTGTGGACGGGCTGTCCTAAAGATCTCCACAAGTTGTTCCATGGTGCCCGGACCACTGTTTTTGAAGGGTGATCCATAAGAGTGCACTTCCGCTGTCCAGGTGACTGTCGTCATATCAGGAGATGAGGCATGTGAACCCGCTGCAGGTAGAATTCCTCGCCAACAAAGATCTTTGGCTCCCCTGGCAGAGTTTGGCATTGAGGGTTCCCCCTCGAACTTGGACACAGTCGAAAATACTTCACCCTGCTGGTGAACACTGATTATGAGAGATTTGTTATTTACGCCAACTGGCATTCACTTGTGTCTGGGCAAATGAAGAGGTGAAACAACAGCTCATACAGGGGTGCCTGTTGGTAAAAACGAGGTGATACATCCTATGGTAGCCCGGCATCACCCTGATGCGCATCTTGGAACTCGTCCGGTCGCACAAACTGGCGGACGTGTTAGCCTCCAAAAGGGATGCAGCTCTCAAGTTAGTGAAACTAGAAGAGGTGTGTGCAGTGGGCAAACAGCATGCAGGCAAACCCGGCAAGAAGATGGGCTGGTAGAAGAAAGAAACATGGCCTGGACAGAGTTCTGTGTGCCCACAATGAGGATACGATTTGCCACACGGAGGGGATTATCCAGCAAAAGGACACACATGTGGAAGAATGGGCATCCCCAATAATGTTGCACGTTTCTACAAAGCTTTGGCCCCTGCCACTTACTCGAGAGGGAATCAACACCCCAGAAAGCCGTTCCACACCCACCCATCCTATCAAGAGGATGAGAAAGATATGTTCTTCATTTCAAGTGTACTCAACGTTGGAGGGAAAAATAAGCGCCAGCCTCGTAAAGATTATTGTCACGAGTACTCCGGTGCCCATTGACACTGGATCATCGGGTAATGTTATGGCGGCTACACACTGCAGCCACTTCTGCCACTTCTTGAAACTCACATTCGAATATATGCATCCGGGAGAAAGTCACCCCTGTTTTTGACATCAGTACAACATGAGGGGATGACAATCAAAGCACGTTTTTTCGTATCCAAAGTTAGCGAACAGTCATTGTTAGGTTGCACAGGGACACTAAAACCTGTCAATTTCGTCTTTGGTGTATACATCGAGGATGGCCAGTTGTTGTTGAAAAGATTCCAAAATGTCTTCACTGGAATATGAAAGATGAGGGGGGAGCCAATACGACTCCACATCAACGATACGTTACAACTGGTGGCACTCAAACACAGACGTTTGCCTTTCCACCTGAGAGACAAGGTGGAGAAAGAACTACAATAACCAGTCCAACTGGACATCATTGAACCTGTGGAGGGGGCCCACCCCGTAGGTCTCCCCTATTGTCATTGCTCGTAAACGGAAACAGCCACAATCCATCCGTATCTGTGTGGATATGAGCCTCCCTAACAAGGCAATAAAAAGGGAGCGCCATATGACACCCACCATACATGATATTGTGGCTGACCTTCAGGGTGCAACTTTTTTTTCAAATTAGACCCGAGGGCAGGCAACCACCAACTTTCTCTGCTTCAAGATTATCAAAACATCACAATTTTTACAGCCCATAAAATACTTTACAGGTATAAAAGACTACTAAGCTTTGGGATATCCTCAGCCACATATGTGTTCCCAAATGCAATGAAAGGGGCACTAGCTGGCATTCATGGAGCGCTCAACATCAACATCGACATCCTAGCATTTGCCGTTTGAACTACTAGAATGCTTGAGAGAGTCCTGGAAAGGATTCAGTCACTTGGCTTGACACTCCATGAAGATAAATGTGTGTTCCTGAAATGGAGGATTTAGTTTTTTGGCTTCGTTTTTCAGGAGGGTGGCATATCTGCTGATTCAGCGAAGGTAAAGGACTTCCATGAGGCCAGGTCACCTGACCGTGTGTCTGAAATCCATAGCTTTCTGGGCATGGTCAGATATTATAGCTGATTTATTAAGGACCTCAGTACCATCTCTGAGCCCCTCAGGAATCTGACAACGAAGGACTGTGTATGGCAGTGGACACCTCTGGAGCAAAGCGCATTTGAGGAGATCAAGGCAGCATTGACAGCTGATTCCATTGCCATTTTTCGATCCCAGCTTAAGCACTGAAATAATAGTGGATGCCAGCCCTTTTGACCTGGGGGCCATACTCCCTCAATAGAATCAAAAAGGGGAGGTCCGGCCGGTTACGTACGCCAGCAGAGCGTTATCAGTAACTGAACAGTGCTACTCGATAATTGAGCGCAAAGCAATAGGCCGTACTCT
The DNA here is from genome assembly GCF_040938575.1 of Ambystoma mexicanum. Lineage (NCBI taxonomy): Eukaryota > Metazoa > Chordata > Amphibia > Caudata > Ambystomatidae > Ambystoma > Ambystoma mexicanum. The sequence continues at coordinate 229,843,914 of NC_090921.1, forward strand.
GGGGTTACCGGCACTATCACTTATATATAATAACTAACCAAAAACCCCTTGTTCCCATCATGGCAGTGAAAACCCCTACGCGGATAGAGAAGTGGATTCTGGCGCTCCAAGAATATAATGTGACACTGGCCTATCGACCAGGGAATGACAATGGTGACGACTGCCTCTTGAGACACCCGGAAGTTGGTGCTACAGCACCGACAAGTGATGAAGAAAAGACAGAGGATTTTGGCAGGTTAGTCACTGAAGGGGTCGCTCCCAACTCAATGGCTGTGGAGGAGCTAAGGGTGGAGTCAGAGAAGGACGAATGTTTCAACATTTTGTGTGATGTAGTGACTCAGGGAGAATGGAGAAGAGTGCTGGCGAATCTCGGAAAACAAACACATGATGCAAAGACAGCTCTGGCACATGAAAAGTGAACTCACATTCATGGAAGGAGGTTTCCTATTGCATGCATCGAGGATGGTGGTCCCCGCCTCTCTAGTGTCAAAGGTAATTGAGCTGGTACACCAACGTACTGCAGAAACAAAGTCTTGTTTACTCTTGAAAGTGTGGTTGCCGCCTCTGGAGGAGAAAGTGGAATATTTCGTGAAAGGATGTGTATGTAGCCAAGCGGCCGCCCCAAAACACAGAGAACCTCACATCGAATGCATTGACAGAAGTGAAATTGCATGGGAGAGCATACACATGGACTTTGGTCCACCAACCAGGACTTCCATTTCGTGGTGATGGTGGACCGGTGGTCTCGGTATCTGGAGGTGGAGTTTGTTGCATCAACTTCACTCCATGATGTGATACCAGTCATGGATAAGATCCTGCTTGGGCGGGCTGGTTTAGAGTCAGCGAGCTGTAATAAATCAGTTCAGTGCCTCTGAAACACTAAAACACTAGTCAGCCGCATGGACAATCTACAACAGTCACTTTCACACTCACAGAAATCCCCCCCCCCCTTCACCAGCCCCTTAAGTAGACACACATAGATTGAGGACAATGAACATTGGACATTTTTAAGTGCAGATAGATGGTACGGCCAGCTCTTCTCAGGATGTGACCATGATGGGTGAAGTGCTAGGGTGGAGGCAGAGGAAGTGATGGACAGAGGCAGGTTTGAGGTAAGGGAATGAGGGAACATTTGTAGCTAGCAGGCAGATGAGAGATAGGTTAAAAGGGTAACTCAGAGACGAGGAGGTAGGCTTTTAGTTTGGTTTTGAACAAATCCATGTGGACTGTTACTCGGATGTCTGGGGGAAGAGAAATGCATGCAAGTGGAGCAAGAGGAGGGAAGGAGCGGAGCGAGCGGATGCACAGGGAGGGCGAGGAGCCACAGGGGTAGTCGAGGAGGCTTGTATAGTTGGATAGAGGAGAATAGATTCAGTAGTGCCTTACCGTGGATAGATTTGTGAACCAGGAGAAGAAATGTTGCTGTCTGGAGCTGTTTTGCATTATCAGCCACCCAGCTAGTTACATTGAGGTAGGTGTGAAGGGAGGGAGTTCAAAGCGATTCCTGGTAACAAAGTTAATGATCTTGTTGAGAGGACAGAAAGCATAGTTTTGGCAACCAAGGAGGATGCTGGCACAGTAGTCCAGTTCAGAGAAGACAAGAGTGGTTAAAACATGCTTGGCAGTGTTGAAAGGAAGGAGGTGCCTGATTTTCCTAATATTTAGGCAGTTGAGGTGAGCTGCTGTTCCAGTTTCTGAGATGAAAGTAGAGAAGGTGTGAGAAGGGTCATAGATGACACCCCGATTTTCTAGCTGAAGAAGAGCAGGGGAGAGTGTCAGGTGGGAACTGGATAGAAAGAGGAAGAGATGAGAGAGAGCTTTTGGCAGGGAAGAAGAGCACCTCTTTTTTGGTAGAGGTTTACATCCGAGAGTGTGAAGCCATCCAATATTTAATGGCAGAGAAACAGTTTGAAATTTTGATAGAAAGGTCTGAGGAGAGCTACAGAAAAAAGAAGATGATTTGGGTGTCATCCGCGAAGAGATGGTACGAGAACCCACAGGAGGAGATTAGTGCCCCAAGAGCAGAGGTGTAGAGTGTAAAGAAGAGTGGACCCAAGACAGAACCATGTGGAACACCAACAGTTAGAGGAGTGAGTTGAGAGGTGTTGTTGCTCCAGGAGACAGAAATGGGCGAGGTGCAAGGTAGGATTCAATCCAGGCAAGGGCTTGATCACAAATCCCAAGATGAAAGAGACTATTAAGGAGATTGCATTGATCGACAGTGTCAAAGGCAGCAGTTAGGTCAAGGAGAATTAGGATAGAGGATATGTTGGCGTGTTTAGCAGAGTTGATGAAGTTGGACACATTCATGAGAGCAGTTTCCATGGAGTGACAGGATCGGAATCCTGCTTGTAGGAGGTCTCAAAGGTTGTCTATGTCTAAGAAACACAACTCTTTCAAGCACTTTAGAATAGTAAAGAAGGAGAGTCACAGGGCAAAATAAGGGATAACCGTGGCTGTTTTGAAAGCAGAGGAAAAGCAAGCAGAGTGGAAGGACAGGTTGAGTTCAGCTAGATTAGAGGCCCCTAAAGGTGCAATAGGCTTGACTGCCTGAGGAGCAAGAGGGTCTGGTGGGGCACAAGACGGGTTAGCCTTCATCAGTAGAGATAGCACTTTGTCAGTATTACTGTGACTAAAGTGGGAGATAGAGGCAGAGGGTGATGGTAGAGTAGGAGGAGTGTAAAATGTAAGAGGAGGGAGTGTGAGAAAGGTCAGGAGAGAGTCTCTAACTTTGGAAATGTTTGCAGCAAAGTATTCAGCTAGGTCCTTAGCTGTGAGAGTGGAGTTGATAGTCATGAACCTAGGAGGAGTGAGGAGTGAGTTTAGGGGGCCCAGTAGTCGGCGAGGGTGGTTGGAGTGAGAGTCAATGAGGGTTAGGTAGAATTCCCTTTTTGCTCCATCAAGAGAGGACTTGAGAGAGTTCAGCGCAAAGAGGTAGAGTTGCAGGTACTCATGAGAGTGGTCACACCTCAATTTGCGCAGCAGCCGACGCATATCTGTGCGGAGACAGCGTATGAATGGGGTGACCCATGGCTGAGGATGCTGAGACTTAGAGGTGAAAGTGAGCAGTAGGAAGTGAGAAGAGAATTAGTCATATAGTATGGATTAGAAGCTTGAGAAGGCATCGGGTGTGAAGGAGGGAAGTGAGAACTGTAGGTCAGAGAGAAAACGAGGAATGGCAGAAGGTCTAAATTTCCTTTTGGTAATAGGTGAAGCAAGTGGTGAGGAAAGGTCAGAGGGTGTGAAAGGAGATGGTGGTGGAAACAATTGAGTGATCAGATATGGGTGGTGTGACAGTGGTATTAGTGGCTGAGCGAGAGGTGGGGATGAATAATAGATCCAAAGAGATACCCCCTGTGTGGGGAGGTAGGTTATGGATAGAGTGGATTCTGTGGTCACTAAGAAAAGACTGAAGTTCAGATTTCTGAGAAGTGGTTGGAGAGGCAAGGTTAAAGTCACCCAAGAAAATGAGGTAATGTTTAGTGGAAAGAGTTGCCCAAGAACATCAAGGAATGGTCCAGTGGGACCAGGAGGGTGATAGATGAAGATGATGTAAGGCAGAGCAAGAGTATAGATGGTGAATTCAAAAGAGGTAGGAGAGGATATGGCATTAGAGATTTCTGAGGCATAGAGGCAGGAAGAGAGTAGGTGTCCGATGCATCCATCTCTGCTAGTCAGTCGAAGAGAGTGAATGAAGCATAGTCTGTAGTCAGGTAGGGCCACCAGAGTGGCAGTGTCAGATGTAGAATTCCAGGTCTCAGTGATAGCAAGAAGGTCTAGGGGAGCAGAGCTGAAGTGAAAGTAGCCAGTGATAAAGGAAGTTGTGTTGCATACAGACTGAGCATTCTAGAGCTCAATGTTGGTGAGGTAAGGAAGAGTATATTTATTTATTTTTATTTATTGTATATTTATATGGTGCCTATACAGCCAAGGTGTATCCAGGCGCCACAAGGCGGGGTGGAGGAACAGGAGAAAAAACAAAAATAAAGGTCCTACTAGGCCTTGTGACAAACAGATATTGCAGAATAGGAAGTGCTAAAGGGTGGTGAGGGGCTCGGGGAGGAAGGATGGAGAGGGAAAGGGGGAAGTGCCTGGGGACGCAGGGGCTAGGCAAGTGCTAAGAGACCGAGGAGGGCAAGTGCCAGGGAAACAGGGAAGGCGGCAGACTAGTGCAAGTAGGGTGGATCAAACTCTGTGGGCTAGTTGGGGAAGGGTTCCCAAGGGCAAATGCTGGTTACAAGGGATGTGGGGGGACTGGTCGAGGAGTGCCTGGCCCCAGTTAGACTAATAAGGGACCAGGAACAAGCTGCAAGGCAAAGGCCATCAGCAAGGGAGCGAGAGGGGGCAAGAAAAGGAGAAAAGGAAGGTCTTGAGGAGCTTCCGGAACTTATGGAGATCCGGCTCAAGTCTGATAGGGGCTGGGAGGCCATTCCAGAGGGAGGATCATGCCGGAGAAAGAGATCTACCCCTTTCTGTTTGGAGAAACGTCTGACCTGAGGAGAGTTGGAACTAGAGGAACGAAGGGCTCTAGCAGGGAGCTATTTAGGCAAAGAAAGTTGGATGTAGCGGGGTCCCAGGCCCCAGAAAGCCTTGTGGATGATGCAGAGGGTCTTAAATTTGATCCTCGCAGTAACCGGTAGCCAGTGGAGAGACATTAGGGCTGGAGAGATGAGGTCCCTGGACTTGAGGCCAAGGATATGTCTCGCAGTGCTATTCTGGATTAGGTCAAGAGAGCAAAGGGAGGAAAGAGGCTAGTTGAGGAAGAGGCTGTTCCAATAGGCCAGCCTAGAGAGAGCCAGAGCTCAAGAGACGTTGAGTTTCTGCTGGAAGGTGAGAAAAGGGAGAATGCCTCTGAGAAGGTGAAGTGGATAGTGGGCCTTCTTGGCAAGATCAGCGATATGAGGAGACAGAGGAGTCGCAGATGACACCCATATTTCTTGCCTCACACGAGGGCGAGGGGAGAGGGCCAAAGGAGGGCAGACAGAGAGTAGAAGGAAAGGGTGGGGCAGGGAACCCAATGAGAAGGATCTCAGTCTTACTGGCATTTAAGAAGAGATCATTAGCAGCACACCATGGCTGAATAGCAGTCATACAGTCGGGAATGAGAGAGGAGGGTGAGGAGGAGGAGCATGGGAGCTTAAAGAGAGCTGTGTGTCATCAGCATAACACTGGAAATTAGGAGAGAAGGTGTAGATCAAGTGAGCAAGAGGGGCAAGGTAGAGGTTGAAAAATCAAGACGAGAGGATAGAGCTTTGAGGGATGCCACAAGAAAGAGTGAAATGGAGTAGGGAAAGGGGCCCAGTTGTACCTGGGAAGGTTGATCAGAAAGGAAATAGGTCAACCAGTCCAGTGCCCAGTCCATGATGCAAAGAGTGTCACAGAGACGATTTATGAGGATGGTATGATTGACAGTGTTAAAGCCAGAGGACAGGCTGAGGAGGATGAGAGCAGAGCTAGAGGTCCAATCGAGGTTTGAGAGCAGGTCTTCACAGGTGTTCAGAAGAGCAGTTTTGTCACGTCTCCTGCGACACATCCACATTCATGTCCACGTTCAACCAGAACACCATACAATCCCCATCCATCTGGTTCTACACATATTCCCTGCAGAGTCCACTGCGATCCTCGCACTCACCCACATAGGGCATGACAACAATGTACTGGTTTGGGTAGATTTCTGGCTGGAAGATCCTTGCGCCCCTTTTTTGCATTGGCAGTTGCCATGGCGTTTATCGTATGGACGACGCTTCCGTGTGAGCACACCAGGTGCCGCCGCGTCCCACGTGACCAAACACTCAGTGCTGGTACCATCGACAACACGAGTCACGTGACACGGCTCTTACGTTCCCTGTGATCCACGTCATGTCATGTGACTACCTGATGCAGATAAATGGAACGGGGTAACACGGAAGCAAAGCTTCTCAGCTGCTTGTTTCTCAATTACTGTCGGCGCCTGATTATCATTTGGATCTTATTGTTACTATGACCTCGGAACGTTATCACAGACTTCTTTTGCTTTTTCCCTTGGAACAAGAATTACTCTGGATTTGGTACGACCTCGGAACGCTATTTCGGATTGCTTTGCCTTTTGGTGTTCAACTTCTCTTGCTGCTACGAACTCAGAGAACAACAATATTGACTTTAGCTTCACTGGTTTTCGACCTCAGAACTGTTTCTCTGGACTGCCTTAGGATCGCCCTGTGCACTGGATTCTTGGCTCAGGTGTGGTGATTCCATCAGAGTGCTGCCAAATCCCTGCCAGTCTCCTGTTGCCATTTGACCCCATCTTGTTCCCTTTACCTGTCAAGGCATTATTGTCACCACACATAGGTAAACCCATTTTTTGATATCACTGTTCATTACATCACTGTTCATTACTGCTGTATCCATAACAATCCATTGTATTGCAGTGGTCAAGGGGTCCTTCTGGTGTTCCTGGTTCCTGGCTGACGGCACTCTACACCTGTGGCCTCAAAGATTGCAAGGGTAGTGGATTTATTCCTGCCCGTGCGGTACTTGGGGACGGAGGTATCATTAATGTACACGACCATCAAGCCCAGAACAAGTTTCCGTGCCTCTGGCGGCTCTAAAGCCAGACTGATGGTTGTGGAGACTGCCAACAGATTCAGTGTGATGGATTAGTTGGGAGATGACCAACTTCTCCAAGAGTTTGCCCAGGAAAGGAGTGGTGGAAATAGGGTGGAAGTTAGCCGGTCAGGAAGGGTCTGCAAATGGCTTGTTTAGGAGGGGGTGCACAAGGGAGTGTTTGCGGGGTGGAGGGAAGGAGCCAGTGGCAAAGGAGTGTTTGCAGAACTCAGCCAAGGAAGGAACAAGGGAGGTAAAGTTGTCCTTGATAGTTCTGGAGGAGCAGGGGAGCACCTGTTTGGAGGGGACTTTCATAGAGCAGACTGTCTTGGTGACCTCCATAAGTGCTTTCGGTGAGTAGCAGAGAGTAGGGGGAGAAGGGATGGGGCCCAAGGAAGGCCTGAGAGTAGGAGGTGGAGGTAGAAAGGGAGTGGGGGAGAGTGAGGACAGGATAATCTGGGTTTTGGATATGAAATGGGAGGCCAAGGCCATGCAGAGGGCATGGGAAGGAAGAGGAGAGGTGGAGACTGCAGAAGGACTGGCACGTTCCGCCGTGTTGTTGGTTGCCCCAGAAATGAAAGCTTAAATATGGGCCCTCTTCTTGGAGTGGATGGAGGATCTGTATTGTCTTTGGAGCAGGCAATAGGCTAATTTGTCAGAGGATGTGCTAGAAGCCAGCCACTTCCGTTCAGCGACTTTGCACTTGCTTTTCAGCGAGGCACGGTCAGAATCATACCAGCTGTTCCACTTGGAAGCTGGCTTCATACGGATCCTCATGGCAGGGACAAGGGTGTCAAGGGTGTTAGAGATGGAGAGGTGAAGGTTAGCAAGGAATGAGTCAGTGGGTGTGTCCGTAGCAGCAAAGGCAGATACTGACACTTGCTTCGAATGATAGAGAAAGAGACTGGCAGTGTAGGAGGAGTCTTAGTAGGGGAGCCCATGAGCTCTAGGTGGGAGAAGAGGAGAAAATGGTCCGATCAAGAGAGAAGTGTAGTGAGAGAGTTAGAGAAAGGGAAATGAATGTCTGCTGAGATGAGCGCATCCATTGTGTGCCCGGCTGAGTGGGTCGGACCGGAAGGAAGAATGTTCAGGGAAAGAGAATCACAGATGTTGCAAAGGTGTAGGGTGGCCGTGGTGTCAGGAGAGTCAAGATGAATATTGAAGTCTCCAAGGAGGTGAGGTTTAGAGGTAGAGTTCAGGAGAGAGGAGGTAAGTTTGACCCACTCTGAAAGGAAGAGGGAAGTTGGTTCAGGGGGCTTGTAAATAGTGGCGAGAGTGAGTGAGAGGGTAGGAGAGATACAAAGCTTGCAGACAAGGCATTCACAGGAGGAATTGGATTGAGTGGGTATGATGGAAGCAGGGACCCATTGACAGATAAGGGCCACTGCACCATCAGACCAGTTAGACCTGAGCATTGAGAGGATCTTGTAGCCCTCGGGAAGGAGAGTGTCAAAAGCAGTGGCAGAGCTGGCATTGAACCACGTCTCCGTGTGGGCGAGGACGTCGAGGTCAAAATATTCAAGGAGTTGACGGATGTCAGAGGCATATTTTACAGCAGAGCGAGAATTAAGGGTAGCTAAATAAAGTTGGTTGCCGCCTTGGGGGTGTACAGGGATGGGGTACACCGGTTGGTAGGGGCAAAGAGGCCAGAGGGGTGGCAGGTGGAGGAGTAGCAGGAGACGGTATTAAGTTAATGAGAAAAATGTAGTCTGAGAGAAAAAGAGGCGAGGTGGATAGGTGTTAGAAGAGCTATGGTTAGCTTGCCAGGTTTGTATTTTGGAAGGAGGTGGAAGAAAGATGGAGTAGTGGGAGTTTTGAGTTGTGAGTTTTATAATAGAGATAAGAAAGGAGGAAGTTGTAGCATGATTGGGGAAAGCCTAAAGAGAGGAGTAGCAGCAGGAGGAGCAGGAGTGAATGCATCATAGGTGGGTAGCACATTTTGGAGCGACAATACAATAATTAGCAAGCCAGGGGTACTCACAGGTGCAGGTGTATGCAGTTGTTTTAGTGGAGTTTTGGAGTTAGATTAGAATGTTGTTTGTGTGCTGTATACAATGCATTTTTGTGGTAATCTTGTGGCAAACGGGCTAAGAGGCAACACAGAATGAAATAAAGCAGGATATAGTGGCAACCCTTAGCTCTGTCTTCCCTTTGCTCTGGACACCAGGGCGAATGGACACACAAAAAGACAGTACCTTTTTTCACTCTTTCTGCAAATGATCTTGCTTGCTACTTTGCTTCTAAAATTACAACCATTTGCAGTACCCCTGCTACTTACCTTCTATCCCCTCCTCTCACTCACTTTATTGTTCTACCACTCCTCTCCCGCTATTATGTCTTCCATTGCACCCACCCACCCTGATGGGATTCTTGCCTTACTCCTCATGGCTCCTCATGGCTAACCCTTGCTGTGCCGCCACTGGCCCACTGTCCATGCACATAGTGAAGCACATAGCTCACAGTGCTGCTCTATATCTTACTTGCCTCTTCAATTCCTCTCTTGATAATGCTACCTTTCCCTCATCCTATATGTCAGCTACTGTCATCCCTCTCCTTAAGAAACCTGGTCTCGATCCTAACTGTCCTGCCAACTTTCATCCAGTCTCTCTTCTACCACACTATTCCAAAATCCCAGAGCAAGTAGTAGTCAATCGACTCGCTGAGTTCCTTGATACAACCTTCGGGACCCTCTTCAATTTGGCTTCCAACCTCTGCATTCTTCCGCACGTCATGCAAAACTTTAATCTATTTTTATTCCTCTTGACCTCTCTGCTGCCTTTGTTTCTGTCGACCATTCTGACCATCTCTCTACATTATCTCTCTTTGGAATCAGAGATAATACCCTTGCTTGGACTGCTTGATACCTTGCCCGTAGTTACTTCCAGGTGTTCTGGAACAGCCTTACCTCCTCAATCACCCCCTACTTTTGGATTTCCCCAAGGGTCTGTCCTTGGACCACTTCTCTTAACTCTCTATACTTCAACTCTTGGTGCCCTCATCTACTGTTGCAGCTTCTCTACCAACTCTTCGCAGATGACACTCAATTCTTCTTCCCCTTTCCCTCCTTATCCAATGAGCTGTTGTCAAACATTTCAAACTGTCTCCCCACCATTAAATATTGAATGCCGTCTCACTCGCTCATGCTCAAACACACCAAGACTGAGGTACTCTACTTCCCAACAAAACAGACTATCTCTCCCTCCCCCCCTCGTCTTCTCTTCTCTCCTGACTACCTTCCTTACTCGGCTTCTGCTTGTAACCTTGGTGTCATCTTCAACCCATCTCACAACTTCTCGCTCGTCATCTCCAAATCTGCCACTGCTACCAGACTGAACTTCTTCAATATTAGAAAAATCCATCATCTTCTTCCTTTCAATACTGCTAACAGCTAATCTCTCCCTTAGTCTTTTCTAGATCTGACTACTGAGCCAAACTTCTCTATGGCCTTCCCAAATTATGCTTTTTCATCTCTGGATAAAGTCCTGAACGTCATCGTCTGCACGCTTTTCAACCTTTCTCGCTTTACCTCTACCTCCTCTGCCTGTCGCTAGACTGGCTGACTATGAAACAAAAAGCCAGGTATAAACGTCTTCTCTTCATCTTTAAAACTATCCATGGACTTGCCCCACCCTGCTTATCTGCTCATCTCACTCGCTACTCTCCATCTCAGTCATTATAATCATCCACGCCTTGCCTCCTTGCCAATACTCGAGCCCCCTGCGCTCCCACTCATTTCAACTCTCCCCCTCTCCTCCCGCCCCTGCTCTGGAATGCTCTTCCTCTCTCAATCTCTCTGTGTACGGCTCCAACTCTACCACTATTTAACTCCAACCACAAAGTCTATGTTACTCCGTCACCTTGCTTCCTCTCTATGCCTACGCTCACATACAACCCTACAGCACTTTTTCATCACTCCTCCATACTTAATTCAGCACTTCCTCCACCATCCCGTTCCTATGCTATTCTCTGCTTTCTTCGTCCCTGGTTTATTTTTCCACCTTTCCCGGCAACATCTGGTGTTCAAGTTGTAGGGCCTCATTACATGGTAGGTGGTAAACCATGGCGCTATTAGCGCCATGGTTCATGCCGGTAATTTACTGGTACCGCCTTGGAGGAAAGGGGAATTACAGCCCTATTCCAAGGTTGGGAAGGCGGTAATTCCTCCTTCCTCCATTGCCATTCCCCATTCCCATTTTTGCCCCATAGGGCATAATGGAAATGGGTAAGGTGCTAATTACGGTACCGCAAATTGCGGTACTGTAATTAGCACCCCGGTCCCTTTGCGGGTTCGTTTTTTAACGCCTGCTAAAAGCAGGCGTTAATGTACCAACCCGCAAAGGGACCTCGTAGTAAGGCGGTAAGGGTTTACCGGTACCGGTAAAATACCGGTACCGGTAAACCCTTACCGCCTACCGTGTAATGAGGCCCATAGTCTCTCACCCCATTGTCAAGGAAACTTTTCCTCCACTCTGTTATTCATGTTACATTTTGTAAGCGTTTTTGTGCCAAAAATTAATTGCTTTCCTGTGGTTTCTACAAATAAATACAAATTTAAAAATGTACCTTCTACTCTGAAGCTCACTCTTCTGACTTTGGAATCTCTTGCTCCTTTTGTTTAATATTTACATAAGCCTACAACTTAACCTCACTAATGGACTCGTTGGGCGGTGCGGTAAAAAGCATCTGTAATGCAGCAGCAAAACCATTACTGTGGCATTACCACACCGCCCATCTGCGAGTTTGGGGGAGAGGTGGAGGATTCACCTCCAACTAAGAGCTGGAGGTAAATCCACCACCTTTCCGCCCTAAAATGGCAAATCAGCAGACTTACCGCCTGCGACAATTCTGACGAATTCCCCATGGAGTTCTATAGACTCCAATTAATGGGGGCTAACACGGCCTACATCCACTTGTGATCCGGCGGTAATTCCAAGTGGCGGTAACAGTAATTCCGTTTGGTGGTATCTCAGCAAATTTACCACCGAGATACCATACCACCAAACTCGTAACAAGACCCTTTTAAGTCTTTTGGTGTAAGCACATTTAATTATGCAGACAGTACACAATTTATCTTTGATGTGAGTCCAGACATTTTGAGACTGATGCACTGGCAGGTCCCCTTCGCCCTGCAGGGTGAGTATAAAACCTTGGCGTCCTTCTGGATGTCAATTTCTCTTTAACCCCAGTTCATGCTGTGGAATCGTCTTTGTTGGGCACAATCTCATTCATATTTTGCTGTCTATTTTAGATTAATCCAACAGCATATATTTGGGTCTTTGCAAGAATTTAATAAGGCGATTACATCTTCAGAATTCTGCTTCCTACCTGCTGGTAGGGCCCATTACAGAGCGATAGAGGAAACCGGAAGAAAAAAGAGATTGTAGCACAAATACTGCAGCTGTGAAGAGTACCAGAGCCTCGTTAAAGTGGAGCAGAGGACTGAGTGTTGGTGCCCGAAACACACTAAAAGGAGAGGCAAGAGGGCATGTCCCACATATGCACCTAGGCACATTTCATCAATTTCACTGCTGCACAGCAAGGTTCTTCCTTGCCTCCCTTTCTTCAGTCATTCTGGGCCTACACACTGCTGCTGTGTGATTGGGGAATGTGAGGCAACCCCAGAAAGAAGAGTGCAGTGTCCACAGATGAACCAGATCCCAGCGAATTCAGCTCCAATCAGATACAACTCTTAGACCGCCCTCCCCCGTCAGTGCCCATAAGAAGCAGTAACAAGAACAGGTACAGGTGCAAGTACTCCCGTAGGTACTCAAGGACATTTTCCTCTCGGGCAATGGCTACGGCAGGAAAATTTCAACCCTAGGCTTTTGCAATGCCCGAAGTCTACAGCACTTTTGAGGACTATCTCCCTCCACCCAGCAGTACTAGGAGTGGTCACGCAAGTTCTAGGGTGTTCAACCACCTATACCATAGCAGTCCTCCATGAATATACTACACGTTATCCTTGGTTTGGTATGCAGCGTGTTATCCTGTTTGTAAATGAACATTGGCACTGCCCGTGTACTGGTAAAGGAGAAGGATTTTGGGCTGTGCCCACCCAAGATTCTGTGCATTCCCTGGGCATTCTGGGGATTAGCAGCATAGTGCCGGACTCATTCAGATGCAGGGCAGGGCCTCCTTGTCCAGTGTGGCCGGCAAGGACCCTGTATGAGCTGCTCAGAGCCCTGGCCAGGTCCCTTTCATATCAGAAATATATGTAGATGAATATAATAAAAAGGAAGGCGCGGATAAAGGGACGTCATTTCACACTTGTGAACACCATAAGTTCCAGCCACTCCAGAAACAAAGAGGCACATAGCACTGGCCACAGCCCAGGAGCTTCAATTAAATAAATAAAAAAAAAAACATCTTTTTTATAAGAAAAATATTTTTTAGGCATAGCAAGGGATACCAGAGGGGTAGCAAGGGATACCACAGGGGTCGCAGTTGCGACCCCCTGGTGACCCTCAAATGACGTCGAAGCAGTTTATTTTCTACATACTTTTTATTTATTTTTTATTTCTGTATTTATGGATCTAATTTATTTCAATACTTTGCCACACAATAATTTTAAATACAGTAAAAATTCCAACATAATACAGGGGAAACATTAAAATACCTGCACAGAGGAAGACAAAAATTTTTTTCAATACTAGATGCACAGTACATAATGTATAAAATATATCAGAAAGTATGCAAGAAAAAAAGAGTGAGATAGCTAAATAAAATCCCTTGTTCATCAGCAAATTAAAAACCTTCAAAAGCCCATTGAACTTCTATAGTCGGCCCTCCACTGACGGTGAAGTGCTATCCTTCTCTGGAATATCCACTTTCTTGACCCCATGAGGCTAATTTGAAGATAATCTCCAGTAGTTTTGTTAATGCGTATACCAATCTAAATTCTTCTCCCTGGCATAGAATGGCCCACCATTCGTCAGCATTTCTTGCCCAAAAGACACACACCAATCTACCCAGATAAGTTGTTCTTAAATCTTTCAAGAACGGGCAAAAGAGGATCAGGTGCATAAGCGTTTGCTTGACCTGTTGCATAGTCTGCATACTTCCGTCCCACTCTTCACCTGACCACGAAAATTCAGAACCCTTTCTGGTGTGAAACAGGTCCAACCTGAATCTCATAAAGAGAGTTCAGTGAAACGGCTAGGAAATGTCACCAGATACTTAGGCAATGTTAATCATAAAACAGTCCATCGGTGCCCCTCTGCGAGAACGAACACGGCTAAATGTCCTATTCTTTGGGAAGGTACCCACTCGAGAGTCCGCAGCCACACTTTAGGTCACTGTACCTTTCACAGAATTATGCATTTGCATAACAGTCTTGTCCCGCCCACATGGGCAATCCAGTACCGAAATGCTTTGGCAATTCTCTTCTGAACAAGAGTACCAACAGCATCCCCAGGCACCTGTTTCAGGCAATTCCTACATTCCCACGAATGGGGACTAAACAGCCGGGCACTAGACAAGCTGCTCCGCAGGTGGGGGAAGCCCAAGATAGACTCACATTCAAAAACATAAAATGCGATCAGTTTGCTTCAAGATACCCAAAGACATACTCCCTGGGAGACACATTCTCAGTGGATAAAGGATATCAACAAAGCACTAATCCCTGTTAGGTCCTTCCCGCCGAAAGTGGGTGACACTCCAATTTCCTGGCTCCTATTCGCCGATGATTTGATGCTGATTGATCTTACCCCCATCGGCCTGTAACGCAAATTAGCTGCCCTACAGATTTATGCTGATCAAAACCTCCTTAAAATTAACATGCAAAAATCTAACACATTGACCATTGCCAACATTTTTAAAAAACAGCAAGCTCCAATACAAGTGGTCACTAGAAGGATTGTTCCGTCTGAACGTTAATGAATATAAATATCTGGGCCAAAATGTAAACAACAACCTAAGAGATCTACCATACAAAAATGGAATTAGATACAAGATGCAAACTCTAACATCACTAGCAAAGTTAATTCAGAATAAATATGGCAAATTTTCATGCAAACCAATAATTATGTTTCACAGACAGAAAGTGGTTCCGAACATCACCTATGGAGCCCACACAAAATCAGTCACAAATCAACCTAACTGGAGCATCTTAGAGGGCATATATTGGAAAGCGCTACTGGCTCTACCAAAAGGTTTCCCGATACAGATTGTAAGATTTTAATTGGGAATACTAGCTCTCCAATCAATGGTCGAATGGCAATCATTAATGCTTTATAGAAAAGGCTTACTAGCTCACTTGGAGGAGTCATCGCAGCTCTCAATTCTTGCCAAAGCCCTTATATCCAAGCAAAATTCATCACTAGTTAAATGGAAACAGTATTGTGAGAACTTGATGAAAAAAAAGGCAATATTGATTTACCAATACTACTTGATAGACCATAAGCTGCTAAGAGAAAATTCAAAGAAACAGAATGGATAGGTGTGTGGGAGTCATGTTTAACCTATAAAGCCTTCCAAGCTGGTATGTTCATTATGTAATGTTAGGACCAAATCCCTACCTATCTATTAAAATTACCAGATCTCAATTACAGAGCCCACTTAATGAGGTTCCGCTTTAATCTTTGCCCAACTAATGAAGTCCTAACTTCTCACAACATTTTGCCACCAACTGAAGTAAAGTGCAGATTTTGCTTGGCTCATTCTAGCAAGGAATCATTAGAGCATTTATTAACTAACTACCAAGCTCTGAAAAAGCAAAGAAAGGAAAGCGTTTTTAAACATGCAGGCTATTTTAAAACATTATCAAGTAAAGACATGTGGCCCATGATCTTTAACTCAAACTCTATGTCCTTAAATTTTGCAACTATTCAATTCTTACTAGCCCTAAAGCTTGACTCTAGTTATCTACCAACATGATAAAGGTTGAACAGAATCCCTTCTTCCTTCTCTTTTTCTTTCTCTTTCTCTTTTGGTCCTTTGTTTTCTCTTTCCTCTTTCTGCCGTCAATACATGATAAACGGCAATTTGTTCTAGGTCTCACTCAAATAATGAATGACATAATTATTCTTTTTCTTTCTTTTTTTTTGGACAACTTGAACCATCATGAAATGAAATAGAAATCTTTTGACTACTTGTTTGAAATAAGAGCATGAGTTTCTGGGCTGAAAACCCACATGATTTTAAAATAATGCAAATCCATACTTCAATCATGATCTAAGAAAAACTTATGTAAGGATGTATGTCAACCAAAGACGCACGTAAAAAAAAAAAACAATAAAAGAACCTCGAAAGCAATGACACTGCATAGCTTTTCTAAGAGGTAGGCAGACACAGCTCCCGGATCAGAATGGTTGCACGAGGTGGGCAGAGGGTCTGGTATGCACTTTCACCAACCCCCGGCATTCATAGGGTGGACAACCAGGCACAGTGAAGGTTGGGACTTGGGGCCGGGTCAGGGTCACGATGGGTGAATGGGCACGTTGGCAGCACTGGCACCTGTGCAATGTGCATTAGTACGCCACCAAGCACCACAAGTGCCCCCTTGACCGATCCGATCGTCAACTCCATGGTATGAATGCTGCAGTGCAGTGCAGTGCAGGGTGACGACCATGACGCAGGAGTCAGGACAGGTGAGGAGGACCCCCTGGACCGAGGTGCCGTGCCGACTACACTGTCAACCAAGTAAGTAGAAGTACCAGTGCGCAAACCCATGTTAAAGGTGCTTACTTACTTGCAGAACACACATGCTGAAAAGCTGCATTGAAGGGCTATGTGGCGACTCAAGAATGGGTTCCACATCAAGCCCCAAGCAGACTATGCAAATCAACAAAGCCAGAGTCAGTGCCTGCGAGATATCTCAGCAAGATTGGGGGTGGGGGAATGGGGTGTGGTTGCTGAAGTTGGCAGTGTGTCGGTGACGAGCAACGCCGCCGCCAGCGAGACGAGGCCCAGTGCCAGGCTCAGCGCCGTCACCCGGCCCCGGGGCTCCATGGCTGGGGGCGCAGGGCATCAGGGGCTGAGAGCGGAACTACTGTGGGGGGCAGTGGCCAGCAGGGAGCCTACGGCCCCCCCTGCAGACTGCAGTCCTCACTCAGTGTGTGTGGCTCTACCGCTTACTTCCCAGGAGCGGGCGCTACAGGTCCGACTAAACCACAGTACTTCCATATGTGGCTCAAAGGCTCTGTCAACCTGTGGTAACATAATATTGCCTGAGCTTTACAAAATGTCATGTCATGTAATGAGGGTCCGTCTGAAGTCTCCCAAAAAGTGCAACTCTTGGTACGACTCCGATCTGGCAGGCCTAAAACGCAAGTGTAGGGCAGCTGAGCGGAAATGGAATTTGTCGGACGAACCCTCTGACAAACTGGCCTGCCGCCTCCTTCAAAGGTGATATCGACTCTGTATCCGCACCAAGAAAAGAGCCTTTATTCAAGCCTGCATCTCTGTGGTATCAAGCAACACCGCCAACCTTTTCAGTCTGTAAGGAAATGACCAATTCCGAAGCAGCCTTTTCTTCTGTCACACCCACCCAACCTTTGCTCGGCCCTGGCTGCACACTTCATCACAAAAACCGAAGACATCCTTTCCTCCCTCCCTTCCACACCACACCATACACCTACACTGGAGCCTCTTTTGCTCCCCCCCACCACTTCCCCTCTCTTCCCTCTCACCCGTCTCACTTGCTGAGGTTACCAGACAAGTCCGGTCCATGAAGGCCTCATCCAAACAGGTCGCCCCTGCCCCTCCAAAACCATTAAGGACGACATTGACTCCCTCGCCCGAGCCTTGGCTGATCTCTGCAATCTCTCCTTTTCCACTGGAGTTTTCCCAATGGCTTTTAAGCACTCCCTTGTGCACCCTCTGCTCAAGAAACCCTCTGTCGACCCCTCAATTCTGGCAAACTACCGCCCGATCTCTATCACTCCTTTCCTGGGCAAACCCCTGGAGAAGTTGGCTATCTCTCAGCTGACCCTCCACACTGAATCTTTTGGGTGCTTCCACGACCATCAGTCTGTTTTAGAGTATCCAGAGCACGGAAACTGCTCTTCTGAACACCTGTGAAGAACTGCTCTCAAACTTGATACCAACACTCCCTCTGTCCTCATTTTTCTTGACCTCTCCTCTGCCTTTGACACAGTTAACCACAACATCCTGATTGCACGGCTCTGTGACACCCTGGGAATCACAGTTCAGGTTCTGGTGTGCTTAACCTCCTTTCTCTCCGACGCCCATCCCAGGTGGAACTCGGAGCCTTTCTCTCAACTATCGCTCTCTCAACCTGTGGCATACCCCAGGGATCCAACTTATCCCATGGTTCTTCAACGTCGATATGGCTGCCTTGGCACGTGTGATTGCCACTTTCACCTCTAACTTCCAGTGCTACGCGTGTGACACACAACTATCTTTCAGGCTACCCTCAGTCGCCTCCTCCTCCTCACTCCTATCCGACTGTCTGTCCGCTACTAAGTCACCCCTGCTCCCGCCTTCCTACTTTCACTCTGGCCGGCCTCCCTTGGCCCTGAGCCTGCACTTACCTGCAAGGCTAAAAACCTTGGAGTGATCTTCAACTCCACTCTGTCCATCTTCTCTCACATTTCTGACGTCGCTAAAAAGTCTAACTATCAGCTAGACCTCCTCAGAGGTACTCTACATTTTCTCACTTTCCCCCAGCTGCTCTCTGTCTCCAGAGCCCTGGTTCTCTCTAGGTTGGACTACTGCAACAGCCTCTTCCTCAACCTCCCTGCTTCTGCCCTGCACCCTCTGCAACTCATCCAGAACAGAAGCGCAAGACTTACTCTTGGCCACAAGACCAGCGACTGCATCTCTCTGGCACTGAAATCCCTTCACTGGCTCTCTGTGGCTGCAAGGATCAAGTTGAAGACCCTCTGCATTGTCCACAAGGCTTTCTGGAGCCTTGAACCTACCTATCTGCAACGTTGCCTACCTAAATATTGTTCCTCCCGAGTCCGCAACTCATCTACCTCCAACCTTCTACGAATGAGCCGGTTCTCCAAGCAGAGATTTGGATGGAGATACTTATCCTCAGCAGGGGCCTCCCTCTGGAATAGCCCCCCTGCCACCCTCCGTCTTGAGCGTGATCTCCTTAATTTCCGGAAACTCCTTAAGACCTTCCTTTTCTCCTCTTCCTTCTCTCTCCCTCTCTCCCTCCTTTTCTCTACAGCTTGCTGACTGGCCGCCTGGTGTACCTCAAAGTCTCACAGGTCCCTGGCACCCCACCAGTCCTCTCTTGCACTTGCCTCAGCGCCCTGCACTCACCCCACCCTCAATGCACTTGAGAAAGGACCCAAGAGAGTGGTTCTCTCTGCACTTACCCTAGTATCCACCTACTGGGTGTACTTGCCCCCCCCTGGAACTGTCTGTGCACTTCCACGATCCGAATGCACCATGTTTGAAGATTGTCTGTCTGTTCTCCCCTGTCTACCTCCCTAAATTACACTTGGTAAAACTGCAGAATCGTCGGGAGGCCTATTTGCTGTGTCTCAACTGTTAATTGTGTTATTTGCACTTACTTTGCCTGTGAAGACTATTATCGTCTCAGAATTTCAAGGGCTCTGAACGACTGAGGTTTTGTCCCCATGTTTCCACCCTCCTTGAGCGCTTTGAAGAACTTGCCTTGTGTTAATCAAGCCTTACCATACAACTTTGTACTTGTAGTGGCTGCAAATGTTTTTTCAAAGCAGTCTTCTGAGAGTTATTCACTTAATTTGAGCTGTACGTGCTACTGATATAATAAGAATGTCTTACCAGAGCTGCCCACAGCCACTCAATTTATAAGCACTATGGTGTCCTTCACTGAAGTCCTGTTAAAACAAGCCTCGGCAAAGCCAACAGTTTTGACTTGTATATAGGTACTAGGCATTTGCCAGGCACTGCAGTTATATGCCCAGGTAGACGCACCATTTGCACCTGCTACCATCAATGGCCAGTTTATACCACTACAGCAGTGCCTGGCAAATGCCTTTCCCATGTCTCCAAAAAGGCCCAAACCATTGGCATTGCCAATGCTTGTTTCTTTTGTTTTCGTGGTATGGTGCCAAATCTGTCAGGGCACCTGGAGCTGCTGTTTTGAGCTGCCCCAGACTCGTTTGTTGATTTCTTTTTATGCATGCTGGCCTAGAAGTCACCCCCTCCTGCAGGGCAATACACATTTCGTGAACACAAGGCTGTGGGGGGGCGGGGGTTGGTGGAAGACGGTTGATTGAGAACGGTTAGAATCTGGAGTGGGGGCGGCAATCTGACAGTTTGCCTAGGGTGGCAAAATTCCTTGCACCGGCCCTGCCTAAAGGCAGGGAGACACTACACATTGGTTTACCCCTAAACCTGGTCCAAGCTGTTGTGAAATAGAGTGCCTGATATGGAAGCCCCCTTCAAAGTTTAGGCAAAGGGTATAGGGCCCACCCCTAGACTGGAAACGCCAAATGTTTCATATACATATTTTGACAACAAAAGTTGAAAGACCTTGTCAGACCAGTTTCTGGAAATGACTGCAGCTTCACTTCCACATATCTCCGGACCACCCATGCCGCAGTCATTGGGGTGCTATTTGCCAATGATATCCCAGTCAAGATGAGGCAGAGAGCAAGTGGAAACATTGCTTTTCGTTAGCCATCAAGCAGCCATGCCAATCTTTTTGTCGTAGACCCCAATGGCTAAATACAGTGGCAATGTTGTGGATACTTGTGCATTTCCACACTGCTGCACATCTGTCCATGCCCTATGTGGGGCTCATCTGTGCCCTGTGTTTCTCTAAGGCACTCCAAACCTGTAATAGGCAAGCACCTTCGTCAGCTATAGACCCACCATATCTAGTAGAACATTTGAAAGGCACCCACACAATCCAGACAACAGCCAGGAAGCACCAAAGGGTGATCTGGTTCTCTGTGTTGTGTTACCTAAGCATCACCACTCACTTATTCAAACACTTGGCAGTCTTTTAAGTATGCAAAAAACAAGGGGGGTCCTGGGAGTCTCTCTGCCAGATATTAGTCCGGGTTGTGAGATTCTTACCCAGATTCTGTAGCTCACTATCTTTCACAGAGGAGAAACATCCCAATCATATCAGTGTTTGTCCTGCAGAGGGGCAGTCCAGCACCGAAATGCTAGGCAATTCTCCTCTGAACAAGAGTACCAACAGCATACCCAGACACGTGTTTCGGTCAGGTTGAACCTCATCAACAGGGTGGAGTTGTGTCTCTCTAAGAAGGATATTTCTCCTTTGTGAAAGATAGTGAGCTAAAGAATCTGGGTAAGACTCTCACAACCAGGACTAATGTCTGGCAGAGAGACTCCCAGGACCCCCCTTGTGTTTTGCATATTTTAAGTAACTTTGCATCTCACCCTAAGTTACTAGGGGAATCCCGACGTGGATCCCTTGCTCACTATTCTTAGAGAGACACAGCTCCACCCTATTTATGAGGTCGAACCAGACCGAAACACGTGTCTGGGGTTGCCGTTGGTACTCTTGTTTATATGAAAATTGCCTTGCATTTCGGTGATGGACTGCCCCTGAGCAGGACAAAGACTGAAATATTTTGGATATTTCTCCTGTGTGAAAGATAGTGAGCTAAAGAATCTGGGTAAGGCTCTTACAACCAGGCCTAATGTCTGGCAAAGGGACTCCTAGGACCTACATTGTTATTTGCTGAGTCTTTTAAGTATCACAATACCTATTACAAACCAGTTTTCTTGAAAGAAGTGTCACAGGTCAATTTTGCATATATGTACATTTTCACTGGTTTGCACAATGCACGGAGACTGCAAGGCAAAACAGGTAAACCATAGTGCATGGCACATAACACCAAATAAGGGCACATTACTCACAGTAGTGTCAACTGTACTCCTGATCCATAATCCCCTTTCCTATTTAGTTTTCAGATTCCGTCTCTGGGAAGGGACTGGTGCACGCTACACTGTGGCGTGAATTTCACAACAATACCATGGCACATGCAGAGGATTCACATGTGCTTACCGGTCCCTCCTGTATGCTCCAGCAGCACCAACCCACATTCCATTATTATATATTTAAAAAAGCAGGAGGACTCTCATTACTGGGGATGAATGGTGGGACCTATAAAGAAATGCGTTTACAGTCTGTTGCCTGTAATCTACTGATCGTTGCCACAGAACACCACAAATGGAAGTTGGAGGACTGCCGCAGTAGCACTGGGCAAGGCCGCACACCGCGCGGAAGAGAGAAGAGGCTGGTTGAGAGATTTGAGAAGGTAAGTGCATGTTTGTGCTATTGTGTGTACAGGTGTTTTGTGACAGGTGAGAAGTGTGGTGGGTGAGCGACTTAAGTGGTGAGGTGTGCAGTGTATGTGGCGGGGAGTGAGAGGGGAAAGTGGGTGAAGGTAAAATGAAATCCCTCCAATGTAGGGTTGGTCAGGGGATTTGAGGGGTAGCGGGGGGAGTAAAACGCCCCGAAATTGCAATGTTTCCGCAAGTGGAAGGCCACACCAAATCGGCCTAATCAACGGTTTAGACATAGAACCAAGAAATGGGGACTAGGCATAGTACATTATCTAAAGTGAGTACCTACACCCTGACCCATCACTCACTCACTTTTGACCGGCGTGGTAGCAGTGGGTAAAAAAGAGCACAGTAGCCAAACATATTTTTCAAGACACACTGGCTCAACTATGAATCCGAGTCCTAAACGCACGTGGCATTGCTCAGTGTTCTGCTTTGCAAATACCTTCCAAGGGAACATGGCCTTGAAAACCTACCCAGGATGCTCTAGTCCTTAAACAGTGCGAGAGCATATCTTTTGGCATTGGGAAGCCAGGAATGAGTAACATTCAACAATACATGATACTTTCCCTCGTGCTATGTTGGTTTTAGAAACATTTTTCCCTGCATTTTGATAGACCAGGGTTAGAAACAGCCTTCTGGTAGAACACGTCTCTTGTATAAGCTGTGTAAGAAAGGCATGGTTATCAGAAGTACGACAGACACAAGAAGTACAATCCAAGAGTGTTTATTAAACAGTATATGGGTGAGAAAAGCGCCTAATCTAAACCTAAATCTAAGATGAGAGCAAGCTACGACCATCAAAGTAAAGGAAAAGCTGTCCTAGTGGTGCTGTGTAAAATAAAAATGACCTATACTAATAAACCTATTGCCACATCCTTACTCTATATAACAAAAAGGTGTGGGACAATGATATGTATAACAAAGGAGTGTAGTGCAAACTGAAATGTCCAAAAGGGTTTTGGTAGTTCAAGACTGCTGAACTAGTGCACTCCATTACCCATGTTACATCACGGGACAAGGCGGAACAGTGGCATGACTGTGAGCACCCCTTGAGTCTATAGGCATCAGGAAGCAGTCTCTTCAGAAAAGGCAGGATCCCTCGAATCAATGTCTTTGGCTTGGCCTCACAATACGTTTCCCAAGCTCTCACCATGCAGGATTCTCCTCTTCCCTACTTTCTTGTGATACCCCTTTGTTGGGTTCACCTTCGCTTTTATACCACTTTTTCAAAATGGGGGTTTCACTTTCCCTTGCTTTCACTTGGCATCCCTCCATCAGGTTCACTGTAGCCTTTAAATCACAATTCAGTTAACTTTACCAGTTCTACGAGCTTATAACACTCAGGAGTTCTTAATGTCTTTTAAAACAAATATTGGATTCACTTTCACCGATTCACTCAGGTCCCCCTTCTCCGGGCTCAGACCTTCCTCTGTAGGCAGTTCTGGCTTCCCTCGATTGGGCGCGAGCCTTCACACCGCTAGCATCACACTTGTTACTTTGCAATCTTTCACTTAAAAGTACTTGCCAGTTCAATACAGAGACTTCCGATAGGCGATCGCGTCTCTCTGGGTCAGTCTGTTATATTGTAGCAAGTGCATTTACCTTCAACAACCAGACTTCTCTTTCTCATGGTTGCCGTCCTACCCGCACTCCACAATACTGGATGCAGTTCAAAGGTTTGTACCGGCCTCCTCTCCCGAAGCCTTCTGGTATCTGCAGTTCTTAGTTAGCATCACAGGGCTAATAACTCCTTAGTTTAGCTCTATACTTCGTTTCACCTTTTTGTCTAAGACGTTTGACTGTACAAGGGGGGCTTGTACCCTTGACTTTACCGTCGTATTCCCACTTTGACTATTCTCCTCGTTTCTCAGTTTCTTATGCTTTCATTCGCTGCTTCTCTCACACGCATTCTCTCTGCTTCTCTCTGCATTCTTCATTCTTGATATAATGTGCTTTTGCTCGCGGTTTCTCAACAACCCAACAAGCACTTCAATAGTTAATGTCCTTTTCATTTATCAACACAAACCGGTCTCCCATTTCACTCACCAGCAGCGGCTGATAGTTTATCAAGACCTGTGTACTCGAGGCTTTTGTCACAGCGCGGCTAGCTTCCTTTCAGGTCCTCACACAGCACATGAAGGAGGTACCGCTGTGACCTTCTGCAGTAGCAGGGAGTTACCCCTTTGGGAATCTTCGGCAACCTTCGCCTCGCAGCTGGTAGGACCAAAGCCTTTCATTCGCCTCCTGGTCTCGTCTGCTAGACTTCCATGGTCGCGTCGTCTTCCTGGGATTTCCTGCCCTTCTGTTCTGCTTGTCTTGATTGCTTGGGTTACCCTTCTCACCTTGCTTTCATGCTCCACTGTTTATCCCAGTGGGGAAAGGTAACAGGGTTCAGGTACGAGTTACTAAGTTTAAGTGTCTGACTCTGTCCGACCCTGATGTTGGGATATATCAAACAGACTGGCTGTCTATGAGTCTGTCTTTCCCTGAAGTGCTTTGTCTGTGCAGCAGAGTGGTTCCATGTGTTAAAATCGCAGCAAAAATGGGCGTTTACACAAAAAATTGTGGCAAAAAGGCTGTGGTTTTGCTGCCGCAATCCATGTAAAGGATGCAGGGGACACCCCTGCAACTCCCAGACCCATTATACCATTTAAGGGGAGCAAGGGACACCCCCACAACCCCTGCTCCCCTTAAATGTTATAATGGGGTACACCTTTATTGGGTCAAACCACAGCTTTTTTGCCACGATTTATTGTAAAGGCAAAATTTTTGCCACAATTTTATTACTGCCTACCAGCTGAGTGTGTGTAGGAAAGGGGGGGGGGTAAAGTTCCTAGGTAGTGCATGGAATGAGTGTGTTCTACAGGAGAATGAGGACAGGGATACCGCGTCTCTCCTGCGGGTGCCCCACTCCTACTCCCCAGGGACCCCTCATCCAGGTGATCCTCACAAACTGCTCCACCCCTGGGGTCTGAATCCAATAGCGGTGACCGTGCCCCTGCCACCTGGATGACAGATCCCAAGGGACTGGTCGGTGAGACACCCTTTGGTTTATCACAGCTGTTAGGGATATATTTGCAGCCACCATCGATACAGGGAATTCTTTCCCTCCCCAATCAAAAGGGCCACATTCATATTCCTTTGATGTGATTCAATCTAGCCCTGTCTATGACTCATAACTCCGCCTGTACCACATAAGTCAAGAGGCAGGCCTGTGTACAGAATAAATATATATATATATATATATTTATAAAGGAATAGGAGAATTAAGATTTATACAAAAATCCCACATCACACCACCTTACTCTGTGACCCAAATGCTTTTCTTTCCTGGCAATTAAAGTTTCACAAAATAAAATCACCAGTGAGTTTTGATGATTCAAATCACAGACTCATTAACCCCACAACCTCTACCATCAACACCCTTTTCATGGGGTTCACTTTTACTAGCATTTAGCGCCTTGAAACCTGACAAGATCATAAACTCAACATTCAATTTTATATGAAGTTTAATTTTAATACTAGACAACACTTGGCAAAAACAATATCACACATGCAGCGCTTTGTATTTTAAATTTCCTCCCTGCGCTCTTCAAAATGCTGGCAGTTTTAGAACACAACAAGCTTTTCCGAAAACAAAACACTTTGGATTTCTATTTGCAACCCTTTTTCTTTAACCACCATGCAAGGCAAGATTTCTCTTCTAGGAGCCACTTTCTCACCCCAATAGAAGGTGTGCATTTAAATCAGCGACTCCACTCTGTTTAAGTTTGGGAAAACAGAGTCCTGTCCCAGAATATAAACCCAGTCATTCAGTTGATCAGTTGGAACCCCTCCGCTTAAAGGCAGGGTTCAATGGAACGGGAAACAGAAGGGAATTTTGTGTTTAATACACCCCTCCCTTTAGGGAATTTTGGGGTTAGCAAATATAAAGAAGAATACCCAATTACTTTACAGACTATGGGCCTCATTATAAGTTTGCCGTACCGTAGTTACCGGACCGGCAAACTACGAGTTCTGCTCGCAGATGCTTTTCCACCCGCCAGGTCGGACCTGGCAAGCAGACCGGCACCCGCGAGCAGAGCATGTCAGAAGCACCGGTACCATTCACGAATGGTGGCGGTGCATCCAACCTCCCCATTCTCATTGAGCCCTATGGGGCTTGAATGGGGAGCATTTCATTCTGGTGCTCGCAAATGGCCCCTATATTTCTATTCACACTGGAAGCGATTTTTTTCATTTTGAATTTCAACAAAATCACCCTGTGTAATGTGGCTATGTGGGAATTCCTGAAATGATTATTTAATACAAATGCTAAGGATCTACTTTGTGTATCCACCCAATCAAAAATGGGAAATGTATTCAATCAATCAGATGTTGATGGACAGGTTTACTTACATAGATATCCCTGGGTTTGCGCTCAGGAAAAGGACATCAGGCTCAGGACAGGTACAGGACAAGGGCCTTCAGAATCCCCCATCAGTCATGGATATTCTGCAGTTTCAATCCCTCTATTTTGCCTCTCGTTAGTTAAAGATCTAAGCCTCTGTCTCCTCTATTGGTAAAAAATGATAACAGTTATCAACCTGACATTTTCTATGCAGACATCTAATTTAATAAATTATCCCCTCACCGACATTCTGTCACGCTCACCTGATTCCCACGGGGGCGCTGGCCTGGTTTCGAGTGCTGATGCCTCTTCAATGGTGAAGCGCAGGGCTCTGAAGATGGATAGGACGGGCCCCTCTACTCTGGCTAATCTGGCTCGCAGAAATATCCTCCTGTACGTGAAAAGGGAGTATTACAATCTGGCGGAATAATGCTCGAGCCTCCCACTTCCTTCCAACCCTCCTCGATACCCTTCCACGATCCCCCGTGAAGTCTCACCTTAGGGTCTGAAAGGACGAGCTCTCTATCCTGCTTCTGACGCAGGGGCGCGTTGAACCCAGTTACTTCACTGGATTGAGGTTGGATGGGAGTTCAGGTAAGCTTGATTATACTGGTAAGGCGCTGTAAAAGTTTGGTTGCAAGTTCAAAAGTTCAAGCTTTAAATAATAATGTTCATTGTCTTTTTCAGGTGATGAAAGAAGATTCCTTTGGAGACTTCTTGCAACAAAGCCCTAATGTTGATGTCTTTTCCCCGTAGGGGCCGGGGTTCAGAATGCCGGAGATATGGCGCCGACCCGAAGTGAAAAGTGCAGTTCCAGTAAAGATCTGGTAAGTCCTAGATGAGCGCTCAGGTAATGTTTTTGCATTCGCTCATCTAATGTCTTTGTCTTTTTTCCCCATATGGGCCGGGGTCCGGAAAATGCCTGGAAGCAGCAAGACCCGAAATGAAATGGGAATGACCCAACAGGTAAGTCTTAGAAGGAAACTGAGCTTTTCCTATTCCCTCCCTTCTCTCACCTTGTGTTCTTGTCTTTTTCACTCTAGGCTCTGGGAAGTGGCTGCGAATCCGGATGATCGCTGCTGAAGATGGAGGCGCCCAAGAAAGGTGAGCCTTTCTGCTGCAGCGATCGGAGCGAAATGCTTTTAAAAATGATGTCTTCCTTTTCAGGATCGTCGGTGAGATGTCTCCGTGATGCAGGTTTAGCAGGTAAGGCCTTCTTCCTCTCCAATTCTCTTCTTATCACCCTTTGCAGGTGTCCCAGGATGCTGACAGGCGTGGCTGAAGTCCAGAAGCAGGAGCTGACACGGTGAGCGTCCAGCTGCTAGGTGCAGAACAACGCAAAGCACGTGTGTGTAACGCTCACCTGATTCTCGCAGAGGCGCCGGTCTTGACTGGGCGACTACCGTATCTTCAAAGGTGATGTGTAGCACCCGGTTGGCTCTTTGGGCTGGACCTCTGTGCACTGTATGCCTGACGTGTAGAGTAAGATGTCTGCAGATAGAAAATATGGGGTTAATGAACTGGGGTTATTGGGGTGTCCCTATCTCTTTCCTCTTCTCCTCTCCTGTAGACCCCCAAAGGTTAACGCTCTCACCTTAGGTAAGTGAATGCCGAGCTCTCCATCTGCCTCGGGGCAGGGTGCTGTAGCCAGTTTCTTCACTGGATAGGTAGCGCAGGCCTCTTGACTTCAGAGGACTGCTGTCCGTCGTTTACTGCACGAACGGTAAGTTTCGAGTCATTCAAATGTCTTTTTAAAGTCTTTAGTAATGATGTCTCTTGTTTTGCAGGGTTCCGGCGATGGCGGATGACAGGCTGAAGTGAGTTGAAGATGGAGCCCGTGTGATGAATAGAAGCGCCTGGAAGCACGTGAGTAAGCGCTTGTTGCCTGCTTCACGATGCGCTCTAACTGTCTTTTTATTTTGCAGGTACGAGTTCGGAGCGGCTGCAGGGTGCCGGAATACCCACTGGATTAGATGTGGAAAGGAGTAATGGCACGTGAGTATTAAAGTTCCCCAATGTCTTTAAACGCACCTTGTTTTGTCTTTCAGATGCGGAT
The DNA here is from genome assembly GCF_040938575.1 of Ambystoma mexicanum. Lineage (NCBI taxonomy): Eukaryota > Metazoa > Chordata > Amphibia > Caudata > Ambystomatidae > Ambystoma > Ambystoma mexicanum. Next base: position 229,872,173 of record NC_090921.1, read on the forward strand.
GCAGCGCCGAAGGCCTCCGGAGCGTGCGAAGAGTTGGTAAGCTTTTGTCTTTCAGATGCCGGAATGCAGTATGAAGACCTGCGGAGCGCACGAAGAGTAGGTAAGCCTTTGCCTTTCAGATGCCGGAATGCAGTGTGAAGACCTCCGGAGCGCACGAAGAGTAGGTAAGCCTTTGCCTTTCAGATGCCGGAATGCTAACCTGTTCTTTCTTGTCTTTATAGGTGTTGCTGAAGACTGGATTCAGGATGGTAAGCCTTTTTCCTTAGGCCCAGGACTGGATGCAGAAGACACGATGAGCGTCCTGCTGCAGAGGGTGCAGAATAACGCAAAGCAAGATTCATCCACCGGGTGTGGTTTAAATAGCCTCCTGTAGTGCTTAGGTGTCTCCTTCCACAGCCACGCCTAAGTAAGAAAAGAGTTCCTGGTAAGAAAAGAGTTCCTGCCTTCCAGAAGAGTTCCAGTGTTCTAAATCTAGGGAGTGGCTCCAGCCCCACCCAACAGGAAAAGTAGTTCCAAACAGAAGAGGATCAGAGGCTCAACTGGCAGGCAAGTAAGCAGCATGGTCTGCTGCAGGTAAGTCCACCCAAGCATTATGAGCCCGGCGCTTCCAGTGCTGGGACTGGGCATATTTATGAGCCTGGTGCCACTGGCGCCAGGACTGGGTCCAAAAGGTCCCAATTGGGACTGGTTGGCACTCGGAACCTGGGTTATGGATCTGCTTCCAAGGGAGTTGGGAAAACCCTGACCTTTTGGAAGCAGAGATCATGACAGTACCCCCCCTCAAGGCCCCTCCCAAACCGGGCTTCTCCGGGGGTTTTGGCTTGTCAGGAAATGTTCGGTGAAATCTTTTGATTAGGCGAGGAGCGTGGACATATTCAGCAGGTTCCCAGGATCTCTCTTGGGGGCCGTAGCCTTTCCAGTCAATTAGGTAGAATAGTTTAGATTTGGAGATCTTGGAGTCCAGAATGCTTTTGACTTCAAACTCGAGTTCTCCATCCACTAGGATAGGTTTTGGAGATTTGGTTAGTCGGGTTTGAGGTTGCACGGGTTTTAATAGAGAGACGTGGAAGACCGGATGTATCTTCATGTGCGGGGGCAAGTCCAACTTGACCGCTACTGGGTTTACTATGGTAGTGATGGAATAGGGACCAAGGTATCTTGGGTTGAATGTGCGTGGCCCTTTTAGAGATAGATATTTGGTGGATAACCAGACTTGATCCCCTACTTGATAGTGAGGGGCTTCCTTCCGATGTTGATCTGCTCCTTTCTTGTATTGTTCTTTAGCCCTTTGAAGGTGAGAAACAGCTTCCTTAAAGGCTTGGGTGATTGTAGAATGCAGGTAGTCTACTGCTGGTGTTTCAAGATCTTGGAGGGGATCAAACTCCGAGGTTCGAGGGTGACTGCCGTACAAAAGAAAAAACGGGGTTTTCCCAGTTCCCGAATGGACAGAGTTATTGTAGGCATACTCGGCTATCCAAAGGATATCTTTCCAAGTTTTTTCAGTTTGTTGCAGCATGCAGCGTAAATACTGTTCCAGAGTTTGATTGGTCCTCTCGGTTTGTCCGTCGGTCTGAGGGTGGTGACTGGTCGATAGTCTAACATCAATTTGAGCCGACCGACAGCAACTTTGCCAAAAATGAGAAACAAATTGACTACCTCGATCCGAAATTAGAACCGAAGGAAAACCGTGCAGTCGGACGATGTTTTCGAGAAATTCTCGGGCCAGAGTTGCTGCTGTTGGCAAGCCTTTGAGTGGAATGAAATGCGCCATCTTGGAGAATAAGTCCACGATTACTAGAATCGTATTGTATCCGGAGCATGGAGGTAGATCGGTGATGAAGTCCATAGAAAGTGTATGCCAAGGGCGAGGTGGGATGTCAATAGGGCATAAGAGGCCTGCTGGTCTTTCCTTTTGACTCTTGTTTTGGGCGCATACTCCACAGGACATTATAAAGTCTCTGATATCTTTTTTCCAAGACGGCCACCAGAAGTAGCGCTTGATCTTTTCTGAGGTCTTGGCTATACCGGGATGACCTTCCATTAAAGAGTCGTGATAACAAGAGATTACTTTTTTCTGTAAATCTGTGCTGGGTAGGTATAATCGTTCTTGGAAATACAATAAGTTGTCCTTTACTGCAAAGTCCTTTCCCTGCAGATGCCAATTCTGTATATCTGCTGGAGTTACAAGTTGCCTGGCTTTATCCTTAACTTCCTCTATGGATTCTGTGGCGATTACACCCAGAATTCTTTGTTCGGGAATGATTGGTACAGGTTTAGGGTTGATCAAGTGTTCTTCCACTCCCATCCGAGAAAGGGCATCGGCTTTACCGTTCTTTGTACCAGGTCGATAGGTAATTATGAAGTCAAACTCGGCAAAGAATAATGCCCAACGGAGTTGTCTAGAGGATTGGGCTTTTGCGGTTTTCAAATATTGCAGGTTTCGGTGATCCGTAATCACAGTAACGGTGTGTCGGGCCCCCAGCAGATAATGCCGCCAAGCCTTAAAGGCAGACTTGATAGCCAGAAGTTCCTTGTCAGTAATCGTGTAATTGACTTCAGGAGGCGAGAATTTGCGGGACCAAATGCCACGGGATGCAACTGATTGGTTACCGGGTCCTTTTGTGATAGAACTGCCCCCATGGCAAGGCTTGAAGCATCAGTTTCCACGATGTAGGGGAGTTCGGGGCGAGGGTGTTTTAAGATTGGTGCAGAGATAAATTTAGTCTTCAAATCCTGGAAAGCTTGTTCCGCCTCGGTAGACCATTCAAAACGTTTGTTTTTCTTTAACAAGGCAGTGATGGGCTGGACTATTCGAGAGAACTCGGGGATAAACCTGCGGTAAAAGTTAGCGAAGCCTAACATGCTTTGCACACCTTTTACGGAGGATGGTGATGGCCATTTGAGAACTGCATCGACCTTCTTTGAATCCATACGCACTCCGCCAGGTGATAATATGAATCCCAAGAATTCAACTTCAGTCACGTTGAAAACACATTTTTCCAACTTAGCGAAAAGTTTGTGTTGACGCAATCTTTCGAGGACCATTTTCACGTGTTTCCGATGTTCAGATTCCGATGAAGAATAAACGAGGATGTCGTCAATGTAAACAACAACACATACATCTATGAGCTCTCTGAGGACATCGTTCATAAAATATTGAAAGGCGGCCGGGGCATTGCAAAGTCCGAAGGGCATGACCTGATATTCAAATAGCCCATACTTGGTACGGAAGGCCGTCTTCCATTCATCGCCCTCTTTTACTCGTACCAAGTGGTAAGCTCCTCTAAGATCCAGCTTTGTATATATGCATGCTTTTCTGACTTGGTCCAGGAGTTCAGGGATCAAAGGTAACGGATATCTATTCTTAACGGTGATCTGGTTCAGGGAGCGATAATCGATACAAGTTCTAAGGTCTCTTTCCTTTTTTGGAACGAAGAACAAAGCTGAAGAAGCAGGGGACTTGGAAGGACGAATAAACCCATTTGCCAGGTATTGATCCAGGTATTGTCGAAGGTGAAGGTTCTCAGGCTCGGTGAGGGCATAAATTCTACTACAAGGAGGAGTAGATCCAGGTATCAGGTCTATCTGGCAGTCATAAGACCTATGAGGAGGTAGAGAGTTAGCCTGATCCTTCCGGAAAACATCTTGGTATTCTAGGTATTCGGGAGGTAACTGGGGAGTCTCTGAAGAAATTACGGCCAGTGCAACACCAGGTGGAGGGTGACAAGTAGAGACACATTCTGGAAACTGGACCGTTCTTGCTCGCCAATCGATCAGAGGATTGTGTTTCTCTAACCAAGGTATTCCTAGAATAATCTGAAACTGAGGGGCCTTGATCACATCGAACACGATCTTCTCATGGTGTCCATCTTGACTTACTAGCGTCACTTCTTGAGTGGTATGCGTTACTGGCCCGGAGGCTATCTCCGTACCATCCACCGTAGTAATGATGTCCTTTACAGCCTTGGGACAAAGAGTTAGATTCATCCTCAAAACCATTTCATGATCCACATAATTGCCGATGGCACCGCTGTCGACGTAAGCTTCAATTGCATGTAATCGATCCGGATTATCAGGGCTAATGAGGACCATAGGTATCACGAAATGCGAGGTCACGGAACTGGTTTTTACGCTCGGCAAGAGGACCTCTATTCTTGTCGGGCGAGGTCGTTTCCCTGCTCAGAGTTTGTAACTTTGGTAACTGCAGCTCCTACTGCCTTCTTGGCAGGTTTCACCGGACAGTCTCGAAGAAAGTGCCCTGAGTTTCCGCAATATAGGCATAATTGCAACTGTTTCCTCCTTTCCCGCTCCCGTTGTGTTAGAGGACCTTTCAGACCCCCTATTTGCATGGGTTCCCCAGAGTCTACTCCTTTGGAAGGAGTTGGCGGTTTGGAAAATACTCGAGCATCAAACTTGGAACGATCGGCCTTCCTGTTCTGCAGCCTGTGATCTATTTGAACGACCAAGTCTATGTAATCCGAACAGTCTTGTGGGGGATTCACTACTTGGGCTAAAACATCTTTGAGCTCTCCACGTAGACCTCTATAAAACAGCGTAATCCTTTTGTCCTCAGGCCATTGAGTTTCCACTATTAGTCTATTGAAAGATGCAATATAAGCCAAAAGGTCTTGATTACCCTGTCGCAACGAAAGAAGCTCATTGTCCAAGGCCTGCCCCTGTGAATGTCTTGAGAACAGTTTTTCCATACTAAGCTGAAAGGCTTGAAAATCATGGAGAACCGGATCATCTTGATGAACTAGAGGGATCGACCAGTCTGCCGCATTGCCACTAAGGTACGAAAGTACAAAAGCTACTTTACCTTGATCAGTTGGAAAGGCTGCTGGCCGGCATAAGAAGTGCAACCGGCACTGATTGATAAATACTGCAAACCTCTTTGGGTCACCAGAAAATCGCTCGGGCGGAGCCAGAGGTACATTCCCAGGTAGGTTGATCTGCACTGGATTCATAGAGGATGTTGAAGGAAGGTTTGCCCCCGATGCGGGTAACGGGGTCTGTCCGGCTTGTGACTGTAGCACTTGTCTAGCAAGATTGTCTGTTCTCTCCTTGGAAATAATTAGTTCCCTTCTTAGAGCATTCGTTTCCTGACGAGTTGCATGCACTTCTGCCCTTAGTTCCCCAAGTAACCGGGCTAGGGGGTCAGTATCCGAGGTTTCCATAGCGCCTGGGCAAGAGTTTTGCGGTAGGCTTTGCGTTCTGTAACGCTCACCTGATTCTCGCAGAGGCGCCGGTCTTGACTGGGCGACTACCGTATCTTCAAAGGTGATGTGTAGCACCCGGTTGGCTCTTTGGGCTGGACCTCTGTGCACTGTATGCCTGACGTGTAGAGTAAGATGTCTGCAGATAGAAAATATGGGGTTAATGAACTGGGGTTATTGGGGTGTCCCTATCTCTTTCCTCTTCTCCTCTCCTGTAGACCCCCAAAGGTTAACGCTCTCACCTTAGGTAAGTGAATGCCGAGCTCTCCATCTGCCTTGGGGCAGGGTGCTGTAGCCAGTTTCTTCACTGGATAGGTAGCGCAGGCCTCTTGACTTCAGAGGACTGCTGTCCGTCGTTTACTGCACGAACGGTAAGTTTCGAGTCATTCAAATGTCTTTTTAAAGTCTTTAGTAATGATGTCTCTTGTTTTGCAGGGTTCCGGCGATGGCGGATGACGGGCTGAAGTGAGTTGAAGATGGAGCCCGTGTGATGAATAGAAGCGCCTGGAAGCACGTGAGTAAGCGCTTGTTGCCTGCTTCACGATGCGCTCTAACTGTCTTTTTATTTTGCAGGTACGAGTTCGGAGCGGCTGCAGGGTGCCGGAATACCCACTGGATTAGATGTGGAAAGGAGTAATGGCACGTGAGTATTAAAGTTCCACAATGTCTTTAAACGCACCTTGTTTTGTCTTTCAGATGCGGATGCAGCGCCGAAGGCCTCCGGAGCGTGCGAAGAGTTGGTAAGCTTTTGTCTTTCAGTTGTCTCATTCCACAGCCACGCCTAAGTAAGAAAAGAGTTCCTGGTAAGAAAAGAGTTCCTGCCTTCCAGAAGAGTTCCAGTGTTCTAAATCTAGGGAGTGGCTCCAGCCCCACCCAACAGGAAAAGTAGTTCCAAACAGAAGAGGATCAGAGGCTCAACTGGCAGGCAAGTAAGCAGCATGGTCTGCTGCAGGTAAGTCCACCCAAGCATTATGAGCCCGGCGCTTCCAGCGCTGGGACTGGGCATATTTATGAGCCTGGTGCCACTGGCGCCAGGACTGGGTCCAAAAGGTCCCAATTGGGACTGGTTGGCACTCGGAACCTGGGTTATGGATCTGCTTCCAAGGGAGTTGGGAAAACCCTGACCTTTTGGAAGCAGAGATCATGACAGTGTGGCTGTTCGAGTGGGGTTTAAATAGCTTTGGAAGAAGTTCCAGGTATGTATCCTTCCACCGATCAGGTATGTAACCTTCCCCGACCACACCCGGGTGGAAAGTAGTCCCACAGGTAAAGTAGTCCCATTCAGGCCTCAAGAGGGCCTGGATGTAGCAGCATGGTCTGCATCAGGTAAGTGCACATAAAAACACTTGAACACATGTCCAGCTTTATGAGCCTGGCGCCTAAGGCTCCAGGACTGGGGTCCAACATGAGCCTGGCGCCTAAGGTGCCAGGACTGCGTTCAAAGGGCCCCAGCTTGGGCCCGCTGGAACTTCCCTGGGGGGAATGATGCCTGCCTCTGGGGTTGCTGGGTCGGACCTGGCTCCTTGGAGGTAGGCATCATGACAGTACCCCCCCTCAAGGCCCCTCCCAAGGTAGTTCCCTCCGGGGGTTTTGGCTTGTTCGGAAATCTCCGGTGGAACCTTTGTATTAATCGAGGTGCGTGAACATGGTTACTAGGCTCCCACGATCTCTCCTGAGGTCCATATCCCTTCCAGTCAACAAGATAGAAGAGTTTCGACTTTAACACCTTGGAGTCTAAAATGTCTTTAATTTCGAATTCTAATTCCCCTTCAATTTGAACTGGGTCTGGAGGCTTGGACAGTCGGGTTCCTGGTTGTACTGGCTTCAAAGGTGACGCATGAAAAACTGGATGAATACGCATGTTGGACGGTAAATCCAGTTTAAAGGCCACTGGGTTGATTATAGCTTTGATGGGATAAGGTCCTATGAATCTGGGATTGAAGGTTCGCGGGCCATTGAGGGGTAAATGTTTAGTTGCTAGCCATACCTGGTCTCCTACTTGGTAAGGAGGAGTTTTACTTCGGTGCAAATCAGCGTTTTCTTTATACTTTTTCTTGGCTTGCTGTAAATGAGTTGCAGCTTCTTTGAAGGCTCGGGTTATTGTGGAATGCAGATGATTTACTGCGGGCATTTCCATGGTCAGAGGTGGATCTAGGTCAGAGGTCCGAGGATGGTGACCATACAAAGTATAAAAAGGAGTTTGTCCGGTTCCAGAATGCACTGAATTGTTGTATGCATATTCTGCGATCCAAAGGATGTCTTTCCAATTCAACTCGGATTGGTGTAACATGCACCGAAGATATTGCTCGAGAGTCTGATTGGTTCTCTCGGTTTGTCCGTCGGTCTGGGGGTGGTGGCTGGTGGATAACCGCACATCTATTTGTGCTAGTTGACAACACTTCTCCAAAAATGGGAGATAAATTGACTTCCACGATCCGAGACTAATATGGAAGGGAAACCATGTATGCGAACTATATCCTCCAGAAATTCCTTGGCCAAGGTGGAAGCTGAAGGCAACCCTTTTAAAGGGATAATGTGGGCCATTTTGGAGAATAGATCCACAATTACAAGGATAGTGTTGTAACCACCACAAGGAGGCAGGTCAGTTATAAAGTCCATTGACAAGGTGTGCCATGGTGCCGGTGGAATATCCAAGGGTTGAAGTAGGCCGGCTGGCCTTTTCTTTTGACCCTTGTTTTGGGCGCAAATTCCGCAAGACAACACAAAAGACTTTATGTCTTTTCTCCAAGAAGGCCACCAGAAGTGGCGTTTGATTTTTTCCTCCGTTTTAGCGATACCAGGGTGTCCTTCCATTAATGATTCATGATGATGGGCAATAACAAGTTCCTGCAATTCTTTACTTGGCAGAAACAACCTCTCCTGGAAGTAGGGTAAATCATCCTTAACGGTGTAATGAGGACCCTTTTGACTCCATTCCAGTAAGGCTGAAGAGTCTAGAAGTTGTTTTACTTGCGTTTGGATATCCTCAATAGTTTGCAATGAAGTTAAGCCTAAGATTCTTTGTTCAGGTATGATTGGCACAGGTTCTAAACTCGAATTGGGTTCTTCCATGCCAATCCGGGATAAGGCGTCTGCTTTACCATTCTTGCAGCCAGGGCGATAGGTAATTACAAAATCAAATTCCGCAAAGAATAGAGCCCATCGGAGTTGTCGTGAAGATTGAGCTCTGGCCGTCTTTAAATACTGCAACTTTCTGTGGTCCGTAATTACGGTGATGGTGTGTCTTGCCCCGAGAAGGTAGTGACGCCAAGCCTCGAAAGCAGATTTAATAGCCAGTAACTCTTTGTCGGTAATTGCGTAGTTGATTTCAGGAGGAGAGAATTTTCTGGACCAAAAGGTCACAGGGTGTAGTTGGTTAGTTTCTGGGTCTCTTTGCGACAGGACAGCTCCCATGGCCAAACTGGATGCGTCGGTTTCCACAATGTAAGGGAGATCTGGGTGTGGGTGCCTCAATACAGGTGCAGAGGTGAATTTGGTTTTCAGGTCCTGAAAGGCTTGTTCGGCCTCAAGAGTCCATTCGAAGCGTTTATTTTTCTTTAGGAGAGCTGTGATGGGTTGGACTGTTCGGGAAAATTCCGGGATGAATCTTCGATAGAAATTGGCAAAGCCAAGCATGCTCTGAACTCCCTTCACCGAGCTAGGAGATGGCCATTTGAGGATGGCGTCCACCTTTCGCGAGTCCATTCGGACTCCTTGAGGTGTCAGGATGAATCTGAGAAACTCAACTTCTGTGGTATGAAAAACGCATTTTTCGAGCTTGGCAAATAGTTTGTGCTGGCGCAATTTCTCAAGAACTGCCCTAACATGTTTTCTGTGATCGGCTTCTGAAGAAGAGTACACCAGGATGTCGTCAATATAAACAATGACACAGACATCAATAAGTTCCTGAAAAACATCATTCATAAAGTACTGAAAGGCGGCAGGTGCATTGCACAAACCGAAGGGCATCACCTGATATTCGAAGAGCCCAAATTTGGTGCGGAATGCAGCCTTCCATTCGTCGCCTTCTTTTATACGCACCAAGTGATAAGCTCTTCGGAGATCTAACTTGGTGTACACACTAGCGTCTTTCACCTGGTCGATAAGCTCAGGGATCAGGGGCGGAGGATAACGATTCTTAATCGTTATTTGGTTTAGGGCGCGATAGTCTATACATGTTCTAAGGTCGCCCTCTTTTTTCGGCACGAAGAACAAAGCTGAAGAGACAGGAGACTTGGACGGGCGAATAAAACCATTGGCTAGGTACTGATCTAAATACTGACGCAAATGCAGGTTCTCAGGTTCCGTAAGAGCATAAATCCTACTACAAGGTAGTTGAGCATTGGGTACCAGATCGATTTGGCAATCATAAGATCGATGGGGAGGTAACGTGTTAGCCTGTTCTTTCTGAAAAACGTCTTGGAATTCTTGGTATTCTGACGGTAGCTGTACAGAGGTGGAAGTTGCTGAGGCTAAACCCATAGCTGGATTTCTTGGATAACAAGTTGGTTCACAATCAGGAAAACTTATCTTCTTTGCTCGCCAGTCTATTCTTGGATTCTGTGTTTCTAACCAAGGAATTCCAAGAATTACTTGAAATTGTGGGGCCTTGATCACATCAAACACGATTGCTTCCCGATGTCCATCCTGACCCACCAGTGTCAATTCAACAGTGGAATGCGTTACAGGCCCTGAGGCTATTTCAGTTCCATCTACTGTAGTAATGACATCTTGGGTTACTTTCGGGCGGAGAGGGAGCTTAATCCTGGAAGCCAATTCACGGTCTACGTAATTTCCAATAGCTCCACTGTCGATGTATGCTTTTATAGCATGCAACTGCTGAGGCTGTTTTGGGTCCACGAGCACCATTGGCATGACAAAATGCGAGGTCAAAGAGTTTGTTTTCAAGCTCAGCAAGCGGACCCCTACGCTTGTCGGGCTAGGTCGTTTCCCGAATCAGGTGTCAATAAATCGTTATCAGTGGCTCCAACCACCTTCTTAGGTGGTTTAACCGGACAATTTCGAAGAAAGTGACCGGAAGCCCCGCAATACAGACAAAGTTGCATTTGCCGCCTTCTCTCTCGTTCCTTCTGCGTTAATGGTCCTTTAACACCGCCGATTTGCATAGGTTCGGATACATCGGCTTTCTTGGAGTTAGCGTGGGTTTTGATCGGTACTCGAGTTTCGTACTTGAACCGATCTGCTTTTCTATTTTGAAGTCTGTGATCAAGTTGAACCACAAACTCTATGTAGTCTGCGCAGACCTGGGGTGGATTTACTATCTGAGCTAGAACATCTTTAAGCTCTCCGCGCAGGCCTCGATGAAACAATGTGATCCTTTTATTTTCTGGCCATCCAGTTTCCACAACCAGTCTATTAAAGGTGGCAATGTAGGACAGGAGATCCTGATTACCTTGTCGTAAGGATAGCAGTTCGTTATCAAGGGCCTGTCCTTGAGAGTGTCGAGCAAACAAGCTTTCCATGCTGGCCTGGAAGCTCTGAAAATCCTGGAGAATGGGATCATCCTGATTTACCAAAGGAATAGACCAATCGGCAGCACTGCCACTGAGGTAAGATAGTATAAAGGCTACCTTGGTCTGGTCGTTAGGGAAGGCCCCGGGTCTGCATAGAAAGTGTAAACGACATTGGTTCATAAAGACGGCATATTTCTTGGGATCCCCCGCAAAACGTTCAGGCGGGGCCAAAGGCATGTGTCCAGGTAGATTGATTTGTACCGGGTTATTCAAACCCATTGATGTGGAAGTACCACCGGAATTCGGCAAAGGAATGTGCCCTGCCTGGGCCTGCAATAACCTTTTGGCCAGGTCATTTGTTCTTTCCTTGGATAGGATCAGTTCTCTTTTGAGAGCGTTAGTCTCCTGGCGGGCTGAGTGCACCTCTGCCCGTAATTCCCCCAAAAACTGGGCCAGCTGGTCAGTCTCGGAAGTCTCCATAGCGCCCGGGTAGGAAATTGTGGGTAGGCTTCGCGTTCTGTCACGCTCACCTGATTCCCACGGGGGCACTGGCCTGGTTACGAGTGATGATGCCTCTTCAATGGTGAAGCGCAGGGCTCTGAAGATGGATAGGACGGGCCCCTCTACTCTGGCTAATCTGGCTCGCAGGAATATCCTCCTGTACGTGAAAAGGGAGTATTACAATCTGGCGGAATAATGCTCGAGCCTCCCACTTCCTTCCAACCCTCCTCGATACCCTTCCACGATCCCCCGTGAAGTCTCACCTTAGGGTCTGAAAGGACGAGCTCTCCATCCTGCTTCTGACGCAGGGGTGCGTTGAACCCAGTTACTTCACTGGATTGAGGTTGGATGGGAATTCAGCTTGATTATACTGGTAAGGCGCTGTAAAAGTTTGGTTGCAAGTTCAAAAGTTAAAGCTTTAAATAATAATGTTCATTGTCTTTTTCAGGTGATGAAAGAAGATTCCTTTGGAGATTTCTTGCAACAAAGCGCTAATGTTGATGTCTTTTCCCCATAGGGGCCGGGGTTCGTAATGCCGGAGATATGGCGCCGACCCGAAGTGAAAAGTGCAGTTCCAGTAAAGATCTGGTAAGTCCTAGATGAGGGCTCAGGTAATGTTTTTGCATTCGCTCATCTAATGTCTTTGTCTTTTTTCCCCATAGGGGCCGGGGTCCGGAAAATGCCTGGAAGCAGCAAGACCCGAAATGAAATGGGAATGACCCAACAGGTAAGTCTTAGAAGGAAACTGAGCTTTTCCTATTCCCTTCCTTCTCTCACCTTGTGTTCTTGTCTTTTTCTCTCTAGGCTCTGGGAAGTGGCTGCGAATCCGGATGATCGCTGCTGAAGATGGAGGCGCCCAAGAAAGGTGAGTGAAATGCAGCGCTGCAGCGATCGGAGCGAAATGCTTTTAAAAATGATGTCTTCCTTTTCAGGATCGTCGGTGAGATGTCTCCGTGATGCAGGTTTAGCAGGTAAGGCCTTCTTCCTCTCCAATTCTCTTCTTATCACCCTTTGCAGGTGTCCCAGGATGCTGACAGGCGTGGCTGAAGTCCAGAAGCAGGAGCTGACACAGTGAGCGTCCAGCTGCTAGGTGCAGAACAACGCGAAGCACGTGTGGCTGTTCGGGTGGGGTTAAAATAGCTTTGGAAGAAGTTCCAGGTATGTATCCTTCCACCGATCAGGTATGTATCCTTCCCCGACCACACCCGGGTGGAAAGTAGTCCCACAGGTAAAGTAGTCCCATTCAGGCCTCAAGAGGGCCTGGATGTAGCAGCATGGTCTGCATCAGGTAAGTGCACATAAAAACACTTGAACACATGTTCAGCTTTATGAGCCTGGTGCCTAAGGCGCCAGGACTGGGGTCCAACATGAGCCTGGCGCCTAAGGCGCCAGAACTGCGTCCAAAGGGCCCCAGCTTGGGCCCGCTGGAACATCCCTGGGGGGAATGATGCCTGCCTCTGGGGTTGCTGGGTCGGACCTGGCTCCTTGGAGGTAGGCATCATGACACTTTCTACTTCAGGACATTTTCTTTGGAGCTAAAAACACATTTTAGGTTGTATTTTGAGTTTCCAAGGTTGAATTTTAATGAACATTAAATCAACGGATCAGCCTTGTGCTAAGCTTTACCATGAAATGTGATCAATATGTGTGTGACTTATTGTACCTGAGAAAAATCAGCAAAATGAATGATATACATATTTTGACACTACTTGTACATTTGGTTCCGTTTCACCACTGAACATTAACTCTGGGCATCTGCTTCCATTGTTGATTTTGGCCTTGTGGAAAACCATTAATCACTCTTGCGAAGTCAGAGGTCCGCAAGCGCGCCCTTATCTTCCAGGCCCTATAGTAGACAACATGTTCCCCCCACCTACCAGCTGCCGTTGTTCCATGGCTCCTACTCTCGACCTCTCAAGGCTTGCTGCACCCATCTGCCGTGAGACCGCAGCCTACCTTGCATAACCCGGCCTACCAGAATCCAGCAACCTTGCCCCAGATAATGCTGGCACCTTGATCTTACAGCTCCATACCACCGCAGCAGAAGCGGTATTATACCAATCAACCATGCAGTCTGACCACCACCCCCTACACGAGTATGATGCATAATCTATACCTGAGACACAGATCAGGTAGACTACAGAGACCATCCCACCCTCGCCCAATAATGTTAAGAAACACTACGTTAAGAGCTCGCACCCAGCACATCACAGTAAACACCTCTGTCACATGCTATATGCCAACCCAAACTCTAACTGCCGCACCACACTCTGCTGGAAACCTCACCCAAATGTGCTGCTGTCAATGAACACAAGTCCCAGTCTCCCACAATTGTGGGTGCCTGCACTCCTCTGACTCTTCCTAGTGTGGTACCCACTGTCTCTGCATACACAATTGATCCACACCTTTCCAATGATTCCCAGTTGGAGGGAATACCCATTGATGTACTTAACTTGTCTTACTCTGTATCTGATATGGATCCGCTGAATGTTTGTTTTGCAAGAAATGTTCACAGCCTCAGATATGCAGCCCCTTGCCCAGTATCACAGGTGAACTGCTCTGTACTTCTGAAAATTACTTGCCTGTATTATGTCATGCCTGCACCATGGCATAATACAAAAGGTACCTTGCTCCTCCCTTGATGCCCTTCACATCATATCGCTGCCAGACTGCGCTGATTTGTTTAGTAATAGTTGTATGCCAAATGAATTAGGTTCCCCCTGTGATGATTTACATGCTGTAATATTGCCAGATTTCCTTGATTTGACTAGCAATAATAGTGTGCCAAATGCAACAGGTTCCCCGCATGACGCTTTACATGCTGTAATATTGTCAGATTACCTTGATTTTAAGAGTAATTGCTGTGTGCCTAATGCACCTTGTTCCCCCTATGATGTGGTCTGAACTGCACTGTTGCCAGGTAACCACCCAGCTCCACCAAACAGGGCTCACCCCACTACACCCAACTCCACTAGACCCAACAATCACCCCACTATCCCAATGGTAAAAGTCCCTCAGCTGAACCTTTCTCGAATTAACGCTCGCTTCATACCGGCGCATGCACTAGACATCAATGACCTCCTCACCACTCACCGCTCACAATCTAGATGCCTTGGCCATCAACTCTTTTGTTTTGCTATTGTCACCCCGAGTGGGAAGGGTATGCCCAGACGTGGGTCCCTTGCCTGCTGGGCCTAGAGACCAAAGCTACTCCTCACTGATGACGCCCAACAAGGCTGAAACATGTCTGGGGATGCTTGTGGTCTCGTGCAAAAGGGATGTGACCCAGCAGTTCGGGCTGGACTACCCCTTTGGGGGTGGGACCAAGCCTGAATTTCATATGGTTTTTCCCCTTTTGTAATGGCTTGGCAGGCGAAGAACGATGGTCTGGAGGGTTGCCCAGAGCAATGCCAGAGGTCAAGATTTATTCTAAACCTTCCAGCCATCAACTCTTTTGTTTTGCTATTGGCCATTTTTGAAACATGGCTACATGAAGCATCGGGGCTGGCCCTCTTCCTAGCTATCCCTCCTGGCTATACCATCTTCCGGAAAGACCGAATCAACTCTGGAGGAGGAGGGTTGCACTAGCTGCCAAAGAGTCCATCTCCATCAGGCCGGTCGACATATCCCTCGAAGGTAACAGAGATATTCTCTCCCTTAGGCTGTCCTCCTCTCCCACTAATACCATCAGACTCCACCTCATCTACCACCCTCCTGGCTCAACTCTGAACTTCAAAGAGATTCTCCTCCACGTTCTTGGAGACAATATCAAATCTTCTTCCAAAATCATCCTTTTGGGTGACCTAAACTTAGGCCACAATTATCTGGAGGACCTTTAGGCCTGTTCATTCTCCAACTCACTGAAAGCACTAGGCTTTAGGCACTGCATTAACACTCCCACCCATGCCAAGGGCTGCACCCTGAACTGGATTGCAGACCTTAAATGCTCGATATCTATCAGATGTAACACCCTGTTCTTCTGGTCTGACCACCATATTATTGACTTCATCATCCCTCACCCTAAGAAACCTAAACCTAGTATGTTACCCTTACCACCCTCATTGGCACGTAGCACCTGCAATCTCACGAAAGAACGCATTTTGCCCTTTCTAGACACACCTAACCTAAAGCCTCCATACTAGAATGATCCCACTATCCTGGGAGACCTATTGTCTCAACGTTAACTGCAGCAGTAAATACCATTGCCCCTTGCAGAGCCAAACTTGCCAGACATTCAAACTCCTGGTTTACCCATGACTTCCTTGAACTCCGTAGTAAAATACAGCTTGCAGATCGACTAGAAAAAAAAAAAGAAGATCCAACATCTTGCGGTTGGAATACACTAAGGCATCTAAAGAATACAAACAAGCCATCATCTCCGCAAAATCTACTGCCTTTAATGCCATAATCGCTAATGCTAAGTCAGACACTAGAAATATTTTCTCTCTCCTTAGGGAACTCGAAACCTCTGCCACCCCCCCCCCTCCTTCCCTATCCAAGGATAAAGCCTGGTGCACGAATATTCAAACGGCCATGCTTAATAAAATTGATATGCTTAACAAGAAATATCCTTACTAATCAAGCAAGCTAGCACTCACCTCTTGGTCGTCGCAGCCATTCAAGCCTGCTTGCACTTATCTCCGGGCGTCGCAGCTGTGGCCCCCATCTCAACTTTCCTGAGCCCTGCGACCCCACAGTTATGCTTTAAAGAAATCACTAGAAGCTAGAAGTTTTAGCCATCTTAAAAAGTCTAAAATCCTCCAGGTGCAAAGGGGATGTTTGTCCTGCCTCCATCATTAAAGACTGTGCTGAAGTCCTAGTACCATTCATCACTGCCTTCATCAATGCCTCCTTTTCCTCAGCCTTAGTACCCTCAAGCCTTAAGGAAGCCTTGATAAATGCGCTACTGAACAAAAAGACCCTGCAATGCCCATTCACTATAGGCCTATCATGATGGTACCTTTCTTGTTGATAATCCTACACCGAGGCGCATACCTACAAGTGCAGCACTATTTATCCTGGGAATGCGCCAGTCCGGTTTCAACCCAGTCCATGGCACGGAATCAGCGCTACTCAACCTAAAAAACTAGAAGAACGAGATCAGGGATGAAGGGAAGCCTGCCCTCCTCCTTGTTCTGTCAGCTGCGTTTGACCTGGTCGACAATAAAATCTTCTGTCACCACCTGTGAGAAACCCCGGGGATTACTTGCCCAGGTGGCCAGGGCCAGCCATCAACTTTGGAACCAGTCCCTGGGGTGGACCAATGCGGGAGGATCATCTGGGCGAGGGGTCCTCGGGAGTGGGGGTGGAACACCCAATGGTGAGACACAGTATTCCCCCCTTTTCAACGCCCCTACCCCATCCTATTTTTTAGGATACTCCGACTCCCCCCCTTTTTTACACAAACACTGTGACGAGGAAGAGAGTGACTGAGAGGATGAAGAGCTCTGAGATACCACACTCTAAAACACAGAGGACAGACTCTCCCATTTTGACAACAGGCTGTCCTGTTAATGAGGACAGGCAAGAGCAGGCAGGCCTAACCCTGGCCACACACCTGAAGCACATTAACCTCTCGCAGGTGTTTTAAAGGAGATTGCAGGGGAGGAGAAGGCAGTTGCACTTGGGAAGAGAGGAGGGAGGCTGCAGGGCTGAGTCCGGCAGAGGATCCCTACCCAAATCCCAAGCACTCAAGAAGCAAAGCTTAACACGAGAAGAAGCAGCTCTGAAGGGACTGACAATGACCAGGTAGCGAAGCACAGAAAGCAGCTGCAAACGAAAGCAAAAGAAAGCCAGGCGGGAGAACCGTGCTCACGAGAGTCTGGAGGGGTTCATGACTTGGAGACAAGGAGCTGTAGAAAGGATTCCTTTTTGTGTCAGGACATGGGCCATTCTCCTATTGGGTAAACAAGAGTGTTGGAAAGGAGCAGAGAGGCTGATGCTGAAGG
The DNA here is from genome assembly GCF_040938575.1 of Ambystoma mexicanum. Taxonomy (NCBI): domain Eukaryota; kingdom Metazoa; phylum Chordata; class Amphibia; order Caudata; family Ambystomatidae; genus Ambystoma; species Ambystoma mexicanum. Next base: position 229,889,312 of record NC_090921.1, read on the forward strand.
CCTTGCCCGCAAACCAGCTGCAAGAAGTGGAAATCCGGAACGCTACCGGTGAGTGATTAAATGAAACAAGAGTCCGGTTGGCGAAAGGTACCAAAGATAAAGAGGCAAGAGCAAGGCCTTATGGGACTTGCAGTCCAAGTGGGAAAAGAGAGATACAGAGTTACTGAGTGGTAAGATTAGTAAGATTAGTAAGATCAGAGTTACTGAGTAAGATTGCCCAGTCGAAAGTCTCCGCAAAGTGTCATGATCTCAGAAAATACAGCAAAGTGAGTGAAATAAACGTGAAGATATGTGAAATGAACTTTGTGAAGCTAAATTAAATAAGTGATCCAGACAGCAGGAAACCAAAAGAATACAAGATTGATTAGAACTTTTTATGCTCGAAACTACAGGTACCAAGAGGCATTGGGAGAGGATGAAAAGTAGTAAGGGAATGAAAGTCGAAGTGGTCCTGCAGAGGTATTTGACAAAGCCTCGCACATTCGAAAGTCTTCGATAGGAAACAAAGTGTAAAGAAACATTTGTGGATGATAAAAGCTTGGGGAAGGGAACCCCTAAGCATTGGGGTTGAGAGGTTCAAGCCCGAGGGACACAGACCTACCAAGAATTGCAATGTGAACCTTAATATTGGGAACTTTGTTGAACTGTGAAACTAGAAGAAATCAACTGTAGAACAAGGAATATTAATTTGGAAAGCTAAGTAAGCCTTGATACACATTGAGAACTGTATCCTTACAATCAGAGTCAAAGGGTGTCAGCCAGCCAGAGTGTGCCACCTTACCCTGTGCTATGTAAACATGGGGAAGAGAAGTTGTTCCGTTCTATATAAATGTGGGAAAGAGAAGTTGCTCAGCTATTTTATTTAACACTATTTTTCCTTTTTACATACATATCCCTTCTCACAGTTATTCTATAAGTGTAAGGGCAGGCATTAGGTTTTTTAGTATAGGCCATCTTTATTTCAACTAAAAGAGAGATTAGGACTGTTTTCTTTATTTTGATGGTAAAGACTACTCCCATGTTAGTGTTAGGGCAAGTTAGGAGTTTTCCAACCCCACAAATATTAAGATTCTTCCTGGGTATTTGCTCTTTGTTAGTATTAATCACTACTAAAAATGATACTTTTTTGCAGACTCAGTGGCAGGATATTAAGGTAATCTGTTGGCTGCGGCCAGTTCAGATATGTTTTCTTCTCTAGCAGTTACCAAAAATAACTTCTACAGAATTACACAGGTTGGCCCCTGGGTTGCTCTTTTCCCTAGTAGCATGCACAAAAGTATTTCACACTCACCTATCTGACCTTCGAGGATGCAAGCAACACCTATGTCTGAAAATACTGATCATATACTTCACTCACAAGTCTTGAGAATGCCCCTAATGGTGAAGGATGTTCATGAAAGTTTGTTCTGGCAGACTCCCGCCAGTCTCTGGGTGACTGGCGGCAGTAGGTTGCTGTGCAATGGTTCAAAGTCTACTATTGACAAGTAAATCCCTTTGCGTATTGTCCAAGTGTAAAAGCATGAAAAGGCACAGCCTCTGACTGTCTTCTGGTGGGACAATTTGTGTTACCAGTCTGTGGCCAGACTGGATGTCTGCGCTTTGAGGTTTAGGCCTCTTCGAGTTGCTCTAGTTTATTTTGAGTGATGTGTAATAGTGCAGGTTGTTGTGCTAGACGTCTGCTTACATTCACAGTAATTTGGTAATATGGGCCTATACACACTGATATTAACACTACATATGGTGATCCATTCTTGTATGAAATGTAAATCATATTACAGTGCTATCCTAACCATATTTTTCTTAATGTACTGAGGAACAATGCTATGTGATGCCACTTCCTGTTTTGTGAAATGATGAAAGGTTGTGTGCGATCACTTCCTGTGATGTCACTTGGGGGTGGGGTCAGAGGTAAAGGGTCATGTGATGTCCGTTCCGCTACCCCTAGCATTTTGGTGAAATGACGTCCCTGCTCCACTGGGCAGTTGAGAGTTCACTGTTGGCACAAGTTTGAGACCTGGTTACAGCTTTGACTTGGATTTCACCCAGCAGGGATTACAGATCTATGAAATCCCCCTGCAGAACTCTGGTTTTAGCCAGCTGGTCAGTCAGGTCATTCCCAGTCTTATCCAGCCCCTCTATTTTGGAATGACCTCTTTTTCCAATATATGGTCATCCCATTAGAGGTCACCAGATCGTCAATGGACTGGATCAGTTTCCCATGTTTTAAGGGTTTTTATTAGTACAAAGCATGCCTCGATTCTTCCAGTTTATCAGGTGTTCCACACACCCTTCCTGACATAATCAGAGTGAGTAATTATAACCAGAGTTTCGAGTTGGTGGTGTACTGCAGTGAGGATGGCTTGATGTACGGCCATCAACTCTGCCACCTGACTACTCCGTGGTCCTATTTGGTAACCAGCAGAGGGCTCCAGGTATTATTCCCCAAGGCATTCCCAATGCCAGCCACTAGCTCTTTTTCCCCGTTATTACCAACATGATAGGAGAACCCATTCAAATAAACTCTGGGTATCACCTGGCAAGTAACTTCTTCATAGACCTTGTGTGGGGAATTTAGGTACGCCTCCATATTGTCTTTGGTCCTGAGACTTTCGTCCTTGAGACAGTAATCTTGAGCACAATCATGCAAGTCAGTCCATCTTTGCGCTAGAGGACTCTTCCTGTTGCGGCCATAAATTAATTCCACAGGTAAGCCTTGCATGGACAGAATCCAGGAAGTAATTCTGGAGTTACTTACATTCCCCCTCCTGGATCCTGTCACTTTGTAAGTATTGCAAGGGTTGGTGAGGAGTCTTTGCAACAATGTCCTCCCCCTGGATAATCGGATAGTATATGTAAACTCATATGGGGAACGTTCCGCGTTCATCAGAAAACACTTCGGAACCCATGCAAATTGGGGGGGTACGGAGCACATTAACCAAGGCCGAAAGAGACAAAAGGAGACAACAGCAATTATGCCTGCGGAAAATCAGGTCACTTCCTCAGAGAATGTCCCGTAAAACCCCCTAGGAGAACAGTTGGAGCTACAGAGAAAGAAGGAGGAGAACAAGAGTCGGAAAACTTCCAGGCACGGCAAGCGTAGAGGTCCGTTTGTCGAGCGAAGGAAAAGAGCACAGACCTCACACCTTACCCTGCCCGTGATTTTGATCAGTCACCAACAACCTTCTCGGATTCATGCTGTGGAGGCATACATAGACAACGGAGCCTTTGGTAACTACATAGACCAGGGCCTGGCAACAAGGATGGGGCTTACCCTCTGTCAGAAAACGGCAACTGCGAAGGTCACCACTGTCGATGGCACAGAGATAGCTTCTTGTCCTGTAACTCAACGCACTGCAGAATTGATGCTTCTGTGCCAAGACGGACATAGGGAAGCCATTGCCTTCGACCTTATCAAGGCCTCTTAGTTCCGGGTGATTCTAGGGATGCCCTGGTTGGTGGCTCACAATCCTAACATCAACTGAAAAGCCCGAAAATTAGCCTTCTCCAGTGAGTGTGCTCATGCGTGCTACCAAGTGGAAATGCGATTGTCTGACCCAGAGACACCTGCCCAAGATAAAGAGGCGTTGGTACTAGGTGTAACAAGTACACTACCAAGCGAATACCACGATTTCCAAGACGTTTTCCAAAAAGAACAGGCTAATACCTTACCCCCTCACAGGCCATATGACTGTCAGATCGACCTCGTACCTAGTGCACAAATCCTGCGTAGTTGAATTTATGCACTCACTGAACCTAAAAATCGCCACTTGTCCGGACCAATCATATCTGGACCAATACCTGGCAAACAGTTTTATCCGCCCGTCCAAATCCCCGGCAGCCTCACCCCTATTCTTCGTACCCAAGAAGGAGGGGGACTTGAGAACGTGTATCGACTACCACGCACTATACCAGGTGACAGTTAAAAATCGTTATCCTCTACCCCTTATCCTAGAACTGCTGTACCAAGTCAAGGATGCCCAAATTTACACCAAATTGGACCTCAGGGGGGCATACCATCTCGTGCGTGTAAAGAAAGGAGACAAATGGAAGACCGCCTTTCGTACTAAGTATGGGCTGTATGAATATCGGGGTGATGCTCTTTGGGCTTTGCAACGCTACTGCCGCATTCCAGTGCTTCATGAATGATGTACTATGGGAATTGATCGACGTATGTACCCTAGTTTACATCAGCGACATCTTGTTGTACTCCTCTTCTAAACAGGACCATGTCCGTCCTTGCAAAACTCCGACAGCACCAGCTATACGCCAAACTTGAAAAATGCTCCTTCCATGTCACCGAAGTAGAGTTCCTTGGTTTTGTCCTCACCCCCAGAGGCGTCCGGATGGATATGCACAAAGTAGACACCATCCCTAGCTGGCCATCACCGTCTTCAGTCAAAGGTGTCTAAAGTATGCTCGGCTTTGCGAACATTTAGCGCCGATTCATCCCGGGTTTCTCAAAGATTGTGCACCCAATCACTTCTTTATTACGAAAACACAACAAACTGTTCCAATGGACAGAAGAGGTGGAAAAGGCCTTCCAGGAACTCAAGAAAAGATTTACCTCAGCCCCGGTGCTACGACACCCCCGCCCAGATCTCCCATATGTAGTGGAAACAGACGCCTCCAGCGTGGCAATGGGGGCTGTTCTTTCCCAAAGAGATCCCGAAAAGGCCAGTTACCACCCGTGGCCTTTTGGTCGTGAAAATTTACTACACCTGAACTTAACTATGCAATAACAGACAAGGAACTCCTAGCGATCAAGCATCCTTTAAGGCTTGGAGGCATTACCTCCTAGGCGCCAGACATACCATCACAGTAATCACTGACCATCGCAACCTACAATACCTCAAGACGGCAAAAGCTCAATCATCCCGTCAACTCCGATGGGCTATATTCTTCGCAGAATATGATTACATAATCACATACCGACTTGGCGTCCAGAACGGAAAAGCCGACGCGCTATCCCGCATGGGTATTGATGAGAACGCATATTCAACCCCAGACCCGGTGGTCATTATTCCAGGTGACAAACTACTAGGACTTAAAACAACATTATCTCTGGATGAACTCCAAAAGGAAATTCGGCTCCTAATGAACACCGAGGCTCTACAAGACTCGACCACTCAAGGTGAACATTACACAACAAAAAACCAACTCCTGTATTTCAGAGGGCGTTTATATCTACCGAGTAAGGCACTACAAGAACAAGTAATTTCTGGTTATCAAAGACCCCCTCATAGAAGGACATCCAGGAATTGCCAAGACCCTACCCAAGGTGAAAAGAAATTATTGGTGGCCAATCTGGCGAAAGGACATTACGCAGTTTATCCTGGCATTTGTGCACAGAATAAATCCCAGAAACAAAGAACTGCGGGCCTTCTTCAACCCCTGGAAATTTCACCTGCACCTTGGCACACACTCTCCCTCGATTTCATCACAGATCTGCCTCCCTGTCAAGGGTTCAACACTATCCTAGTGGTTGTTGAACTATTCCCTAAAATGGCCCATTTCATTCCGCTTAAGGGTCTACCAAACGCATCCAGTCTGGCAACAAAGGTGTTTTTAGAGCAAATCGTACGATTACATGGTTTTCCCTCCGTGTGGATTTCTGACCGAGGAAGTCAGTTTGTGTCTAACTTCTGGAGGAAAAGTTGTGCAATTGCCCAAATTGATATTCGTCTGTCCACTAGTCACCATCTCCAAACTGATGGCCAAATGGAGCGGACGAATCAGACACTAGAGCAATACCTACTATGCATGTTAGATCAAGTGGAAGAAAGCTGGAAGGATGTGCTGTGGATAGCCGAATATGCCTACAACAACTCGCTACACACCAGTACCAGACAGAGTCCATTCTATACCGTATATAGTAGGCCCCCACGTACTTCCGAATTAGATACCACCATGGCCTTGGAAAGGCCCGCGGTGAAGACTTTGCATAGGACCATCACTCAAGCCTTCAAAAAAGCAGCAGAACACTTGATCCAAGCCAAAGAAAGACAGAAAAGATTCTCTGATCAACAGCAAAGAAAAGCCCCAGACTACCAAGTCGGAGATGAAGTCTGGTTGGCGTCTCGGCACGTGCCCATAAGAGGAACTCAAACATTTCGTCCCAGATATCTAGGGCCCTATACCATCAAGGCTATTATAAATCCTGTGGCTGTAAAACTAGCTTTACCACCAAATATGCAGATCCATCACGTATTCCACGTGTCACTCTCAAAACCTGTTCAGCCTGGAACTTGGATCAAAACACCACCAAATCCGGTACTGGTTAACGGAGAACCCGAATCTGAAGTCAAGGACATCCTAGATTCTAAGCTCACCAGGTACAAGTTATATTGCTTAGTGGATTGGAAGGGATACGGCCCTCAGGACAGGACATGGGAGCCTAGCAAGCACGTCCATGCGCCATGCCTGGTAAGACGATTTCATCGGAACCATCCGACCAAACCAGGGCCAGATGGAGGAAATACCTTGAGAGGGGCCTTAGGGGGGAGTGCTTTCACGACCCATGCCCCTGACCCCCTCAGGTATAACAGCCCCCTGGCAGAAGTGGGGCTAAAGCCCTTCACACTGGCCCCAAGGGCTTTAAAACGCCATCAGAAACATACATGGAGTCAGTCCTGGCGCCTTTGGCGCCAGGCTCATTATCAGGATTAAACAATACCAGTTTTGAACCTTAATCCAACATGGAGGCCTATTACACAGCTCAGTTCTTTAGAACCAAGCCATGCAGTCTATTGTTTTGGGTGTGGCTGGGCCTGGAACTACTTGGCCTGGAACTACTTTACCTGGGCTATTTAAACCGCACCCAAACAGCAGAACACGCTTCGCGTTATTCTGCACTCCTGCAGCGTAACGCCACTGTGTCCAGCTCCTGCTCATCTGCTTCTCCGGCGGCCCGATCCTGAAGCCCTAGATCAGGATTCCATTAATAACCTGGAAGAACAAGAACAGCATTAGCTAGCAAGAACACTTACCTGTGAAGTAACTGGTCTTGAATCCATCCTGCGCTTCGCTTACCTCACCCATCTCCGGAGTTCGCTGCAACCTGCAAAGATAAAGAAACAAGGACAGCATTAACAGCAATTCTTACCTAGGCAAGCAGCGAGTCCTGGCAGCACCCTGAGCTTCTCTTACCTTGCCCATCTCCGGGATTCACTGCAACCTGCAAGGGAGAAGGAACAAGGGCAGCATTAACAAAGCACTTACCTGGGCAAGCAGCGCTTCGATCGCTCATCACTCCGGAACATCACTGCAACCTATACAAAGAAGGGAAGAGAACACAGGTTAGCAATTAACACCAATAAACAGCGCAGCGCTCCGCGCATCAATAACTCACTGTGGTCGTTGTTAGGGAACAGCGTAGAGGAGCAAGACGCCGAGAAGACAGAGAAAACGGAGGAAAGAAAGAGACAGAATAAAGATGGAAAAGACATTATAACTCACCTGGAAGACAGCAAGCAGAGTCAGAGTCACAGCCGGTCTGGACCCGACATAAGGGCACACGGACCAGTGAAGCAACTAGATCCACGGAACGCCCGCACCAACCACACACCCCTGCACAGAGACGCAGGACGGAGAGTTCAATGCACAAAAACCTAAGGTGAGCAATAACCCCAAGGGAGGGGATTTGGACCAGAGGAAGGTGGGAGTCCACCCATCACAGAACCAGTATCTTAACCCTCCAGTCTCCTGTTATAGGCGCTACCCAACATCTTGCACATAACCAAGCAGAGAGGGGTCCAGGATAGCGCTTAGACCTCCATCCAGTATCGTGTGGTGCCCCCGTGGATACCAGGTGAACGTATCAATAGGTACAGGTCTGAGAAGTCAAAGCCCCCCTTATACCGTCGGAGTGTCAGGGTAACCCACTTCACTCGCAGTATTTTATTCTCCCAGATGAATCGAAATATTACCCCCTTGAGTTCCCCAAAGAAGGCTTCCAGGAGTCTCAACGGAAGGGCAGTAAACAGAGAGAGTAACCTGGGGAGGATGTTCATTTTCACTGCCAACATCTTCCCATACCACGCTAAGGCAGGAGCCTCCATCTTTGGAGGTCCTCTTTAATCTTAAGTAATATCGGGTCAAAGTTCGCTTTCGTGAGGCCAGTGAAATCCCTTGTCAATATTACCCCCAAGTACTTGGTTCGGGCTTTTTCGACCCTCATCCCGAGGATCGGCTACGGCTTCCTGAAACTGGGCATCCTGGACACACGGGCATAATCGTGGATCTATCTACATTGATTTTCAGGCCCGAGAGGCGCCCATAGCTCTGTATTTGTTCCAGAAACTTCGGGAGCAAGGGGCTGACCTCAGTGAGATAAGCCAAGATATCATCTGCCAAAATGGATAGTTTGTACTCTACCTCACCACACCTAATGCCCCTGATCGGCTCTGATCATGATCGCCAGCGGCTCCATCATGAGGGTGTATAGCAGCGACGATAGTGGGCATCCATGTCTCGTCCCACGCTTCAGGCAGAATGCATCAGCCATGATTCCATTCACCCTGACTCGCGCTGTCGGCTGTGTGTACATCGCTACCACCCATTTCAAAAATCCCTGCCCAAGGCCCATTTTTTTAGTACCGATTTCATAAAGGTCTATTCCATCCTGTCGAACGCTTTCTTAGAGTCCACTGAGACAAGGCACGCATCATTCCCCTGGGTCTGGGCCTGGTGCAGCAGATTAATTATTATCAGCGCCCTGTCTACCCTTTCTAAAACCCACTTGATCACCATGAATCATGGACGGCATAAGACTCTCCAGCCTAGCACCAAGAATTTTAGTCAGGGTCTTCACGTCACCATTTAGTATGAATATCGGTGGGTATGAGGCAAACCTTTCTGGGTCTCTTCCCTCTTTGTGTATCGTTACAATTACTGCTTCCAGTAGGGAGCACAGCAAGGAATCCCCCGCCAATACTGCGTTAAATACCTGCACCATATATTGGGCCAGCTTGGATCTAAACTGCGTATAAAATTGTAGCGAGACGCCATTGCTCCCTGGGGCTATGCCCGACTTCAGCCCCTTGATAAACTGAATGACCTCCTCCTCCAAGTTGGGCTCTCTCAGCCGGCCGTTTCCCCTTGTTCTATCCCCAGTAAAGCCAAGATGCCAAAAACGTAGCTATTTGCCCCTTGTCACCTTCAATTTCTGATGTATAGAGCCTGGCAAATTCCATTCCCACCCCCTCAGGGTCGTACACTGCCACCCCATCCTCTCCCCTTATAGTCCGAATCAGCTTTTTGTTCCTCTCCTCTCCTCCCTTAGTCTCCATGCAAATATTTTATCCGCCCTCTACCCTCGCTCATGGTATTCTTGCTTTAGGAACAGTCATTTCTTTTCCGTACCTGAACTAGGATCGCCTTGACCTTGGCCCTATGGACCGGGATGTCATTTCACCAAAATACCATTGGTAGCGGAAGTGACATCACACGACCCTTGACCCATGATGACATCACAGCAAGTGATGTCATTTGACCCCACCCGGAAGTGATCGTGGGAAGTGATGGGAAGTGATGGAACATGACCTTTCACCCGTTGACAAAACAGGAAGTGGCATCACATAGCATTGTGCACTTTGAAAAATATGGTTACAATATCACTATAACGTGATGTACATTTTATACAAGAATGGATCGCCATATGTATCGTTAAGATCAGTCTGTATAGGCCCATATTACCAAATTACTGTGAATGCAAGCAGACGTCCATGACCAAATGATAATGGTGTGTTATTATATAGCACTTACGCTTAAGCGCTTTATATAGAAAAAATATACACCCAATATCACCCAACCTGGTACTCATTTATCGACCTCAGAAGAATGAAAGGCTGAGTTGAGGCATTTAAGAACAGACTAAATCAGTGACTCACCCTCTGAAGAGTGCCTGAAATAAACCTTTAATGAGTCTAGCAATAATTGTATAGAATTCCAGAAAGACACATTATTTGCTATTCCTATTCTTTCTTATTTAGGGTCAGTGCTGAAAGTGTTAGACTTGTGGCATTCCTGTTCTTATTTTTCTTCTTTTTTTTCAGGGGCCTGAACAAGAAAGGCAGCCACTACTGAACTAACAAAGCCACATGGTGCTGGCCACAGCCCAGGAGCTTGCATTACCAAACAAAAAAAATAGATTTTTTATTTTTTAGTGGTCACACGGGAGACCACAGAGGTCGCAAGGGAGACCTCAGAGGTTGCATTTGTGACCTATGGTGACCCCTAATTGACGTGCCAGCCAGGGACGTCATTTCATCAAAATGCCAGGGGTAGCGGAAGTGATATCACACAACCTTGACCTCTGCTGACATCACAGGAAGTGATGTTATTTGACCCCGTCCCTAATTGACATCATGGGAAGTGATTACACACGACCTTCAAATGCACCCGTGTTTCCACCCAGAACATTCAAACACACACTATTACATCTTCATACACCTTCTCTTACATCCGATCTCACTGCATTCTCCACAGGACACACACCCACCCAGAACATTCAAACAAACACACTATCACATTTCTTCTCATTCACCCTCCACTCACTGACCAATAGCACACACATAAATCTGACGTACACTTCACAGAGGCAAAATACACATCACATTTAAAAAATTAAAAAAAAGCTTTCTTACCTGTTTTTCCAGCTTCGGTCCGTCACTCCAGGCCACCCTCAGCAACTTTGTGCTGCTCCCAAACAGGAACCAGGAAGCTGGGAGAGCTGCGTATACGAGCTGCGAGAAGGGGTTGGAGATGAACGTGGCATGTGCCACATGTCATGATCAGCTCACCCTACTGAGCGCTTCCTTCTCGTGCTTCAAGCCCCAGCCCAGCCTTCACCCTGACTGGGCTGCCCCCACCAGACCTGATGTGACGATCCCCAAATGTCGTCCCTGGGCCTTATGCAGGAAGATGTTGAACTAATTTCTGGAGTTTATATATCCAAAGGATGTTCGAGTCCAGATATATTGTTGCCCCCAAAGGTAAAAGCAAGCTTGTATTGGTCTTCCCTCCTCATGGGTACTGTCCAGTAACTGTTAGTCAAGTCAATGGCTGTGTACACTTTTGACCCTTGTATCTGTGCCAGACATTGACTGATGTAGGGAAGTGGCCATCTAGACATGTGGACCTGTTTGTTCAAGTCCCTCAGATCTGCACATAGTCTACATTGCCCATTTGGTTTTAGTATCCTCCCCAGTACCAGGTTTTTAAAGGTACTGTGGATTGGACAAATCATCCCACATGATTCCAATCTCTGTGATGGACTCCATGGACATGAGAGGTAACCAGTATTATTTAACAAACACTGGAGCCCTCATGGTGGTTGAATGGATGGATGTATATCCACAGTCATATGCATCTACTGAAAAGATATCCTGGAAGTCCAGAAATACTGGTTTCAGTTCTTGTCTTGGTTCCTCAGTCTCATAGGCATTGGCTAGATTGATCCATTCCACGACCATCTGCCTGAAACCTGGAAAGACCTCAGACTTGGCAATATCAGCGATATCTTCCAGTTGGGTGATAGAGCTCTTTTTATGGTGTTAGCATCGACAGGAAGTTTCATGGATTTGAGGTTGTTTTTATTAACTCTAAATACCACCTCATTCTTCCTGATGTCATAGGTTACCTCCTCCACCCCATTATGGCATGAAGAGTACACCAAGAAATTTCCTCCATGACAGGTACAAATCTTTTCTGGAGGAATACTGTCACTGATATCAAAACAGTGATGAGGAATGGGCCCAATGATCTCATTACCTAAAGCAACAGAATTGTGTTGGGCATCAACTGCCATTCCAAAAGAGGTGTCCGTGCCCAAAGTGATACTTTGAGGGTCAACGGTTATCGACCAATATTCGAATGGTGTCATGTTCTAGGTCCACTAAAGGGGTTGGATACAAATATAAACCTTGTTGTTGGAGGTGAGAATATAAATTTGCGTAGGCATCCTTATATTGGAGGTTCTGTCCTTGCTTAATTTTGATGGGAATGGTGAATTGTCACAGCTGTCACGGGATGTGACCTCTTCTCCCACAGGTACTTGAAACACATAAGGCAGCAATTGAGCTGACCGAAATGCAACAATTGTGTTCTATCATTTTGTTTTCAATGGAAATCTTTAGTATACACCTGCCTTGCACGAAATGTTTAGAATGTGGTGTTTTCAGACCCACTTTCCAATTATCACTCAATTTAAATGTGGGAATGGTCTGATCTTTTTGGAGTTTTCTGAATAATCCCTTGCTGATGAAGATGTTTCCATTATTCAGGCACACTCTGGTGAGTACTGGTTGCTCCCCCTCATTTATCTGAATGGGCAAAGACAAGTGATCGCCCTTTTTCTGAATGTCGATCAGACTTTGGGCTCGTTTTTCACCTTCTCCTTCCAAGGAAATTCAGTGTTTCTTCTAATTGTTTACCTGTAAAAATGCCATGGTGCTCCTTTTCAGTGTGGAATGCACTTGCAACTGGGAGGAAGGTTGTTTTTCAAGAATTGAGAAGGGTTCCCATCACCAGTTTGTTCTCCTACAGTGATGATGGTGATGTGTGGGACTTGATTATTCTGGAACAAAATTCAACTTGCTCGGAATGTTGTTCGATTAAATGGTAGGTGCCATTCAAACTCCTATAATTTGTACTTTTTCTTTTAGTTTTATATGCCAGTTAGTCTGGGTCCAGAGGACCTGGTTCAAGCAGTCAGTCAGAGGTGTTAACATCTGAATAAAATTGTTTGCCAGTCAACATGGAGTATCCTCTGGAGTCACGACTATCACTGGGTGTTTTAATCAATGTCACCCAAATTTTATTTCTAGATCTGCAGTCCCTTCGATGGAAATATCATTCCCATCGAAGTTGTCGGAGAAGAGGTATGAGGGGAATCTGGTGACCCTCCACCTTCCTATATGCAGTTGGTTGAAAGCCTTTTTAGACAGAAGAGTGGCTTGGGATACAGTATCCACCAGAGCCGATAATTCACACTGACCCTGTATCTTGGCCAGGGAATAAAATTAGTCTTTTTTTTCTTCAAAAGTGTGAGTTATTTGCCAGCTCTGCGGTCATTCTCTTGATATTGAATGCTGTCACTGTTTGATCTGAGGTGATTTTACGTGTCAGAGATCAGGAATCCATAGGAAGAAATGTACATCTGGCAATCTGCAAGACTCCAGGGATTCTTCTCTTTCAAAGGGGATTATTTTGTTTTGTTCCTCCACAAAGTGAGTTCTTCTTTGACCTTTTCTACTTACCCTCTACTCGTTGGGTTCTAACTTCCTGAGGTAGAAGAGTCACTATCAGGCTGTGTGGTTTCCAGGGGTTCTGTTCTGGTATGAAAGGGAGCTTCCTCAAGGGCTTGGCATCTCCCTATCACCAGGGCCCAATCCTCAGGAACCTGTTGACTGTTGAGACTTTCCTTCAGTTATCCCCCAGCCCCTACCGGGGAATCAGACCTGGGTGTTGGGGGGGTTCTGGGAAGCAGTGTTAGGTTGAGGGGGCGACTGAGCCCTCAGCATGCATCCCATGTCATCAGTCAATTGTTGGACCTGTCGCTCCAGGTGAGTAATTTTCTCTAATTTGTAGGATGGTCTCTGTCATAACTCTGCTGCTCCCTAAAAGGGTAACGATCCCCTCTCATGGAGTAGCTTTTTTATTGGAAATGCCCCCTAAAATGTTCAGTCCTGACTCTCCCTTTTCCTTGGTTCAGGAATCTATTGTCCTGGAACTGGGAGATGGAGGGAGATTGTTTTGGAAGTTCTGATTTTTAAGGTACTTGTGGAAACAATTTAAGTTGGGAGGTGGAGTGGTACTTCTCTCCTGCAAGAAGTTTGGAGGGTAGTTTCCTGGGGAAGTACTTACCTGGTGTGGCTCCCTCCTTGTACTGGGGGAGTAGACACATACCCCAGGGTCGGTTTTGTTGACTTATATCGAGGGTTTACATAGGTAGCAGGGTCATTTCTTGGGTACCGTTTATGACTGCCAATTGATTGGGCCTGGGAGGAGGGCTTCCTCTGCCTCTCATTCTGCTTATAAGCTGAAGAGTATTCTTATGAACCCCACACCGCCCACATCTCCAAGTCCAAAGGAGGGGTCGTTTTACCTACGCCGTCCTTCACAGCGGCAGATGTGGTAGATGGTTTTGTGATAATTTTTACTGTCAGTGGGGTATATCCTGGTGGCTTTCTCTATTACCCAATCCAGTGTCCTGCGCTCATGGAAATCACACACTTTATTGGGCAATTAAATGCTTGGGATGAGCGTGTAAATAAGTGGTCACAAATTCCCTACTATTCGTATTCACCCACCTGAAAGTCTGCGCAAATGCACATTTGAATTCCTGTACAAACTCCCTTGGTGTCTGATCTTCCCCACATTGCAAGTTATATGCAGTCTTGCTGGTCTGTTGTGGTTCCTATCGCTGGAGAAATGTTTCAAAATGGCCGGTTTATGGGTGGACCATTTCTAATAATCCTGGAACTCCAGTCCTGCAAGGAAACTGGAGTACTTGGGAGAAAATGTCCATTTTGCAAACTCATGCAATTGACATCATTTTTTTTAATCTCAAATGATGCTCATAAAAATCTAAGTGCTACTACACGGAATACTAGCATTCTTATTGTATGGGGTCAGGAAGCTCTTTATGACTTTAATCTGTCCATTTGGGTCTTTAACAGAACCCTTTTTCTCTTTTGCTGTCTTTGTGTACTTCTGAACCCGAGTCCATTCACCTTCTCAATCAGAGCTGCTATTTGTACTCCATTTCCCTGTCTCCTAAGCGCTCCCTATCTCCTTGAGATACCTCCCAGAATCACGGGGTCTGGACTCCTCGCCTATGCCGCCGTGAACTCTCAGTTTTCCATTCCCTCTCCTCACTTTAGGCACAGGATAGAACACAGTCTCTTCTCCTGACTGTTTCCAGTGGGTACTATCCCTCATTCCAGGTTGTCTGGGGAAATCCGCCCATTCACCTGAATATGTTGAGGTTTTTACAATGCCCTTCTTAGGCTGAAGGTTTGGATTTTCTCTTTCAGCACAACGGGCTAGATGTTCTATTTGCAATCGCATTTCTGAACCTCTAACTCACTGTTCTTCTCACCATATGAGTTTTCAGGGTCAGAAGTACTCACAGGACTGTTTTGTTTTCCCATGACATACTGGTTCGGCCACTTTCCCCTCTGTTTGGGAGGGGTGAATATTAATCAAGGTCAGATAAGGACTCTCCTTCCTGATCAGGTCAGCTAGGAATAGGCGAGTCCAGCTGTCTCATGTTTCCCTGTTCTCTATCAGCGGTATGCATGAGGTCAGTTCCAGTGTGTCCCTGGGAGTTTATAGGTAACTGGCATGAGGTCCTTGATGGGAGTGGCATCACTTCCTAGTTATAATGTTATGTTTTGTTATTTGGCATTTATATAGCGCTCTATATATCATTGGTATGACTTCAAAGCGCTGGTACGTTGAACGCCCTCGGGGACCATAGTCCAGGTCAGTTGAGAGAGTAGGGTGTCGAAGGGTGCTTGGGTGCACCAGTTAAGTGTGCAGCTGATGTAATTGCCTGATGGTAGCTACATCCTAGCATTAGGTGTGGTGGTACTGATGTTGGTTAAATGTGTGCAGTTTGGCGGGTGGACACCAAGACTGGGTTCTGGCTGCGTTAGGCCTGTGAGACGCTTATGTGTGCAGCTAGGCCGGTTTGTCGTGGGGTATAGCTGCGTTTTATTAGAATGATGAGGTGTTCGTGGGTTAATGTTTTTAAGTGAGAAGCTAGGCCAAATTGATCGAGGGGTGTAGCTGCACTCTAATTGAGTGATGGTGTAGAGAGTAAGCATAGTGCTATGGGAGGAGAGTGTCTGTGTGGCGTTATGATCTAAGGAGATCGATATTCTGCATTTCAGGCCTGCGGTTGCTTAATAGCGATTTAACAATGATGACATTGTTGGGGATCTCATTGAGCCTTAGTGATCCATTTCCTAGGGTTCAATCGCTTCAGAAGGTCATGGATGGTATTACAGAAAGAGCCAAGTTTTTAGACCTTTGCTGAACATCATATAGTCTTGGGTGTGTCGAATATGAGGGGAAAGCAAGTTCTACAGAGATTGGGCCAAGGTTGAGAAGGTGGATCCTCTGATCCTGACAGAGTGTTAGGTTGGAATCTCTAGAAGGAGGGCAGTGCTTGATCTTAGGGTGCAGGATGGGAGGTATGGTTTTATTTTGCTTGTAGGTATAATGGGCCGGTCTTGTGCACTGCACGGTGAGTGATGTACCGGGTCTTGAAGGTGGCCCTTCGTCCGATTGGGAGCCAGTGAAGGGTTCGGAGAGCTGGTGAGTTGTGGTCTCTTTGACCCAGGGTAAGGAGCAGTTTTGCAGTAGTGTTTTGGGCTCTTTGGAGTTTGTTGAGTTGGTATGCCGGGGCTCCTAGGTAAAGGGAGTTGGCATTGTCCATTCTCGACATCACAATAGACATAACTGCAGCAAGTCTGTTCGGGTAAGAGAGGTAGGGATAAATGTGTCTGAGAAGTTTGAGGTGGTAGTATCACAGCAATTTGACACGTTGTTGATCTGACAGGAGAGGGTCAGGCCTGAGTCCATAGTGTAGCCTAGGTTTTTTACTGTATCGGAAGGGTATGGGGAGGGCCGAGGGATGGGGGCCATGGGAACGGATGTGGTGGCATGGCAGTATTCCCGCACACCATGATTTCAGTTTTAGCAGGGTTGGAAAGAAGATGGTTTATTGTCATCCATCGATCAATATCGCAGAGGCAGGCGTCAAGGTCGGGAAGGGGGTTGGTGCCTGACTTGGGAATTATTATAATAATTTGGGTATCATCAGCATAGTTGTAACAGGAGATGTTGTGCATGCAGATGATTCCTGGTAGAGTGGTCAAATAGAGGTTGAACAGGAGAGCAGACAGGCATGCACTTTGGGGTACTCCAGTGTTCACTGAGCGAGCAGTTGAGAAATAAGGGGAGAGGAGGATTATTTGTTTCCTGTTGCTTAGGAAGGAAGCGATCCATTTGAGAGCAGTGCCACGGATTCCTAGGGAGTGAAGGCGGTCAAGGTGGAATGAGTGGTTAACCGTTTCAAAGGTAGCAGAGATATTGAGGAGAATCAATATTGCGCAGCCGTCAGAGTCTGCAGTGACATTGAGATCATCCCAGATCCATATCACAGTCTGAAGCCTGAAAGTGCGGGGCCGAGGAGGCAGTTGGATTCTACAAAGGAGTTGAGCTGAGAGTATGCAGTCCGGTCAATGAGTTTCGCCAGAAGTCTGGTGTTGGAGATCGGTCTGTAATTCTTGGGGTCAAGGGATGCCTTTTTTTAGAAGATTCTTGACGTGCGCTATTTTGAAGGCATCAGAAAAGATGCCAGAGGTCAGGGATTCATTTAGAATGGCTCTTGCATGTTCTCCTGCGCAGGTAGACAAGAATATTTCTTTCAGGACAGAGGCTGGGCAGGGGTCCTATCCCATACCCTGATTGGTCAGGGTGCCTCAATGCCTGTTTATATTTGGCTATTTCACCTCTCACAAGTGCTTCTCCCTGTCTGGATTTCCCGCTTATATTCAGAGTTAAATTTTTAACTCTGACACAGAGCCTGGCTGCCGTCAAAGACAGTGCTCTGAGCCACCAATCAATCCTTTATTTTCTGTACTTCATCTTGAAATATTTCATATTCTCTCTGAGAGTCTTGTATTATGCTTGAATATTCAAAGCGCTTTTCTTTCAAGCCGACAGGTTTTCTTCCATGAGCGTCTCTACTATACACTGCCTGTAATAGGTAAGCTTCTGCTTGCCTCAAACACTCCCTAAAATCTATATTTTCTTCCCTGATGGTCAGCTCCTGGGCATCAAGCTGACCCTTTTCAACATCCATTTTCAATTTGAGTGCCTTTTTCTCTTTAATCAACTGTAATTTATGTTGCTTCAGAATATTAAAATCCTGATGCATTTTAACTAACTTGTGTTGTGATTCAATCTCTTTTATGATTATGAACTGTTTTATAGGCCACAATCTCCTCCAACAGTACACTATTTGATCATTCACCTTGTGTTGTAGTTTAAGTTTTTCCACATGTGTGTCCTTGAGTGTAGATAACTGCAGTTCTCATGCAACACCCTCTTGTTGATGTGTTTATAATTCATTTTATAGTTGCTCAGTGAGGTTTTCAAATTTCAACTCTAAAATATGTCTTTGCAGTACCTTATCTTCCAATTGCTGAGTCTGTTTCCGGTCTCCAGTCTGATCTAGGATACTGGCCTCTTATTTATTTTATAAAGCGTACTAGACCCATTGGCATTAAGTTGCTGTATACAAAGGTTACATAAATTGGTTGTGAGGATACGTCTGTAGTTGGTCGGCAACTGCCATTTCTTTTAAAAATTGCAAGAGGCCCATGAGCAAAGAGCAAAGTCTTGAGGTGTTTCCTAAAGGTCTAGTAGGATTGTTCCGCTCTTAGCATAGGGGGCAGCGTATGCCAGTATTTGCAGGCAATGACTGGGAAACTTGAATCACCTGCTCCCTTAAGTCAGCCTGTAGGTATTAGTGGAAAGGGTGGGTCTAGAAAACTGCATTTTGCTGATTTTGTGTGACAGGTAGGCTGGGGCATCATTGGTGAATCATTTTTGTATAACGACTGTTTTAAAAATGTTGCGCTCTCTAACAGGGAGACAGTGAGCCTGTTTTCTGCAGGGGATTTATGCTCATGGTGAGAAACTGCAGGGTATTCACACTCCTACTTCCCTTGGATCCTCTGTGCAGGTGGCAAGGGAAGGGCCATTGCTTTTGGATCCGGACCCGGGGGGGGGGGGTGGAGAAGCGAGGGAGGATCATCTGGTGGGAGGGCCATTGGGGATTAGGAGCGGGATACCCTTAGGCGAGACATGGTATACACCTTTCCCTAGTAACAACCAACCTAACCCTCACCCAAACTTTATAGGTTATTGTAAGTCAGCTCCCCCTCTTGAGACACCTGACAGTACTGAGACAAGGAAGAGGCAACAGCGAGTAATGAACACCACAAACTCTCACCACTCTAATACTGAGTCAAGGAAGAAGCAACTGAGAGTAATGAACACCACACACTTTCACCACTTTGGTAATGGGAAGAAGAAGATGCCTGCAAGCTATGAAGGTCAGGCATATACCTCTAATCAGGGTCAGGCAGGGCTAAATAAGAGAGCGCACCTGCAACCTGTAAGTGGGTTGGAGGCATATAAAAGGAAGAGGGGAAAAAAAACAGAAAGCAACAGGGATACCTAAATCCGAAGCGAGCCCGGAGAGGGAATCGAGACGCTGAAGGGGGCAACCTGCGTGAAGCCGAGAGACTGAGACCTGTGAATGCTGGAAGTCTGAGAGGGTTTGGCGAAGGAGAAACATCATCTCCATGGACCTGGTGCCTGAGGGAGAAGGGCAGCAAGAGAAGGAGCTGTCCGTTTTATGAATTCAGTAAGTGCTTGTTCTCCCACGGTGCAGAAGTGTCATTGGGGTAGGAGAGAAACCCCTGATTGCCAGAAGCCTGATCATTGGTGAGCGGGATCTGAAGAAGCCTACATGGGAGCATGGTGAGTGTACTGGAAGTCAATCCCCAGTATAACTCTGACTGCAAGCTTTCCCCTAAGGCTATTCCATTGTTGAACTATGAAATCCTGAAATACAAAGTAGCAGAATGAGTTACAAGAGATACGTTGTTGAAAGTCTCAGCATCTTCAAAGCAACTTTCAATTATTTGTAAAATACCAACTAACAGAGTGGTCGCGTATTTGCTGTGTTATAAGAAATGTGTTGTTGAAAGTGTCAGAATCCTTAATGAACTTTCAATTGTACCTGAGAATGATGCTACAGTGATTTTGCTCCTCAGTGTTAGGAAGACACCTATAGAAGGGGCTGCAGAACAATTAAAACAATGATTTTGCTATGAAATAAAGAACGTTTTGATTATGAATGCTTAACAAAGTTTCTTGATCACAGAGTTGACCCCAAAGAGACTATGGGCCTCATTACACGGACGGCGGTAAGGGTTAACGGTCACCGTTAATGGCAACGGTGACCGTTAACCCTTACCGCCGTACTACGAGGTCCCTTTGCGGGTTGGAGGATTTAACGCCTGCTTCTTGCAGGCGTTAAAATCCAACCCGCTAAGGGACCTCGGAGCTAATTACGGCACCGCAAAATTGCGGTGCCGTAATTAGCGCCTTCCCCAGTCCCATAGAGCCCTATGGGGCAGAAATGGGAATGGGGAAGGGCAATGGCGGAAAGGGGATTTACCGCCCCTCCAACCTTGGAATGGGGCGTTAAATCCCCTTTCCGCCAAGGCGGTGCCGGTATTTTACCGGCATGAGCCATGGCGCTAATAGCGCCATGGCTCACCGCCTACCGTGTAATGAGGCCCTGTATCTAAATTTACAGAATCTTGTTAAAAGTATGAGGAAATGAACCGCAGTGCATTTCTTTTTGTTTAAGTTGCTTGTGATCTTGGGAAAGGACACCTAAATATCTTTTTGCTGAAAAGACTTATGGAACATGCAATCAAAAGCCAATCAGTTTGAATGTGAATCCAGCTCTTTCAGAGAAGCAAGGCCTTGTGGGACCTGTAGTTAAAAGCAGCAAGTTATGCTTTTCAAACTACATAAAAGTGTCACAGAGATGATTTTGAGTACTGCATTTAATGAAAGGAAGTCAAGTACATGTGAATTGATCAAGGAGAGAAATACCTTTGTATTGTGAACGACATCAGAAGGGAACTTGCTTTGATATATGAACTATCTTTGAAACAAGGGGACGGGAAACCCCAATGAGAAGAACCGCTTCTGTTTTTGTGAACTGTTTGGAACTCTTTTATGTGATGAACTGCTTGGAGAAGGAAATTGAACTTTGGAATGGAGTTTGTACACTATTTTGTTAAGATCAACAACCTTGCACATTTTTGTTTAGTTTATTGTGAGGACCAGCATAGGTTTGGGCACAAACAGACATTTGTTTTTGTACTGTTAGACACAGACTGGCCTTAGTTTACGTTAGGTAGGGAAATCCCAACTTAGCATAGGGCTAATTAGGCATTATACAAGTTGCAAAAACTTGAATCCTTTGTTGTCTGTGTCTCATTCCATGATGTTAGCCTTACAGATGTTGTCAGAAGTGGGACGCGGCTCCACTGATACAAGTTGGGGAAACCCAAAACTTGAAAAGCTAAGCACCAGAGCATCAGCCCCCCCCCCCACCCCCCTAACTATGAAGGTCCCCACAGATCCCCACAGATTTGATATTAATACCACCTCCGAATACCTACATTAGATTAGTACCCAAATCAGCAATAGCATGGAGATTTGGAATTGAAATATTGGCAGGAGTGATATTTCCAGACTTTAGAGGTGATGTTAAGGTATTACTACAAAACCACCAAAAGGATCCATTTCAAATCCACCAAGGGGATATGATTTCTCAAGGGGTGCTTAAGAAAGCAATGTTCCATAGGCTTGTGGAAAAATCTGGGAAGGAAAGTACAGACATGGGGACTCGAGGATTTTGGGAGGTTGATGAGCCATCGGGTGGCCCTGCCAACTCTGAATACAGAAAACCTATAGAGGAAGAACCCAAGGCACTTCCCGACTTAGCCTTTGCCCAAAGAAACCACCTCTTGTTAGCAGAAGCATTTTACAAGTGGTAACAGAGATAGAGGGCCATGAGAAAGGAGGACCTTCTTTCTTTCTGAAACATGGACGTCTTCATATGGCAGAAACCACGCTGAAGAGGCTGAAGAGGTAAGAACCCAGTTGGTGGTCCCTTAAAGACACAAGTGGGTTGTCCTAGAAGTTACCCATAATAATCTAACGGGTGGTCATCGAGAACAGTTCAAGACTCATGCACACATGACAAAGAAATTCTACTGGCTTAGAATTCACGCTGACATTAAAACCTTTGTCCAAGCATGCAACGTCTGCCAGAAAACAAGCACACATATACCACCCCTTAAAACTGTTGCCAATAATTGAGGTCCCATTTTCCTGCATTGGTATGGATATTTTGGGACCCTTGGAAATTTCCAAACTAGGGAACAGGTACATTCTAGTTATTGTGGATTATGCCACACGTTATCCCGAGGCCTTCCCCTTATGAGCCAACACAACAAATCCTGTAACACCTGATCCCTTTCTTCTCACAAGTGGGGTTCCGGAAGGAGATATTGAAGGACCAAGGTTCTAGTTTCATGAGTAAGCTTATGGAGGAAGTCAAAGAACTATTACTTATTACCACCCTTAGAACATCAGTGTACCATACCCAGACAGATAGTTTGGTGGAAAGATTCAATAAGACCCTCAAAACTATACTCCGAAAGTTAGTTGAACAAGATGGTAAAAATTGGGACCAAATGATACACTGGGCCTTGTTTGCAGTCCGGAAAACGCCTTTCGCTTCAACAGGATTTTCCCTGCTTGAACTCCTTTATGGGCAAGAACCACGGGATGTCCTAATTATGTTAAGAGAAACCTGGGAAGAGAGAGATGAGAGTGCAGGAGTGTTCCTGGTGTGGAGCTAACATCGCTTTGTTGGTGTGCACAGTGTTTCTTCACTGTTTATTCCTGCAAGGAGGAGCAAGAATATAAATACCATCTCCGGACGCGGAGTGTGAGGGAGTGTTCCTGGTGTGGAGCTAACGTCGCTTTGTTGTTGTGCACAGTGTTTCTTCACTGTTTATTCCTGCAAGGAGGAGCAAGAATATAAATACCATCTCCGGACGCGGAGTGTGAGGGAGTGTTCCTGGTGTGGAGCTAACGTCGCTTTGTTGGTGTGCACACAGTGTTTCTTCACTGTTTATTCCTGCAAGGAAGAGCAAGAACATAAATACCCTCTCCGGACGCGGAGCATCGCAGAGTGTGAGGGAGTGTTCCTGGTGTGAAGCTAACGTCGCTTTGTTGGTGTGCACACAGTGTTTCTTCACTGTGTATTCCTGCAAGGAGGGGCAAGAACATAAATACCCTCTCCGGTCGCAGAGTGTGAGGGAGTGGTCCTGGTGGGCCGTGGGTGTAGTAACCATGGAAAAAAACACTGAAAAACCGTTAAAATCGTTGTGTCAGAAACCGCCAATGATGACGATGACGAGGGCGCAACTTTGTGCCGATTCCCCCTGTAGCAGCGTTGTCGAGAGAGGAGCTGAAAAAACACTGGCTAACTGCAAATCTAGTAAGTGGGGGGTTGGTAAATGCGCCCTATGAACTTGTATCACAGCAGCCTAAAAGCCCAATTGTATCTAATGACATGACCGAGGGAGGGATGGAGGGGGAGGAGAAGGCGGAGGAGTCGCACAGACTATGCCCGGCTATGATTCCGAGGGTTCCACCACAGACCATATGCTTATCGTTAAAAACGTTAAATCAGCGGGTGAAGCCCATGCGGGAGGAGGGCTGCAGAGAGAATGTTCACATTACGACTCAGGTCGTAGGTGGTATAATTGAAGCTCAGCATGAAAAGCCCACTAACAGTGGTGAATCTTGCTACAGAAATTCACGGCTCACGTTTAAGTCCAGCACACAGGTTCCCCATCGTTTCATCCAGCCGTGTGGCGGTTTGAGCCGCCCTTATCCTTTGGACCACCTTGTCTCCTCACTGTTCCAAACCTAACTCCCACCAGACCAGAGCACCTAACGATAACAGTGACAACTTGCAATAACTCTACCAAATGTGATACTGGAGAACCAAGAACAAAGAATCCACTGAACCTGCGTGCTTCGGCAGCCCACATAGTGGAAAGCCTAACTCAAGACAGTGAAAACCAGATAAACATGCAGCCAAACGTCAATTGCGTAAAACACTCCTTGAAATATCACATTGAAAGATCACTAGGTGATTCTAGAGAAAACAGACTGTGGGCTAACCAACAAAGAAATCATGTCAGAAGTGTACCAAATACACGTATATGGCAGGCGACTTGTGCGGAGCTAACCTTACATGGAGGCAAATCGCATGACTTGGTTTTCACCCCAATTGAAGATCCAAACTTTGAAACCAATTGCCAAGATTAACTAAAATCCCCCAGGACAATGCAATCAGGCTAATCAAGGCCACCTGTGAATCGCTGTGATTCTTTGGCGGTGGCAGACCAGCTGATTAAGGATCCAATTCAAATAAATGCTAAAGTGAGCTTCAACGCGTAAGGGGGAGGCACAAGCGAGGCAGCGGAAGTTGTAAAGGAGCCGATGGAAAACTGCCCGCTGAAGGACAAAATACGAGAGTCGTCCCCAAACAAGAACACTCCAAGATACAATGCTCCGAATGAGTTAAGACACCCCCAAAAAAGAAGAAGGGTGGACTATAGTCCACAGTCAACTATTCAATGTTCACAAAAGAGATATCCAGCTAAAAAAAATACAAAGGCATAAACAAAAATCATGTACTCCAAACATTAGAAATCGGGGTGGCGAATCCGATACTTCCCTCTCCAGTGATTCATATGATGACTCACCTTCTGATTCCTCGTTTATTCAAAGGGAGTTCCCAAAAGTGCAAAGGGTGGAGTCAGTCCAAAGCAATAATGTTGCACCTGGTCAGGAAGATGAACAGGTGATAAAAAAGATGGCAGAAAAGGTACTAAAGAATCTGAGGCCAAATATCATGTCTGCCATTGTGATTGCAATGGCTCCTCTAACTAAAATATACAAACAATTCTATGAAAGTTATAGAGATCAAAACACCTTACTTGCTTGTATGAGCTCCAAGCTGACCAAGATGGAGAGGGACATTGTTACACGTGAACAAGAAATCAAAAATGAAAAACAGAAAAATGACACGGCTGGGAAAATGATTAAAGACCTATTAAAAACGAATGGCGAGGGCAAGAGATTACTCGCTGAGGTTGCAAAAGAGGCTCTGACTATTCTGAAGCAGGAGCATCTAAAGATTGACATAAAGAGAGCCGCATCAGGAAGCCCAACAATCTCGATCGAAACAAGAGTCTCAAGCCCTGAAGCAGACAGGAGAGGGGAGGTAATCCAGGTGATCCCACTACACATAAGCGCACCAACGAGAGAGATTATACAGCCCTTAAGTGTAATGGCTTCTCTAGATGCAGACAAAAATCAAGTGTAAAAGCAAAAACTGCAAATAGCAAGTGGAGAAAACGCTCAAACTGAAGATTGCTTGAGGTGCCAACGGCGGCCATTCCTTCAACTTAGACAAATGCTGATGGCCAAAGCACGGACCCAAATAGCGTCGCAGGGAATGAGCAACATAAAATCTAAAGAAACTTAAGCTGTGTTTGAAAAAGGAAACAAAGACTTGCAGGGGAAAGGAGACGTGGTATGGCTGAAACAAGGGAAATGTAAAAAGAAAACAAAAAACATACCACGCAATAAAAGTAAATTGGCAAAGGGTTCCTGCAAATTCCTAAGAAACATTAAGGCACTGAACTTGACAATACAAACGGAAACTCTTGGAAATAAAGAACCTGAAAAGTAACTAACAAAGACAAGACAACCAAAGATAAATGAAACCATCTCCACAAAAGATAATAGTAGAATTGGAGACTCAGAAAAAGAGGACATCTCAGCAGAGAATTTACTAAACCTTTCAACATACGAAATAGATGACGAGGAACAGCTGCATGAAACCGATAGACCCCATAACGTTCGAATTGAGTCAGATTCCGAGTCTGAGGTAGAGGAATCCTTACCTAAGGAAAAAGAAAACACAGTAAAATCTCTACCTAATAAATACACACGAATATGTGCCTTTCTTTCTCATACCAAGACGGTCCCCAAAGAATCTCATTCTGATGTTATAAAAGATTCAAGCCTCAAAAAATGTATGACAATTGAGGAGAGAAGGTAAAAAAAACGACTCGACACAGTGGCCTTATAACAAAGTGCAAATGCAACTACCTACATTTTTGGTTAACAACTTACAGTACTCTAGAGGAATCAAAGACCCTGGAACAAAAGTTGTAAACCAAGAACATAGAAGGAGAGAAAATGAGTATGCCCCTAGCAATGCCTGGTTGGCCGATAAGAAAAAGCAAGACAAGGAGAGACAAAGCGAAATGGCCAGAGGCTGTAATGATAGTTCGCAAAATTGCCTCGTACTTGAGAGATGCATCTCGATGGATGACGGCCTTGTGCTAAACAGATACAATGTAATGCAATTACTACATCATGTGCCATATTTGAGGTCAATATCATCGAATGACAAGAAGTTGGTAGAATTTCCTGAGAAAGCGATATTAGACAAGGTGTGAATCCATCTACATTCAAAAACAATAATGGAGATCCTGCTTAATAGTCGAGAAGATTTGAATGCTCTAGGGTTTAGCATAAGAGAGAGCCAAGATGCTTCCTCAAACCAAGATTCCCAGAAGAGAATCAGTGAAAAGATCATTGACTCTGCGAAACAAGGAAAACCTAAGTGCAATTCGATCGAGTCAAGTCCAAAACGGAAAACACTCGCTGAAGAAGGAGGCCTGGAATTGGCCCATGACGTGAATCGAGAGAGAGAAGAAGAGAGACCAAAAAAGAGAATAAAAATAGCATTTGCATGCAACAATCCAAATAAGAAAAGTCCAAACTGTGAGAACTCTAAGATGGAATCCAAAAAGGAGGAAGAAAATTGGTTGTGGATGGCAAGAGCTAAATTGGAATGTGGTTCTCGGAACACTAGGGGCCACATATATCTTTTTAATAAATCGTCAGAAGTCCTCAAAACAATTGATCTCCTGTGTTTACAGTAAACATGGTTGGCAAATCCACCAAGTGTAGAAGGATTCAAAATCGCATTCAATCCGGCAATTACTAACAAAAAGGGCAGACCAATGTCAGCATTAATAACTCTAATCAAACGAAAAAGTGGCCTACGGATTCTTAAAACAAACAATCCCAATCCCTGCATTCAAGTGACATCCATAAAATGCCAAAAAATATGTCCTAGTGTGGATATAAGTCTGCACATAATCAACATATTTTGGCATCACCGACTAGCTGGAGAAATGTCTTTTGCAGACGATATATGTAATATACTGGATGAGATAATGCTGAATAATATCCAGCCCAAAATAACCATCTGCAGAGACTTTAATCTAAAAATACTCTCAAAAGTAACAATACACTCAGAAAAAAAAAAACGAAAGACTCGAAACAATGACATGTAGACGGTGTGGATGGAAGAGATAGATATCAGAAACACGAGTTTGTTGAAAGGAAACACTGAAGGTGATGTCCCACCTAAAGTAACATGGGAAAGAGAGGCTCAAAGCTCGATCTTGGATTACTTTTTCATTTCAGAATCTCTAGTGCGTGATATTTCAACACTAGATGTAGTCAAAACAACTGAAAGTGACCATAATTTAGTAAAATTGAGTCTGGAATTCAAACTGCCAGCAATAACAACAACCTGGAAACAATGCAATAGAAGTTGAACCGGGACGTAACAGGCTAAGAATGAATAAGACTAACATTAAGGACCTAACGAATGAACTAAAAGGCAAAAGTCAAGAAAATGCTCACCTGGACTATGATGCCATTCTGAAAAAATACACACAAAAAATAAGGGAAGTGGGAAGCAAGGGTTCAGGAAACATGTGTTTGATCCAGAGATTGTGGCGAAAAAGAGAGAACTGAGACAGAAAATAAGAGCACTTGGAAATCTGAAACTGAGAGAAACGAGAAACGAGAAAAAGCAACTAAAGACTGCCTACAACAATTGGATACAAAGTCACAGACATATACTGGAACAGCAAGATGATGGAAATCCTGGGAGAAAAAAAATACTTGAGAGATTTTTGGGCCATCATAAACGACACAGATGCTCCCCAAGGAGCAATTATGACGAACATGGAGTCGGAAGATCAATGGGTCAATCACTATTCAAATCTATTTAAAAAACATGGGACAAGTGCGAATTTAATATCTCCACAAATAACCAGTTGGAATATCGAAATATCAAAAGAGGATATCCTGCAAACCATCAAGAATAACAGCACATTTGCAGGCTGATGGCATAACAAATACAATGCTAAAGGAACATCCAAATGAATGGGATGCCTTCTGTGAATTACTCTTTAAGAGAATAATGAAAGAAACTCAAATTACCACGTCATGGAAGTCCGTAATCATCGTGCCCAATTTTAAAAAGGGGCAAAGAACAGAGCCCAAGAATTATTGGCCGATAGCCCTGCTCGATGTGATAAGAAAACTATTTGCAACACACATTATACACCATTTAACATCTTGGATTAATAGAGCTGGTGCCTTTGATTGCAGACAGACAGGCTTTGTAAGAGGAGTGGGTTGTGGCCTGAATTTACTAATTCTCAATCTGTTAAAGATGGAGGCCATACGAAAAGGTATTACCATCTACTTAGCATTTGTAGATTTAGCACATTCTTTTGATGGTGTTGACAGAGAGTTGCTATGGGAGAAGATGATAAAGATGAATTGTCTCACAAGCCCATTGATGGCAATAAAAGAATTGCATTTGAATACGAATGTTAAAATCTGCTTGGGTCAAGGAGAAACCCTGTCACACCAAATAAAAACCACTAGAGGCGTAAAACAAGGGTGTCCCCTTGGATCCACCCTTTTCAACTTGCCAATTTCAGATGTAGGAGAGGAAATGGAGGAAGTACCATCTTTTCCACCAAAAATAAATGGTAAGCAAATAAATTGGTTGATATATGCTGATGACATCATCCTTTTGGATAGAACTCCAATAGGACTACAGCGAAAATTGATGGCCTTGGAAGCATATATAAGAAAAAATGGACTTGAAATCAATGCAAAGAAAACGAAGATCCTTCAACTATCAAATCTGAAAGGACAAAGAAGAACAATGAAAGGCAAAGTCCAATGCAAACTGGGAAACGAGACATTGAACTGTGCAAAACATGAATCCTATTTAGGTGTACAAATTGGCGCACACATCACGGACGAGCCAATGGTTCAAAAGATCAGGATCAAGTGCAGAGCACTGTCTGTTCAAGGGGCAGCTTTGCACAAAAAATATGGGAAGTTTTCTCTTGAACCCATGCAAGATTTCTATAAATCAAAAGTAATACCAGCACTGATTCACGGTGTGGAAGCAATGTTCGGATGTCCTTACTCACTATGGTCGCAATGCGAAAACATCTTTTGGAAGAGGATTTTACAGCTGCCACAAAGTACTCCGACAGCGTGTATAAAATATGAACTAGGGCTACTCTCAATAAACGCCCGCGTGATGTGGAACACACTGTCGCTATACAGAAAAGTATTAGGAGCAGATAATGTCCTGCAGTTTAAAATCTTGACATCAGCGGTTGCGAATAATCCAAATGAGGTTTTGAAATCTGGAAAAAAAACATGCGAAAATACTCTAGCACAATTGATGACCAACAAAGATACAATGGAAAAAAAATCCAAATGCGGTGAAGAAAATACTTTGGGAGACAGACTGGATCGAAACTTCCAAGCAGAGAGCAAAACATGTATGCATGCGTGAATTCGCAATAGAGAGCAAAGCGCTAAATGAACTACCTAAGTATTTGATGAAGTTCCCTTGTAAGAAGCGGAGAAAAATCTTTCTAAAATTCAGATCAAATCTGTTTGTTACGAAATAGATAAAAAAACATGAGAAAATAAAAAGGAGAAGACTATAACATGCGCTGTCGATTCTGTCAAAAAAATCGCAAACCCTAAAACATCCTGTCAGATGTTGAGAGATTTAAAAACAAAATTCATGGGCTAAGAGTTCAGAAAGTTTGCTACATTTAGCACTGAAAACTGGTGGGGAAAAAATGCTGGAAGGAGAACACAGGAAGTTAATCTTTGCATTTACTTTTTTCCTGGAAAAATTGAAAATTTTATTGACTGAAAATGACAGTTAAAAGAGTCAAAGGAACCAAAATCTGACTTTAATTTGGCTGATATGTGTTGATCTGTGTTTATTTTTCTTTTTAAAAAGTTTGTAATAAACTGAAATAAAATTTAAAAAAAATAAAAAAAAGAGAAAGGGGAGACTCCAATTCCACTCTCCCAAATGGCCAATAGGTTGAAAGAACATATGACAGCTGTAAGATCTTTGGTACAAACTCATAAGGTTAAGGCACCAGAACAACAAAAGACTTCTTACAATATAAAGGTTTCCCCCAAATCCTTTTCTATAGGTTAAAAGGTACATGTTTTATTACCGACTTCGGAAAATAAACTTGTGTCCTAATGGCATGGCCCATATGAAGTACTAGAGCAAACGTGTCCATGTAATTATAAGATCTTACAACCAGACCGTCATCTTAAAGCCCAGGTTTATCATATAAAACTATTAAAGGAATGGAAGGAAAATCCTCCAGAGTCCCCACTCATGATATTATCGTGTCTTTTGCCAGAAGACGCACAAAATAAGGCCTTAATCTCATCTGATCTCAACAACAATCAGAAACAAGATTTATATGAACTTATAAGGCAATTTACTGATGTGTTTCATGAAGGGAATGGGCGAGTAAAGGATATATATCATCATATCCAAACTACTGTTGGTAAAGTGGTGCACCTGAAACCAGATAGGTTACCTGAGGCTTGAAAAGAGATCATCATTCGGGAAATTAAAACCATGCTAAAAGCTAACATCATCAAACCTTCCAATAGCCCTTGGTCTTCTCCCATAGTGTTGGTGGCAAAACCCGATGGAAGTTGGAGATTCTGTATAGATTTTCGTAAAGTGAATGCCATCTCTGCTTTTGACACTTACCCAATTCCTCGTGTCGATGATCTGATAGATCGGCTGGGTAATGATGTATATCTTTAAATGGAAGTACTGAAAATTGCAACTGTCATCTCACCTGTAACTAAGAAATCTGTCTGTAACAAGCGCCACGATGCCCCTGGGCTGTTGCACGCTTTACAAATGCGAATAAATAAATAAAATGCTAGATCTTACAAAGGGATATTGGCAAGTTCCTTTACATGGACCTGATAAAGAAAAAAACTGCTTTTAAAGAGCTGCATTTTGGGTTACATGGTGCTCCTGCAACTGTCCAGAGACTTATGGATAAACTCTTACAACCATGCTCATAATTTTGGCAAACCCTGATCTCGGAAAACGAACTTACACCCGAGATGAAAACATTATTTTGCTTGCATTCTCTATTCAGACCCCAATTGGGAGTAACAAAGTGACACTCCCAAAATTAAGCTGCACAAATTGTGTTTAGCCCAATGATTTGTTCATAGCATTTTGTCAGGACAGGAACGACTCTGTCCCACTTCTGTTGCTATCACTACCTTTTGTTTTCCTTTTGCTAATTATTCTACTTCTTTCTCTGCATGCTTCCCCTTCTATCCCACACCACCACCTGGATTTAAACTTACATCTATTGTGATCAAAGAACATGAATGTATAAGGTGTGTGTTTTTCTCCTTTATGTTTTCAATGACAAAGTTTTTTATAATTTTTTTTTGCTTTGATTCATACTACTGTTGCTGGTTGCATACATTGCATGTCTGGGGTGGAAACCACCAGTTTACTGCCATTTTCAACTTTCATTTGTGCAACCTAATACAGAATTGGTTGATTTTAAATAGACTATGCTCGTTTCTTATCTTTCGTGTCCCACTTGTGTTGTCAATAGGACTAGATGTGACATACATCAAGGCATTTACTGCAACTATGTTGGGTTGGCAAGGGGAGGTTACGGAATAATATTAACCCATTTGCTTTAAAAACCCATGGCACAGCAATACTCCCAACCTTATGATTCATAATTTTGCAGAGCCGATATTGATGGCATTGTAATACATAGCCAGACATGGATCATCTATACCATCTCTACACAATCATGAGATCATGCGCGTATTAAGAAAAGCAGTACTAACCACTAATCCCAACAAGTGCAGACTGGCTCAATCTGCTGTGAAATATTTAGGGTTATGTGTGGCTAATGGCACAGTCCAACCACAATAAGAGAAAGTAAGAGCTGTCCTTGATAAACCCCTCCAAACACCAAGAAAGATCTAAGGGCCTTTTGGGGTTAATCGGATATAACCGTAGATTTATTCAAAGTCTCTCGTGTAAAACATCCAGATAAACCAATAAATTAAAGAATGCCAAGCCCCAAAAGATAAATTGGGAAGAATAGGATGTCATCTGTTATTCGACCTTGAACCAAGTTTTATGTCAAGGCCCCATTCTAAGAGTATTAGATTTCTCCAAGGAGTTTATCCTCCAGACTGATGCTTCTTTGATGGAACTAGGAGCCGTTCTGTTACAGAACTATGATGGTTTTTAACACCCAATTCTATACATTAGTATAAAGCGCTTCTCCAGAGAGAATAACTATTCAGTCATTGAATTAGAGACATTGGCCATTAAGTAGGCCCCTCGGGTAATGCAGTGGTTCCTGGATCTTCTGTCATTTTGCTTCAGAGGGGAACACCGGAAAGGACGAGAGGAAGGTAACGTGGTTTTCCTCTCCCGGTTTCCCTGTGAAGCACCCTGGTCTAACTCGCATTGGGAAACGGTTTGTGAGAAAGAAGAGGGTATTCTCACCCCTACTCCTCTTGGATCCTCTCTTCACAGGTGGCCAGGGAAAGGCCATCATTTTTGAGAAGCGAGGGAGGATCACCTGGTTGGCGGGTCCTTGGATGGTAGGTTACCCTTAGGTGAGACACGGTGTCCCCCTTTACCTAGTAATGACCAACCTAACCCTCCCCGGACCTTTATAGCTTATTGTAAGTCAGCTTCCCCTCTTGAGACACCTGACAGTACTGAGATGAGGAAGAGGCAACTGTCATGATGGCTGCTCCCGGGGAGCCAGGCCAGGCCCAGCGTCCCCGGAAGCAGACCTATCACCCACATCACCGGATCCAGCAGACCGCTACTGGGGCCCTTTGGACCACGTCCTGGCGCCTTTGGCGCCAGGCTCATAAAAGGCTTCAGTCCTGGCGCCAGGCTCATTTGGTCAAAACATGTCATAATGCTTGGGTGGACTTACCTGAGGCAGACCATGCTGCTTACTCACCCAGAGCAATCCAGTCTGGCTGAGGTCTCCAGCCATTTAGGCTGGGAGGAACTATTTTTCCTCTTCAGGAACTCTTTTTCTTACCTGGGTGGAGCCGGAGGAAGGATAGTCTACTGAAGCACTCCTCTGCTATTTAAACCACGCCCGAAGGAATTCACGTGCTTCGCGTTATTCTGCATCAGCAGCAGGACGCTCAGCGAGTCGGCTCCTGCATCCTGGCGCCTGACACGCCCGCAGCTCCTGGAACACCTGAAAGACAAAAGGAGAGAAAAGACAAGCATCCAAAGCTTTACTCACCGGAATCCTGCACCCGGGAAACCTTCTTCCGACAATCCTGCAAAAGAAAAGCACAAGGTTTGCAGCGCACCACAACGCTCGCCGCAGCACCGCTTTCTCTTACCTTATCGTGGCCGCGCCAAGTGCAGAAACGGCTACAAAGCTTGCCGCACCTCGGCACCTGCAAAAAGGGGAAAGACACGATTAGAAGCGCTCCACTTCACCCGGTGCCACACCTATTCCACTTACCTTTACGAGGCTTTACCACGAACAACAGTGGTTTCGACGCCGGCATCGAATCGGCTCCTGCAAAAGGGGAGAAGGTGAGCATCGGACTTGATACAGGAGGGAATACTCACCTAAAGACTTACCAGATTTTGGTTGAACTCAATCCTCCATTCGGGTCAGAAGGGCCTTTCTGCCTTTTCTAGACCCCGGCCCCGAAGGGGAAAAGACATTTAATATAATCTAAAGACTACATACTTACGGCAATCCCGAAGTGGGATCGAACAGCCAGCGGAATCGCGCCCACTAAACACCCCAGTGAAGTAACTGGAATCAACGCACCCCTGCACCAGAAGCAGGAAGGAGGGCTCATCCTTACAGAAAATAAGGTGAGAGCCCACAAAAACCGAACTAGCGACAAGGGGATTTAGAAGGGGGATATAGAGGGGAGCAGATACTCTTTCCAGCAGATATTAACTCCCCCTTTCCCACCTACAGAAAAATTATCCTACGAGCCAGACAGACGAGATTCGGGGGAGGGCCAGTCCAGTCCATCTTCCGGGCCCTGCGCTTTGTAGAAGAATTGGTAGCAGTCCAGAACAGGTCAGCGCCTCTGTGGGAATCAGGTGAGCGTTACAGCAACAGAGAGTAATGAACACCACACACATTCACCACTTTGGTACTGGGACGAAGAAGATGCCTGCAAGCTATGAAGTTCAGGCATATACATTTAATCAAGGTCAGGCAGGGCTAATTAAGAGAGCACACCTACAACCTGTATGTGGGTTGCAGGTGTATAAAAGGAGGAGGGAAAAGAAAAGACTGAGAGCAATAGGGAAACCTGAATCTTGAGCAAACCTGTAGAGGCAGTCGAGACACTAAAGGGGGCAGTCTGCAAGAAGCCGAGAGACCGAGGACTGTGAATGCTGGAAGTCTGAGAGGGTGTCGGGAAGGAGAAATAGGATCTCTGTGGAGCAGGTGCCCAAGGGAAAAGGGCGGCAAGAGAAGGAGCTGTCCCTTTTATGGATTGAAGGAACGTTTGTTCTACTGCGGCGCTGCTGAGGTGCGGGTGTGTCATAGGGTTAGGAGAGAAACCCCCGATTGCCAGAAGCCTGATCATATAGAAGCATATAGGGGTGCACGGTGAGTGTAATATCAATCCCCAGTATAACTCTGACCATACTCTTTCACCTAAGGCTATCCCATTGTTGAACTATGAAATCCTAAAATAAAATGTAGTGAAGTGGTCGCGTTGTAGAAGAGCAGGTTGACACATTTACCCTAACTTCAGCCCCCTTACAGCAATCATACTGGAACAGCAGCAGAAAAGCGATATGTGGGACCCCCTGTGTTTTTCCTATACCGCATCGAATGTACGAGAGACGATATGCACTCAGGCAACCATACCGAATATACCCTCGAACTGAAGGGTGGAAGGATGTCTGCATGCTCCATTGGATATCATGTAACGCTGAGTGAAATCTGATGAGGCCAGAGTGATGTTGTGAAGAAGATATACTAGGACATACTGAAATTATATGAAAATGTTTAAGAGTAACAATGTAACTGAAGCAACAGGAGAACCATGTATGAAATGATAAAGTAATCATGTATGCAAAAGAAGATAAAGTAACCTGCTGACCAATATGTGCAAATACGCAGTAATGCAAGGTAGACGAGACATATAGAAGGTTGCTTTAGAGGAAAATATAACATGGCAACGATGGCCATGATATTAAGATGGACGTCAGCTCGTGTAAAGATAAATTCCAGCTACCTCAGAAACAGACCAGGGGCGCAGAGTCAGGAGAAGTTGGAAAACAGCTTTGTGTGTAGAATAAAGAGGAGTTTAGGTTGGCCTGGGATAGAGGATGCCATTTCAAGGAATAGCTGCAAAAAACAAAGGGAGGCAGACGGATAAGCCATGAACGTGAGACATATTTCTCTTAGATTAAAGAAGAAGAAAACATTTACAAACCAAGTATTGGACAATTAACAATGGATAAGGCTCCGAAAAGATGAAGTGAGCAAGTCTCTAGAGGCCAGAATGAGCAATGACACCCAGCATAATTGAATCAAATAGGAGTAATAGGAATGTCGAAATGGACACATTTGCGGTCTCCTCACACGTGATGCAGAAGTCGAAAACAAGGGCAATTCATTAAGCCTTGGTTGAAGATAGTGATATGCTCATACTCCCTCGAATGTCCCAAAGAGAAGACTAAAAGGTCAACTACAGATGGGAAACTTGGCTTACGATTGGATTGATGAGAGATGATGGACTAATTGGGAAAGTGGGGAGTAATCTGACGTGACTCAAGCACCTGGGTTTCATTTGCTTATGTGCTGCTAGCTGAGCCAAAAGTCCAAAGTTGGGTTGTCTGCTATGATCAGTATTAAACGTATTTAGAGGTAGTTCAAGGCGTGTCCTACAGATAAGGGACAGCCAATGAAGTACTGACCAATATGTATTCTATAAGTAGATATGTTCCCCTAACCAATTCCTCCCGTTAATACGTATTACAGTTTGCCACGTAGGATGACATCATAAATGACACATATTGGGGTATAAGATTTGTGTAATCAAGTCTGTTTGTGAATGTGCGAGCATCAGTCCGATGTCTGCCAGTTTGCCCTGCTTTCTTAAATTGAGAATAGTAGTATTTTTCCATATTCTTTGAGTCTGTCCGGTTATTTGGTGTGAGATCTTTATTGGTAATTCCATCAAGCACAATAGATGCTTCAAGGTGCTACAGCACATTTTGGTAGCAGTGCGAATGGTTCACGTCTAATCGACCTAGACCTAGATCCAGACTGCCGGACGCTTGATTGCTCCTGCCATTAGCCAGAAGACTGCAGAGCTTCCTGTGGAGAACGCCATGCAAAAATAGGTATAAGAAGATACGGTTGACAGGTCCTTCTTGGACAGAAAGCGAACTGGCCGGTTGACGGAGAGTCGATGCCAATGCCGAGGGACTCGAGCTTAGCCACGGAAGTACGTAGAACATTGAAAGTGGAAAAAATAGGGGGAGGGACTGTGTTGTAAATAATAAATATATATAAGTAACAGGATTTTTTTGGGGATCATAAAGAAGAGAAGTAGATACCTCGATTACTGGTTCCATGGAGACGGAAGGATACACACTAAAAAGACTCCAAATAGAGGTGTTAAGGATTCCTGAGATTAGACCAACAAGAAGAGTGCGTATCAAACTCCAAGATGGAGTAAAAATTAGATGAGATACATTTACTAGAGATAGCAAAGGAAGATGTATGCAGGGAATATTTTTTAAAGTGCACATGTGTGGGGAAATAAATATGTCAGTGTAAAGCTTTTGTTGTGTTTAAACTAATAGATATAAAACAATAGTAAAAAATGTAAATGATTACCAGATTTTTTGATTAAGAGATTGACGTCAATCAGAAGGATAAAAATTAAAGGAAACTAACAATGAAGAAGAGACTCATAAAACAGTGAAACACTAAAAATTGATAGAAAGTGTAAACAAAGGAAGAAAAAGAACATTGTTGCATAGAGTTTTAAAAGCGGATAAAATATTGTGATTTTCAGTTAAGCAGTGATTGACATTGCCTGCTCAAACTGATCAGTGCAGTATATTTGATAAAATAAAGACTAGAATAAAAGGTCTGGTTTTTGCAGAGACTTTGAGTGGGCTACTTCCCTTCGCCGGACCACTACGTTACTTGGTTTCGCTGATCTCACAGCTGCCTTTTACTTCAAAGTTCATTCACAGGTCTGCCTTTCTTTGTGTCTCATCCACACACGTGCAGCCTCCACTTGTGATATGATGTTGCTACTTCATTCACTTTGACACACACCAGTCTCAAGTCGCATGCCAACTCACTGGCTGTGAATTTCCAATTCACGAGTCAAGGTTAGTACCACAGGTTTGGCCTCTCCTCCCCAACTCTGCCGTTCACCCGGGAGGGTTGCTGGCTTCCTTGAAACGCAAAGCAATTTTCACTTGTGGGATCTGGCTTTCACCACGTGTCTTTTGTGGTCTGGAGGCAACAACCTCCACTAGGGAACCCTTGGGGTTTTCGGCCCGCTGCTCTTGTCCCTTGGTCTGTTGCTCTGCTCCAGTAGGTGTGCCTTCGTCCTGGAGGGTCTGCTCGTACTCGTGTTCCACCTTGCTCAGAGTGTGTCTAGAGGTGTTGCCTTTTTTTCGTGTGAGGAGGACTAACTGGTATCGGGTGTATGCACTTAGGGTAAAGTGCCTGACCCAATTAATGGGACATGTCCAGTACAAAGTGACAGAGTTAGTCTGGTTACTCTCAGTCACCCTCTTCCTCGGCCCAGTGTTTGTGTAAAAAGTGGGGTGGGAGTTGGGCTTTGGAAAATCCTACAAAATAGGATGGGGTACATTAACAAAAAAGGGTAGAATACCATGTCTCACATCCCCACTCCCCGAAGACCCTCACCCAGGTGATCCTCCCGCACTGGTCCACCCCCAGGGTCTGGATCCATAGACAATGGCCGTGCCCTGGTCACCTGTGAGAGATCCCCAGAGACTAGCGGGTGAGACACCCGTTGGTTTCTCACACGTCCCATACACAAACTCACACAACCAGATCTCTGCACAGCAATCTGCACGCACTTCACCACGCTGCAACAA
Organism: Ambystoma mexicanum; assembly: GCF_040938575.1. Lineage (NCBI taxonomy): Eukaryota > Metazoa > Chordata > Amphibia > Caudata > Ambystomatidae > Ambystoma > Ambystoma mexicanum. Next base: position 229,927,422 of record NC_090921.1, read on the forward strand.
CAGTCCAACAACATGACACCCCAGCACAACAGCACATGGGAAGCCGCAACGACCCCAAAACTGCACTCAAGCTCAGCGAACGGTGCAAACTAAATTGAAGCTGCCAACAGGACATCACAACTCTCACTTTCCTATTCCTACTATACCCTACTAACCACCACACTCCCACACCCTCCTTTTCAGATCTGCCAGAGCCAGGGGACTATGACGGTGTGCAGTACAAATACCTTAAACATTAACATACTGGTTAGTTAGCAGGTCCGCAATATGTCAGTAGTGATTTTGAGTGATCCATTCATTATACATTTCCTGTATAAACTTAAAACCTTTCAATTGACAATTACGTCAAGGGACTAGAGGCCCAACTCATACCTTATCAATTGCATTGGTAGGCTTTTAGGCAAAGTCAATACGTTTTCCCAAATGTTATGTTTAATACACTGGATACATCAACATTAATGGTCAAACTGTTATCAGCCAAACACTCCTCTAGGCTTCTCAATTGTCTTTGTACGCCCAGTGGAGTCTGGTCCATAAGGACCAGACCATCCACGCAGAACAACCAAGAAATAAAATGGTTGCCAAGTTTGGGTGGAGAAGCAGAGGATTTAGATAGATAATCACCAATGCCCTTAATAAAAAAGATTAAATAGGGCCGGGGCCAAAATACACCCCTCTTTGAGGCCTCTAGAAGTTGGTATTTTATTCGTTAAGACCCTTCTGGTTTAATCTAACTTGAATCGTTGTTTGAGTGCACAGAAAAGTGTTCAAGAAGTGATCTGTCTGGATAGTTGTGCAGTTGGCTACCCTTCCCCACGTTTTCAGCACAGGGTTAAGGTAGCACGTTCATACTTCTCACACACTGGCTTCTCGGCCACGAGGATACAGTTCAAAGCATGGACATCAAGTTCTTCTGCTAAAACTTCTTTTCCAATAACAGTCTCTTACTGCAGAGGGTCTGTTGTAAAAAGAAAATCTCAAAGTTTCAATTCAGGATTTTCACATGCACAAGTTCTCGCTTTCATTGTTCATCATGGGTCTCCCTCCTTCAGGCTGGGACCACCTTTTATCACAGTGTTCACACTTGGTTTCCCTCGTTCGGGGTCAGACCATGGATCTCCACTCCTTCGGGCTTGGATCCTCTTGAAAATCAAAATCGAAGTCTTTAGAATATGCAATGGGTTTTGCTTAAACCATTGCAGGACCACTTCGATTGACTCCATACAATTATTTGCATCAACTTTCTACTTTCGTTTCTCTTAGCGGGATACCTTACAGAGACCTTCGATTGAGCACATTCACAGTGTCAGACCACTCTGTCAACGGTATCGTATCTTTCTTTCTCAAGTTCAAACATTCATCAGCAGTGTAGCTTTACTCTCGTCTTTCATCACACACGTTAAACAATGTTAGTTCCAGCACTCGTTACGCAATGTTACGCTTGCAACCTTGACTTCAATACAGACCGGTCTTGCATCGGTTTCCCCACCTCACCGGCTGTGTTGATCTCTCTGGCGTTCCCTTGTTCTTGGAGCCAAGGACGATACCACAACTGCTGCTGCTCCTCCCCGCCTTGGTCAGACACGGTGGAGGGCCTCCGGTATCTTTGACACACACTGAAGGATTCTTTATGTGGGTCTCCTGGCCTTACGCATTCACTGTCAAAGGTTTCTTGAGAGTAAGGTTTTTTGAAAAGGTTAATGGAATTTCCCTCCTTGCAAACACTTTGTGGTTTGCAGTCTTTCTCCCTTCTTTCAGCTGCCGGCTCCTTTGTGTGTCTTGCCTCGCTCAGAGTGTGCTTTCGTGCTCCGCCTTTGATCCGTGTGGGGACGTTTAATGGAAGTCAGGTGTGAATGATTGCCAGCCATTGCCTGACCATTGTATTGGTTGTCCATGTGAAAGTGTTTGTAATGGGAAAGGGGGGTAGGCGTTCCTATGTATCCTACCTGGTTGGATGGGGTAAAGGAGTTAGGGGGGGGTATACCGCATCTCGCCATCCGGTGTCACACTCCCACTCGCAGAAGACCCCTCACCCAGGTGATCCTCCCGCACTGCTCCTTCCCCAGGATCTGGATCCAAAAGTGATGGCTGTGCCCTGGCCACCTGAGTGAGAGATCTGCGAGGACTAGTGGATGTGACACCTTCAGGTTTCTCACAAATGCCTGTGTCATCAATCTAATATGATTTGGACAATTCCAATTTTTCAGTCTTGTAAATAACTTCCTACGGTCCCCAGTCAAAAGCAAGTTTGAAATCTGAAAAAGCCATATAAATAGGTTGGAGTGTCATAAAAACTCTCTTCTTGATTAAAACAATGTCAATAAATTAACCGCTGTTCCCAGACCCGGTACAAAGCCTGTTTGATGCAAATCAACCCACCCTGCTTCCTTCACCCATAAGTTAAAATCAAAACGACAAGATATTTTTCCTGGGACATCTAAAAGAGCTATATTTATTAGATTAAATCTGTGTGCTCTTGACCAATTCCTATATTTTAGCTTCAATGTTTTCATTTGGTCTAGCCTTAATTTACTATCCAATCGCCCAGGAGCCTAATATCTTTCCTTAATTGATTGTTTTATAATTTTGACCTCAGGGTCGAATGAACAAGTTACTTTCTTACCTGGTAACGTTCTTTCGATGGGATGGTCCTGCGACGTTTTTCATATCTATGACAGGTAATGTCCACAGCTGTGCTGCTTCGTAAAATCTTCGGCGTCTGCGTCCTGTGTCGATGACGTCGATGCGCCGTCCCGGAGGACCTCCTTCCTCCAACGGCCAACGTCACCCGATGTGATAAGTAGGACGCACGACGCCCGTAGCCTCAGTTGTAGTTTTTTCCCCCAGAACGTGTGCCACCAGTTTTCTGCCAGTCAGACACACAAGGCCTTGCGGAACGCAAGCTGCAATCGCAAAAGAAATTCTGCAGCGGGGAAGGTAGGGAGGGAGCGATATGGAATACGTCGTCGGACCATCCCATTGAAAGAACGTTACCAGGTAAGAAAGTAACTTGTTCTTCGAGGGGATTGGGTCATCCGACGTATTCCATATCTATGACAGACTCCCAAAGCAGTACCAAGCAAGGAGGTGGGAAAAGAATTTAGAACACAAATTTAGCATGCCCAATCAAATTGCAGAATAAAGGACTGCCTTGCCAAAGGCCAGATCCTGCCCTCTGATGGAATCGAGGGAGTAGTGACGTACAAAAGTATGTACTGAAGCCCAGGTGGCTGCATCACAGATGTGACGAATAGGAACACCCCTCTGCAGGGCAGTAGACACAGCCACTCCCCTGGTAGAATGGGCCCGCAAGCCAGCCGGAGGGTCCTTACCCGCCAAGCGGTAACACTCGGAGATAGCTAAAATAATCCAACGAGACAAAGTCTGTTTCGTCACAGCTTGTCCCAAACGCTTTGCAGCGTAACCAATGAAAAGTTGATCGTCCACTCTGACCCGGGAAATGCGCGAAATATAAAAGCTCAACGCTCTCCTAGGATAAAGCCTATGGAGCCTCTCCTCTTCCTTACCAGATTGTGAAGGAGGATAGAACGCCGGAAGAACAACCATCTGGCACAAATAAAATTTCGAAACCACCTTCGGAAGAAAGGAAGGACGAACTCTAAGGACGACCCTGTCCTTTTGAAACACAGTGAAGGGTGGCTTAACTGAAAGTGCCTGTAACTCACTCACTCTGCGAGCGGAAGTAACCACAACCAAAAACACAGTTCTCAGCGTTAACAGTCTCAAAGGGCAACAATGCAAAGGCTCAAACGGAGCACCCATAAGAAACTTAAGAACAAGGTTCAAATCCCAAACAGGCACCAGAAAAGGTGACGGAAGAAACACATTAGTGAGCCCTTTCAAAAACTGAGAAATTAAAGGAATCTTAAAATAGGAACATTCTTCAGACGAGCGCTTAAAGATGGACAGCGCCGCCAGGTAACCTTTAATGGTCCCCACTTGCAAGCCCCTGTGGGCCAAGGAAAGCAAAAAAGACAGAACCATGGGAATGTCACACTCAAAAGGATCCACATTCTTAACCCTGCATCAGTCGCAGAACTTTCTCCAATAGCAACGGTACAGAGACTTTGTTGCCGGCCGCTTGGCCGAGAGCAACACCTCCATCACGTCTTCAGGGAGGTCCCAATCCTTATACCTCAACCTTTCAGAAGCCAAGCGTGAAGGTTGAGGGATCTGACCTCTAGATGGAGAACCTGACCCCCCTCCCATGAGAGCAGATCGTCTCGGTAGGGAAGACGGCGTGGAGGGCAGATGGACAAGTCGAGAAGGTCCGGGCACCACGTCCTCCGGGCCCACGCCGGAGCAATGAGGATCATCCGGGAACCGAACCTCCGTAACCTCCGCAGTACTTGCGGAATGACGGGGACTGGAGGAAACACGTACAGCAGTGGGAATGACCACTCCACCACGAACACGTCTCCTAAGGCTCCTTTTGGAGGAAATTCCCGCGAGCAGAACCTTTCGCACTTCCGGTTGACACTGGAGGCGAAGAGATCCACTTGAGGGGTCCCCCAAAGGGCGAAGATCTCCAGGAGAATCTCCTGAGCCAGCTCCCACTCGTGAGAGATCGTGCTCTGCCTGCTCAAAGCGTCCGCCGTCTCGTTGTCGTCTCCGGCCAGATGAACGGCCGAGATCGAAACTTCCTGCTGGATGGCCCAGAACTCGAGCTGCATCCCCTCCCTGCACAGAGGAAGTGACCCTGCCCCCCCTTTTTGTTGAGGTAGTGCATAGCCACCGTGTTGTCCGTTAGAATCAGGACACACTTTCCACGCACAGTCGGCAGAAAAGCCTTCAGGGCAATCCTGAGGGCCCTCAGCTCCAACAGATTGATATGGAGTCTGGACTCTGACGGAGACCAACGACCGTTGACTGTCAACTCGTTGGCATGAGCTCCCCATCCCGTGAGGGATGCGTCCGTCACGATCGTCACCTCCAGGGCAGCCAAAATGGGGCTCCTTTCATCAGATTGCCTTCGACGGCCCACCACAGAAGGTCCTGGGCGACCGAGGGCGGCACCTGAATAGGGTCCGGCAGCCTGCCGGAGGACTGAGACCACTGGAGCTTGAGTGCCCACTGCAAAGATCTCATCCGCAGACGAGCCTCTGGCACCAGAAGAATGCAGGATGCCATGAGGCCGAGCAGTCTCAAGAACTCGGACGCTGGGAGATTCTGGGCAAGTTGAAACTTGTGCACCATCTGCTGAATGTGAAGAGCCCTCACCTGGGGAGGAAAACACTGCCCCAGGGATGTGTCGAGCACTGCTCCGATGTACTGGAGCCGCTGTGTTGGTGTCAAATGGGACTTCTTTAAATTGAGGGAGAAGCCCAGCTTGTGAAGGGAGTGGCAGGTGACGGACAGATGATCCAGGACTTGCTCGGGAGAGCGCGCCCTGATCAACCAATCGTCCAGGTAGGGGTAGACGTGAATCCCCCCTTTCCTGAGATGCGCTGCCACCACCACCATGAGCTTGGTGAAAACCCTCGGGCGGAGGTCAATCCGAACTGCAGGACCCGAAACTGAAAGTGCGAGTCGCCAACCGCGAACCTCAGGTACTTCTTGTGCTTGGGATGGATTGGCACATGGAAGTAAGTGTCCTTGAGGTGGAGAGACACCAACCAGTCCTGAAGTTGAAGGGCCTGGAGGACTTGAGAGAGAGTAACCATCTTGAACTTGTCTATCCTGAGGAGTTTGTTCAAACCGCGTCCATGATGGGTCTCAATCCCCCGTCTTTCTTCTAAATCAAAAAATAAGGGGAATACCATCCCTTGTTCCTCTCCGCTACAGGCACCAGTTCTATGGCGCCTTTCTCCAGCAGGGCTTGAATTTCCTGCGCAAGGAGCGGATCCGGACTCTTCAAAGAGAGATTCCCAGGTGGATTGTCGTGAGGCCTCTGCCGAAAGGGAAGACAGTAGCCGTGGGTTATGATCTCCAGAACCCACACATCTGAAGTAATGGCTCGCCGCTCTACAAGATGCTGCGCCAGCCTTCCCCCAACTGGTGAACCATGGGACCTGGCCTCATGACTGAGTGGTAGCGGCTGCGGCGTTGCCTAAAGGCAAAGAGGCAACTGCCCGAGCGGCTTTGGCACCTCGAGTACCTTGTTTTCCACCTCTGGCACTCTTACGGTGGCCTCTTTGACTGCTAGCTCCTCTCGCTTTACTAAAGGATGAGTAATAGCGAAAGGAACCTCCCCTCCATTGTTGTCCCATATGACAAAAAGGCGGAGGTTGTCGAACTGCAGCATCCAACTACTTCGCTGCAGATTTGGAGGTCTGCAACCTCTCAAGGCTCTCGTCAGCCTTGCTGCCAAAAAGATGTTCACCGTCAAAGGGCATGTTGAGGAGCCGGGACTGCACATCAGGAGCGAACCCAGACTTGCGCAACCACGCAAACCTGCGTATTACGGTGCTCGCCGCCATGGACTGGCTGACACAATCTGCATGTCCAAACCCGACTGAACGGCCTCACACATGGCATCCTTGCCATCCTGAACCATAGCAAGGAAACCATCCCGTTCGTCCCCTTCGGGAATATGTTCAGCCGCTAATGCAACACAGTTCCACAGAGTGTGTGTGAAACGAGACAAGGCACATATGGAGTTGGCTGCCTGAAGCGCCATACCCCCTGAAGAAAACACTTTCTTCGCCCAGCCGTCAAAAAGTTTGTCGTCCCTATCCGGAGGGATGGTAGGATACGACGCCTGCTTTGCCGGGGCCGTAGCCGCCTGCACCACCAAACTCTCAGGAGAGGGGTGCCTGGACAAGTAGCAGGGGTCGGTATTTTCGCGACAAAGACTTGCCCACTGCCGGGAGACTCTCCGGAGCAGTCCAAGTCGCTGCCACCCTTCTCTGCAGAGCCATATGAAATGGCAGTACCAGGTCAGTGGGGGGACCAAGATCAAGGATGTCCGTGAGATCATCCTGAATGAACTCCCCTGGGGGAGCCGACCATCCCAAGTACTCGGTGACCCGAGACATAGGGCGCCGGTATGAAGAATCGGCATAAGTGCCAGGCCCCGGCCTACAAAACTCCACCTCCGGAGAGGTGTCCAGTCCACTGGCATCATGCAGTGACTGCCTCAGGTCATCAAACTGGCTATGGCCCGAGAGAAGCTCATCTGGTACCATAACCGGAACCAAGCCTTCATCAGAGCCTTCATCAGCCTCTGAAATGTACTCCAGGCGGTGAGAGGAAGACACCTGGGGACCACAGCTATGCCTGACCTTAGTCAGAGCCTTTCTAGGGGCTAACCCCGTGCCACGGGGCCCCTCCGACACCACCGCCTCGAAAGGCGTCGAACGAGTCGGCGCCGACAGAAAAAGCGTCGAGCGAATCGGCGTTGACGTCAGCTGCAGCGCCGCCAGCGTCGACGGCGTCGACACAGGCCTCGAAGCTGGAGCTCCGAGCGTGTCTCTCGAAGACCTAGGCGCCGACAGCATTGACGACCCCCTCGGAGGCAGAGCCTCGAGAGAAATCGTCGACGACCTCGGCACCACAGGCGTCAATGTCTTCTTCGAAAACGGCACAGGATCACGCGGTCTCGAGCACGTCGAGGACCGGGACCTGGAATGGGCATGGCGAGAACGGCTACCCTTGTCCGAGCGGGACCTTTCCCGCGAGCCGTGCCGACCACCCAAGCCCGAAGGCATACGAGCGGTGTCTCTCGACCGGTGCCGACCGACCCCACTCAGAGGCGCGGACGGACCGGTGCCCTGCGATTCAAGAATCTCTAACAACTGCTTCCCGAAGGAAGCCCATTCCTCCGGTGTCGCTTGCATGGTGGGATAAGGAAGAGGACGGGGAAGGCGACCAATGCCGGCGCTTCCTGGAATGCCTCGAAGAGGCGGAGGAGTGGCGAGACCGACTCCTGGAAGGAGACCCACTGGACTTCCGACGATGACGCGGAGAGTCGTCTCTCGAGTCATCCGTTGAAAGCCCCGTAGACCTCGACTTCCGGGGCTTAGACACCCGACCTACCGACAGCTTCTTCTTGCGTTCCAGCAAGGCCTTGGCCGTGAGCGACTGGCAGTCGACACAGTCATCCGTATCGTGGGCCTCCCCGAGGCACTAGAGGCAGGCGTCGTGCGAGTCCATGACCGACATCTTGGACCCACAGTCCCCGCATTTCTTGAAGCCCGGACGCGGGGTTGAAGACGAAGTAGACATCGCCACGAACAGGTCTGCACAAAAACCGAACAGGTTCAACGAACCGAGAATAATACAGCAAACTCCAAAGAGTCGAGGCGTACCGAGATTCATGAAGTGAACACGTTCGCGGAAAAAACAGAACTGAGGCTACGGGCGTCGTGCGTCCTACTTATCACATCGGGTGAAGTCGGCTGTCGGAGGAGGTCCTCGGGGCCGCCGCATCGACGTCATCGATGCAGGACGCAGACGCCGAAGATTTTCCGAAGCAGCACAGCTGTGGACATTACCTGTCATAGATATGGAATACGTCGGAGGACCCAATCCCCTCGAAATATGATTTTGGGTAGGCAAATCTCATTTTAGTATCCCCACCCTTAGAAGCAAACAGATTTAAAACAGAGACATAGTCATTACCGTCTCTTCCCCTGGTAATAATATTAGAGACCAAATTAGGATTCAGCAGATAGTTGCTAAAAGCTTTCAATTTACCCAGATCCCATGTTAATCTATTTCTTCCTTGGTTAGTCTCCAGAGTCGGGTAGTAAACATTAGTTGGAATCGTATGAATACTAGACTTCCATTTTACCCACAGAATATGATGGTCACTATTAGTTTGTGGTAGTATGAAAAATTCTGACATGGACATAAACAAATTGTCAGATACGTAGATATAATCTATAGTAGCAGTCTGGGCACCGCTTTTGTGAAGTGATATCTCCCTTAATAGCCCCATTTAGCATAAGGAGACCTCTTTCTTTCATAAGGGTTCTCCAGGTAGAACACACATCGTCCTTATCTGCTATGTCCATAGGAGCCGAGAGATTAAAATCCCCGGCTAGGATCAATGCTAAGGTTCTCGGATCCTCTATTGCTAGATCCAGCATTTGCTCCACATAACGTAGAACATATTCTGTGGTATTTGCAGCGATTCCAGTAAAGGTTCACCAACCCAAAATGACCATCAGTTTCCCCAATTTCGTCTATACAATAAAGTTTAGAGAGTTGGCAAAAAGGGTAAGGAGATGCCCATGGTTCTAATGAAAATCCCAAGCCATTTGTACAGGCTATTAGCAATCCCGATGAAGGTCTTCCCTTGGACCCCTTAGTCACCTTGATCACATTTATAGAATAGCCACCCTATACCGAGGTATGAAGCAACCAGATCTCTTGGAGGACCACAACATCTGGATCATCATAAAATATATGGGAGTGCTTTAACTGTTTAACTGTTGAAAAAATGTATATCATTTGTCACCTTGTGTGGTTCGGAGAGACTCTGGTTAGTTGGACTCTATAGCGTCATCTAGCCCCTCCCCAGAAGATTGTACAATAAACCTGCTTTACATACAAAAATCCACTCGCTTCTTATGTGGTGGGCCTGCTTTGGGTTAAGGTGATTAAAAGGCCCATCCGCACACACCCTGACTCAGCTCACCCTTTTTGCCACTCCTTCCTCCCTTGCCATCAAAAGTCAAATACCTCAGTCATTTGGGATGCCGGCCTAAGCGCTTCTTTTATCTGAAATCATTATGCAAGTCCTCCCCTTCTTGACGGAGGATTATCCGTCCTCTTTAAACTTCGTTTTTTTGTGCATGCAGGGAGTGTGGTCATGGGATTGCTTCTATAGAACGCTAATGGAGGTCACTCATTCGCTCTACTGAAAACATAACCATTTGTTTGACAAGGGGCACAATATCAGTAACTTGAGAATCACTGAGGATATCTATACAGAGTATGACAGGTCCTTGAAAGAAGCAAGAATTACATTTCTGAGGAGGACTTTGAAGCAGAGGCCTTCTTACCTTTTGTGGGATTTGGCTTTATTCCAAGTCTGATAGACCTCAGCACTCTCTTGACCACACTCTGCAGTATTGGTGCTGAATTGGCAATCCTGCAATCAACATTGTTCCACCTTAAGTACTAGAACATGAATGGCTTAGTGGCATAACCTCCTGAACAGACAGTAAAAGGTCATACAACAGGGAATTTGCCAGTACCCAATCACCCTATTCGTGTACCAAGGATCAAGTTAACCATGCCAACAGTTGTTTTTAGGTCCAAGTAGCTTTTAGGAGCAGTTTAGTTTTCCAGTCTGACTTCAAAGTAGAAAGGCTGCCAAGCAAGATGAAAAGAAAGACAAGGAGTAGCTAAGATCCACAGCCCTAGAAACATAAATCCAAACCTTCAAGTTATAAGCATAACCATCTCCTCGTGTTCATCTCACATCTTCCATCATCCATACCAGCCAGCTATATGCACGCTGAGAAACAAAAAAGTTGCTTAAATGTAACTCTACTTTTTCAGCGTTGGTTGTCCTTTACATATTCACGTGCTTAGAATTATTACCTATCAGAAGACTATCAGGGCTAAACCAGTACATAAAATGCATTGTAGGCTATCTACACAACACCAATAGGACAGCCAGCCTAAGCTCCTCCACTTAAAATACTTCACATTTTAATACCTAGTGTCCTTACCCAAATGGCTTGCAGGGGAGGCGGGCGGACACATTTGACTCTATGAAAGATACCAAAGTTCAAAAACAAGCGTTCCAGCTAAGCACCATTTTCGTTCTCCAGAATTTAATCTTTCATAGATTAACACACTTAAGAGATTCATAAGAAGTACGTCACAGGACAGGCTCAGTGATAACCTGTAGCGAAAGAGGGGGCATAATAGGTATCCAGTCATTTTATTGCGAACAAAACAGAGTTGTACATAACAGAGCAGACAATAACACAGAAAAACACAAAAAAGGTTCAATAAATCTATATAGTGTAGTGGGGTAAGGGGTTAAAATGGGTCGAGATGGGATTGGGTGGCTTTAAAAAAGGGTGGAAAAAACTGGGTTTGGTGGGACCCCCCAAAATAAAAACAAAACAAATTCTGCGCTTCTCATTTTGTCCGCTCTCTTATGTACCACTGTTTTTGTGGTGGTAAGAGCACATAGAATCGCATAATAATGCTTGTCCCACCGCCATTTCCTCTTTGGCATTGGTATCCAAACAGTAACATGCGAGACATTGCTGCCTAGCAGAAGGGTTTTACATCAGCATAAAAAATTCACATTGCTGCTTCACTACAAGTGCCTAGCAATTTCTGTTGGGGATGGGTTAACCTTTGCTTGAGTTACCAAATGGAACTAATATTTGATCTGAGCATCTGTCCTGCCAATGTAGTATTGTAATGCTCTTCTCACATCGAAAGTGTGAAGTGATTTTTCAATTGCAGTGGAAGAATTGGAGAATAAAGTTGGCAAGTTCATCGGAAAACAGCCAGATGTAAAACCATAAACTATTCTTTACATGAGAAAGACTATATGTCCCCTATTCTGTGTGCTGAAAGGATTCGCCTGGGTTAAGGTGATTAAAGGCCCATCCGCACACACCCTGACTCATCTCACCTTTTTTGGCACTCCTTCCTCCCTTGCCATCCAAAAAAGGATTCGCCTGAAAACGAAAGTCTTCCACAGAACATCTTTGATATTGACTCTGTGGTAGGATTGAAAAGGCAGCTTCATTAGGCATTTGACCATCATTTATTGTATAGGCGCCTATATCCACGTGAGTCCCTTAAGAACATTTTCATTAAAGATCAGCGAGAAAAGACAACCTCTTGTTGCTTTTCGTGTAGTACTTTATTGCTGACAAATATATTCTCGTAGATTGAACCAAACCTGTCCTTTTTATCGTGTAAATAAGGAAGCGAGTCCTTGGTTTGGATTGTCACCAGTTGTAGATAGTTGTTTCTGCACCACATGGAAACATCTTTTCCACTTAAATATTAAAGTGACCCTTATTAGTGTAGCGCTTGATTTTGCAAGGATCTGGACATACTCATCTGTCAAGCCTAGTCTTGCAATTCTCAGCCTTTCAACCACCAAGCTGTTAGTGCTAGAGAACTCGGATTGCGAGGAAGCCTCCACACTTTCATTATTGTGAGCAGGTTCAGTGGCATCTGGAGATGGCGGCATTGACGTGCAGACCCTCCAACAAGATCTGTAAACCGATGTTGACATGCTCAAGCCAGGGCTACCAGTACCTTGACACATTTCCATCTCAGCATCCTGACTTTCACCCTCGGCATCAGGAGGAAAGGGTAGAAAACAATAGTAAGATCCATGCCCAGGGAATCAAAAATGCTTCCCCCTCACCCGAGGGTGATAAAACCTGCTGTAGCATTTTCTACTGTTCAGAATTGGTATTTCTCCAGATGGCTCCAACGCTGGAAGATGTCCTTCAGAATTGTTGTCCAGCTCCTACTCGTGTTTCCGCACATCCACTTAAAGCGTCTGCCAGAATGCTCCATTTCCTGGGAACGTACTCTATTTCGATCTTGTGCGCTATAGTCCAGTGCCATAGCTTCTGTGATTATAGGAGAGACCTGGTACCTACCTGTTTCTTTGTTTTATTTTTAACATAAAACAGGCTGGTGGTTTTGTTCAACATGTATCCTTATTGCATTCTCGTAAATCACTGGTAAATACTTCCACACCTGCAAAATTGTTTGCAGTTACAGGATGTTGATGCGTGGTTTCCTTTCAAAAGAGGACCACTGACCCTGAATCTGCATTTTGTCTAAATGTGCTCTCTATCCAGAGAGTGATACATTCTTCCTGTGTACACTTCCCTAGATGAGATTTGCCAGATCATTCCCCACTTAGTAAGGCCTTTCAAAACCACTTAGTAAGGCCTGTAAAAGGGTATTCCATCTTCCCACCTTCCTTCAGTTTGAACTCATGGAGTCTCGAGAACGTCTTGAAAAAGGTAACATCCTCAGTCTGCTGTAATGCTGTTTTATGCATAAAAAAGGACACGCTTCTGATGAACTGCCTTACTATGCAGATACAATCTTTGTGAAATAAGCCTGTCATTTCTGAAAGGCATACTTTTATCCAGGTGGGCGCCTAGAAAACGTGTCCACGTTTGCAGTTGGAGATATGATTTCTGCAGGTTTTCAGAAAAGCCCAAGTCCTCAAACACCCGTATGCCCTGTTGGACTGCGATTCTTTGCCCAAGACTCTGAATTTGGCCTAAATAGCCAATCGTCCAGGTAGGGATAGGGCGATCTACCCTTCATGTGTAGGTAAGCTGCTACTGAAACCATGCATTTGTTGAATAACCTGTTTTGAGTGTAGTCCGAACAGAGTCACGGAAATGCCCTGTACATCTGGGGCAGTGGCACGTGCAAACGTGTCATCTAGGACACTCATTACTAAATAGTCTTCCTTCCTAGGAATGGCAGCATCCTTTATAGAGTGATCATTCTGAATGAATATTGATACATTTGTTTTGACCCCTGAAGTACACAATTTGTCTTTGTTCCACTTTTTTTTTCAAATCAGGAAGTAGCTGGAGAAATTAGCAGGTGTTGTATATCCTCTTGAAGCTGTTGGAGGGTGCTGCACTGTACTTTACTTGTTGGACACTGTTGTCTTCATGTACATTCTAATGTGTCAGCTTCCAGGAATCTGATGTTCTTGTCCCATGATTCTTTAAAAACAGTTATAGTTATTTTTTTTTGGAGGTTATGTCTGTGAGGCACAGCTCACCGCTCGTGTGCTTTGTAGATCCCACCGGACAGAGAAACAAGTCCCCTTTTCTAGGGGTTCAACAGGAACAGAACACAGGCTTCATGACTTGGGGTTTCACAGAATATACTCAGAATAGCTCTAGGACAGATCACCAGTGGAGGCGGACAGCAGCCGCAAACCCCCATCCACAACCTCAGCCTCCTGCACTCATGCTGGGATTACAGGCGCGTGCCACCACGCCCTGTAGTGATAGTCTGTCCCCAACCAGCTTGCAGAAGACTATTAGAGGCTGGGCTGGAGAGTCAGGCCGGTCTTCAAGTGACAGACCTGCTCCGGCCTGAGCCTATATTTCTGTTGCTGTGCAACATGAACTGCCTTTGCTGATTTTGTCTGTGTGAAGATGTTGGCTGCTGCTGGTATCTTGCTGGTACGATGGCCTGGAAGTTCCTGATCTCGGAGAGCGCGATTCCCAGTTGGAAGGAAAAGGCTTCCTAGCCTATAACAAAGCATGGCCTTGGCAGTGTCTGAAGTGTTTCTTCACGGACTTAAGGCAGTCAAGTTGTTTTCTGAACACAGCCGTGCCATATCAAACGCTTTATCGAGGATCCATGCTTGTGCATTAGGATGAAAATGAGCCTTTCACGCAGCCTTACCCAAGTAGAATAGGACCACTAACAAGCTGTCGGAAACCAGAATCAACAATACCCACCGCCACATCTACAGCATTGACTGAGGCCACTTCAACTCCCTTATAATTGTGGGTGTTTCGTCTTGCTTGCCCTGCAGTAAATATTGCACCGGGTGAACCAACTGGTCATACCATGTAGTAGTCATTGTGCATGGATTAACTGCCAGGACAGTGAATAAAGCAGTAGAGGAAACACTTTTTCTTTCTTCGGCATCTAGGATATACACATATAGGTCTTATACACACATACTTAGCACTTGCTTCTTTTATTATCATACTTCAGATGTTGGGCTACCATCCTTTGAAAGGAATACTGAAATTCTGGAAGCATCATATTGTCAGCATCCTCTTCTGATTAGTTCTGCATGTTGGTCCTCTACTGCCAACCCCCTTTCTGCTACGATGGTGTCTGGAGGAATCACAGACACTTCTTTAATGGGGTGGCATGAAATCTCTACAAGAGGGATGACACCACCCTTCATCCTTTTAGGCTTGCTGGGTCATGCTGTTTACTCTACGTCGAAGGGGTTGTCACAATGACTGCTTCATCAAGGACGGTCTGGTCTTGCTTGCATGTGGCCGAAGATACAGTCAACAGCCAACTCGCTGAAGAGTTGTCAACTGACTTGTCCATTGACCATGTCGTTGCCGGGTTGTGGCTACTTGAAAGAACACCTAATTAACCTTTGTCAGTCAGTTTAGCTGTGTATAGTGCTACAGGAGTCTCAGTTATGAAACAGTACTTCTTTTATGTCCTGCATGTTTCAAAATGTATGGTTACCTTTACTCTGTGCTTATAGGCGTCTTTTCTTTAAAAGGTGGGTCCATTCCAGACTATTTTCCGACATGTCAGTTTTACAAAAGTGCTTTTTTTGCAGCACATGTCACTTTTTCAGGTTAGAATGTCCATTCTTGTCACCAGTAACGTCCTTACCGATTGATCTACTAAAGACAAAACACTCACTTATGAACAGAAGCAGCCACCAATATGGAATATGACTTGCAAATATCAGAATCATCCGTGGAATGGTCCAGTTGAAGAGAAATACATTCTCCATGGGGATCATTTAAGGAAATGTTCTTTTTCACACAGGTTTTACAGTCTTAAAACTAAGATGATACCCTAGTAGGTGTGAGATGTCCATCAGTAGCAGACATATTCAACGATTGTGAAAGTTAGAGACTAGAAACACAGTTCAAAATACATAGGCTGAAAATACATTGTTTAATGCCGAACGAATCTTTCAAATCTAGGTCATCATAAAAAAAATGCTGGAGCAGTTGAAGTCCCTAACCAACGAAGAAGAACAAAATAAACGAAGCCTTGCACTATGTGGATGAACTTAAGCTGGATAATTGGGGTCTCTATAAACAGAATGATGTAGATATACTACCAAAAAATGTCATTTCCTATTGAATACTGAGGATGTCAGGCACGACGATGGAGACCATTCTAAGCATGTCAATCTATGAACGATCCAATGCTGGAGAACAAGGAGCTTCCACCAGCACGGTTTAACATGAACAAAATCAGAGAAGACTTAACTGTACTTCTAATTCCGGTTCTGGGTTACATCAGATCGTCCAAGCCTGTAATATAGATCAGTGGGCATTTTGCACAAATACACGTTTTTCGCTGGGAAGAGAAACTGAGTTATACAGATTGAACAGCTTAAAGGAGGGGAGAGGGGTTCTCCCTTTCTTTTTATATATTTAAACAGTACCTGCCCCCTGACACAAATGACAGAAAACATGATACAATTATTTGTCCTATGAAGCATCGCGAAATGTATGCGTTCTGCGTGAGGCCTGGAGCCCTATTCCTTCGTCGGCATCAGGAGATGCGAGACCTATCCACATGCTGCCTTGTTAGTCAGCCGGTAAGCCTGCGCTGCGACCACATTATTGCATCCCGATTCTGTCGGATCATTTGCTCCTCATAATAATGCCCGACCTCAACTTACCTATTGGTCCACATCGATCGGCTCACTGTAGCCCCAGGATCCTCTAAATTTGAATCTGCCACCTGTATAAACACGACGCAACCATTTGTAAATGGCCGTCACCATGCCGCTTCGACATTACTAAGTAACAATCCCAGCCTGCTCCGTTTGGCCGGGAAACCTTATTGTGCCCAATCTACGCCGCCCGCAGGCAGAAGCCGGCCTCACATTCAAAGGCCCACAGTATAAGGCCAGAACCTGCCTGTGCCTGTCCGTGCCACCAGGCCTAGGGGCTCATCACCCTGCCTCTTTCCACTTCACGTCCTACAACAGCGAGTCACCATACCTCATCTCTCTTCCCTTCACTTACCTGCAACACATCAACACTCAGCGCCAGCATTGACCACCCCACTACTCCGCAACTCTGGTAAGGGAATTCAATTTGTCTTGACTTCGATGACCTTAATTCTAAACAATAAATACTGAACGCTGCAAATATGCACTGTGACGACTTTCTCAACTGCCTAAAGCCACTACTACCAAGGTCTTGATAGGACATGCAGTCCGACCTGCACCAACGATACCCCCATTACTATCAAGTGCCCCCATTTCACGGCAACTGCAACACATTCATTCTGGTGCGCCCTTGATTTGTGGAACGCAGCTACTCGAATATCCTCGCAACCAACTCACTGAGATTTGCACTGCGCCACTATTTACCATTTTTTTCTTGATCAATGATCGCCTGTATTACCTACTTTTTGCTAGCCAAATTATATGCAAGATAAGTGCTGTGACCCACTACTTACTAAGGCGATTCAGCTCACCCCTCTACATGCTGTGTTCTTACTCGTATTACCAGGATTTACCGACTTAACTTATCTGCTGTTAATTCATATACGCTCGACCCAAATTATGTCCAAATGCGTATTATTGTTTCTCAAGCTCTTGTGCAACTTCTCCCACATACATTCTAGCTGTTAGGTACTATGTATTATAGCTAGATTATTCAAATCGCCTAAGCCTATTTGGCACACCTGCCATCGCTCTGTGTTAAATGTCTTGCTAGACTATACCACTTGTCTCATATTTTTTTAACCTGTTAGGCATTGTAGCCAGATAACTCTAATCGCCTCAGCTTCCATAGCATACCTGCCATTGTTCTATGAAACGAGCTCTCATAACATGCTAGGACTGCTAAGAAATACGCCTCTATCAAGAGGTCTGTATGATTGTCTTACATTTGACACTCACCTAACAGCCCCGCTCCTTATTTGCACACTAAGTCTCTACCCAATGCCCAAGCTAACCACATAGCACTGCAAGTCATGCCTCTGCCTAACTCTAGACCCTCGCAGAACTGGCCGTTTTTACCAAGCGCCACTTTGAACATATTGACAACTTTGCGCATGCACGTCCTAGCCTTCACTCCTTGCAATATGAAGCACACTACCTTCAAAACAACCCTTGACCTTGCTTCTCCACTCAACAAGAGCAATGTCTCCATCTCCATGTCAACTGCATAGCACCCACCTATTTCCTGCCTCCCTGGCCATCACTGCCCCCTGAATATCTCCAAACCACCCTAACACCAGTTAACGATACTAATACTCTCTCACCTGCCCAATGGATCCAACGCTATGACCAATTCCGAACCAACCTTGAACCACAGCAACTAGGAATCTTAGACTAGGATCAAGATTCAAGCTATCCTACATTTACGCCCCCATTACCAAATCCTTAATGAAGGCCAAAATCATGACCAAGAAAAAAACCCAGAAGCCCTTTAAGAACGTTACTAACAATGGCACGTCCCCCTCTACGAAGACCATAGCTGCCCCTAGCAACAATATTACACCGCTCAAAAGAGCACTAATCAATGCTAGATCATTGATAGCACATGCTCTAAATGTGGCTGACCTTATTACTGCCAATCAGTTAGACTTCTTAGCCATAACCAAGACCTGGCTGCATGCCGCAGCAGGTCCTTCACTTGCCCTAGCTATCCCAGATAACTACACTATCATAAGACTTGATGGAGAATCTTCCAAATAGTGGCGGCGTTGCTATCATCTACAAGACAGAGCTTGGCCAAAGAGCCCTCCCCCACCACCCATTCCCATCAGCTGAACTCCTTTCTATGAAGCTCCCACTCTCAGGTTCACCTAAAGATTCATCTTGTTTACAGACCACCTGGAGCCCTATCTACATTCAAGGATGATATACAACAACAACTCACCACCAATACAAAACCAGACTCACAAATCTTGCTACTGGGTGATTTCAACTTAGGCTTCCTTGACTACAATGATAACTCAGCCACTACCTTAGCCAACTCATCACAGAATTAGGATTCTCCCACTGCATTACCAAACCCACGCATAATAGAATCCTCAACTGGATTGCCGACCTCAATTGCGAAACCACCATCCTTACCAATGTACCATGTGCATGGACAGACAAGCACTCCATCACGTTCACCATACAGTCCTGCATGAAACCAAACTCAGCCAGTGCCTTGGCTATCCAGCGCTAACGGGAAATAACAAGAAAATGATAACAGAAAACCTACCATCTCTCCTTCAAACAATCCTTAACCACTCGAATACTAATACAGACCCATGTACCTTTGCGGATCTCTACAACCGAACATTCTGCCAAGTCATCGATACCATAGCCCCTCTAAAATTATGGAAAGCCAAGCCCCAAGCTTACCTTAAGGGTAGAGTTGGTTCACCCCTAGCCTTAAAATCTTACATGATAACAAAAGAAAGACTGAAACCGATTGGAAAAACCACCCATCAGCCTCCAACAGAGACTCTTTCTTAAAAGCTGCAAAGGGATATAAGTTAGCCATCCTACAAACAAAAAGTGAAACCTACAACAACAGATCACTAATGCTAAATCTGGCTCGAAAGAATTATTCAAGAGCCTTAGAGAGCTTGAGTCGCCCATCCCTCCTACTGATACTGCTTTTAAGACTTACAGCCCTACTTGATAAAATAAAATATCGCTGCTACAAGCTAAAATGGAAAAGAAAAAAACTTACATCAGCTCCGACACAGGCCCTCTTAAGTCTCAGTTCCCAGAAGGGAAACCATGCAACCTTTTCAAATTCACCCCCCCCTATCCATTACAGAAGTGGAAAACAATCTCCAGCCTGAAACCATCTCGATGTCAGGGTGACATATGCCCTGCAATCATCATTAAAGAGGCAGACAAAGAACTTGCACCTGCCATCACACCTTTCTTAAACTCCTCTTTTGAGACCAGCACGGTCCCTACCAACCTGAAAGATGCGGGGTCATCCCATTTCTGAAAAAAAACTAACCTCGACCTTTACACTCCTACGAACTATAAGCCTATCACCACAGTGCCATTCCTGTTGAAAATTCTTTACAGGGCAGCTTATCTCCAAATACAGGCTCACCTCAAAACCAACAATGTTCTAGGCCTACGACAATCCAGACCAAGACACAGCACTGAAACTGCGCTAATAGACTTGAAAACGCAAATAGATGACCAAAAAGATAAAAGACAACATAACACTCCTCCTGCTGCTAGATTTATCAGCTCCCTACAACCTCGTCAGTCACAAAGTTTTATGTAATCACCTCACTTCCTCAGCTCACTTCTCTGAGAAAGCTACAGCCTGGATACAATCATTTCTAGACAAAAGAACAATGAGAGATTTCTCTCCTACCGCGTCGGCCGCCCAAGCACAGGTGACTTGCGGAGGACCACTAGGGTCCTGCGTGTCACAGACGCTCTATAATATTTTTACTGAGCCATTGTTTGATGATCTGGACCTTTTGGGTGTCTCCTACACCAACTATGCAGATGACACCCAAGTCATTATCCCTATTTCTGGCAACCACGAAAGTGACACTAACTACTGAATAAAATCTACCTCATCATTCAGGCATGGATGGCCACACATGGCCTCTGCCTCAATGATGAGAAGACTGAATTGCTACTCACTGGCTCCCAAGCAAATCCTAGACATCACCTTTAACTCATTCACCATAGACGGCATTAACATCCCAGTCTCCAAAGACGTCAAGACACTTGGCGTCTATCTCGACTCTTCCTGAACCCTGACGAAACAAGGGAACGCTACAGCCTCAGCTTACACATGTAAATTAATAAACGCCTGCAGACCTTTCCTCTCACCTACAAGCTGTTCCACCCTACCTAAGGTGCTCATCTTATCCAAATTGGATTACTGCAACAACGTTCTTCCTAGGAACTACCAAGCAATACCTAAGTAAGTCATAGGTCCTGCAAAACAATGCCCTCAGAGCAGCCTTCAACATACCGAGATCTCACCAGATATCTGAAACCAGACGTAACTCCTGCTGACTGTCGATCAAAAACAGAATTTCGCTCAAGACCCTGACTCATAAGTGTTTGTCTAACTCAGCACCTAAATACTTGATCTGCAAATTCGCCAATCCGACTGACCTACCAGATCAGCTCATCTACACTGTCTTAGAGTCCCTAGGTATAACGTTCAGAAATCTGGAGGCAGCGCATTCCCTGTACTAGCCTCCAAACTTTGGAACTTCGTACCTTTAGCTCTAAGAGCAGAACCATCATTCACCCAATTCCGGATAAATGCTAAAAATTGGCTCTCTTGTCAGGAGACCAGTTAACCTATAATGTATATATGTATCTATTCCTTTACTGTATATAATGCTACTGTATCATTTCTGTTTTTGCAGTAACCTGCTTGTACAAATGTAACTAAAGCAATGCACCCAGATACCCGAGGGTTAGGTGCGCTATACATATAAACAATACAATACAATACTAAGGTGAAGGCTTCCATTTTATGACACTGCTGTCTCTGAAGGCTTACATGTCCTGTGGCAAAAAAATTGTAACACGTTTTCTTTACTTTGTGGCAGAGTGCAGGCACTGTTTAAAGATATACATAATGAACGTGATCCTCACAACCACACAGATTTCAGGGCTGGATTTCAGGGCTGGAGAGATACAATCCCTGGACTTGAGGCCAAGGACAAGCCTTGCAGTCCTCTTCTGCATAAGTTGTAGAGGGCGAAGAGTAGAGGCAGGTAGATTTAGAAAGAAGCTGTTGCAGTAGTCCAGACTAGAGAGGACCAGGGCTCTGGAGACAGTTAGCTTCTGGGGGAAAGTGAGAAAAGGAAGAACACCTCTGAGGAGGTGCAGCTGATAGTGTGACTTCTTAGAGATGTGAGGAGAGAAGGAGAGGGTAGAGTCGAAAATAACCCCAAGGTGCTTAGCCTCACTGGAAGGAGCAGGTAGAGGACCCAGGGTGGGCAGCCAGAGTGAGAGAGGGAAGGCGGGAGCAGGAGTCTCAATGAGGAGGTCTCAATTCTTACTGGCATTAAGGCAGAGATTGTTGGAGGCACACCATTACTGCATAGCGGACAGACAGTCTGGCATGAGAGAAAGAGCAGTTGAGGCTGAGGGAGCCTAAAGGAGAGCTGGGTGTCATCGGCATAACACAAAGTTAGAGCAGAAGGTAGAGATGCGGTGGACCAGAGGTGCTGGGTAGTAGTTTAATAATCAGGGCAAGAGCTTAGACGTCTGGGGAACGACACAAGTTGAGAGAGAGATAGAGGAGAGGAAAGACTCAAGTTGGACCTGGCAGGGTCAA
Organism: Ambystoma mexicanum; assembly: GCF_040938575.1. Lineage (NCBI taxonomy): Eukaryota > Metazoa > Chordata > Amphibia > Caudata > Ambystomatidae > Ambystoma > Ambystoma mexicanum. Next base: position 229,949,399 of record NC_090921.1, read on the forward strand.
TCAGCGAGAAAGGAGGTCAACCAGGCAAGGGCCTGACCAGAGATACATAGGTGGTCTAAGTGACGATTGAGCGGGATGGCGTGGTCGACCGTGTCGAAAGCAGAGGATAGGTCAATGAGAATGAGGATAGAAGGAAGGGTATAGTCAAGATTGGAGAGCAAGTCTTCGAGTCTAGGGGTCAAACCTCTTTCCGGTGGCTCCAGAGAAACTCAAATCTCATCTGTTTGCCAGGCCGGCTTTGTTAAATTGAAAGCATTGAGGACGATTTTGCCTTTTCTCCCTCCCAAGTCCCATGCCAGGGTGGTAACCTCCTCTATTATGAGGTCTGTGAATTACTGTAATGGCATCTACCTTGGCCAACCATCTTTTTTCCTCTAGCGCTTACATATTCTGCAGAACTCAGCTGGCTCCAAGATTTTCCCATTCTCAAGATTTGTTGCACCAGCTGCACTGCCTTCCGATGGGCAGTTGGATCAAGTTTATGGATCGCGCTATTCTTAATTGGTGCTGGATACCTTTGCTCGAAGCCGATTCCCTATAGGCCTGCTAGAACTCTATGATCTTCCTTACAAGTTTTTTTGAGTTCTGAGATATTGCAATGCTCAGGCTAGAGGATGCTCTTTTTCAGTTCTGGCACCTACTTTGTGGAACTCTCTTCCTGTGTCCCTTTGAGACACTGCTGATCATTTTCAGTTTCGCAAGGCTCTGAAAACGTATTTCTTCTAATCTTCTGGAAGCTCGGCCAATTCTTGCACCTCTATTGTTATTTTAGCACCTAGATGCCATTTTGGCCTTAGTTTGAGCTTTGCAAGTCCCCATACCATGAACTAAACTATTTCCACATATGCCAGTTTGCCATCATGTTCTAATATCAATCTCCCATAATTTCCTCTGCCTCCATTCTCGGTTCATTTAGCCTCCTTCTTCCCACACCCTCTGTTTCTTCCACTTTGCGCTCTGAAGCATCTGATAAGATGCAAGGGTCATGCAATCATTAACTAAACTGTTTCTAAAATACTGGAAGGCCTGCAATTCTCAACAGGAGTTAGAGAGATTTAATGATATAGTCTGCGTTTTGGAATTAATGCCACGATAAAATAGGTAGACACTCATCAAATTCCTGTGCATTACTCTCCTGGCACTACATGTGTTCCAATCATAAACATGCTGGTCTGTATTTATTTACCATAGAAAATGATATCTATATCTGCTTATGGGGACAACACAAAAGATGCAATTGTAAACACAGCTCCAGTTAGGATTTTGAAGTGTATTGTATTTGGTCATTTATATAGCGCTCTTTCCCCACTTGTGTGGCCTCAATTAGCTTTTTCCTCAGTTGGAAAGCCCTTGTTGACCGTAATCGATGTGGTTGGAAATTCTAGGGCGTTTAGCTTAGGAGATGCATGTTGCCGTTCTAAGACTTGGGTGGCTGTCAAGGCTCAACTAAGCAGCCGAAAAGAGGTCAGATACATGGGTGGGTGCTGTGGAGGGTTAGAGATAGATTGATATTGTTGAGAGAGTCTATGTGAGGCCAGCTACACCGGTTTCCTTTCGGGTGGTGGTCGCTGTATGCTAGTGGCAGAGGTGTTGAGGTATGTCAGGCGTTTCAGTCTGGACGGCTATGTGTGAAACTTGACAGGAGGCGCTTGGCCATAGCCGTATTCTATTGTGCATGGATGCTTGGCCGTGCCTGCGGCCTGTGTCCACACTAGTGGTGTGAGATATACGTACCGTAGGCTGCGAGATTGCTCGACTCGGGCAATATATGTCCAGGTCTAGAATTGAGAGTCCTATACCAATAGGCCGAGCTTTCATACTGTAGCAGATATCCGCATACATTAAACAAAGATGGAGGCTTCACCCAGAGTGGGAGAAAGGCCTATGTTTCACAGTTGTAAAGACTGGAGGGGGGTATCTGTACTCCTGCTCTCTATATGGTAGAGGAGAGGCTCATAGGACCCCAGCCAAGATTCTCTCTTTGGTCAAAAGTGGGCGAGCAATAAAGGCCTAGCTCTCAGGAGGTGATGCAAGCTGGTTCTTAAGTACAGTGTAGTCCCCAAGCACCCACAAAGGAATGTCCACACACTATGTTAGTGATAACAGTATTTATATAAATAAGGTTCAATGTTATATACACAATCACAATAACACACTTTGTGCTCCAGTTAATCTACAATGCAAATATATACATTTCTAAGTGGTACCACAATTATACTTGGATTCCTTTAAAATACATTAGCTTTACTCAGTTCAAATGTCATACAAATCAGTTAATAATGTGAACCAACAATAGACATAGGAGGAAAGCAGGTTGGTTAAACCAATAGGCAGAATACTGGGTCCCTACCACTAGGCACAGTTCTGTATGAGGAATACCCACCCCACCTGGGCAACCTGTAAATAAAGATATGATATAAGCCCAGTCCATATATTGTTCAATGAGTCTTATTTCTTTCTAAAATATTTCTACCACCTTAATGTACTTGGAAAAGTAGAACTCTTCGATGAGGTGTCGATGGATACTTCTTGAGTGGCCCCTTATAAGGCAGGAGCCACGGATCATCGATAGTCCTCGAGGAAGGTGAACTTTGGCGGCGAGATTCGTCGAAAAGGTTTGATGGTGTCGAGGCAGCAGCTTCGGTCCTGGCGGTGCTCGTCGATGATCGGTCGTGGGCATCCTGCAAAGTCGAGGCGTTCGGTGCAACTAGACGACAATGGTTTGTTGCCGCAAAGAGTCTATGAAGAACTTTGGCCCAGCAAGAGCGTGGAGTTGTCCGGCGTCTCTGCGGTCTTCAGGTGGCGGGATACCCACTGGCGGATGCTCCTCTGCGCGTCAGCGGCCTCGACTTTCTCCAGCCGGACAAAGAGGTCGGCAGTGCAGGCGAGAGCGTCCTTGGATTCAAAGTGTCTTAATCAGGTGAAGCGTTGCGGCTCCGGTTGTCGGCGTCACTGCGTCAAGCGGTCCCCACGGCTTTGATGGGCCTCAAGCGGTTATAGCAAATCTGTGAACCCTGGTCGACGGAATGTCCGGTGCTTCTCTTCGTTCTCCTCAGGGGTCCCCATCTCCGGTCGGCAGCCTGTCGAGAGAGCTTCCGCAAAGGTTAGCGGTGCTCGATGGTCCCTCGTGGCTCAGGAAGAGGTCCAAGTCCTCTCTCGGATCAGTCCTCGATAAACTCAACAGCTTTCGGATCAGGTCAAAGGAAATGCAGCAGCAAGTCGTCTTCTTCCAGCTGGGCTTCAAGGATAAGCAACAAGTATCAACTTCAGCTTCTGAACTAATTCTAGCAGTGAGAGGCCCCCAGATATACTATTCTGTCTCGCATTCATTCTGCTGGGTCACACTCGGGCAACTAATCACTCAGAAGGGCATTCATGCAGTCAGGCAGCCAATCAGGCTCACAGTGTATTCAGACCATTCTCCTTCCTCCAGACACTCACAACATGGAATGTGTATTGGGACAAGTACCCAGCCATTCAACACTCCACAGTGCATTCAAACCAGTTTCGGACAGGGCTGTCTCATTCATTGTATTTCGTACCAGAAACCAGACACCCATAACAAGAAGTGCATATTGGTCACACAATCCATTCACCCAGATCCCACCCACAGGGTGTACCCACAACATACAGTCACTGGGAAGGCTCCAGCCAGTCTGGCCTAGAATTCCCTCCACACTACCATATATGGAACTTCCACCCAACAGCGAGTCAGGGGGAAATGGCACAGTCAGGACTTCCCAGTACTTAGGGAAAATCTTGTCTGCTATCAGGAATTAACTGATTCCAATTGCAGGGTCTTGGGATTCAAAATGGAGGATACTCAGAGCACCTGTCAAATTCCGCATGGAGCTGCGACCAATCCATACCCTGCTCTGTGGGCTACACACAGGTGCCCAAAAACATAGACTAGGGGCACAGGGTTGTACCCCCACCCATGGATGCCATAAGAGTATCCCAAGGGTCTGTACACCAAACCAAAAATAGGAAGAGCTGCACTGCCAGGAGTCCCAAATGGACTCCTGGGCAGAAAGCAATAAGAACACATATGAAAAAGGACTACGGGACAAGGACAGGGAGGCCCTGTCCCTCCATTGCATTTCCAGCATCACAACAGTGCAGTTGGTTTAGGTATATGGTTAAAAAAACTGAGGCTATGTCTAGATCTGAGAATCCTGTACAGTGGGAGAGAGGCCTAGGTATCATAATGCAGTAGGTCTCATCATATAATAAACAAAGGAGGAGGCAACACCTATATTTGAGAATCCTGTATAGTGGGGTTGCCGGGGGAGGGGGGTGAGACTAGGCTTCACAGTGCCGTAGGTTTCAGCCTATAGTATAGTAGGTTTCTGTACAGTAACAGACATTGATGGTTTGTTGTACCTACGTTTGGGAATACCTTTTTAGTGGGAGATTGCTAGTGTTGAGAGCCTCTCTGAGCGATGCAGGTTAACAGTGGCTGTAAATTACTTAGTGATGGGCGTGTGCTACCCATGGTTGCTTATTTCATTGTTCGTCTCTCATGTGGGCCGGCAGGCGGAGCACGGTGAGAATGTTGCGAATGTGCCACCGCGAAAGCTGCTGGCTTACCTGGAGTGCTTGTGCGAGTGTTGTTGTGGGTTTATTTGTTTGTTTTTATTATTTATAATGCGTGAGCGTACCCAAAGGTATCAGGGCGCAGCATTTACAAAAATTTTCGAAGCTTAGTTGCAGTCATCATAAAATATACATAAGGACAATGAGGTAAACCAATGTTATATACAAAGCAGCAGTGAGGCAGACAGGCATTATATACATGTAAACAGGTAAGCACACGTGGTTACAGTGTCTGCTGGTAGCATGGCATTTATTTGTCCTAGTGGGCCTCCGTTTGCAGCCATGAAACTACCTTGGAACGGAAGATCTGGTAGGGCAGGTCCATTCTAAGATATGGAGGCAAAGAGTTCCACAGTTTGGCTGCTTTCACCGGGAAGCTGTTTTCCCCTATGGTGGCACGTTTGTAGTTTGGAACGGATAGGCAGTCTTTATATGCAGTTCTAACGGGTCTTAAAGAGGAGTGTCTGTGGAATCTGGGTGTGTTGATGGTGGTTCGGGTGTGCCAAAATGAATGCTGCTGGCTTACCTGGAGTACCAGTCAGCTGGGAGTGTTGCTGAGCAATATGTGGTGGTGTGTCAGGTGAAACCGCTGCGAGAGCTGCCGGTCCCTGTGTTGTGATTGATGCAGGGGAGTTTCTTAGTGGTGTATTCACTTGGAGCAATGGATTAGGAGAGTATTGGGGAGAGCCAGGTTTTGAGGGCCTTCCTGAATTTCAGGTGGTTTTCTGTGTTGCAAATGTGTAATGGGAGGGAATAACGGATGATTGGCACTTGGACGGAGAGGGAGGAACCGCCAATTCTTATATAGCTGTGGGGTGTGAACACTAGGCGAAATGCAGCGCGAGATCTGAGGTTCCTGGAAGGTTGGCAGGGGACAATTCTGTCTCCGAGGAATTCAGGGCCGATGTTGTGGACTGCGCAATGGGTGATACACACAGCTTTGAAAGTGATGCTTCGGGCAATAGCGAACCAGTGGAGGACTCTCAGGGTAGGGCTGATGTGTTCTCTGGCGGGCAGGTTAATGAGCAGGCGTGCTGCAGCATTTTGGATTCTTTAGAGTTTCCTTAGTTGGGATGCTGGTGCTCCTAGGTAGAGACAGTTTGCGTAGTCCAGGCGAGAAAGGATGATGGAGTTGATGGTAGAGAAACGATGGGGATAGGTGAGGCAGGGAAAAATCTGCCTGAGGATACATAGGTGGAAGAAACAGGTTTTGGATACGCTGGTGGTGTGTTGGGTGAGGGATAAATCTGAGTCAAATTTGCATCCAAGGTTTTTAACCACGCTAGAGGGTGCCGGCGCTTGTCCTAGTGATTTGGGCCACGGGATTGGTTGGGGGATGAGTGTTGTTTTCCCGCAGACTAGGATTTCAGTTATCCCAGGGTTGAGGAGGTGGTTGGTCGTCATCCAGTGATCAATGTCAGAGAGGCACGATGACAGGTCCGGACTCCCAGAGCCTTTGGAGTTTGGGATTTTGAAGATGACCTGGGTATCGTTTGCATAGTTGTAGCAGGTAAGGTTGTACGAGTGGATGATTGTGGGAATGGGTTGTATGTAGAAGTTGAAGATTAGCGGTGAAGTGGATGCTCCTTGGGGGGGACACCTTTACAAACTGGACGTGATATGGATGTGAACTTGACGAGGTGCATGATTTGCGACTGGTTAGAGATAAAGGAGGAGATCCACGAAAGGGCTGTGCTTTTGATTTCTAGTGTTTGTAGTCTGTAGTCTGGCTAATAGAATCAAGTGATCAATGGTATCGAAGGCTGCAGAAAGATCTAGCAGGATGAGTACCACGCAGCATCTGCGTCGGCTGTTCTTTTTAAGTCATCCCAGATGGAGACTAGGCAGGATTCTGTTTCCCTTAGTGGTCTGAAACCTGATTGCGCTGGGTCTTGGAGGCTGTTGGCTTTGGCAAATTGGCCAAGCTGTTTGTAAACCACGCAGTCAATTAGTTTTGAGATGAGAGGCGTATTGGAGATAGGTCAGTAGTTTTGGGGGAGGAGTGGGTGAAGAGTCGTTTTTTTTTAGAATGGGTTTGGTGTAGGATGTTTTTATGGCTTTCAGGAAGGTTCCTGATGTGAGTGAGTGATTAAGGATTGTGCGTGCGACGTTACCTGCACAGGTGGAGGTTAGTATTTCTTTTTTTTGCATTGGGGGTGGGCACAAGTCTTTCAGGGAGCCTGGCGGGCGGCTGACTGCTACCAGCGAGAGGAATTCTTCGTGTGCGATGGGAGAGAAAGGGTCAAAAGAAGATTGGGATTGTGGGGGTGGGCTGGATGGGGGCTGCAATAGGATTTTTTGTTTGGCGATGATGGCATTGTGTCTTTCGTTGGCGGCATTGTAGAGGGTGTCGCATGAGGCTTGGGAGCTTCGAATGGACACGCGAGGGCATGAGGGGTATTTAAATTCTGCTATGATTGAATATAGTTCCTCAGCATTTTGAATTGTTTCCATAGAATGATTTCTTGTTTTTTTCCGATTTCCGATCTGTAAATTCTGGTTGTCATTGCTTGGGAGGTTTTGTTTTGGGCCGGGTCCGCTCTCCAAGTCCGTTCGAGACGGTGCTTGATTGTTTTGAGATTGGGGGTGAACCCCCCTCGGCATTGGTCCAGTTCTCTGCGAGGTACGTTTTGACGGGGTGAGGGGTTTGAGGGCATTGGTAAGCCAAAGGTCAAGGAGTCGATTACTGGTGGTCCTTCCGCAAGGAGGAGTGAGTTGAGAGAGGTGGAGTGCAAATTCAAGATCTGGGGTAATTACCACTTTGTTCCATAGTGGGAAAGTATAGTTGCGGTTGGTGGTGGACCTGTGGGGCATTGGCCGCTGACCACAGTGATGAGTGGTATGGTGAACCAGAGTGCTGAGTGATCCGTCCATGACAGGGGGTGCAGGGGCTGGGTAGATAGGGTTGCAGTGCTGAATATTGCGTCGAGGGTGTGGCCTCTCGTGTGGATGGGAGTGTAGGTGTAGTGTTAGTGGGAGAATCTCACTTCCCATTTTCTGAAGTTGGGAGTATATTATTTCTAGGACATACAACGGTAATTCCCATTCCCAACTGCGGTACTTTTTAGGTGAGCAAAAAGATATTTTTAACTCTAAAATAGATCCATGTTTGGTATTGAAACATCTAAGCACCTAGCAATTCAAGCAAATTCAAATGTATTACTTCCTAACCTGAAGAGGAACAAGGAGAAAATACATTAAACCTGTTTCCTGGGGCAATGCTTGGAACATATCCATGGAGCAGTGTGGGTGGGAGCAGGCTCCATTATCTGCTATTTATATTTTTCTGGTGCAAGGCTGTAAGTCAAATTGCAATTGGTACAACATTTCATGCAATTGTGAAAGCATGGGTTATCCATAACCTGGTTTGATCATTAGACAATCCATGGCTTCTTTAGAGCCATCACCTATATAACCGATGCCCCAGTAGAACTGTATGTTTAAGCATATATTAAAAATAAGTAGTGCCAAAGAGGAAGGAACCTCTATTTTAGGTTTCTTAACACTAACAAGAACTAATAGAACAACTACATAGGGTCTTTTCAGAGACAATTGTTTTTGGGCACTAAAATAGACGACTTATGCAGCCAAATCTTTCTCATTTAAAATCAAATTTAGACCGATGAAGTGTTAAACTGATTGCACCAATATTTGAAGCAAGGACTTGCGGGATGTTGCGGGATTCCCATAGATCTCAGCAATGCTTGCATTTAGCCCAATGTGCATATTGGCACCTTCACTGCCAAAAGTAAATCATACAAAGAATGCATAGAGGGCTCAGAATGAGTAATACGTTTGTGACTTAAAACCAAGTGCAATGTTGAAAAAAGAAGACTGTGGTAAACTTAATAAACACAAAATGGCACGTCTGCTGCACATAGACTTGGACAAAGAAGGGCCACCATACATCAGTACCTTAGGAATATCAATGTCCTACACTTTAAGGCACCAAAGTTGTGTCAATCTGTTGGCAGGGTCACTGCCAAGTGAAAGTATTTGCATATACACAAAGTACCCAATGAGGTACACTACAGCTTAAACCTTCTGATGTAAACAAACACCAGAAACAGAAGGCAAGGCTTAATAGTCAGGTTGCCATTTTCATTTTAACCAGAGTTTTGGAATTCCTTTGGACAATCATCTGGTAAGGTGATTGCAAATTACATTTTTTTAAATAAAATAATGAAGGATTTTATTTACAAGCAGAGCAAAAAGAAACAAAGGGGAACATTACAACACCATCATGTAAATAATGTAGTTTGTCAAATTAAGCGGCAAGAAAGAACACACTGAGGTGAGAACAGTTCCCATATTTTTGTTTTGTTTGGAGGTTCATGCTTGATGCAGAAGCGCACAATATATTAATAAATCTGTCCGGCTAAGCGGCTAAGACCCAATCTTGATTAGGTTAAGCCTCATCTTTGTCCACCTGAGACAAGAATTTAATTGGAACATGGAACACGTTCAGTGGACAGACCCCAAGATCTTCCCATGGGGGTTTACTGCCCAGTGCAGGTGTTTTCCCAGAGTCGCCAAGGGGCTCTGCCACTGCCTGGGTGGCTGAAGGCTGCTGGCTGCTTGTTGATCGGCCAAGCCCTGTAGGATCTATTGAGGCGCTACCAGGGTCTTTACTGGTTTCTAAGGAAGAGGAATCTTTTAAAGGTGCTCCTTTTATCTCCTCGCCCGGCTTGGAAGGAGGTTCAGTTGCAGACTTGCCATTGTCTAATACCTCTTTGTTGCAGGTGTCTGGAGATCCTTGGGCTTGCAGCAAAGGCATGTTGAGGCTTCTGAATGATTGGTACATGTGGGACCTGAGGGCAAGACAGTCCAGCTGCTCAAGCTCCTTGGGCAGGGAGAGAAGCAGGTCTAAGAGGACAGCAGATTCTGCAAGAACAACAAGGACAATAGTGAGAAGCATGAGGAAATATGGAAGACAGCAAAGCAGTGAAGTTAAGATACAATATCAGTCTTTAATCCCCCAGCTTTTATTTCATATTAGCCCTGTACTCTAACTCACCAAAAGACGAGAGCTCTGGCGTCGTACTTCCGTGGGAAAGGGCAAAGAGATATTTATATATGTTTTCAAAATCCAAAGTGGATTGGCCCACGTTTGGCTTGCGGTCCTCTTCTTCAGAAGAGGATTCCTGGGTGCTTGGGTCAATGGACTCCAGTGAGACCGATTCTTTGTTGCTCTGAGATGCTGGAGAAGTAAGGTGGTCATGGTGGTTGGCACTTGCAGGTTCCAAGAGAAGCTTCTTCTCTGGGATTTTCGTTGGCTTGGTTGGTATTGAATGCAACAAGCTGGTTGGCTCCGTAGCGGCAATGGTCAGGATCTTGTGATGGGAACAAGAGAAAACACAATTAGCTGGGAACTAGCACTGTCCCTTGAGAACATTCAAATTGCATCACAATAATGGAGCTACATGCCTTTACCCGAAGTGAAAAAAGTAGCAAATATAAAAGACCACGCATCATACTTCATGCCTGTCCATGAAGAAGCCTTTTACAACTGGATTGTCTAGATCACAAAAATACTTCAATGTGGTATGCAGCATATAGCGTCAATTGAAAAGGAAGAAAAAACAACTTCAAAATTCAGATAGCTTAAGAGCAGGCCTCAAAATGTGTACTTGCCAACAAACAACAGAAAGTTATAATTAACACTTGCTGACGAAGAAATGTTGTGTTGTGTGCAAGCGGTGAAGTCTGACGGCAAGGGACTTTATGCGTTGCCAGTAATTTGCAACTTGAAAATGTTTTCCTAGTCTAAGAGAAACAACAAATTGCACACGAAATAAGCTTACGTAGCCAGGAATCTATATACAATTGTGAAGGGATTTAGTTTCGCGCCCATTTCTTTTTTTTAAGTTGGTAGTTAAATGATGTTTTGAATAGTAAATGAGTGACTCCTGTTCCCAAGGAGGATATCTTTAGGCAAAAAGAAATATTTTCACAGGAAAAACTCTTGTAATCCATAAATCTTTGCAAATTAAATCAAATATTTTACGTTAGCTTCCCTTCAGCTTACAGTGAAGTGTTAGGATAGAGACTATTGGCTGACAGATCAAGAGGCTCAAAGATACGATTGTGATCTAAAAGCTTTTGTAAAATCTATTTATTCTTATACAAGATAATTTTAAAACATACATAAAATGTATGATTGCAAGACAATAATAGTTAATATTGTGCATTACATCAATGAATACTGGTGAAAACAGTAAATGTATAGACATTGAAAGTTGTCAATTAGTTTGAAGCATATACCAATAGTCGGTTCATTTCAATAGGAGCTCGACTTTTGCGTGGTTTCTTTTCAAACCTCTAGTTTGCCTTAGTCTTCTTGTGTCAATACAGAAGATTATGGTCTCAACATGTTTCTATTCATTCGTCTCATTAATAGTGAACATTCATCAGGAGTTTTCACCATACAGTCATATGTGTTGCAATACTTAGAATATCACCAGGCTTAGGCAAGTATTTCGTGGACTCTTGGTCTGTCAAAAATAGCGTAAGCTCCAAACGCTACTAGTCTATTACAGTTCATAGATTGAACTTAGAACCTAAATTGGAGCTAGTTACCTGAACCGGTTTTGTGGGGGCAAACAATACTGGTAGTTATTGTTATGAAGACTTACCAGTAGTCTTGCGTCTGGCAATCTGCAAAGAGCATAATTCTGATGCTTTTTTTTTTTTAATCGCCATTTCAACTTGCGTGCTACTTTTCTCTAACATAACTCGGCTAGAGACCGAATACTGTTTGGGTGGTTTAGTGGGGCATAATTCAGAGAGTTTTTATTGAAATATCTTTTTTCTTTCCTACCCCACAGAGACTGTGTTAGAATCTAATGTTTATGAAAATAAAAATGAAGTCTATCCCCTGAAGATGGTTCCATGAACCGAAACGCGTCGGTCTTATTCGGGTCACACCTGAATATGAGACTTTATTTATGAACTGGTGAATGATCAAATCCATACATCTAGAGTTTGTTAGCACTGTAACTATTATACAGCTTTACAATTGTGTTACTCCTTACAAGCAGTTTTTTGTAAACGCTTGTTGCTCTCACCTTTGTTATATTGAATACCTACAAGTGTCCTTTCCATGTGCAAATAGGGAACACTGATTGTACTAGTGTTTGCTTACTAATGTACGACTTGTTGGACTCAGATAAGTCAGCTCTAGTGTTTTCGTTCTGATTGTTCTATCGGTTTGCCCTCTATGACTGTATATTTTATCCTGAATAATACTGCCAAATGCTCTAAATGACCCTTTCTGTTACAAATAAGAGAAGTTCACACGTTGTTAACACATCGTAAAATTTACGCCTCTTTTGGCACCAAATGTTTAATGAATTTAAATAGAAATAGAGGGATATTTTTTTCCCGATTTGAGTGCATCTGGGCTTGCTGTGTAGCAATACACAGCTTTGGATTCTTTTGCTTTCTTCTGTCCCAAGTGGCCTTGCGACGACAGCCTGATTGCACCATAAGACTGATTGTAATACTGAACACTACCCTTTGTTGATACATTTTTATTTATAAATCCTACTACTTTCAGACTTTTTACTTAACCTGTCTGTGCACCCCTATACTCCTCTTGCATGCTTTATCCTTATTGGCCATACCTGAGGGGTTGCACGCACGGATTCATCATTCCATTCTCTACGAAACTCTACGACTCTCACAGGACTTTAATATGTCCTTTTCGAGAATTGATCAGACCACTGACAACAGAGCTGAAACACTTGCTTTTAGCGAAGAGGAAGCACTCAAAATACTAGGTCTGATTAAATCACAACAACCGACAAACCGGAAGCTTTGATACGACAATTGGAATGGAAAATAAGAAGAGAGATCAACCTTAAACTCCATGCATCCACCTTGGCGCAGTATTACACTGCCAAAAGAATACCTAGGGGCTTACGTGTAAGTTTAGAGCCAACACTCTGTAAGGAGAATCCAGTTTTCGTCAAACGCTGGCACCAAATCTTAAACAAGTTCTCGCTTGATCTTATACTTTTGACAATTGAAGAATTAGCACATTCCCTCACTAACCTTAATGAGGATATAGAAGGTTTGAAAACATCAGCAAGGGATACACGGCCGATCAACTGAAACAAATCCTGGAAGAAATTAATCAGAAATTGGCAAATTTCAAACAAGAACTAGAAATAAAGAAAATTAGGAAGTTTTGACGCGACACCCAAGACTATAAGCTTAATATTGTGTATAGTTGGCCGTCATACTACGGGCACCTCTCCAATAAACCCAATTTTAACAACCCACGTAAACCAGATCAACAATCGGCAGAAAATACCTCATCTGACACCTCAAGCGCCAAACTTGAAATTCTTCCAGGGCAGAGCAGCGAGAATATCCCTGGTCCTACTACAGAAGAACCAGCAGCTAACGCTACTCCTTTTTAAGAAAAAGGCCAATCAGAAGAGGACAGAAGAAAAAACCCACAACGGAAGAAAACGACGAAGAGACATTGATTGTCAATATCTCAGCATACCAGCTATCCAAGATGGAACTAAAAGTCCTCAAGAAAGGGTTATCCTTTGTTCCCAATAACAATAGTACTTTGCTTCGTGAGAAAATAGACTTGTTCAAACTAATGAGAAAGTTAAGACTTAAAGTCTTCTTTGACTCACAAGATGAGGATACAATGACTACGGAATCACATAAATATCTTGAATTGAAACCTAAGAGTCACTTCAACCCCCCAGTCCAGAATCATATTCTCTCTACTTTTGAGAAAACTGTATTACAGGATTTGAAGAAGATTCAGTTTAAAAATAATACACAAGGCAATTTCTCTTTGAGAGAACGGCAGACACTTAAAAATCTCCTGGATAATCAAACCATCATTTTTAAACCAGCAGATAAGGGTGGAGCATTAGTGCTTATGAATAAACAGGATTACATTGATGAAATCGAGCGCCAGCTTGATGACCATGACACATATATGGAAGTACCCATTAACCCTACTGAAGCAGTAAGATCCCTCATCAAGAAGATTTTGGATGAGGCAGAAGCCAATGACGTCATCTCAGAAAAGACACGCCCGTTGTTGGAAAACAAACATCCCATCATGCCAGTTATTTACATACTTCCCAAGATACACAAAAGATTGATTAATCCACCTGGACGTCTTATTATAGCAGCCACTGCGAGTCTCCTTGAACCGTTGGCTCAATACTTGGACAAAATCCTGCAACCTCTCATACAGGAATCGAAGACTTATGTTAAGGACACTATGCATTTTTTGCACAAACTTAAAAATGTGCAATTCGTCAGTGGAAGGGATGTGATGTTCACCATGGACGTTACATCTCTCTATACTAACATCACTCACGAAGCTGGTCTTGAAGCAACAGAATGGCTCCTACTCCAATCAGAGCAATGTCAAGGTGACAGACTCTTTGTACTAACTTTACTTAAATTAGTACTTACAAATAATTTTTTCAAATTCCAAGATCGTTTCTTCGTTCAGATTTCTGGAACTAGCATGGGGGCAGCAATGGCACCTTGCTACGCTAACACCTACATGTATTACCTGGAACATGAAAACATTCCCAGTTCACCTAGATGGATGAGGCATTTACCACTATATTTAAGATACATTGACGATATCTTTGGAATCTGGTCTGGTCCGGAAGAAGAACTGCAAAACTTTTACGAAATGATGAACTCAATTCATCCTCGAATTAAGTTCACTACAGCAACAAGCAACACTACCATCCACTTTTTGGATGTGAAGGTATATGCCAGTAATAACTCTCTCAAGACAAGAATCTACACTAAGAAGACCGATAGAAACAGCCTGCTGCTTGCTACAAGCTTTCATCCGAAAAGAACTGTCGATAGTGTCCCGTTTAGTCAATTTCTGCGTTACAGAAGGATTATCTCTGAGACCAATGAGTATGAACGTCAATCACGACAATTGGAAACCAAATTCTCATCTAGAGGGTATAACCAGTCAAAAATCACAGAAGTCACAGACAAAGTGAGGAGCACTGCAAGAGAGACACTATTGACTCCTAAACCCCCCCAAGCTGGGAGAAGCACTTGTCTACGTCACTACCTATTCTATGCAGAGTATGAAGATCAAAAGGGTCATTGAAAAGAACTGGAGCATGTTTAGAATGGACCCACAGTTACAACAACTGTTTCATGAACCTCCTACTTTTGCTTACAGGAACAGTAGGTCCTTGCGTAAGAGCCTTGTCAAAGCTGAAATTCCATCTCCCAGTCTACAGAAAACATTTAAGGGGACTATTCCATGTCACAATTGCCAGCACTGCGGCAACATCATTAAAGGCAAAGGCATATCACACCCCACTCTGGCAAACCTATTTTTCTCAAGCATTCTTTCACATGTGATGCCCAAAATGTTATTTATGCATTAAAATGTCCTTGTGGGTTATAATACGTAGGCATGACGACCAGAAAAGTCAAAGTTAGATGGTCTGAGCACAAATCTAATATCCGCACTAAGAGTCCCAAGTCACCAGTATCACTACACTTTTCTGAAGCACGTCACACCATTGCTCAATTGAAATGTGTTATCTTGGAACAAATCACAGCAGGAAGCAGGGGTGGAGATGTGCAGCGTAAACTATTGCAACGTGAGATTTTATGGATTGAACTGTTGGACTCTCTAAGCCCACGTGGCATGAATACGGAATTCGACCTTATGTGCTTTGTATAAACCTGTTGTCTCTTTGAAAACTAGTATGCTCTGCTTGTATTAATATGTCACTCCAATTAGCACCATTCACACACTCTGCGATCATTATTGTTTGTGTGTTTTAAATTTGACAACATGTACCATTCAGTACGGTACTTACCGCATGATGTATTTTCATTTGTTACCCCATTGCTTTGTTGAGCTCCTCCTCACCTCTCATCGAGGTAGACTGTTGACCTTTTACCTCCCCAATGTTCTCAGTTCTCCTCCGACTTGTGATGTCTCCTTGTCAGCTATTCTTCAAGTTCTGACATGAATCTGACTCTCCCTTCTGCCTTGTTGTTGGCTGCTTGCCCGCGCCCAGGGCTTTGAGTTCTCCTCTACGTTTCCATACATCTCGTGGCCTCCTTGAATTGCCCATGGAGTTTAGACTCCTCCCCATTGTTGTCGATTGCTGTCTCCGTTCCTTTTCGTTTTTTTTAGACCTTTTCTCTTACCTTTGTGGATGCTGGTTAGCTTCTGCTGACCAATCGCCATGATTAATCACTTGCTGCGCCGTGGGGGCACCCCATAGTTCCTTTGAACTACGGTTGTTGCCCCCACGCGCGCGTTATTTTAACCCCTTGACTAGGTCTTATGTTGGACACGTACTGCCCTTCTCTTAATGACCATTTGTCATTTAACAGCTGTTATGTGCAGCCCTTTCTCCGGACTGCTCGAGACCGCCCGTCTCTTTCAGTGTGTCACTCTTGTTTACTGTTACATTACCTTGGCAACGCTGCACTCGTTGATGCCCACACCAAGATGGACGTCGCTTTTGGTGCTCTCACGCGCATGAGCGGGGTTACCAAGACGACGCTGTAGTTTTGGGAAGGTCAGTTACTTCGCTCGCACTGCAGCGGCGAGATGTTCATTGAGTGTTCGCATTGGAAGGTATGCATTTTTTGTTTCCCTGAAACCAGTTACACGTTGCAATAACCTGGTCCTCGTACCTCGCTTGGTTGAGACTTTAGTATTATATTATTGTACTCGCTTTTATTATATACCTTGGACTTCACTGTACAGCTAAACCTTACCGGTATGTGTTGCTGCACTTGTGCAGTGTTCTAAAGCCTCCAATTCCCCTTGTTCATGCGGTTTGCTTGCATTTGTTCGCACGGGCTAATGCCTAACGATTTGTCGTAGTCTGTCATTGTTTACTGTCTGTACTTATATTCTAAATCTCTCTTTCTCTTCACTATGGACTGATTGCCCGTTATTGGTGGGCTTAATAGCTTAACTTTTGTCCTTACCTCCATAGATACCCCAACATACTGTGGTTTTTGGCTATCTGTTGTTTCTTGTCTGGATTACCTGTCTGTTTCCTGGCACTTATATCAGCAAGGTTAGTGACTCTGACTCGTCTCACTATGTTAATTGACTTCATGTAAATCAGAGAGTTTTTATTGAAATATCTTTTTTCTTTCCTACCCCACAGAGACTGTGTTAGAATCTAATGTTTATGAAAATAAAAATGAATTCTATCCCCTGAAGATGGTTCCATGAACCAAAACGCGTCGGTCTTATTCGGGTCACACCTGAATATGAGACTTTATTTATGAACTGTTGAATGATCAAATCCATACACCTAGAGTTTGTTTGCACTGTAACTATTATACAGCTTTACAATTGAGTTACTCCTTACAAGCGTTTTTTTGTAAACGCTTGTTGCTCTCACCTTTGTTATATTGAATACCTACAAGTGTCCTTTCCATGTGCAAATAGGGAACACTGATTGTACTACTGTTTGCTTACTAATGTACGACTTGTTGGACTCAGAAGATTAAAATCCATAAGTCAGCTCTAGTGTTTTCGCTCTGATTGTTCTATCGGTTTGACCTCTATGACTGTATATTTTATCCTGAATAATACTGCCAAATGCTCTAAATGACCCTTTCTGTTGCAAATAAGAGAAGTTGACATGTTGTTAACACATCGTAAAATTTACGCCTCTTTTGGCACCAAATGTTTAATGAATTTAAATAGAAATAGAGGGATATCTTTTTCCCTATTTGAGTGCATCTGGGCTTGCTGTGTAGCAATACACAGCTTTGGATTCTTTTGCATAATTTGTGTGACCCACCTGGTGGTGGCATCTTGTTAGGTCCCACGATCCAGTATTCCGGTTTTCGATTTGGTAAGTTCTTGATAGTGGTTCTACAATAGAGTGCAGAGTAATTGGTATGTAACCGCATAGTCATATTGTTTAAAAAAATATATCTTATTGGTTATAGGTTGTAAAACTAACCTTGCGCTTTCCCTATGCAGGCTGGAGGGGGGGGGGGGTTTCATCTCATTAAAGATTAGGCTTTCGTGTGGTGTGCGCGAGTATATACTGCCGCGTTATTTAGTTCTTCGCTGTACCTTATTCCGTGACTCGTCTCTTCTTGGTGTCTCGATGGAACAATCAGTCCTGTTATTTCTTTTTGGTCCCGTGCTCCTAATGCTGTTAGTTAAACGGTGAACCTCTGGGTGCTGTGATTCCGTTCTTCAGCTTAGACAGCAATATTAGAGCTTATTTCTGCGTCACACTTCTGCTTTTACCACTGATAACATATCCATGGAGATGTGTGGATGGAAGCAAGCGCTAGGCTCACTGTTTTTGTTGGGAGTATTTGCCAGCTATTAGGGAGCAAAGTGGCTCATGTGCAGCTTTTCTGTAAGGCGGTGCCTATCCATCCATAGCTCAATAACATTTTTACTGATGTTTGTTATTCAATGCCACTGTGTGAAGGAGAGAAGTTGATGCTCCACGTTCATTAAATTTTCCAAGGAAGCATCACTTTTAGGGTTAAAATAGTAAATCCTAATTTAACTCCAACAACTTTTGAGTATGAAAATATAACCATTTGCAGGGTTTTGCAACTCAGTAGTAGATTTGGTATATTATGAAATCTAAACGTGTAAGTCCAACTTCTCTCAAACTCTGACCGTGATCAATGTTATGTTAAAAGAACAGATAGGCTTGGAATACCCGCTTGTTTTGGAAAACGTCATTGCTATTGCTAGTCTTTGCTGCATGCGGTCAATGGGAGAGTGAAATTAATATTTTGTCAGTATGTGGTTGAGACTCAGTTAACCCAAATTATTTTAATTATATGTATGCTCAAAGGAAGGAGCGTGAAATGGAAATGTTCAGCACATATGACTTTCTTCTCACTTGACTGGTTATCCTACCGTGGCCTACGAAAGGAAGGCCGCCACCGACTTAGCATTGACACTATTATATGGATCACTCAGGGATGTAAAGTTACACTCCGGTGATGCAAGCGCCATACATCTTCTTAAACACTTAGAAAACCACTTAAAATCGCCAAGAAGTATGTTTACTTTACCACATAGAACAAAAGTCTGCACAGCATGTGAAATGCACAAAAAGGCCAGAGATAAGAAAAGGGGAAGAATTTTCCAGGCAAGGACGCCTACATAATCATGCAGGAGTATAGCAGAGGTGTTGTGCTGGACTGGGTTTAATTTAAGCCGACAGTGGTTAAGGACAAGCAGCATGTACACTAGACAGACGTGCAGTATCAACAACAGGAGCCTGGGTTGAATGAGATTCATACATGGACTTACTTAGAATACTTCAATTTAGAGTTCATTTAGGACTAACCCTGTACTACAGACATGCCACATACATTGCCTTAGTTATACAAGACTTTGGTGATCTAGTCAAATCAAATTAAGAGAGGTGCTTGTTAGGAAGGTGCCCACAGCATTTGAAGGTGTACGCGAGTCAGAAGCAACTGGAGTCCACGCTGATGAACAGACTGTTGGGGATTTATCATGTAGGCTCCATAATGAATCTGAATTGAGTTCTTTAGTATAGACTCACAAAGATCACAGGTTGCTTCTATGTTTACTCTGAAAGGTTACATTCATGATTTAGAAAGAGGTTGCATTTCTCACTCTTAGGGCTGAACACTGGACCACTCACCTCTTTAAGTCTAACTTGGAGGCAAATGCATTAATGCGGTAGGAGGAAGTGATCGGCTTTGTGATAAAGGATGAGGGTAGATTTAGACCGAACTATAAAGGTTCAATGCTAGGGAAGGTCTAGCACTAAATAAAACCAAAGCTAATGTTTAGCCAAGAAGAAAGACACTAGGGAATATACAGCAAAACATTAAAAGAAACAAGCGAAAAAATGTTGTCTCATGTCTTGCATGTTTGTGACGGGGTGAGATGCAGTGTCCTGTCCTGCGTCTAGTAATGTGAATATCTGTGATGTGTTATGATGTAAGGTGGAGTTTTTGGAGTGAAGCTGGTTTGAGCGTTTCATGTATGTCCCATGACTGGAAGGTGGCATATGGACCAGTGTGTGATCCAAGGTACAACATGTAACTTCAAGTTAAAGACCATAAACAATATGCAAATTTCCATACGCAGTCACAGAAGGTCTGATTACAGTTTACTACTTGAATACTATGGAAAATAAGAAACCGTTGTGCTTATTCAGTTTCTAAAGAGAGGAAGTATGTCATGGAAATAATATCAAACCAGATCTAATGAAAAGCTCTTTCAACGTTCAAGGAAGGCAGGGGTATTAGATGTCAGTTATGCACTGTTTGTGACACACCATGAGGTAGTGGACGACAAAAGAAAAGGCAGCTGCCACACAAAGCAAACAAAGAGCTGGGCCCTGCTCCTGTTCCATCGCACAGGTGGCTTATCATGCTCCAAGATCATGTGCTTAATTGAGGCCTTTGGGGTCACTACTTCGAGGACACTTCTAGTTCCAATGAGTGGGGAAAAGGTTGGTCGGAGTTGCTGAGCATACTGGTGGGGTGTTCTGTGCAACAGATGTTGGAGGGTGTGCCAAAGGAACACATTTTAGGCACATGACCTCCTTAATGAACAGCCTCTCAGTTGGCCACCTTGCCACACTACGTGAGGAATGTATGCTATCTGATTGCCCTAAAGAAAATAATATCCTAGATTTTATTAGGGAGTATTAATTCACGTGTTCAGAATGGAAAGCCTGAACATGTCGAAACATCCATGCTACTGAAATGTGCACATTAGGAATGTACGGGATAGTCCCGTCTCCATGCCGAGAAAGTAAAAATAAAAATGTCAGGGGGGTTGGTGTCTCTATGGGTGGAGAGAGTCTGTTTTCCAAGCCCGGGTAGGATATCCTTTCTGTGCCTTGCAACTTGTAAACTGCCTTATTCGACTACCTGGACTCCCCCATTTTAGAAAAGACTATTTCTGATTCTGCACAGGCCATCAAATGACAGTTATAGAAGGTAAATCATTCCCTCGGCGGTCCTTAAGCATGTTTAACATATTAAGTGCTTTGCCAGTACCAAAACCATGAGCACTGAAACCCACTGACCATCTATGGGAAACGTCCAAGGCACCACTTTACAAATTAGATGTTCACACAGGATGCAACGCAACAAGGTCAATGGGCCAGAAACCATTTCTACCATGTGTGTGGTTAACCAGAATAACAAAAGCAGAGGTGACAAACAAGAGCATTTGACCAGTTATGTAGCATCCTCCATTCAGGAAAAGCCTCTAGGCACTGTCAAAAGTTGAATGCAATACAAAGTCTCAAAAAGGAAGGGACTCTTACGAGGGGGAGGGTTAGTTTAACTGTGGAAGTGATCACAAGGTTGGGTGGGAAAAGTGAAGTAGTAAAAGAAAATCTAGATAAAATGCTTGGCCGAATTCATGTATTGACTAATGAGGCGTAAAACTACTGAAAGTGGCTGGAACTTTAAGACACTAAGGGGATTTACACAATCTTTCAGTCTGCCATGGTACACTGGCCAGAGCCAGCAACATCCACATTACAAAACTGTTCAATGAGGTACACACAGAAATAACAGGTCACCCTCTCAGATGCAAGCCTTCTTGGCAACCAAAACCAGCGCAGAAATGTATCCAGCTGTGCAGGAGTAACGGAGTGACTGCACTCTTAAACTTATGGTTCCTGATGTAGAGATTCACAGACAAAACCACTGGACGGAATTGGACCAGGTATGAACAACCAACTAAGGAGTCTTGAGTTATTCCATCCAGTAGTAGTTAAAATATTTGACGGAGAAGGGGGTATTCTTACAACAATATAGCTATAGCTCCCATGGTGCTTGGTAGTAGACTTTTCAGAAATGAAAAATGTGCAATTTGTTCGATGTGAGAGATGTTCACGAACATTTTTGAAATATTGGCAAATATTCTAAAAGAAAAAGTTGAAAAAATGCCTCTTTGGGGGGGGGGGGTGGGGAGGAAGAAGGGCGTTAGGCTACAGGTGGGGAGGGGGAAAGAGAACATAGAAATTGGAGAGTTGTGGGGGGGATTCAAAGCTCAAACTTTTTCGCAAAGGTCAGTCATTTCTGCACATTCAGGGTTATGGTATAAAACGGGATCAGGAATGAAAGCGTCACATGTATAATAACTGCTGTTATGGTAAAAACATGTTTTTTAAAAATGTGTTTAAAAAATGTCATTACTAGAAAAAAAGCAGCTACAATTAGGTCTGGGGTACCCTATTGGGGCAACATGTCAAGGGGTGCAATATGGCCCTGGCCAGTGAGCACGAAGATTGTGCTGTGGGCCCAAAAGGCATAGAGTGGCCACGGCTGAAGGCCAAAAGAAACATATTGGGGGAACACATGTGAAGTGGACACTGCCGAAGGCTTTGGCTTGTGGTCTGGTAGTGTTTTAAAATACACAGTGGGGATGGCCAAAGTACAGGAAAGTTTGTGTGAGTACAAGAAAGTCAAGGTAGAAAATATAACGGTGAAAGACATGTATGCATCTTCAACTCCAGGAGGAGAGGAAGGGTGGGCGTATGTGATTCTAAGCAGATACGAGCATCAGAAATACGATTATAAGTAATGTAGGCCTTCTGAGGCCTGCGGATCTGCTTAGAATCACATGCTGTGCATAGATTAGCAAACAGTACCTAGAGAAGGTGGTGGGATATTTGAAGGTACTGATGTCTTAATACCGCTTGACCCACCTGGGAATCTGCTTTTGAGTGTCTAAGCAGTTTTGTTTTGTAAATGTGTGAATGGAACTCCAAGAAGCAGCTTTTGCAAATTGCATCTAATGGAACGTTTGCAATAAAAGCTAGCCCCTGTGTCTCGAGTAAGGATTTGTTAGAAAGTCAAATGCAACCAAGTTTGCTATTTCCTATCGACTTTGAGGACTTGGATACATGATCTCCTTCCCTACCAGCTGCTATGGAAACAAAGAGCTGATCTGTTTTCCATAGTGGTTTAGTTTTGTCTAGGTAGTACATGATAGTTCTCCTTAAATCCCGAGTATGGAGGCTTCTTTCTGCTGAATTTATTGGGTTTTGGAAAAAAGCGGGAGGTTCAATGAATTGGTTAAAATGGAACTTTGAGATGACTTTAGTTGAAAAGCGAGGATGTGTTCTGAGAACCACCTTGTCTTTGTGAATCAAAAATAAAGGGATCTTGAACAGAGGGTTCGTAGTTCACTGACCCTTCTTTGTGACGTGATGGCTAAGAAAATCAGTCCTTTATGTTAGATGTCTAAGACTAGCCTTGTGCATTACTTCAAAAGGTGGACTCATGAGTTTTGTGAGCACAACATTTAGGTCAAGCTTTGATTACAGGAGCTTTCCACCATGACACTTTGCTCTGCAAGGTGGTGTAAGCAGAGAGTGCTGATAAATGCACCTTAAGGGAATTAAAGACTAAAAGGTAATGCAGATAGTGTACTAAATGCAAAGGGGAAGAGTCCATTGGATTGATGTTGTGTGATTTGCTCTAAATGACAAATCATTTCCACTTGTTAAAAAAAGTCCTGTGTTGGGTTTTCGTGGCTCTTTTAGGATGACCATGCACCTTTGTGGAAGGTTTAAATGTCCTATGACTTCAGAAGCCAGGCTCCGTTAGGCAAGATTGTATGTAGTAACCATGTGGGAGACAACACCAGCCTTGTCCTCTTGGCAATAATAATAATTTAGGTAACCCAACCTTTGGTATAGACCTGTACTACACAGGTTGGTAGAGTGACTGAGCAGCCAGGCTTATCTCAAGAGGGGTCAATGTGAGCTGTAGGGTTGTAACAGAGATTCACAGTAACAGGTATTCAAATAACACTTATACTGATGGTTTCTTATTGAAATGACATGCATTACTTACCGTAAATGCGTTTCTGATGATTGTATCTGCTTAGATTCACATGCTGTGCATATGGTCCGAAATCCAGTGGTAACTGCGGAGTATTGCATCTTGTCTTTCGGGGACCGAAAGGGGACGTCGGCATAGGCGTGTCTGAAACACTATCCCTATCGTGACGTGTGTAGTACCCAAAATCCCTCACGTGCCGAGGTCCCTCCGATTGTATTTTTTCTGCCATGAGGGAGCCCAAGGCTATAGTGAGTGAGTACATAAAGAGAGAAAGTAGTAAGAAGTCGTTGTTCCTTCGACCCCGAGGCAGGGTGGGCGCATGTGAATCTAAGCAGATACAATCATCAGAAATGCTTTTACGGTAAGTAATGCATGTCTTCTGATGCTTGTTAATCTGCTTAGAATCACATGCTGTGCATAGACTAGCGAGCAGTACCCGGAGTTGGAGGTGGGTTGTGAGAAGGAACAGTAGAAAAAAGATGTCTTAAGTACTGCTTGTCCCACCTGAGAATCAGACCTAGAATGAGTGTCTAGGCAATAGTGTTTTGTAAAGGTGTGTACAGAACTCCAGGTTGCCGCTTTGCAAATGGACTCTAGGGCAACATTTGCAATGAATGCTATCGATGCCCCAGTGCCTCGAGTAGAATGTGCTCTATGATTGAAGAGCAGTTCTCTCTTTGCAAGAGTGTAACATAGTGTGATGCATTTGACAATCCACATTGATATTGATGATTTAGAGACAGTGTCCCCTTCTCTACCAGCTACCTCTGAAACAAAGAATTGTTTAGTTTTCCTCAGTGGTTTAGTTCTATCCATGTAGAACATGACTGCCCTGCGCACATCTAGTGTGTGAAAGCTTCTTTCGGCCACGTTAGTAGGTCACTGGAAGAACGTGGGTAGTTCGATTGACTGGAACTTTGAAATAAATTTCGGCGCAAATCTGGAATGTGTGCGCAGAACTACCTTATCTTTGTGGACTGTAACAAACGGGTCGGAAACCGAGAGGGCCTGTAGTTCGCTAACTCTTCTGATAGAAGTGATAGCTACTAGAAAGGCTGTCTTGTAAGTCAGGTCTTTCAGACTAGCTTTATGCATAGGCTCAAAAGGGGGTCCCATGAGCCTAGTTAAAACCAAATTTAGATCTCACCCAGGGGCTGGGTGAGTGATGGGGGGGGGATACATTCTTTTAACCCCTTCCATAAAGGATTTAATCACAGGTATCTTCCACCACAACACCTTCTGCTGTGACGTGGTGTAGGCTGACAACGCCGTTAGGTGAACCTTTAAGGAATTGAAGACTAGTCCAACAGATGGGTTAGATGTAACACAATGTGTGAAGGCGAGAAATCGGTGGGATTGACGCCTTTGGAACTGCACCAGATAAAACGTTTCCAATTGCTGGCATAGCAATAACGTGTGTTAGGCTTTCTTACCTCCCTCAGTATGTCCATGCATCTTTGAGGGAGTTGCAGATGTCCAAACTCTATGACCTCAGGAGCCAGGCTGCTAAGTTCAGAGTTTGTGGGCATGGGTGCAGAGTCTCCCTCCTGTCCTGAGACAACATGCTGTACGGCAGGGCAGTTTGACTGGTGGGGAGAGGGACATTTCCATCAGGTGCACGAACCAAGGTTGGTGGGCCCACATGAGAGCCACCAGAATCATGGACTGGTTCCTGGTGCATCTTGTGTACTATCTTGTTCAGAAGGGGAGTCTGGGGGAAAAGCGTAGACAAATTTCCCCGACCACGCTATCCAGAGACCGTTCCCCTTGGATCAGTTCTGGGGGTATCTGGAGGCGTAATCTTGGCATTGGCCGTTCTCCTGAGTAGCGAACAGGTCGATCTCTGGAAACCCCCATTCTGCGAAGACGTTGGATACAATGTCTTCGTGCAGTCGCCATTCATACTCTTCTGGCAGAGGAAAATCTCTGCCGAGTACGTCTGCCAGAAGATTGAGTTCCCCTGGAACATGTTGGGATATCAGGAACATCTTGTGTTTGAGAGCCCATATCCAGATGTTTTGGGACAGCTTGGATAGCCCTGGAGAATGAGTGCCCCCGTTTGTTCAGGTAATACATTGCTGTTGTGCTGTCGGTTAGGACCAGCACTGTCTTCCCTTGCAGTTGCTCCTAAAAGGCTTTCAATGCTTTGAACACTGCTAGTAGCTCCAGTAGGTTTATATGGTTGGACGCTACCTGAGGGGACCACACTCCGTGCGCTGTCTGTTGAAGCAGGTGAGCCCCCAACCCCCTGAGAGATGCGTCTGTCGTGAGAGTGGCTTCCACTGCAGGGGTGGTGAAGGATTTCCCCTTCAAGAGGTTCTCCCTCGATCACTACTGTAGAGAGAGAACAAGGGCTGGCGAGACAACTAACAGATCTTCCCATTGTCCGCTGGCCTGACACCACTGGCTGTTGAGCCACTCTTGCATGGGACGCATGCGTAGCCGCGAGTGGGGAACCAAGTATATGCATGACGCCATCATCCCTAGCAAACGCATAGCTTTGCGTACCATCACCTCTCGACTGGCTACATACTGAGGAACATGAGAGAGCATGTTCTGAACCCTCTCGCTGGAAGGGAAGACTAGACCGTCTTCCGTATGAATTGGAGTCCCCAGGAACTGCTGGATTTGTTTTCCTTGATAGAAAATCCCAGGCTGAACAGTAGGTCTACTGTTTTTTGGGTGTTTGAAAAACAAACGTCGAACGAGTCCCCCGTGATGAGCTAATCGTCGAGGTAAGAGTAAACTGGAACTGAAAGTCTGCGCAGGTGTGCCGCTGCCACTGCCAGGACCTTGGTAAACACCCTTGGTGCTGAGGCTATGCCGAAGGGGAGTACCTTGAACTGGTAGTGTTTGCCCTGAATCACGAACCTTAGGAATTTTCTGTGCACTGGCAGCATTGAAATATGAAAGTATGCATCTTTCATATCCAATGTTGTCATGAAGTCCCCCTGTTTTAGCAATAGGATCACCTCTTGCAGTGTTACCATACAAAACTTCTGGGGCTTTATGAACTTGTTCGCTGGGCGCAGGTCTAGAACAGGACGCATGGTGTGATCCTTTTTGGGTACAAGGAAGTACACTGAATAGATACCCTCGTTTACCTGAAGAATCGGGACGGCTTATTTGGCGTCCTTTCCCAGCAGCGCTTCCACCTCTTGGATCAGGATCTGCAGATGTTCCGGTGAAAGGCGTTGATGTTGACGTGGACAAGAAATGTGGGCGATACTCCCTTGTGCCGGTGATATCTTTCTTCAAGGCCAAAGTGGTTCCCTTGCATAACGTGCGGAACCGAAGCGATGCCGCAAATCCCGATTCAACTCTGGGACAAACTTGAAGGCTTGTTCTGGAGAAAGGTGCTTGGCCTCTCAACAGTGCCGGTCGCACTTATTAGGCAAGAATTATGCCTAACTTCATTGACGGGCACGGTCATACGAGACACCATGATGCTGTTCAGGAAAATAATTAGAGCCAAAATCAAAAATCTTTGAGATTCTAAAAAAAGAACTGGACAGTGATAAGAACAAAATCATGACAACTTGGGCAGAAAGGTGCACAAACTTTCTTGAGGAAGTAGCCATGACGAAGGAAATCTTGATTGGAAATCCAGTCAAAGTGTCAAAAAAACTGATTGAACTAGACTGGATTAAAATGCAAGAAACGGCAGCAACCTTCAAACTGACAACTAATCTACCTAACTGAACGAGACAAAAGGATACCTGAAGAAATTCCCAGACAAAAAGCTGGGACAAACTTTTCTGAGAGCTAGATTGAATTTGATACGGACTAAAGAGATCATGGCAATCAGAGGAGAACACATGCCGCTACTGCAACTCTAAACAGGTGGAGACAATACGCCACTTAATGCTGATGTGCAGTGGAGCGGAAGGAGCAAGGGAAATCCACCTTATGAAAATCTTGGAAAAAGGAAGGTCTCTGGATGAGGAATCATGGTGGTCATGTCTGATGAGCGGCGAGAACATAAAATGGTCGCCCTATTCCCAAAGCAAATTCGGCCATGCATAAGGGCTGTAGAACACCTGACGTTAGATGAGAAGAAGGAAGCTTACTATAACTAAAAACATGAACTTTTACATATTAGATCCAACGGAGAGGCTGGATTTCTCTTCTTTTTGTAAAAATTATTATACAATTAAAACAAATATAAAATAAAAAAAAAGCACCTTTTCAATCTCCCAATAAAATATAGTTTAAGGCTTTCCCAGCTATACCAATAAGGTATGTATGACTTTTTGGAGGGACAGTTAAACACAAAGTCAGAGGGTAAGAAGAGTCTTCAGGGAGCCAGGACAGCCAATGTCAATTGAGCAAAGTCTAGGAGGGCTGAGGTACTTCTTGAAGATAACACTAAAGTCTTGCACAATGTTAGAGTTTTTGTAGTAAAAGAATCACTGATGGGCCACATGCTGGGAGGCTTGTGAAAGAGGAAAGATGCAAGCAACTCTGCAAAGGGCAGACAATGCAAGTCTCCATGGAGAGCAAGCAAGCTACACATAACAAGAGGTAAGTACCTCTAGTTACACAGTACCATGAGTCAGAAGAAAAGGTTCCAGCTGGCTTCTGTTCCTGTTGTCCTGCAGATCCTGTTGTTCCTGGGCCTCAGTCGTGGGGACAAGAGGGAGGACGTCCGGGGACTCCTGCCCTGCGGTTTGAAGGTCGCAGCAGCAATGAGCTTACTCTAGATCAGCGGCACTTCGCGGTTTCAGCTACCGGCAAATAGCACCACTGCGGTTCTTGGACACCTTGTGGGCTACCCTAGCTTCTGGAGACCAGCACACTGTTGAGGTGGCTCAGGCTTGGGTCACTGCTTCGGGAGTGTCCACAGGATCTTCCAGGAGCTTGGGTCGGCTTAAAGACGATACACGTGTTCCTGGTGTACCTGTCCCCTGGTACTTGGTTCCTGCAGCAGAAAAGAAGTACAGACAGCAGGAAGAGGGGTTCCAGTTAAGTTTGTCTTGGGGTCAGTTGGTCCCACCAACCCAAGGGAAGAAGTCGTCCGTTCCGGGCTTCTCTAGTCGATACGAAAATTTGAGTTTCAGCACTGCAGCAGGGCTTCACCGGGCAAACAAACAGTGCAGGAGGGTGCAGCAAGCTTCTCTTCCAGTTTCTTCTTCGGTTCCTTCGTCCAGTTGTCGACTCTGCCTTCTCTCCAAGAGACCTCGCATATTATGCAGTTTTCTCCGATTCATTCGCAGTCTAGGAGTCATTCACACAGCAGGGTGGCTGTCCTCCAAGGACAGCCATCCAGCCAATCACCTTTGGGTGCATTCCTGTAACCAAGGAGAGTAAGCACAGGAAGTTTTGGGAAACCTTCCTCGCTTCCCGCCCTGCCAGACACGATGGAGCCAGAGGCGGGCTTCACCAGTGAATCCCGCCAAAGACAAAAAGAACAAAGGGACCAAACCTGGTTTGGCATGCAGAGTAAAACCCAAGAAAGACCTCAATCAAGAAATGGTCAAAAAAGAAGACCGGGCTATTTTGGCAAAATGGGCAGCCATGGATGCAATACTGCAGCTGAGGATTGGTAGGAAAATTAAACCACTGCCACCAGTCATTAATTGTAGTGAGGGTAACAAAACATTTTAAATGAGAAAGTAGACAAAGGGGATACCAAGTAACCCCTCAGCACTCCACATAAGTTGGCCTGGAGGGATTCATCAACGGCCTTCCCGAACAGGTTGTCTCCGTCGAACGGCATGTCCAGGTCCCTCATCTGGACCTCCTGCCTGAAGTTGGTGATTTTGAGCCAGCCACGAGGGCGAAGGCAAACACTGTTGCCCATCTGGAGGAAACCAGTGTCCGCAATTGCCAGCGACTGTTGGAATGGGGTCGTAGGGTGTCTCCGTCTCTTCGCTGGCGGCTGGAGCCACCTGCAATCTCCTCTGAATCTCTGACAGAAGCGTGTGGAGCGTCGAGAGGATATCCTGCAACAAATCCCTAGGGGTCACCTAGGGAACAGGGTCACTGGACCCAGCACCCATGTCATCATCCCCGTCAACGGTATCTACGTCGTCGTCGCCATCGGCGGGCATCTCTTAAACGTTTCCATCGTTGCTGTCGTTCTCCCCACCGTGGATGGTGTGGACGGAAAGAATCTCATCCTCTTCGGATGAAGAAATGTCTGTGACCCAGAGTTTTTTCTCCCCCCCCCTAACCCCTTTCATCCCCCACGGACTGAGCACCCTCAAAGGACTTATAAGCCTGCTCAAGTCTGCTGCATCCAGAAGACGCATGCCCCCGAGAATCACCTGGGGTAGAGGCCCTGGACTGGAGCCACGCATCCAACCGGACGTGCCGATCCTTCATCGTGCGCTCTGTGACGCCACAGCAAATCTCACAATCTTCTTCTTTATGCGTCGGGTGAAGACAATAAAGGCACTGGGAATGCTCGTCATCCAAATAAACATTCTGCAAACCGCAGCTGGTGCACAGCCTGAAGAGGGAAGCTCTGTCCTTCTCCTCTGACATGATCCGGCGCGGTATAGGCCTGAAGACTTCTGGAAGCTTCCAAGAAGGACACTCAACGATTTCTGTGATGAAAGATGCCGATAAACGAATCCCTGTTAATCGGAAGGATGAACGATGGAGCACACAGGCTCAATTGACCGAAAAATGTTCCTATCACAAAAAGCGAAAAACGGAGAAAAGCTCGAAGAGCAAAACGCGAGGACTCCCAAAACTTGTACGCACAGTAAAAATCTGAAGATGGCTGCCTGCGGATGGGCTTAGGCAGAGGGCAGTCCTTGGCTGGGGGCAGTACGACCCAGAGATCAGTGATTGGTTTGGAGGAGAAAGACAGTTAGAAACTAAACTAAAACAGTTTTTTCTTTTACCGAGGATTCCCAGCCTGACAGGGAATATTCATGAGCATGTGAATCCATGCCAGAGCCCATGCTGAAGAACCCCACTCTCCCTACTGTAACACCCCGAGGCCTGGTGTATGCTGAAGCCAATGGGTCAGCGAGTAGCAAGGAGCTGTCGTTGAAAGCTTTGGATGTGTAGATGTTCATCGAAAGCCGCTGAATGATGGACGTGCAAATAATAAAAAACTGCAGACGCGAACATCTAAATATTAGTATAATAACTTCTATAATAATGGCGCTAGCCAAGGAATTCCACAACAGCGACAGACTATGATGGCTATAATATACAATCTGACGGACCGACGCTTGAAGGACCATGGGTACAGTACACATCACACAAGGCATACTATTACAAACACACCCAGTCGATGTCCCTTTTCGAATTCCAAAACAAGTCAAGCAATATTTTGCTACTACCACTATATGACGGCCTATGCACAGCATGTGATTCTACACACACACACACACACACACACACACACACACACACACTTTAGAACTGTCTAGTAGTTTACAATATGAACCTTTTACCCCAGATTGCATAAAATAGTTGAAGGGATGGTATGGTTACAGCGCAAAATATCAAAAAGGAAATGTGCAAGTTCAGGTGTAAAACAGTTTTTCTAAAGGGCTTCATAAAACCATATCTGGTGCAGTTAAAAACTCTACTCTTAGTATAAGGTTTTACCACCTGAGAACATTTTCTAATGTAGACAGAACTGCAAGGCTTTTTTTAGGAGAGAGAGAGGGCTGTATCTTGACACAAAGAAATTGTAGCATACATATGGTCCAAAGAAACACTAAAACACTATGTATTGTAAAAACAATGATGTATTATAAATACATTTAGGCCAAGATGCATCTTGGGAAAATAAGTACTATTCACATATCATATAAATACAATTATAAAAAAAAACTCTTGATACTTATGGTATACAAAGCTGTTTAAAAAAGCAATACAGCAAGTCAAGGCGAGTCAAGCCTAAAGTTATACATTCAGGATTGCACTCTGTTATTCTTGGGAACTAAGACCAGTTTAGTTATACTTTTTGAATATCAGAAGTAATTCAAGGGCAGCAGACCTTATTGTACAGAACAGACACAGCGACATTCAATTATAGAAACACTTGATTAGACCAACACTGTTACAAGGTTCTCTTGCAAAATACGTAACTGTCTTCTGTAAAGCATGGATACAGTTACATACCAATGTTACTTTTCAGAACACAGTTCAGAGGGAGTAACTTTTATACTTTCTAGAGGGGCCCTAAGCTACTCAAGGATAAGTATGAAAACAGTAAACTATGTTAGAAGTGAACCAAGCAATTCAGGGAAGGCAATCCCTAACTACAATTCACGAAGAATAATAGCTATTCCAGGTCAGTATAACCTATTGGTACATGAATACTTTGGAATACAATTCTAGGGTAAGAACTATTTTAGAAGTGCTCTACAGCAGTTCAGGAAATGCATAAACCAGTTATACACTTTTAGAAAGACAATGTATTTCAAGGTAAGTAAGTAACCCATTATTAATTTAAGAAGGGCATTCATAGGCAAGTATTAAATACAAGACAGTTTTAGAAATGCACTGAAGCAGATCATGGAAAGCAAAACCCAATGGTACACTTTAAGAAGAACACAGTTATTCAAGGTAGTGTAAGGAAGGCATGGTATCAAACAGTGTATACAGACACAAGCAATCACAGTTCAAAGGTGTTTATTGAACTTTAATGTGTTGGTTAAACGCCTATCTAAACCTAAATCTAAGGATGGGAGCAAGCTACGACCATCAAATAATAATAACGCAGTCCTAGTCAAGTCTCTGTCAAAGATAAAGGCTGATACTAATGAACCTATTGCCAATCTTTACTTATAAATACAAAATGGTGTGGGACAATAATGTATGCACAAAAGTGTTCAAGAAATAATATGTCAGGATAGTTAAGCAGTTGGCTTCCCTTCTCCGCGTTTTCAGCACACACTCCGGCTTTTCTGCCACGAGGATAAAGTTCAAGGCATAGGTATCGGGTCCTTCTGCCAAAGCCTCTTTCCCAATAACAGTCTCTTACTGCAGCGGGCCTGTGGTAACAAACACGCACCAAAGGTCCTTTCTTATCAGGATTTTTTCATGCACAAGTTCTCGCTTCCAGTGTTCATCATGGGTCTCCCTCCTTCAGGCCTGGATCCCTTTTTACCACAATGTTCACAATTGGTATCCCTCGTTCGGGCTCGGACCATGGTCTCTCTTGTTCGGGCTCAGATCCCTTTAGCACAATATTCACACTTGGTCTCCCTCGTTCAGGCTCGGGCTAAGTAATCTCACTTTCTACGTTTTCCTCTTGATATCAAAACTCGAAGACTTTCGAATGTGCAATGGGTTTTGCTTAAACCGTTGCAGAACTACTTTGATTCACTTCACCCAATGTTCTTGCCAATCTTCTCCGTTCGTTTCTGCCACTTCTTGGCTGAATACCTTACAGAGACCGTCGATTGAGCACCCTCGTGGTGCCGGACCACTTTGTCACTGGTATTGTATCTTTCTCCTTTAATGTTCAAACATTCATCAGCAATTAAGCTTTCTTCGTGTATTTCATCACACATGTTTCAATCTTCGTTCTTGCGCTCTTTATACAATGTTGCCCTTTGCAAACACAGACCGGTCTTGCATCGGTCTCCCCAACTCACCGGCTGTGTTAATCTCTTTGGCGCTGCTTTTGATATTGGAGCCAAGGGCGGTACCATGGCGGCTACTGTTCCTCCTCGACTCGGTCAGCAATGCTGAAGGGCCATGGGTATCTCCGACACACAATACATAATTCCTCAGTCTGGTTTCCTGGCCTTAAGCTTTCTAATATGAAGGGTTCTGGAAAGTAATGGCTTCTCGCAAAAAAGGTCAAGGGTATCTCCCTCCTTGCGCACCCTTCTTGGTTTGCCGTCTTCCTTCCTTCGTTCAGCTGCTGTCAGGAAAGTACTGTTCCTTTGTGTGCTTTGCTGCAAGTGTCTCTCGTGCTCCAACTTTTATCCGTGTGGGGAAGTTTAATGGAAGTCAGGTGTGATTGATTACCAGTAATTGCCTGGCCTTGCCTGACCATAGTATTGAGACATGTCGGGTACAATGCTTTGGTGCAAGTCTGTTTTCTCCCAGAGCGAGCTGTCTGTGTGAAAGTGCTTGTGTAGGGAAAGAGGGGAGGTCGGGGTAGCGTTTCTAAATATCATATCGGGTAGGATAGTTTAAAGGTGTTACAGGGAAGGGGATACCACGTCTCGCCATCAGGTGTCCCACTCACACTGGTCTACCCCCAAGAGCTGGATCCAGAAGTGATGGTCATGTCCTGGCCACCTGGATGACAGATCCCTGAGAACAAGCGGGTTGAGACACCTCCTGGTTTCTCACAGTAGGTAAACCATATTGGTAAGCTTGTACACTCATTCAGTTAAAAATACTTAAACTGCACCAATACAATTACTTTTAAGAAGAGTGAAACACTATTGCAACTTATATACTTTTTAAAGGAGCAACCAGCAACTAAAAAGTAATAACTTTTGTAACACTTCGTAACTTATTCTATTTCAGAGATACAGTTACAACACCAAATCATTTACAAGAAAGTCCTTTCAACACTTTGTTACATTTTTAAGACAGAAGCCTTATCTTTTAGAGTCCTTTCCTGTTCTATAGCATGAGTTTTTTCAGAGGCAGAAGATGGACCCTAGTGGACTAGGAGCCAGCTGTAGGCAGGTCAAGATAGGGTTCAGTTGCAGGAAAGTCAGAGTACCAGAGGACATCTCTTCGCACAAGTAAGTATTCACTTTAAAGTTAGTTGAAAGTGTTCAGGGACTTCACAGAAGACTACCTATAGGCGTTCTAAAATTAGGCCTGGGCAATGGTTTGGGCAAACCTCCAAACAGATGAATCACCCACTCACAAGACCCAAGGCAAGTATTACCAAAGCCAATACAGTACCTCAGCTAAGAAGAAGAGCTTGGAGTCAGTCGTCTTCCCAAGACAGCAGCACAGGATCCGTTCCCTGGATTCTTGGTCTGGTGACTGAAGCACAGACACTGGATGGGACCTGGCAACAACAGTCCACAGGAATGGCTTGCAACAAAGGAGTGTTCGAGGCTTCTAGCAGCTCTGCAATTTTTTGCGCCCTTTTACAGGTATCTGATGAACGAATATCGCTGGTCGGATTCTCTTCACTCTACCGGTCTAGCACTCTAGCGAGGGGACTTCAGGAATATGAATAGTGTCTCTGGAGGTCCAGCAGAAGTCTACCAAAGTTTCAGCAGGATTCAGACTTTGGAAGACGTTGCACTGCACTCAGGCTTGAGGTCCCCTGGTATTGGCGGTTTGCAGCTCAGTAAGGTCCCAGCATGTCGAGCGATGGCTCGCCTTGCAGGTCATCTTGAGACTAGTGGATCTCACCAGACTTTGGGTAGGAGTCATCGTATTCAGGGCCACCCAGGTCGATTGGAAAGAAGGGATATATCAGGCTCCAGTTACACAGCAGGCTCTCTGGTAGTTGGAAATGGTTACAGCCATCGTTTCTTCATCTTCCTCTTCAGATTTGGTTCCTTCCAGTGGTCAATTTGTCAGCAGCTTCCAGGATTGGAGTATTTATCAGGAACTACAGCACAACTTCTGCAATCTCTGCCTGCAGTTTACATAAAGGGGTGGTCTGGCTGTCCAATGAGGACAGCCAGCTACCTAATAGGAGATGAAAGACAAGGGCTGTGGAGTTTTGGACTCCTCCCTCGCTTCCTGCCTTCTCAGGCACTCTGTAGCCTCATTGGGGAATACAGGGGATTTGTGCCGAAGAGAAAAGGTCAATCAGGGTCTTTCCCTCTTCTTCTGCCAGTAACAAGCAAACAAGAAATGGCGAAAAAAGAAGGGGCCCACCATTTAAGCAGAATGATGACCCCCTTGTGCATTACCGCAGCGGATTTGACTGCCTGCGAGTAATAATGACTAAAAGTGATAAGAGTAGTTTCACTGCCACGAGCCTTTCAAGTTAACTTGTAGCTGTAACAAAGAATGTTACCAGGTAAGTGGGAAAGTTACATTGCATCTGCCCAACACTCCACATAGGGTGGGGTATACTGGCTCACTATATAAAATGTAATGGGGATGGGAATCACACTTTACTTCTTGCGAACAATAGTTCACCCAAAATGTAAAAGGAGGAATTAAAAAAGCAAGCCCAAAGGTGCAACACAGTTTAAGGCCAAAGGTTACAGAATAAAACTCCAATCACACCCTATGGAAAGATATAAAAAGGTCACCCATAAAAAATAAAAAGCGTAAAAGACTAGGTGAGTGGGGAAAAAAGATTCTGCCACACTAGGAACAAGGAAAAATAATCAAGTTCAAGCAAAATGTTCTGGGGTTGACACAGGTCAGGAATAGTTATCACTAATATGAAAATCTCACCCAACACCAGGTTCCAAAGGCAACCATAACTTGGCCACTGCGATCGACTGCTCAGTTATGGCCATCAACTTGGAAATGGCCACTGGCCTCTTCACTATACACTTTATTGTCCGTTTGGGCTTTTTGTGTTGTCCCTCAAATCAAATGTTATCTCCAATCTGGGCCACTACTTTATTTTTTCCTAGCTGTTTTTTTCTTCATGTCTTGTGAGAACTGTGGATACTTCATGAAGGATGAGGGGAGTCTAAGCGGGGAGCATAGGCGAGTCATTACAGGTCAGGAGGTAGATTACACCAGTTTGGAAGTGTTAAACATCAGGCAGAATATTGCCACGTGGAACTCTGGGGGGAAGGAGTGAGGGGAGAAGATGTGTGCATCATCAGCTAAGACATACGAGAAGCCGAAAGGAGCTAGTTTGCTACAAGTGTTGTAGAAAGCAAATTAAAGGGGACTAAAGGACAGACCATTGAGAGACCCCTACTGGAATGAGAGCGGCAGAGAATGCTCCAACATCCAAGAAAAGAGAAAGAGCCACGTAAGAAGTGATCAAAGAAAGGGAATGGCCGGAGAACCATGAAAGTAGTGGTGAGACTCATAAGGAGAGAAGAGTGGTTGACTATGTCCAAGGCAGCTAGAAAAATTAAGAAGGATAAAGTTAAAAGGATACCTGGGAGTGAGAGCAGTTTTATGAAAGTTAGCAATATGGTTAAGTGCTATCTTTCCCGGAGTTATGGATGCAGAACCCACACTGGAGGGGGTGAGGGAGCCGCTGGGTTTATGAGTTTCCAAGTAGGCAGTGATGTATTTGAACACCACATGCTCAAAGATTAAGGAATAGTCGGGAGAAGAGAGCGCAATAGATGCATGGCTTGTTGAGGTCAATCATGAGCTTTGTTAAGATCGGTGGTCACTCTACTAAGACCAAGAAGCAACAAGAGGACAGGAAGAGGTTGAAGAGCTGGGAGAGGGAAGAGGTAGGTGCAAGCAAGGGACACCAGCTCCAAGCCAAGCAAGACTCCACCAATGCAAAGCATCAGCTACAATAGTTGCACCTGCCAACCAGGATTAGAGGAAGAATGTGTTTTTGGAAGTGGCGAGCAGTGTTCGACCCAAGGTGTGCGGTTGGGCGCTTGCATTTCTTGGTCACACATGTATCATCCTATCACCATGGACTAGCTTTGCATCGGTCACGCAGGCCTACTGTATAAAAAGGATTCCTTGAAATGAGTTGGAAAGCAATCCATCAAAATGAAATATGTCCAATCACTGGCTGTGCGCTCTTCTATTCGACAAGGCTCGGTATGAGATAAGGTAATTTGACTGGGATGATAAGATGTTAAAGAGGCAAGGGGAGCTGGAATTTAAAACTGTGCCTTGCCTTCTACTGGCTGTACATTTTCCATCTCTTCCTACATCCGATTCATACAAACAATGCTACAGCTAGAACAAATAAACTACACCCACCCATATGTTTTTATGGTTGAAATTACTTTACTAGGAAAGGATGCAACACATTTTGCAATGGTGTTCAGTTTTACTATTGGGCTGCGATTGAAATATTTACTGGACTGTCATGGCCGTTAATACACTGGGACATTCCTTTTTCAGTATGGTGCTCCTTCACTTGTGCCATGAGCTGCCTTTGATTCACAGCAGAACCAATGGTGAAGCAAGGGCAGACATCCAGCACATTTCATGTACAAAAAGTGAGCAATCGTTTCATTGGACATGGCAACATGGTGAGGGGGGGGAGAGGTGAATGTTAGTGATGCCCCTTTTAAAAGAAATTGCAATCCACAATATACCAATGTAAGGAAGGATTTCTCTTTACAGCAGCGTTCCCTACATTTGTATGACCCCCATACCTTTTGCTTTTTATTTTTTTAATCTGACCTGTTCTTCCTGCAGTGGTATTTGTTCATCTGTCATGTGCAAACTAACATGTCGTTCAGGCTGTCAGTACTGGGAAACATTGTTTCCCATAATCTTGTTACTTTATCACTTTTGATAACTTTGTATCATTGTACAATGCAGTAAAATGGGGTACACCTTTTGTTTTACCCAAGACTCACACTCAGTATTTCTGGTTACTTTAGGTGTGCCTAAGGGACAAGCTGGTGGCAGCAATTACTATTTGCTATTTTATTTTGTGTATTTTACTTTAGCCTGTTCACATTTACCACGTTTGGCTACCTACTGTGGCTAGTGTCCAAACATGGCCCTGCCATGAGGTTTGTCGTTTTCCCCTAGGCCATCTGGTCACTAACCCTTCTTCCTGATCTGTGAGGACAGTAAAATCCTTATATGGACTACCAGTGCACAGGAAAGCAGAGGCTTTTCGCAGACTACTCAGGGGCCGTGTGTGTTTATTGCCAGGAAGTGGGTTGGGACTGTCTGGTCCCAATCCGGAAACTGGTTACAGTGTTGTCTGAATGGTAAGCATGAGCTGTGCCACCAGTGGTCCTGATTGGACCACTGCTGGGGTGTGTGTGGGTCAGGTCTTTGATTGGCTAGTGGGAGTTTCGGCTCGTACCTGCTTTTTGGACAAGAAGAGTACCTCTGCACCCGTTCTTCACAGATCCTGGAAGAAACCTGAAGGAGCCAAGTATCCTGTCCAGCCGCAAGACATGTAAGGAGACGTGGACCAGTTTGAAGAAGGCCTGGCGATCAACTTCTGCTGCTGTCTTGTAAGACCGACCCCTGTCTTGTAAGCGATCTTTAGCAGTCCTGCGAAGGAGCTGTGACCCTTGGCGTGGAGGGAACATCCATTCTCGACATCAGCCCGGAGTCCTGCGAAGAAGAGTCTTCGGAAGTGCATCTGAATCACCCAGTTGCTGCCCAGCTCAGAGTTTGGACTACCGTGCTGCAGACGTTGCCGTTCAGAGTTGTGGCCCGGAACGTGGAGTATCGATAGCTTGTGCTATAAGACTTACCTCTACCAGAATTCGAGGTTCCAGCATCAAGGGGACCTGTGGCAAGTGCGTCACCCTAAGTTGCAGTGCATCGGTGGCCGTTATCCAAAACAGCTTTCCTGCATTCAATCCTGTGCCGAGAGAAGGCTCTGCATCGAGTTATTCTGCATTCTCTAGCCTGAACACCTTGCACCAGCATTTGTCGCCAACTGGAGACGTGCTCAAACCTGCAACACCTGGGCATCAGAGAGTGGAGCTGAAGGTGGGGAAAGTGACTTGGGTCTTTATCAGAAGAGCAGCCAAGTCCTAAAAAGAATCAGAGCACAGAGGGTGAGTTGTAATAGTACTTACCTGAACTCCCCAACTCCCCTTTAAAAGTCTGGTAACCTTAAAGAAACTTTGTAATAGTTTGGCTTTGCCATTGCTTGCTCGCGCACGCACTCCGAAGGTTGGGGACTAGAATAACTGGTCCTCTATCTTTTGAACTCTTCACTCGACACCAGAAGCCCACCAATAACTTTTACCTGTCTCACAAAACTGTGTGGAACTTTGGTGAACTTTTGGGAACAAAGCCCCATACATCCTATGGATGAACTTCTAAAGTTAGTGTTGTATCTCTGTGGACCTGTAGTGCTGCATACTAAGGCTTACCTTCCTTTGCAGGGGTTTATGTATTTCGCCCTACTCCAGTGATTGTATTTATATATTTTCTTTTAGTATTGTGTGATAATATTACGAGCTAGTAGTCCTGTTTTATAGTGTTATATGGCCATAAATAAATATGTTAATAACGTTTTGTCTAAGTGAGATTCTTACCTTTTCATAGTGTGGGCTCATTGAGGGCCCATTACAAGTTGACCCTTCCTGAGACTTATCCTTGACCACTCGCCTTGCTACCTTGAACTGGTTTGGCTACAGCTCCCAGAGTGGTCTCCGTCACTGAACTAGACTGGCCTTCTATACCTCTGTCCACCAGGCCAGGCTCAAGAAAATCAGTCCTAACAAATTGGTGCTAGCGGTGGAATGACCCACTCCACTTAGCAAGTAATTGTTCAATGGGGAACCTCACGTGTTGCTCACTGGTGAAGTGTCTGCCTAAAACTTCCACAGTACACTATGATATTTGATTACCTTGTAGTTGACAGTCCCCTTCTATGATTGATAGCACGGAGACAATCTCATTCCCTTCCTCAAGTTCTTCTAAAGTTGATCACTTGAAAAAGTTGTGTGGTGACAGAGGCCCAACAACCTCTGCCTCTAAATCTAAATTAATTGTCAAGATTCTGGATTTTGAAAAGAATATGGCTGGAACTCTGCTAACTAATGGCGTTGGTAGTGTTGCTGGGGCTGTGCCAAGCAGCAGTAATGTAGTTGCTGCCTGTTAGCTAAGATTTTCGTAGTAATGATAAATCTTCCAGACCTGTGTCGAACCCAGAGCTTTTTGATTTTACTCGTGGATTCTTTTTCCTTATACCTTTCTGAGTGGGAACCTTTTGCCACACTCACAGAATCCTTTACTCTTTATGTGCGTTATTTTTTTGACTCTCCATAGTGCATTTTTAAGGTTATCCTCTTTGACAACTTTTGGCACATACTGCCTATTGTTGCTGGGTTGCCCTTGGGGCTCTCCTTTTAACTTTCTCTGGCTAACCTTGAGAGAACTACAGTTCCCAAGGGTAGAAAGGATCATTAGTTGCCTTTTACAATGTATTAAGAGAAAGCAGCACACCCCACCTTATGTGGAGTGCTGGGGAGATACAATGTACTCCCTTTCACCCGAAAACTGCAACAATTCTCTTACAGGGACAATTTACCTTCAATGGCTGGTGGCAGTGGTACCTTTTATTAATTCTGTGCACCTTTACCGCGGGCTGTTTGCACAGCCCCGCTAAATGCACCCATGGGAGCTCATTCTACCAAAATGGCCCGGTCTTCTTTTTTCCCAATTTTAGTGTTTCTTGACCTTCCTTCTTCCTTCTCGTAACATCCAGGGCGGGAAATGCCTTTGTGTGATTTGTCCAATGGACTCCCCCGCCCAGGCTCCAATCTGTCAGTGCAGACAGGAAGCGAGGTAGGAGTCCAAAACTCACAGCCCTTTGTCTTCCTCCTTGCCTGAATTGGGACAAATCCCAGTGGGAAGCTGGCTGTCCTTATTGGACAACCAGACCGCCCCTTGTTGTAAAATGCAGGTAGAGAATGCAGGAGTTGTGCTGTAGTTCCTGTTAAATACTCTGAATCTGAAAGCTGAAAACAAGTCGACCACTGGAACCAAAACCGAAGAGGATAATGAAGGAAAAGCAGCTGACCCACAGCCTTATGAGACCCACTAGACTCGAGAAGACCTGCATTTTGAACCATCCCAAGTCGTGCTGCGCCTTTTTGCGGGGCTGCCATACACCATTACCTTTGGACCCCGAGCCATCTGGCGGTGCACAGTCTTCCGAATTCTGAATTGTGCTGAAACTTTTTGGGCAGCCTACTGGAACTCCAGAGGCACGATTCAAGTCTGAAAAGGCCCCTTGTGACGACAGGAATCCGATCGGCGATATTCGTCATTCATCAGTGCTGTTTGAAAGGCGCTGAGACCACCAAAATTCACTGAATCTAAGAAAATCCGTAGCTGATGAAGCCCTCTCCCGAGTACTGCCGCAAGAGCCCGCCATAAGTCCTCCCTCTTGTTCAAACGACTGAGGCTCAGGAACAAGGGCAGCTTGACTGTAGCAAGGAGGAATACAGCTGGAACACTTTCTTCAAACCAGACGTACTGTGGTGATTTGGGGGTACTTACCTTATGGTCATAAATCGTGCTTTCTCACTTGAGAATCGCACTGGCTTAGCTTTTGATGTTGATTGATTTCAACTCCCCTTGCACAGGCTTAACCGTTTGTGTTCCTTCAGTGAGTTTCTTGAACTATCTGACTTTGCGAAAACCTTTGTCCAAGAAGAAGTGCATCAGAACTATTGACGTAGTTCAATTGACTTTGGCTGTCCTGGCTCCTTCTACATCTATCG
This sequence comes from Ambystoma mexicanum, assembly GCF_040938575.1. Taxonomy (NCBI): domain Eukaryota; kingdom Metazoa; phylum Chordata; class Amphibia; order Caudata; family Ambystomatidae; genus Ambystoma; species Ambystoma mexicanum. Next base: position 229,991,083 of record NC_090921.1, read on the forward strand.
ACTTTGGCATTGCTTGTTCCCTCATAGGTTGTAATTTGTTGAAAACTTTTACTGCTGGGAAAGGCTTACCTAGATGTCATCAGAGGATTCAAATGGTCTTCACATTATAAGAACGTATGTTCTAACCTTTCTGGAAAGTTATCGACTTGTTTACTTACCTTAGAAATGTTCTGCCATTCTGAAAAGTAGATCTAAGGTTATTTTACTCACCTGTGAATTGGTTGTGCCTCTTCCCCAAAAGTAATGCTGTTGGCTTCACTTAGCTATTTCTTTAAAAGAAATGAGTGTAGTTTCCCAACTGGGTCCTGCTTCACCTGACTTGCTGTTAGCGTGTCCAGAATAAATCTGCATTATGTTTTACCTACCTAGAATAACCTTGAGTCATTTATAAAGAGTAACACTGGGTTTTGCTTTCCCCGTTCTGTTTTAGACAGACACAAAAACAGTCTTAGGTTTATATCTGCCCCAAGTTGTTGACAGTTGTTGACAGCTCCTTGAAAAAGTATATGGGTTTTACTTACCTTGATTTAGCTGTGTGCCATTCTAAAACAAATTACACGAGTTACTGCTGTGTACCTTCAAGCATTGTGTTGCATTTCTTTTTTATAATGTGTTTATGACTTTGACCATTACTTACCCCAAGATGTAACTTGGCCTAATTGTATTTATGAGTAAATCTTTATTTTGTATAATACTTCTGGTTGTCAGTGTTTCTATTGAGTCATTGGTGCGTTATAGATTGTTTGTTCCGGTCTACAGCCCTCTCCCTCCTAAAATAAGCCTGACTGCTCTGTCTATGCTACCACAAACTCAGGTGGTACAGCCTTATACAAAGAGTGGAGTCTTGTACTGTCTCAGTTGAATGGTTTTGATGAGCTTGGGCAGAACTTCAGAAAAACCGCTCTAACACTGCCACTGCAGCTACTGTTATTCAGGATGATGACGAGGATGAAGAGGGTGACTCTTCTTAACTTTTTTCTGTAACAACCTCAGAAGCGGAGGCCATTTTTGATCTAACAAAGGAGAACCTTAGGCTCAAGGAAAAAAAAGCTTGAGATCAATTTGGCAATATTGGAATTGGAGAGAATTGAAAAGCAGAAAGACAGAGACCACCAGATGGAGCTTGCCACGTTACATGCTACACCGGGTCCTCTTCACATCCAAGATTCCCAAAAGATCTGTTCTCTGTGTATGAGGAGGAGGATAATTGATTGGCTTGTGCCTTAAGTACGCATGTGAAGTACAAGGAGTGAGTGATGCTTATAGGATTGCATGGTTGCTCAGCAGACTGCCCCATTCTGGCTGCAGTGCCATTATGGAAATGTCAAAGGCTGAAAGACAAGATTTTGCTAAGCTTAGGCAAACTCTCATCTTAAAGTTTGGGAAGACTCCTGGCCAATACTTGATGAGATTTAGAGAGTACAGAAATAAGAATATATTACATTTGTTACTGATTCTTTGAAAAAACCTGTGTGGCAGGGTATAGGGTTATCAAGTAACCACCTTTGAGAGCATGATTCACTTGGTCGTGCTTGAGCGCATTTTGGCCTCTTGTTCCCCAAAAGTTAAACAACATTTAGCTGACTCTAAGGAGTTAATTCCTAAGAGGTTACAAATTGCTGCTGACATATGGGTCTCACGCAGAGAGTCCCATAAGGACAAGCCTGCTTCTAGTAAGCAGGAGGAGGGAAAGAGGAAGAAGGAGAAAGAGGATGGGACCCACAAAATGTTTAATAAGGGGAAGTCACAAGAGTGAGGTCAGAGTAGTGGGACTAATCCTCCCAAGCATGAGAGTGGTTTTTCTAAGCCTCCCTATGTGTCAGAATACAGTGGGACTTGTTACACCTGTGGAGCCAGTGACCACAGGAAGGGGGACCGCTAGGTGTAAGACCATGTTGGTCCACTCTGAAAGTCTGCCCTTTGCTCAGGATGAGGAAGAAGAGTTTGCAGGGATGTCCTTCCCTTTAGATTCCTTCCCCACAGGTGAAGAATCTTAAGTTAGTCTAGAGTCCATGGAACCTATTAGTGCTGGAGCATCTGCTCACATCCAAGTGCTGTCCCTTAGACATGTTTCCTATGAGGGTAGTGCTCAGGTAGCAGTACTTCTTCCGTTAGGGACATTGGGCCCAGTCCTACACATGTAGATTCCTCCATAGTAAACCCAAAGGTTATTGCCAGAGATCCTGTGGGGGTTAATGAGTTGGCAGGTCGGCCCTCTCTCAATGTTCCAGTAGCGCTGGTCATAAGAGCTGTGAATAGTGAAATGGTCAGGGCATCTGCCAATAATAGGAGAAATGTTCCTAGATGAGTTCTGGGTGAGATATGTCTTCAAGACTTAGGTCCCGATAGACACTCCACAGCCTCTCAGAGCACTTGGTGTCAGAATCAGGCTGCCTTAGCCAAGCCTAAGGGATAGCTTAGGCCTAAGGGGAAACCCATGGCCAGAGGAGTCAGACAAAGAGGCAGAGGGTAAGGCGATTATTCCCCCGGCCCTATGTACAACATCTGTTAGTGTCTCTAGTCCAAGCTTGAAAGAAGGAACAACAGAAAATACTGGATCCTATGGTACACCTGAACTACTGAGCTTGCTGGTACAAGCGATCCCTCGGGGAGAGGTATGGGCCAACAGAGAAAGAAACCATCCTTAAAAGACCTGTGCAGAAAGGCAGGCTTCCAATGGGAGGGGTCCCTCCAGAGAAGCAAAGAATACCACAGATAGGAGGGTTACTGAAGTGCGCATCAGAGGAAACCTTGAGAGTTTGGAGGTTCCTCAGGTTGTGCGACTCTTCCTCCTACAGTTGGTGTGTGCCATTCCCCTGGAGGTTCATCCTAATGTGAGGATACCACCAGAGTGGTTGTACATATATTCTTGCTGGCCCAAGATGGGGGTCCCAGAAGAAAACCACTGTAGGGGTCTTGCTGTCCGGTTGACAGGAATGAGACAAACATTCATTCACTACAGAATTCACTTTTAGGAGTGGACACATTTGGTTAGCCCTTTGACTCTGGAGACCTCAGGCAGTAAGTCACGATTGGTGGATTCGGATCACAACACCAGATGTCTTTGTGCCAACCCACGGAGAATGACTGCCAAGTCAGTCAATGACACCTTACTAAGTGTCAGTACCAAAGGTAGCTCCTCTGCTGTACTCCGTATTGGTCAGACCCAGGGGAAGAAAGGTGCAGTGACCTGTCATGTTGCCCCCAGCTGTCATCCACAGGAAAATGGTCTGAGAGAGAGACGCGTCAGTTATCTCCTAAGTTTGATTGGAGCCCTTAGTGAGCCCCAGTGAAGGGAGTGGGACCTTCTGAAGTCAGACTTGTTTCCTAAATCCCTGAACACATGCAAGTGGTCTGGTCCTTGCCAAGTTTCCCAGCTTAGCAAGAAACTATCCAGAAGGCCTTGGCGGAGCTAGAAAGATTACCATAGAGCTTCCTATGAATAGTAAGGAGGATTCTGTCTTAAGAGATAGAACTAGAGCCGTGCTTATGGCTACAGAAAAGGAGGCAGGAAAATCTCCTCACCTTACCCCACATCAGCAAAATGAGGTGAGGTGAAGATTTTGCTGAGTAAATCCCCCCATGCCCCCTCTTGTTTACAAAGAAACCCCTTATAGCAGATTGGTGTGAGCCAAACTGTATTATGGCAACTGGCGAACCCACCAAGTTTGGATGTTGTGGTGGTTCAGACCCACAACCAAGTATTTCTAACAAAGGGGTGTTTTGAGCCTGCTAGCTGGCATGAGGCCAGTTCTGTTAGGTTTAAGGTTCTTATACCGTGCACTGTCACCACCTGCTTGGTCCCTTGGCGCTCTGGTGGATCTGTACAGCAAGAGGGTAAAGGGGGGGGATATATAAAGTCAGTAGGACTGAACTGGATGAAGAGCAAGGGAGCTGCGATGTGCTGTTGGCAGCTTCAGTTCGGCTTACATTGTTCGCTGAGCGTGGGTGTGTTTTTCAGTTGGTAGCCAGCATGTGCTGCTGTGCGGGGCCATGTGTGGTATGTTTTGTTGTTGCAGTGTGGTGAAGTGCATGCTGTTTGTTGTGCTGTAGAAATGCGGTTGTGTTTAGTTCAGAGTTTGAGAGGTTTATACAGAAGGGCAAGTTGTTTTTTCTAGTAGAGTTGGTTAGTGGGGGTAATCTATACAACTCCATTGTTTTGATCCCACCCCCAGTGTTTAAATGCTGCCAATATCCCTTCCAACCACCACCCCCATGAAAGGTACGCTCCCTGTGCCTCAAGGTCCAACAGTTCCCAGATCGGGATGCCTCTCTCCACATTAGGTCATCTAAGGCTCTTTGTCAGTGTTCCGACATCTCTCTACTTCTCTGCATTTGACTCTGGTACGGCATACTTCCCAGTCCTTTTCAGTTGTGTGTTCATTTCAAATGGGGCGTGGGTGTTGTTCATTTGTTTTCCTCCCATTCTGAGTTGAACAACCAGGTTTTTAAAAGTTTTCAGAATTTTAGATGCTCCTTCATGGTTTGTATTTCTATGGGGAGGATTTACAAAGTTTTACGGCTAGGCAAGAGAATTCGGATCAGCCAAGTTCTTTCTTTGTGTATGGTTTTAGGTTCTAGGCGGATGTCGTCGCTGGATCTAAGTTTTCTAGTTAGCTGGTAGATGGAGATTTTCTTTTGTATGAATTTCACTCCTGGGCCATCAATTGCTCTGTGTGTTATGCACATAGTTTGAAGGCGATTTGTTTTTTGCCTGGTTGCTAATGTAGCATCTTTAGCACTGGAGTGATGTGGTCCCTTCACCAGAGTTTGAGAAGAAGTCTGGCCATTGTGTTCTATATATGCTGCAGTTTCTTCAGTAAGTAATCTCGCATTGCGAGGGATAAGCTGTTGGCGTAGTCTATCCTGGACATAAGTAAGATGATGGCCAGTGTTTTGTGGGTGAAGCAGAGAAATGGTAGAATCTTTCTGATTGTGTATAGATGGAAGAAGCATTTATTGACGCAAGACTGAGATCGTTCGCATTGGGACTCCTGCTCCCGCTTTCCGACCCTCACTCTGGCCGGCCTCCCTTGGCCCTGCGCCCGCACCCACCTGCGAGGCAAATCTCCTTTGGGTCATCTTTGACTCCACTCTCTCCTTCTCCACTCACATTTTCAGACATTTCTAAAACATTCAACTACCAGCTGCACTTCCTCAGAGGTACTCTTCCTTTTCTCACCTTCCCCCAGCGGTCTCCAGAGCCCTGGTTCTCTCAAGGCTGGACTACTGAAACAGCCTCTTTCTCTACATCCCTGCCTCGGCTTTGTGTCCTTTGCAACTCATCCAGAACAGAACAGCAAGACTTATCCTTGGTCTGAAGCCCAAGGACCGCATCTCTCCGGCGCTCCCTCCACTGGCTCCCTGTGGCTGCAAAGATCAAGTTCAAGATCCTCTGCATTGTCCACAAAGATTTCTGGGGCTTGGCACCTGCCAATCTGCAACAATGCTCACCTAAATACTTTGCTTCCCGAGCCCTCCGCTCATCTACCTCCAACCTTCTGCGAGTGAGCCGGTTCTCTAAGCAGAGATTTGGAGGGAGTTCTTTATCCTCCGCAGGAGCCTCCCTCTGGAATAGTCTCTCTGCCGCCCTCCGTCTTGAGCCAGATCTCCTTAAGTTCCGAAAACTCCTAAAGACATTCCTTTTCTCCCCTTCCGCCTCTCTCCCTCTAACCTGCTAACATCTCCCCTTCCTTTTCCACACAGCTTGCTGACTGGCCGCCGGGTGTACCTCAGAGTCTCACAGGTCCCTGGCACCCTCACCAGTTCTCTCGCACTTGCATCCGGGCCTGCACTTGCCTCATCAGTACTGCACTTGGTCAATGACCCATGAGAGAGGCATCTCTCAGCACTTAACCCAGTTTCTGTCTGACTGGGCACAGTTGGACTCCCCCCACCCCGCACTTGTTCTCCCTCCCTCCCTCCCTCCCTCTCCTGTACCGTCTGTGCACTTGTACAATCAGAACGTACCATGCATTTGCAGATCATCCATCTATTTTCCCTGTCTCCCTTCCTTGCATGGTGGCGATTAAATGCACTTGGAAAAACTGCAGAATCGTCAGACCTTTTTGCCGCTATCTACACTGTTAACTGTACTATGTGCACTTACTCTGCCTGTGCAAACTTGTATCGTTCAGAAATTCAAGGGCTCTGAATGACTGTTTTTCCCCCCTTGTTCCCTCTCTCCTTGAGCACTTTGAAACACTTGCCTTGTGTATAGGCGCTTTACAAATAAACATTACCATTATCATATCGCGTTAGCTTGCAGTTCTGGGGTCAGCTCGTCATTCATTAGGAATCCCAGGTTTTTTACAACTTTGGATGGTGTGGGTGCTGTTCCCAGTTCAGTGGGCCATGGGATTTACTGGTCGCTTCCTTGGTAGTTGAATGTAATCATGATTTCCATCTTGCCCGGGTTGGGTTTGAGGTTGTTAGTGTACATCCATTGGTAAGTGTTCTGTGAGACAGTATATCAGGGTTGCATTCTCTTCACCGATTTTGCAGATGATATGGGTGTCATAGGAACTTTTTTTTAAAACAATGCCAATATATCTTTTTTATTGAGGCAACCTTTTTTAAAGCATAACATTTTTGAGTGAACTGCATTTGAACAAGGAATATCAATGGATTTGTATGTTGGGCACCTGGTGTATTGGTTTTTAATATGTTTTAGATCAACATTTCTCCAGCACTAGTCCTTGAGCTGTGAGGACCTGAGAGAGGTACAGTACTCTGAGAAGCGGGCCCTCTTCCCGCATTGGGCGCTGTGTGACAATGGAGTGAAAATAAGCAACAGGGGAAGAGCTGTGCAGCGGGTACTTTTTGCTCTCCGTGCATCCATGTGATTGCATCCAAGACGAGGGTATGTGAGCAGCGCGATGTGTGCCTTCTTGGGACACTCCCCGGGCTCGGCTGCTGCTGCTCGCCGGAAACATTCTTTACCCAGATGGGCTACGTTCCTCCTGTAAAACTAGCTGAGCTTCGCAGCCTGTCCCGTGTCCAGGAAAGGAGTTTATGTTGAATAAATGAACATTTTCGGTATTGTCAAGCTCGCTCAGGTATGTGGGAAGCGCAGATACGTTTGTCTGATGGTGGGTCAAAAGAGTGAATTAAAAAGTTGTTCCTACTAATAAACAGTACTTTGTAGACTTCTTGGTTTTCATATTTACATTTGAAGCAGATGAGGACCGATTTTCTATACTCTGGCTCGGTGGACAGATGTTTAGAAGGCCAACCTATATTGTGACAGGGGTAACTCTGGGGTGCTGTAGCCAAACCAGTTTCAAGGTAGCAGTGACGAGAGGTCTAGGCTAAGTCTCAAGAGGTGGTGAGCTTGTAAAGGGTCCACAATGAGTAAACAAATTACACTTAGTATGTATACAGTATGTATACAAATACAGTTATTTATGGCCAAATATCACTATTAAAGTGATGATACCTTTCAGCCCCCAGCGTACAAGTATCGCACAACACTAATAATAAATTACATATATACGGTCACTGAAGAAGGGCATAACACAAATCAAACCCCTGTAAAAGAAAGTGCAGATTAGGTTATGTACTACAGGTCCACAGAGAGTTAACCCTAACTTCAAAAAATCCTTCCCTCTGGGGCCTTATGCCCAAAAGTTCAGGAAAGTTACGACAGTTTGTGATGCATGAAAACATGATGGTAGGGTCTCTGGGGTTCAGTGAACAGTTCCAAGGGTTAGAGGACAGCATATTCTAACCAATAGTGCATTATAACTAACAGAAGTGTCTCCAACTTTCGGAAGGCTTGCCCGAGCAAGCAACGGCAAAGCCTTAGTATAGCAAAGGTTTTTATAAAGGTTAGGAAAACGGGGGTTTAGGGCAGGTAAGAACCACTGTAACTTACCCCCATTACTCCAATTCTTCCCAGGACTTGGCAGGTCAATGGAAAAAGATCAGAGGTTGCTTTTACCGCGGTCAGCCTCAGTCCAAGATTCGCAGACGTTGCATGTTTGAGCTGATATCCTGTCGGTGTCTTACACTGGTGCCAGGACTCTCGGATGAACAATGCAATAAAACACGATGCAGGACCCCTCTCAGGACTGGACTCGAGGCAAGTAAGCTGTTTCGGACAGTGATCACTGCAGCACGGTGACACAAAGGGGCTACCTTGTCGCAGTCAGACTTAACCTCCAATCTCGGGTCGCATTGACGCTAGGACTCAGAGGTTTTGCTGAGGTAAGTCGTGTAGGACAAGCTGAGGATCCCTCAAGTTCCAGGCTTCAACTTGGAACGGCGACATCGGCAGCACAAACTCAGAGCCGGTCAGCCACAGAGTGGCCCCGGGACACTTCTGAAGGCTCTTCTTCGCAGGGTACCGAGCAGACGTCGGGAATGGATGTTCCCTCCACTCCAAGGGTCGCAGCTCCCTCACAGGACGGCTGAAGGTCACGAGCAAGACAGGACTCCACCAGGACAGCAGCAGAAGTTGGTCGCCAGGCCTCCTTCAGTCGCGTCTCTGGTCGAAAAGAGACTCTGGTCTCTTCACGGGTCTCATAGCTGGACAGGCTATGTCTTGGCTCCTTCAAGTTACTCCAGGATCTCTGAAGAATGGGTGCAGGCGTCCTCTACTTATCCTAAAAGCAAAGTAAGGTATGAAACTCCCAATAGCAGGACTAGAGACAGACAGACAGACACACACTAGCAGGACTAGAGACATCCACACACCCTAACAGTAGTCCAATCAGGACCACTGGCGGGAACACTCATGCATACCACTCAGACACACTAAAACCAGTTTGTGGATTGGTACCAGACAGTCTCAAGCCCACATCCTACCAGAAAACACACATAGCCCTCCAGTAGCCCGCCAAAAGCTTCAGCTTTCCTGGGCACTGGAAGTCCATAGGATTTTCCTGGCCTTGCAGGCCATTTGAAGGCTAAAGAACAAGATGGGCAAAGAACAAGCGAAAACCCATGTGGCACGGCCATGTTTGGACACTAGCGACAGTAAGCTAAAACAAAAAGCACCAAAAAATGGTAAAAAGTCACTGCTGCCACCAGCTTGTCCATTTAGCATACCTAGAGTAACCAAAAATACTTTGAGTGTGAGTCTAGGGCAAAACAAAATGTGCACCCCATTGTACTGCATTCTAAGATGCATTGTACAATGATAAGGGTTACCACAAGCGATAACAAGTTACTATATGTAGTAACAAAGTCGCAAGACTAAGGGAAACCATGTGTCCCTGTACTGACAGCCGGAAGGACATGTTTCCCCATAACAGATGAGCAAAAGACAGAGTAGTGAAGCTTAAGGCTTCACTCCACTGTACAAAGTACAGGTCAGGATCAAAAATAAAAGGAAAATGTTTAGGGGTCCATAAAAATGGAAGGAAAGGCGCAGTTAAGAGAACAGTTAAGAGAAATCTTTCCTGACGCTCGCCCCCCCCTCCACCCCCCCGCACTATGGATAGGGTGGAACAAATCCACCCCTGGATGGCGACTCAGTCAGTTAGCCCTGTTGGACAGCCCATCAGAATTGTAAAATGTGGGATCTGACCTATGCCCAAAAGTGAAGTTCAAGGCCTGCAGACTCGAGCCACTTTGGATTCTCTCCCGTAATATCCACCAACCACTTCAAAGGCTTATGGTGAGCATACGTTATGCTATGTTAATTGCACTTATAAGGCGCCAAAGCCCTTGGGCATCCAGGCGCCGAAACATTTCATACATAGTGAAGTGAGTCCCATAGAGGTAGGACCAACTTCCTAAGGCACCATATGATGGAAAATCCTTTCTCCACCTGGGCCACCCGAGTTCTCCACATCTAAACTGGTAGATGATGTGACATATAGGTTGTTCCCCACCTTAGTCAACAAGCAAGTTTCCCCAACTATTCCAGTGTCATAGGCATGAAAGGTCTCTTCCTATCAGGTGCCCATAAACCAAGGGCCTCTTTCAGGCCAGCGAAGGCCTTGTCACACTCAAGGGTCCATAAGAACGCTATAGGTCCCTTAGGAGCAGTGAGGGCAGTCAGAGGGGCTGCTATATTGCTATAGCCTGACACCATACTCCGGGACTTCCAGGGTGGTCCAGAAAACTTCTCACTTGGGTAGTGGGTGTCGCTCAGTTCTGTACATGAAGTACTTCACTGACAAGAGGTTGAATCTTGTCCCCACATACACAGACTTCATGCTCAGGAAAGGGCAATGGCTCCTGTTCAGTTTGACACTTGGTTGTCTCCCTGAAAAAGTTGGCTTGATGAAGGCCCCGACACCCAGTCTCCAGTCATTCCCAGTTTCTTTCAAGTGGGGTTGATTCTGCCATGTCATCCGGACATGTTTTGCTGAGATCCATTTTCCCATTCAGAAAAGGGGCTAATCTCATTTGACAGGTGTCAGTTGCAGCCTCCAATCCAGTAGTCCATACACTGATGTAAGGATCTTAAAAGGCTGAAACTGCTGGCTCCTCCACAGCATAGACTGCAAGGAATATGTTGCCATACCCTGCAGAGAGATCAAAAAGGCAACTGTACTTTTCAGTAAAGAGCTGATCCATCAAGTTGCTGCCTCTTAGTGGAGAGTGTGTTTCTGTCTGGGGACAGAATACAGAGCTCTAGTGTCATACAGAACCCCAAACTGGCTTTACTTGTATGTCCCTCCAGATCCCCAGAACTGGACTCTAGACAGCTGGAGTGCTCAAACACTCCTTGTTCCAACAGAGGGTGGTTCTCACACGAACTGTTAGAACTTCTTGCTTGGTTCGAACCACCACAACAGCCAAACTTGGTGGGTTCACTAACTCCCAGAATACAGTCTGGTTTATACCAATTTGTTATAGAGGGCTGCAGTGACAATAGGGGCGGGGGAGATTGCCTCAGCAGAATCTCCAGCTCACCTGGACGATGTGGGGTCAGGTGAGGAAACTCTAGGTCATCCTCACTGAAGGGCTGCTTTGGCACAGGGCTGGGAGACGCACAGATTTCTCTGGCTCCCTTCCTATAGCCATAAGCAGGGCTCCTATTCTATAGAATCCTCCACACTATCCATAGGAAACATAATAGCAACCTGGGCAGGTCCATCAAGGCCTTTTGAATAGTTTCCCTTGCCAAGTTGTGAAACACAGCAAGGCCCAGACCACTCACACATGTTCAGGGATTTACTAAATAAGTTTGACGGGACAAGGTCCCACCTCCTTCTCTGGGGCTCACTGAGGCTCCAATTAAATGTATGAGAGATCTGACAGTTCTCTCTCTCAGACCACATTCCTGAGGACGACAGCTAAGTGACACTTGACAGGTCACTTCATTCTCCCTCCACTGGGTCGGACCACTACTGTGTAGAGCAGAGGAGCTACTTCTGAGAGTGTCAGTCATTATGGCATTAATGACTGAATTGGCTGTCATTCTCTGTGCGTTGGCATTAAGACATATGGTGGTAGCCACCACCAATTTCAACATACTGACTGAGGTCTCCAGGGTCAAAGAGCTAAGTAAAGTAGGCCTTGCCTCTGGTACAAACGAGTCCACTCCTATAAGTGAACTTTGGAGCATCTGAATACTTGTCTCACTTCTGTCAACCTGGCAACAGAGAGGGAGACTCCTGCAGTGAGCACCCCCATCATGGGCCAGCAAGAAAGTGTATGAGACCTCTCTAGTCATATACAGACACTAGGATGAACCACTAGGGGAACGTCGCACCCCAACTGTAGGAGGAAGGGCCTCCCCTCTGAGAAAACTCCAACCTCTCAAGGTTTTCTCTGGTGGGTTCTGTGGGCTTACTTTCCAGTAACTCAACTTCCTGCTGTATCCTTTGATTCACTGGAGGGGGGACCCTCCCACTGGAAGGAAGGTCTTTCTCCACAGGCCTAGGTAAGATGGTTTCCTTCTTTGTTGGCCCATACTAATCTCTCCCCTGGGAGTGTCCTCTACAAGCATGCTTTGTATTTTCTGCCCAGACTCCAGAGTATCTGTGAAGGCAGGAAGTGAGAGAGGAGTACAAAACTGCATCCCTTTGTCTTTCACCTTGCCTGAAAGGAACCAACTTCCAGTGGGGGGCTGGCTGTCCCGATTGGAAAGCCAGACCACCCATTTCTGTAAACTGCAGGGAGAGACTGCAGGAGTTGTGCTGTAGTTCCTGATAAATACTACGAACCTGGAAGCTGCTGACAAGTCGACCGCTGGAGCTAAAACCAAAGAGGAAGATGGCGAAAAGACGTCTGTAGTGATTTCCAACCTGTTGTGTAACTGGAGCCTGATGCAACCTTTCCTTCCCATCGAACTGGGGGTCCCGAAAGCGACAACTCCTAACCTGAGACTGATGGGATCCACTAGCATCGGGAAGACCTGCATTTTCGTGCTGCAACCTTGCTGGGCTGCAAACCACCAATACCCTGGGACCTCAAGCCTGAGTGTGGTGCATGGTCTTCCAAAGTCTGAATCTTTGGTGAACTGCTGCTAGAACTCCAGAGACACGATTCAAATCCTTTAAGTCCCCTCACCAAAGTACAGGACCGAGACAGAGAAGAGAATCCAATCAGCGATATTCGTTCTTCATCTGGCTGCTGTAAAAAGGCGCCAAATCCACAGAGCCGTGCAAATCTGTGAAGAAACCTTTGCTGGAAGCCTCTTCGGACGACTGCTGCTGCAAGATCCCATCCAGTGTCCAGTTCTTTCGTCTCCAGACCAATAATCCAGGGACCAGTTCTTGTTCTGCTGCATCCTGAAGGCATCCACTCGAAAGCTCTTCTTTTCTCCTAAGCTACTGTGCGGGCTTGGGTAATACTTAACTTAAGTCTGGTGTGCATCCTGGGAGGCCGAGTGTGTGATGTTGGGGGTTTGCCCATACCACTTGCCCAGGCCTAATGCTGGAACACATAGGGAGCCTTCTCACAAGTCCCTGAACATGTTTAACTAACTCTGAAAGTGAATACTTACTTGCTGAAGAAGATGTCCTACTGAACTTTGACTTTCCTGCAACTGAACCCTATCTCAACCTGACAACAGCTGGCACAAAAACCACTAGGGTCCCTCTTCTGCCGCTGAGAGAACTCCCGCAATAGACTAGGGAAGGAGTGGATAAGAACAGATTCTGCCTTGAAAGTATAACAAGTGTAAAAGTACTTACTTGCTAAAGAGGTTAGTGTGGTAACTGTATCTTTGTGGAAGAAGAAGTTACAAAGTGAAATTATGTTTATGCATGTCTGAGTTGCATTCTGCTCCGCTAAAAAGTGCAAACTTTGAATGAGGTTTCATCCCTTCTAAAAAAGTAAGAAGTGTTGGTACTGTTTTAGTATTCTTAACTGAATGAGTGTAAAAGCTCACCAATATGGTTTACCTGCCGTGAATAACCTTGCATCATTCTTAAAGTGCATCATTAGGTGTTGCTTTCTCTGGTCTGCTTTATAGTGTATAGGCCTTACTCACCTTGAATAGCTGCTGGTCTTCTAAACCTGTAACCCTGGGTTGTGCTTCCCTGAATTGCTTTGGTGCTATTCTAAAATAGTTTCATAAGGTTCTTACTTACATTAGGAAATGCATTATACACTTCTTAAATGTATACGGGTTATAACCAGCTATTAGATAGCGGATAGTTATGTACCAATAGGTCAATTACTTACCTTGAAATACAATGTGTCTTTCTTAAAGTGTAATATGGTTTTGCTTTCCCATTTGCTTAGTGCATTTTAAAATAGTTACTGAGTGTTCAAACTTATCATTGAGTAGCTTAAGGCCCCTCCAGAAAGTATAGGAGTTGATTTACTAGTTCTGAACTGAGTTCTAAAAAGTAACGCTGCAGAGTATACTTGTAACAGGGTTGGTGTATTATGTGAATTCATAACTGAGTGTCACTGCATGTCTGACAAGGTCAACTACCCTTGAAATACTGATTGTATTCTAAAAGTAGATCTAACCTGGTATTTTTCCCCAAAGAAAAGTATATTACTATCCTGAATGTATAACCTTAGGTTTGAATCACCTTGACTTGCTTCTTGCTCCTTTAAATAAGGTTATACCTTGGTTTGCATACCATAGGCATTGAGTTGGTTTTTATGATTGTATTTATATGGTGTTATAGTACTAACTTACCCAATAATTATCTTGGTCTACTTGTATTTAAATAAACCCTTTATGTTTACAATACATAGTGCTTCAGTGTTTCTTTGGAACATATATATGCCACAATTTATTTGTACCAAGCTCCCTCCTAAAATAAGCCTGGCTGCTCTGTCTATGCTACTACATTCTCAGGTGGTACAGCCCTATACTAACAGTGGAGCTTGCATACTGCCTCAGATATGGTCTTTATGAAGTCTTGGTAGGACCTTAGAGAAACTGCCTAACAGTAATCTTTTAAAACTTTTATTTATAAATGTGCGCCAAACAATAACAAAAACAAACGCCACTACTCGCAAAACAGATACACTCAACCCAAATATTAAAAGCAGAGAGCACGCTCTATTTACCACACATTCTGGATCTCTGTCAGGGTATACAAAGACCCTGTCCAGTTAATGTCTTATATTATAATAATAGTTTTAGAACTTAAGAAAAGTAATGGGGTACAGAGATAAACCACCCTTGACACAAGGTGGTACATACAATACATACAATGAACAACAGCAGTGGTCCACACCTTTGTGAACCCTATGTATTGTAAAACCAATCAAGTTTTTAGTGAGAATTACATTTCTTAGAATAATACCATTAGATGAACAAGTTACTTCTTACCTTGTAACGTTCTTTCGATGGGATGTTCCTCCGACGTATTCCTTATCTTTGATAGATCATCTCCAGCTTGCTGGCTTTGGAAATTTTTTTTCAGTAGAGGGCGCTGCGCGTCGACGTCCCTCGAGCCGATGTCCCTCGACGGCCTCCGTATCGGCGCCGACATCACCACACGTATAAATAGACTCGCGCAGCGTCTGTTGCTCAGTTCCGTTTTGACATTAATAGATGCTGTACATGACTTGGTTATTGACCTTGAAGGAGCGTAAGCTGCAACCACAAGGGAAGTATTACTGCGGGGATGGATGGGAGGGGCGATAAGGAATACGTCGGAGGAACATCCCATCGAAAGAACGTTACAAGGTAAGAAGTAACGTGTTCTTTGAAGGATTGTGTCCTCCGACGTATTCCTTATCTTTGATAGCCTCCCATATGAGTGGTGTGCAATTGGAGGTGGGAGTAAAACTCCATGTTTTCTTTTAGGAATGAACCGAATGTAATACGGCTTTGCCAAACCTAGTCTCTTAACTAGAGGAGGAATCCAGGTTGCAAAATCTTGTGAAGGTATGTGCGGACGACCATGTGGCAGCCGCACATATGTCTCGAACCAGAACCCCTCTTGGAGGGCCGAGGAAGCTGCGATACCCCTGGTTGAATGAGCCCTAAGATTTTGAGGAGGCTCTTTTCCTGCCAGTTTGTAACATTCCAGGATGGCGTAAATAATCCATCTGGAAATGGTTTGTTTTGTTATCGGTAGTCCCAACTTGTGCCCTGAGTAACCCACAAACAGTTGGTCTGCTTGTCTAATCCTAGCAAGTCTGCTGATGTAAAAGCTTAAAGCCCGCCTTGGGTCCAGCCTATGTAGCCTTTCTTCCTCTTTCCCCGGATGGGGAGGCGGATAGAATGAAGGTAAGGTCATTTTCTGAGTGATGTGAAATTCAGAAACCACCTTTGGGAGGAAATTAGGCTTCACCTGTAGGACAAGCTTGTCTTTATGGAAAATTGTATGAGGGTGTTTACAAGATAGAGTTTGTAATTTGCTCACCCTTCTAGCAGATGTTAAAGCCACTAATAAGACAGTTTTAAGGGTGAGAAATCTTAGCGAACAAGAGTGGAGTGGTCCGAAAGGAGTACCCATCAGGAAATTTAAGACTAAATTTAAGTCCCATAAAGGAACCTGGAAAAGTCTTGGAGGGTAGACATTAGTTCATCCCTTTAGAAATTGTATTACTAAGGGTAATTTGAAATACGAAGGTTCCTCCGCAGTGCGCTTGAAGATCGATAGCGCTGCGAGATAGCCCTTGATAGTGCCAACTTGAAGGCCTGAATTTGCCAAGTAGAGTAGAAAGGATAACACCCTTGGTGTACCACATGAAAAGGGGTCGATATTCCTCTTCTCTACACCAGCTGCAAAACCTGTTCCAAAGGCAGCAGTATAAAGACTTTGTTGCTGGCCTTCTGGCCGAAAGCAACACTTCCATGACGTCATCAGGGAGGTCCCAATCCTTGTATCTCAACCTTTCAGAAGCCAGGCGTGAAGGTTGAGGGTTCTGATGTATGGATTGAGAACCTGACCTCCCTTCTGTGAGAGAAGATTCTCCTTGAGTGGAAGACGAATTGGAGGACAGATGGACATGTCCAGAAGGTCCGGGTACCACGTTCTCCTGGCCCAGTCTGGGGCAATTAGGATCATGGTTCTCTGGAATCTTCTCAACCTCCTGATCATTTGAGGAATGACAGGGACTGGTGGAAACGCTTACAGGAGTGGAAACTCCCAGTCCACTACGAACATGTCCCCTAGAGCTCCTCTCGGGGGAAATTACCTTGAACAAAACAGATCGCATTTTCTGTTGGTACTGGTGGCAAACAGATCCACTTGAGGGGTTCCCCAAAGGGCGAAGATCTCCTGAAGGACTTCCTGAGCTAAATTGAATTTGAATGTGTAACCATCAGCACAGGCTGCGCTTGTAACCTGGTGTAAACTCACTGGGTGTGATATTTTATAAATGGGATGGGTGGGGAATATTCACAAAAAGGCACAACCAATTTGTAATTGAACAAATTTATATGGTGCATTCACATAGATGATAGTGCATAATAAAACAATGTTTCAGAAAAACCAATAGAACCATCTTGGTACATGCGGATACATATTACATGTGAGGACCTTGATACTGAACAATACAACGAAAAGTAGAAAATATCATCCAAATGCCAAGAAATTCAGAAAATGCCTACATATTACATGTGAGGACCTTGATACTGAACAATACAACGAAAAGTAGAAAATAACATCCAAATGCCAAGAAATTCAGAAAATGCCAACACGTGTTTCAAACTATGAGGTCGTCATCAGGGCATATGGGTACATATGAAGCATTAAAATTGGATGCTGATGCTGAACCTAGACTGAATTCAAACTGGAAATCTGTCAGAGTTGGGAGAAGGGTGTCGGAGCAAGGAACGGTCGGAAATGGGAGAGAAAAGAAAAAGAATGGTATAATGTTAGATTGCTGTGTGCACAATAGAACGTTAGAGGTAAGTGTATAGGCTATAAGGAGTAAAGCATACCGTATTGAAATATTTCTCAAAAGGCTCATGGTCAAGCTATTGGAAAATTGTGGCAGCGGATGATTCCCTTATTCATATAACTGATAGTTTCTGTATGCTGTAAAATATAAAAAGCAAATGGAGCAGATTTAGTCTATTGACGAGTGCTCTCTGACATGTTAAAAGGGTAATTTAACAGTTTTAAATAACATATAGAGTGAACTGGAGGCAGATATTACCTTCAAACAGGACAAGTTGTGATGTATTTTGCTTTGCAGCGGTACCGTAGCTGTGGCAATGGTACGATGCAAGAGGGCGTGTTTGATTATTTTAACCGGATATCTAGCCGCAATCTGTGAAATAAATGTCACATCGTGTTTGTATGGAATGGGTTTTGGATACAAACAGTGTAATATACCCAATGTGAAAAAGTAGGGAAAAAGAAAAAAATGCTTACCGGCTTGGTGATATAGCGCGCTCAGTGGCAGACTGTTTCTCACTGAAATCAGTCACAGTGCTAACGGGTTACTGTAGTAACCTCGTCCGGGTCGGTCAGGTGATCGAATCACCTGACCTGGTTGCTAGGACACTTAAACCAAGCCGGAGGGCAGGGAAATGCTGATCCATTCGTGAAGTATAATGGAATTAGAAACTAGCGGTCTGGTAGGACAGGAAGACTAACATTTGTAAAAGCCAAAAATGACTTGAGCGCAATGAAAATTAGAGTCAATTAATTACATCAAGCGCGGTTATTTACCTGAAAGTTTCTATCATTGGTATTTTTGTTAGGACTGTGGGATGTTTGGTTGTCAGCTGCCAGGGATTACTATTTACAGGGATCCAGAAATCCAGATGTGTGTTAGCTGTCGCGTGTCAAAAGGCAACAGACAGATTAATAATAGTGTGTGCTTGAGCTGGGGAGCCAATAAATTCAATAGTGGGACGGATGTCATAACGTATGTGCGTGATGGTACTGATTTGGTGAGGCAAAGTCAAATTAGGTATTGTAAATACAACTGTGATCCTGCTAGGAAGTTTATTGACATGCTCCAAGGTCAAAAAACAAGAGTAATGAACCTGTTGGATCTGAAAGTGAATCACATTAAAGGTATATGTAGGTAATACAGTTCATACCTATAATCTAAAGAGGTCTAGACAGTAGGGTCTCTGTGCCACCAGACCAACTGATTGTTTAAATGAACACATTAAGTTCAGAATCTTGGTTCAACCCAAGCGATAAGCAGCGGAGTTTGCAGATTAATCTTGCTTCCTGTTGCCGTAGAATCAATTCTCTGTTACCACCTCTCTGATGTTGTTTGATATGTTGTAATCCAATAAATTTAATATCTTGAGTATTGTCCAATTGGTGACTTCCTGAGCTAGTTCCCACTCGTGGGAGACTGTGCCCTGCCGGGTCAGAGCATCCGCCGTCAAGTTCTTCTCTCCGGCTAAGTGGACTGCCGATAGAGAGATTCCTTCTTGAATTGCCCAAAACCAGAGCTGCATTGCCTCTCTGCACAGTGGTAGTGATCCTATGCCTCCTCTTTTGTTGAGGTAGTGCATGGCCACTGTGTTGTCCGTCATTATCAGGACATTTTTCCCCTGTACAGATGGCAGAAAAGCCTTCAGCGCTAGTCTGATTGCGCTCAGCTCTAACAGGTTGATATGTAGTCTGTACTCCGATGGAGACCAACGACCGCTGATGGTCAAGTCGTTGGTATGGGCTCCACACCCCGTGAGTGAGGCATCTGTGACTACTGTTATCTCGGTCATGGTTGCCAAAACAGTTCCCCCTTCGAGCTGTTTTCCTGGCAGGCCCACCACTGAAGGTCGTGAGCCACCTTGTCCGGAATCTGAAGGAGGTCTGTCATTCTCCCTGCGAATTGCAAACATTGAATTCTCAGTGCCCACTGAAGAGATCTCATTCTCAGGCAAGCCTCTGGCACAAGGAAGATGCAGGATGCCATGAGGCCTAGAAACCTCAAAAAGTCGAAGGCTGGGAGACGTTGGGCATTTTGAAACTTGGTGACCATCTGCAGAATATCTTGAGCCCTCACTTCTGGTGGCGAGGCTTTTCCCAGGGAAGTGTCCAAGACCGCTCCAATGAACTGGAGTCTCTGTGATGGTATCATCTGTGACTTCTTTAAATTGAGGGAGAAGCCCTGTTTGTGAAGGAAGTGGCAGACATAATCTAGCTGGATCTGAGCTTGTTCCGAAGATACAGCTCTGATCAGCCAATCGTCCAGGTAGGGGTAGACGTGGATCCTTCCCTCCTTAGACTTGCAGCCACTACCGACATTACCTTGGTGAAGAACCTCGGGCGGAGGTCAGCCCAAATGGCAGAACTCGAAATTGATAATGAGAGCCGCCAATTGCGAACCTCAGGTATTTCCTGTGTTTGAGATGGATTGGCACATGGAAATAAGCATCCTGGAGGTCCAGAGATAACAGCCAGTCCTGGAGCTGGAGGGCCTGAAGGATCTGAGAGAGAGTTACTATCATGAACTTGTCTTTCCTGAGGAACTTGTTCAATTCTCGTAAGTCCAAGATAGGTCTCAGTCCTCCGTCTTTCTTCGGTATGAGAAAGTAGGGGGGGGTGGGGAGTACCAGCCCTTGTTCCTCTCCGCTACAGGTACCGGTTCTATGGCACCTTTCTCTAGCAGGTCTACAATTTCCTGCAGGAGGAGGAGAGCTGTTCCCCGGTGGATGACTCTGAGGGATGCGTAGAAAAGGCAGGCAGTAACCTATGGCAACTGTCTCCAATGCCCAAGCATCTGACGTAATAGCCTGCCATTCCGTCAGATGTTGAGTTAACCTGCCCCCTACTGGTGTTTTGTGAAGAGAGTGCTCAGTGCGGTTTGGAGGCGGCTGATGCAGATGCCGAGGGTAAAGAGGCACCTGCTGCTGCTGCGGCTTTTGTGTTTTTACCCCGTCCACCTCGGGTGAATTTCTTCTGACCCCTTTGAACCGGCTGTCCTCTGCCCTGTTCGAATGTGGAATAGAAGTGAAAGGAATTACCTCTCCAAGAAGTTCCTGAGGGGCGATATGGTGTCTGAAGGATTGCAGCTCCTAGGGATTTTGCTGCTGCCTTTGATGTTTGTAGTTTTTCTAAACTGTCGTCCGCCTTCTTACCAAACAAAGAAGAGCCGTCAAAGGGCATATTCAAGAGTCTGCTTTGCACATCTGGAGCAAAACCAGACTTTCGCAACCAAGCAAATCTCCTGGTTGTTGTACTTGCCGCCATGGCCCTGCTGGTACTGTCAGCAGAATCAATGCCAGTCTGAAGGGATTCGCACATTGCGTCCTTACCATCCTTAATGATGTTGAGAAACGCTTCCCTTTCTTCTCCCTCCGGGAGGGAGTCAGCCGCTGATGAATCACACTCCCAAAGTGTGTGGCTGAACCTTGCGAGCGTACAAGTAGCATTGATGGATTTCAACGCCATGCTACATGCGGAAAAGACTTTCTTGGCCATAGAGTCATATCTCTTATCATCCCTGTCCTGTGGAACAGTAGGGTAAGCCGATTTACTACCTGCTGAAGTAGCTGCCTGAACAACCAGACTCTCCGGAGTTGGGTGTTTGGATAAATATTCAGGGTCAGCAGAAGACGCCCGATATTTAGCCGATAGTTTCTTGTTAACTGCTGGGATAACCTCAGGCGTTTCCCAGTTTGGCAATATTCTCCTTTGCAATGCCGCGTGAAATGGCACTACAGGATCCTCCTGTGGACCTTTGACCAAGATGTCTGTGAGGTTGTCTTGCTGAAAAGCAGGCGAGGGTGTGGACCATCCCATAAATTCTATTATCCTTGCCATCAAGGTTCTATAAGGGGTTTCAGCATGTTCCCCTGGGTCTGGTGTGGCAATTTCCACTTCTGCAGAAGTGTCCAACCCACTTGCTTCCTGTAGGGTTTCATGGAGGTCTTTCAACCTACCTTCCTCAGAGGTAAATTCCTCTAGTGCAGGAGTTGCAGATCCCTGCAACTCAAAAGGCCTTTCCCGATCTGAATCCTCCCCATCTTCATAAATAGAAGATAAGACCCTGGAGTGGTCAGGTCTTGAAAATGGTATAAATCCCATTTCCAGAGCAGAAGGAGCTAGATTTGTCATGATTGGCTGAGAAAACGTCGACGTCGTCGACGCAGACGTTAAAGGCTTCGAAGCCATCGAAAAAGGCGTTGAGAAAGGTGGTAGAGGCCTCGATGAACTCAAGAGTATTGGGATTCTACTCGAGGTTGTCGACGACATTCTCGTGCTCGAGGCTCTGAGTATGGCCACTGGCTGTGAGGTGGCCGTGCGTTTGTCCTTTCTCGGCGTCGAAGACGGCGTTGACTCGACTGACCTGTGCGTCGAAGAACCCTTCGATAATGGCGTCGACGACGCCGATCTATGTGTCGAAGGGATCCTCAACGACGGCGAAGACGCAACTTTGCCTTTACTCGAAGGTTTGTGACGCTCTCGAGTGGCTTCTTTCGCCGGGTACTGCGACTCGCGGCTTTTTGATTTTACGGGTCATTCAACCAGGGTATCACCCTCAGCAGTCTTCGAGGGGGTCGAGGCCGCTTTGCATCTTTTTCCTGAATTCCTCCCACTCAGCCTGAGAGCTATGTTTTTTTGGACAGGAGACCCTTTTTGCGGAAACGGAAGTCGAAGACGAGGAAGGGGATCTTCGACGTCTCTTTTTTGAATGCTTAGATCTCGAAGAGTGATGGGAACTGCTTCGAGATCTAGTACGAGAATGTCTTTTATGATGGCGAGGAGACGAATGTCTCGACTCCGCCGAGGAAACTTTCGAAGAAGTTTTAACTGCCTTACCTCTCTCGAGCTTCCCTTTATGCTCCTTCAAGGCTTTCACCGTCATGGACATGCAGTCCTCGCATTCCGAACAATGGTGCTCGATTCCCAGGCACCACAAACAGATCCTGTGAGGATCCGTCAACGACATTTTCTTTCCACAGTCTCGACATTTTTTGAAGCCGGACCGTGGAGTCGTCGGTTCGGGTGAGGAAGCCATCTAGTACGAGTCGGTATTCAGGAGGAATGTATCGATATATTTGACTGAAGAACTGAGCAACGATATTCCGAGGCCCCGCGAAGCGCGGAAAAACGGAACTGAGCAATGGACGCTGCGTGAGTCTATTTATACGTGTGGTGACGTCGGCACCGATACGGAGGCCGTCGAGTGACATCGGCGCGCAGCGCCCACTACTGAAAAAAAAATTCTGAGGCCAGCAAGCTAGAGATGATCTATCAAAGATAAGGAATACGTCGGAGGACACAATCCCTTCGAAATGTAGTTTTGTAAAAAGTACAATTTACTATTCTTGGGCATTCATTTTCATATGAACAGTTGTAGATCATATTCATACACAAAAATCCAATCACTTTATCGAAAAGAGAAAACTCAGAAATAAAGTGCATCCACATATACTTTTGCACTGTTTTCCGATCTCCAGAATATATTGCAGAACTACCGGTATAGTTTTTTACAAATAGATCTTAAACAATTTCTCATATCGTTGAATTCATAATATTGGTAGTGTTTGCAATTTCTTCAGTAGTTGCTCTACGCATTTTGGGAAATAATCCCCTTAAGGAACTTCCTATTCTGTATGTTGTCAATCCTTTTCTTATCTACAATATATAACCTATAATGGTCATCTGTTAGACTCAAGCTGTTATCCACAATAGGTTACATTTTCTACCAATGCTAATTTCTGTCATGCATCCTGCTTAGATAATCACCTGGATGATATTGTCATGAACAGAGTCTTTCGAATTTCCTTATATCCAAATTGCTTAGGTGAGACAAGATTTCTCCTGCAAATAGCAGAAGTGTTTGTAGTCAATGGATGGACTTGATGCTTGGAAGTAGCATGGTGTGATCTTAATGGCTAAGTAGTAGTTTACCTGTCTGGCGAGAGTCCCCAGCATCAAAATGCTGAATAGAAAAGAGTCATCCACTCAGTTGCAAAAATTCATCTCTTAGCCTTCTTGTGTGATTCTTGTTAACAACTTGTAACTATAGATGGAGGGTTTGTATCAATATAAATTCTGTTGGCCTCCCTATGGAGATAGTATTTCCGATTACAATGCTAGTGGACTTAATGTCCATCATTTGTAGCCAGGCTTACCCTTGCGGTGTGTCATCCCCACCATCTTCTTTATCAGTTAGGCTCTTGCCTATTCTGCAACTGCTGGTATCAATGTGTAGCTCAGATATTCAGTTAGAAGCTATTGGGTATATATCCCTGTGGACTTAAGTCAGAAAAGGAACATTACGTTCCCCCATAGGTTTATATGGAATGTTATTACATATCCTTTACTTTGTCAACAACAGAGTGCCCACATGTTGCTTACCTTAAATAGACCTTCCTATGTGAGACCGTTTGGCAGCACATTGATAGCAGTAGCAAGACGATGCACTGCACTCATGCGCGAGTTCCAGGGTATTGGCGGTTTGAAGCCCAGATAGGTTGCAGTTCATCGTAGGATGGCTTGAATTGAAGGTTGTCTTAGGATTGATTATGCCCACCAGTCCAAGGGAGGAAGTTGTCCTCTTCAGAGCCACGCTGTCGATTTGAAAACAGGGTAAGGAGAGCAGCAGTACTTCAGCAGGCTTCTCTGGTTGCTAGAAGGGACTGCAGTCATCTCTGGACGTCTGCTTTTTCGGTTCTTCTGTTCCAGTGGTCGACTTGTCTTCAGGATCCTCGCCTTTTATCCAGAAACCCAGGCAAGCAACAGTAGTTCTCACAAGGAAAATAAAAGAATATAAAAAGGGAAACACAAAGGGCTCCCAGCAACACTGCACAAAAGTTGCTGTGTGCTTCAAACGTGAATCACAGATGCCTTAGAAAATATGGACGAAAGCCTGACTCCACAAAATAAAGTAAAAACATAATGAACAGGAATTCCATGGTCAGACTATAAAGAATAAACATTAGCCTCATTTAGGAGAACACACAAAAAGATCAAGGAGACCAGCAAAATGTGCTGGGATTCTCGCAGGTAGAGGGGATTTGGCATAAATACGAAAAATATCACTAACATTCGCCCCCACACCTCCATCCCCAGACAAAGAGACAGAAGGATCTAATACACTCCTGGATGGATCTTTGCTTCCAGCCAGTCATCCGTCCTGGTGAGACCATCAGCATTCTTATTTTGGGAACCTGACCAATGCTTTATGGTGAAGTCAAAGCCCTGGAGGCTAATGGACCACCTGAGCAATTTTGGATTCTCCCCCATCATCTGCATTACCCTTGTTAGAGGTCGGTGGTCGGTTTGAATTCTGAAAGTAGATCATACAAGTATGGTCTAAACTTCTGCAATGGCCACACAATGGCAAAGCACTCGCGCTCAATTGTTGCCCACCTCGTTTCTCTATCTTTTTGTTTTATACGGATAAAGCAGAAGGGGTGCTCCATGACTGTCATCCATTTGGCTCAATAGTACCCTAATTCCTGTATTGGATGCACTAAGAAGGCCCGAGTATAAACTGGAGCTCTCAGCACTGGAGCTTTACAGGGGGCATCTTTCAGCCCCTGAAATGCTTTGACAATCTTCAGTCCACTTTACCCTCTTGGGGTATTTTGGAGGAGATATGGCATTTAGAGGGGATGTTATGATCCCATAGCCCTCTATGAAATTCCTGTAGTGTGCTGTGAAGTCCTAAGTAGGTTCTTACTTGTGTCGGAGTAGTGGGGTTGGGCCAGTCTTGCATAACCTGTACTTTGCTGGGTAAGTGCTTTATTTTGCCCGCTCGTACCTCATGCCCAAGGTAGACCACTTTACTCGGATCCCTTTGACATTTACTTGCATTTATGGTCGGATTGGCCTGTTCGATAGCCTGCAACACTTGTTCAAGATGGGAAAGATGCTCTTCCCAACTGGGACTGAACACTGCTATGTCATCGAGTGTGTGGCAAGCAGAAGTTCTATAGCCCATTCAGAATATAATTCACCATTATCTGAAAAGTGGCAGGTGCATTTTGCAGTCCAAAAGGGATGGCCTTAAATTGACATAGACCTTCTGGCATAGAAAAAGCTGTTCCTTCCTTGGCATGGTCTGTCATGGTTATTTACCTATAGCCTGATGTCAAGTCAAATGTACCGAGGAACTTGGCTGACCCAAGTTTGAGCACCAGTTCATCTGTACTTGGCAATGGATGGGCATCGGTCTAGGTGACTGAGTTCAAGGCTCTGTAGTCCATGCAGAACCTCAATTCTTTGGTCCCTACCTTTGGCACTAGTATAACTGGACTAGCCCAAGGACTTGTGGAGTGTTCAATGACTCCAACGTCAAGCATCTTGTTGAGCTCTTTAATGTGATTACTCACGTGGCCTGACATTCTGTAGCCCCTGCTATCAACAGGGACATGTCACCAGTGTCAATGTCATGCTGGCCCCAAGGGGTCAGGCCTGGTGTCAGTGAGAACAGAGGGGCAAACTGACTTAACAGAGATTTGCACTTCTGTTGTTGCTGCAGTGTCAGGTTAGAAGAGAGTTGAACTCCTTCTGCAGACCCATCTGAAGGGTGTCCTTTTGAAGATCGGGGATAGGCTCACTCTCCTATTCTTCTTGTTCAGAAGCTAGAAGCAACGCTCCCATCTCTAGTCTGGGGACATAAGCCTTCAGGTGGGTAGTGTGCAAGACCCTTGGGGCCTCCTTGGGGTTGCCCAAGTCCACCACATAATTGATCTCTCCAGGTTTTCTACAACTCTGAAGGGTCCTGTCCATTTCTCCTGTAACACTTTGTTTTATTGGGATCATAACTAGAACTAGCGTGTCTGGAGTAAACACCACCATGTTAGCTTTCTGGTCATGCCAAAGCACGACCAGTGCTCCACCGGCCTCCAAGTTTTCTGAAGCCTCAGTGATATGTGTGCCATCCTCGGTTTGAGGCCTAGCACATAGTCAGTAATTTCACACTGGCTTTGAAGGAGGAGCACTCTCCAAACCATAAGGTTTGACCCCCCCCCCTGTCAGATACTACCTCCTTGGGAATACCTACCCTGGTAAAAATACCAAATAGGGCCTTGGCAACTACCTGAGAAGAGCACTATGTTCAAGCGTGGCCTAAAAATGCTGCTATTCAAGTAACCCATCTTGCCTCTGTCTCCTTTCCGCTTGCTCCCCTCAGTCAATCAGTCTGATGATTTGTGTTCAATGTAGTCGGTTTAGTCAGTGCTCCTGTGCCTACAGGTCTTGTCTCAGCGCTTTATAAATAATAAATAAAGTTCTCATAGGTATGGCCTCAGGGTACAGAGAGAGGGATTAGATGTAATTGAGAGAGGGATTAGAAGTACGAGCTGGACAACTTGATGAAGGTTTTTCACAAGAAGGCATTTTATTAACTTGAAAGGCTATGATAAACGCCTCCCTCTCCATAACCTAATGTGGGTTTCCCCGCCTATGAAACTAAGACTAAAGGAAAACACTTGAATACAAAAAGATATATGTCCCTCACACCTACACATACATACATACCTGCCTGCACATACAACAAATGTCTGTCTTCACTCTTCCAGAGAATGGTTCAATAGGATTTCTCTTCTCTTGAAAAAGGCAACTACTACACACTTCTTTATACACAACAATGTTTTCATCAGGATGGTTGTATCATAATTCATCAAACACATTAGTGGTCATGCCACTTTCTTTCCACCACAACCTTTCACCGCAATGCAGTACCTCAATGTCTTCTTCCTGGTTCACTAACCTGCCAGGACTACCACTAACAATCCCAATCATGTGTCCTCTGCCAGGATGAATCGCCTAACACTCTTAAAAGCATGTGATTTACTGCAAAACATCAGTAAAGTCTTTAACTTTCAATAACCGTAAAATTCACAACTTCTTCCATAAGTATACAACACCCATTGATGCGGTTT
Source organism: Ambystoma mexicanum (assembly GCF_040938575.1). NCBI lineage: Eukaryota > Metazoa > Chordata > Amphibia > Caudata > Ambystomatidae > Ambystoma > Ambystoma mexicanum. The sequence continues at coordinate 230,018,225 of NC_090921.1, forward strand.
GTTCCAATGATTGATTGGCCACATGCAATGCAGGTTGTGTTCCTCTCCCCCTTGACACTATCCACAAGGAGGGCCACTTTCTTGCCACCTTTGCGTTTCCACTATCACACCAGGTAATTGATCACACCAGGTAATTGCTGGTAGTCTTTTATTCAAGTTTCTCGTTCCATGAAAGCTGTTTTCCCTTTTACTTCCAATGTACTTTCTTTGGCTTGGGTAATGCTGTTTTTTATCTGGCTCAAATACTGCTCTCTCTTTACTTTGGCAATGGTGGTTACACTTTGGGTTCAATACTGCTCCCTCTTTCCTTGGGCAAGGATAGTCACAGCCTTTCTTAAATATTGTTCGCTCTTTACTTGGATAGTGATTGTAATAAACTTTCTCTTTTCGTTTCCTATTCACATATGTTTTGCGCCAAAACCACTACCTTTCATTAGTTCGGTATTCAAAAGCTCTATAAGCGGTCAGAGGTTTACAAGGGAGCGCCACGGGGTCACCTGTCAGAGTCCAACTCACCGGTCTTTCCCTGCACGTCCGCGTGTCCCACTGCTACTTCTTCTCTGTTCGTCAGAATTGGAGCTTCTGGCAGCTCCTGTTGCAGTCCTGTGACTCGTGTCTCGCCGAACAGGAGCCAACGTTGCTCATTTCGCTTCCCGGTGCTCACCAGCCATCGGAGCCAAGGAAAAGTTGCGAAGAGCGCTTCTCCCCCACAGGGTAACCTGCAACAGCAGCGCTTCCGATGCGCAACCTATGCAACTCGGGCTTCTCCTTCTCACGACTCTCTAAGCCCATCAACCGTTACTGAAACGGTGGTGGTCCCGGGATCCTCGGCTCTCTGCCCCTGCTGCATATACGGCCACTGAAGGTGTCTTCCAAAACTACTACTGCTACTCCTTCTCAACCGCACCTAAGGGGGATTTAAATACTCAAAATTCCCGCTCAGGTGAAGGGCTGTCAGAAACAGATCCATGTCATTTTACTGACAGTTTTTTCGATGGATTTTTTACTGAAACATTTATGAATCATCTTATACTGGCTTAATACTTGGCATTATAAGCTCAAAAAGACGTTCCTGAAGAAGGCAACCCCCCTTTTGTTAGTGTTGCTGAAACCAGTCATCCCATATTTAGGGATCCTCTAAATCAAAATGAGTTGAATGATCATTAGCGTCCGAAAGTGGGGTCTTTGGATACCCTGACAGAGATCCAGAATCTGGGCTAAATAAACAGCGAGTCCCCTAGAGCGTGTTCTCTGGTTTTAATATCTGTTTTGTGAGAAGTGGCGTGTGTTTTTTTATTGAATAAAATGTTTTAAAGATTTTAAAAACACATTTAGAATCAAAGATGGTTAAGAGCGAAACCCACAGTGGAGTATTTTCTTTTTTTTCCATCCACCCACTGTTACAGACAGGTGGCGTGCAACCGGTCTCTACGGAAAGTAGGTGGCGCTGCAAGGGACAGTTAGCTCTCTCTGTCTCCTTTGAGCACTTTTTTTTTAAAAGGTAACATGTCAGTATGCGTTTAATTTGGTGCAGGTGTCTTGCCCATTTCCTGTGTGATATAGACTGAGCATTGGGCTGGTCCTGTCAAGCTGTACAGGTGGTAGTGGCCCCTTCTGTGTTAGTGGACTGATTTGCAACTTATGCACTGCACTACAGGATTTTTTTGATTACAACATTCAGCAAAATCTAATAAAAGAAATGATCATAAAATGACCACCCATAAAACGGGTCAAAGATTTGAAGATATAATATGAAAATGCAGGTTTCAAAATGAAGCGAGCACCGACTACCCAACAGGAACATCTTTTCATTATGTATGGAATTCCATCAGCAGTCCGCCGCCACCAGCTGTATATCAGGTATTGTATAATATCAGACTGTGAATGATGCGTATAATTGTTTTACAGCACCATGCACCTCTCCTGCTGCTTTCAGTTGGAGATGAACACGCAATGGGGGTGTTGATTGACTTTGGGCTAACTTTGGTCAGTCAAGCCATGTAAAGACCAAAGCAACTGATCCTTGAAGGTTTCCTCCTTCCTACAAAGTCAAGCTGATGAACACTTTTAATCCAACAATTTGGTTTTCAATTTCATACTCTTTGGGAGTGAAATTGGCACAATCTGTAGATTGCAGTTAAGGTTTTTATATGGGCCAGTGCATGCCAGAGTGCTGTCGAGGCTCCTTCGGACCCCTAATTTAGCGCACCAGAGGCTCTTTTTTCAGTAGACACACATGGACCAGCATCCAACAATTCATTGAAAAGCTATGAACGCATTCAAGGAAATGAGAGGACGGTTTCCATTCAGAGCAGGCCAAGCCCCTAGACGCAAAAGTGAGGCTCTCCAAAAGGAGTGAATAAGGCTAATGGTTAGCAGACATTACTGTTAGGGTGAGGGTTGGGAACGATAAAATGAAATTAGCACCAGGACCACTGTGCTTTACATGCTCAAAAGAATGTCAATCTTAAATCAATAAAGCAGAAATATTAGTTTAATATAAAAATCTGTGGCCATTCTTATGCTCCCAAATGTTCTTTGATTTTATGCACAAAAACAGGTACTCCCTCTACTTTCACAATGGTGAATTATTTATAAAACAAGGGTGATTTACTCACTGGTTGAATTGTTGTTTATGTACGGACAGTGGGCCTTTTATTTATAGCTGAGATTTATTTACAAACAGAGGCAAAGAGGCGTGTTTACAATATACAGACCGGATGCTAACAAGGCTAGGGTCTCATTATGTATTGTTTGGGGAAGGTGCCACCCTTTAGATCACACCCTGAAAACTTCAGGACACCACCCTTCTTAGAGACCCCCATCTATTTGGCATTCCACCAAAAAGCACATTATTATTTCAAATGTACCAGCTCGCCTTTTGTCAAAATTGTCCCGAAGGGAGCACATAACATACAAACAGAATCCTTGATTCCTTCAAGAAATATTTGCAGTCTACGTCCCAAGCAGAACCCCTTACACCTGGTTCAAGAGGCCAGATGCTAGTGCCTGAATTTCCTTATGCTTCTTTGGGGGGAGGGAAGGAAGGGACCAGATCCTTCTTGGTGTTGGTCGGCAGGTTTTGGAACTCTTTGCCATTACAACTTTGATCTTTGATCATTTACCTTTTCAAATTACTTTAAACTGTTTTATTCCCTCCTTAAATCCAACCGCTGCTTTACAGTGTTTTTCCACTGGACTCAAGCTCATTAGCTCGAGCACCAACAGGCCCTTGTGGGTTAAATGTTGGCATTTACACCAGCCATTTCATATGTGGTTTAACCTGCCTCAAGGAGCATGCTCTCATTCTCTTCTGTCTCTATGCTTATGCAACACACTACATCAGTGACAAATGGGTGGCTCAGACACCAAACAGACCAGTATAAAAAGAGTGAAAAAGGCCCAGCGTACGTGGGTCGCAATGCAACAGTGCATTATACAGGTATGGGCTTCATATTGGCCCTGAAGTCAATAAATTCTATTAAAAATGTAAAGGTGGTCTTGCTTCCTCAGGGGGATATGCTAAGAGCATGTGACCCTCTGGCAAATGCCAAATGCCAAGCGTAAGGTAAAGACGTCCTAAAGTAAAGGATGAGGATCCAAGTTTGTGTATTCTGGGAAGAGGGTGGTGATGCACAAGAACCTTCAGCAGAGGGTCAACAAGCTCCAATACCTGAGAAAAGGCAGCAGACACTGCTTCCTCCAGCTTATCCGACACTTTGTCAGCCAGCTCGGTCCACACCTGTGGAAACAGAAAAGGCATAGAGTAAGCAGACGAGGCATGGACTAACATACATAGTGCGCACACCAATGTAGCCCTCGGAATGCAAAGCAAATACACCAATGAAAGAAACTGAAATGATAAACCTAGGACTCCACACTGTATCTTTTCATAACCAGGACTCAAGTACTACCTTCTCTGCTCAAGTAAAAAAAAAAATCACTGTGGATTCATTCACACTGTGCAGGCGAACCAAAACCCACAGCTATATGGTTAACAGTAACAATGCTGCAGCAGAGAGAGGAGTGCACAGACAGCAGAATGCTGTCTGCCCCTTCACCCTACTCATTCTGTAACTGCAGTCTACTCACAATGCAAATCTAATTCAGTCCCTAACCACAACGCGACCTTCGACTACATCCCATTCCACCAAGTTTCCCTCTCCCAGCTACATGATCTAATAAATGGCCCAAAACATCTCTTCTCCCCGGCTACATCCTATTACAGGGTGCTTGTGCTTCAATTTCAATGAAAGTGATATTTCAATTATCTGTAACTACACGGTCTGGTGGTACATGTTCGATATTTAAGATGGCTCACAGTGCTAGGGGATTCTACTTGCATTTGTGAAGGAGGGAATGACAGAATCTCAGTTGCAAATAATCCAGGGGTTGTTCCTCATAGGCATGTTGAAGATACACATTTTGTCTCTTAGTAAATGTCCCTAAATTGGCAACTTTTAACCTATTCGGTGACAGGAAATAAGCCCGTCTTTAAGAAGGACCGATCATTAGCACTTGAAAGATGAAAATCAGTTAATCAGTAAACATACCATTCATTTCACTGAGTACAGATTGAAGAATACCCCTTTAAGGGAGAATAACTCTTGATACCAAACTCCAGTGCTATGATCTTGTGTAAAGGTGTCCCGGACATCATACAGAGAGGAGCAAGGGCAGTATATCCACCACAGTCTTCTACTGTGTCAGAGTTCGTGAAGGTTGGGGAGGGAGAGAATAAGGACAGCGTTTAGAGAAGGGAGGCTGCAGGGTGGATGGTAAAAATAATTAAGAAACCTACCTGACTTGCCCAGCTGTCAGTACTTATCCGAGGGCAGAGTTCGGGAGAAACACTAGCGACAAGTGCAGGGAGGGGAAGCAACGCAATCCACCTTACCCCAACTCCACAGGCTGTGAAACCTTGTCAGGAAGCAAGTGGAGATAGAGTACAGACAGTACATTTTAAGGGGTCTCTAACAAAACCTCATTGCATAGGGTGTGCAGCATCTCCAGGAGACTGAGGCCGATGAAGTGTGCAAGACTGGATGAGAAACTACAGAGCCACATAGTTACAGCAGCCATATTGGGACAACACTACACTGTGTACTGCGGCACAAACATACCAAATAGAGTATGGTGAATGTAAGGAATGAGAAAGAATAAGCAAGACCTAACACATTAATATGCAATTATATCTACGTAAGGCTTCAACACAAGAAATATACAAGAGACAGCAAAGTAAAACGTAGAAGCACACTATGTGGCACCAGTAAATGCTAAGAAAACAAATTAAAGGCTACAAGGGTAGAACTAAAAAAAAAAGAAATGTCTGGTGCCAGTATGATACCACCACCACCACCACCACCATTGCTGACAGACCCTGGTATGCCTGCCATCAAAAGGAAATGGGAAACATTTATTTCAATATATATTTAGCGTTAATTGAAGGGGAAAGATTTGCAGCATCCAGAAAAGAGGCAATTTTACTCCATAACTTTGGTAATGAAGGACATAGTATATATGATGGTCTACCGGATTGGGAACAAGGCGCAGGAGGCATAGATGAATACATAAAAACTGAGTGCAAAAGCATTTTGGCCCCAAAACTAATATAGTTTCAGAGAAACATAAATTCTTCCAGAGAATACAGGGGCCACATGAATCAGTTGAGAACTACGTAACAGCTCTCAGAGCGCTCAGTCATTCATGCGATTTTGGGGATATTGCCTTCTCGCTAATAATAGAACAGCTAAGATACACAAATATAAAAATTCAAGAATGTCTCTTAGCTAAAGATCCATCCTGGATGAAGCTGTATAGGTAGCATGTAGTATAAAGGAAATGACATTGTAAGTAAAAGAAACAAAACTGGACCACAACTTGGTATATTCAGTGGAAATGCCTGACATAAAAGATACAAGAGGGTAATAAGGAAGCATAATGTGGTAGCCGTCAATATTTAGCTACTTAATAGTTCAGCCCGGCCAAAACTGTAGTATGCCTAAAATGCAAGAGATGAGGACACTTCGTTATGATAGGTAAAGAAGTTTCAGGGGAACAAGAGAAAGTCATAAAATCAGTGCATGAATACAAACAAGAAGAAGGGAGGCATGCGTTTGAAGTCTCATCTTTCATGATTTGATTTTGATTTATGTGTAGCTTGCACCGGACGTATCGATTTGTATTTAGGCGCAGATGGTACAGCCGATAGCCATAGATAGACAGGAATACTAAAAGGCAAAATGAGCAACTGAGTCCAGAAAAGTTTTTTAAAAAAAGAAAAAAACTCACATGATTCATTTAAATAGACTGTCATCAATGCTTTCCAGAATTGAGGTAGCGAATTTGCTGCCCAAATTTCCAAAAGTAATCTATTCTATACTTTGGGTCCATAGACTGCAAATCTCTGATCGCCCCATGACAAACAAGTAGATGGTGTGATTTTCAATAATAGTTTATCCTCAGACCCAAGCGAGCGGGTCGCGAGGTATATGTGGATTTTATCTGTCAAATAATCCAGAGCCATATGGTTTAAACTTTTAAATATAAGGCAGAGAATTTTAAAGTCAATTCTGTCCCTCGTAGATAACCAATGCAGGGAACAAACAGACTCTCCATTTAAACCCCTCTAGGTGGTTTAAGTGGAGAGGTGTGGGAAAGGCTACAGCTGCAGGAAGAATTATTTACAGTGAGGGTTTCACACAAGGTGTTGTGATGTAAAATGGGAGGCGTTGCAACCATTTCTTTAAAGAGAAGCCATTAAACCTATTAAGACTGCATTATATCACCCCACTACCATTGGTCGGGTGTAGAACGCAGATAGGCTACTAAAGAGAGGCTTTAAGTTGGCCATTAAGGTAAGATTACTGTGGAGGGAAGTGTTGAGACAGATGGTATGCTGGTATTGCACCACACTGTCACAGTTACCAAAGTACCACCATTCATTTAGCTTAAAGGAAAGGTTACGGGAACACCTTTATGTCCAGGATGGGTGGGGTTGGCAGATTCACGGTCGATGGCATTTTCTTATAATGAAAGTAGAAAGTGGGTCATATTGGACAATTATGTCTAAGGACACATACAGTCCAACATTGCTGAAGGATATGGACGACCTTCAGCCACCAGACACAGTTGCTACTGGAGACGTAGGAAATAACATAGTATGATGGTTTCAAGCTAATAAAGCTTATAAAAGGAAAGGGATGCAGCACATGGGTTTATGTGGCAGACAAAGGCTCCTTCCTATTAGGTTGGGAGGAGCCAGAAACGCTGCATATTCACTTAGAAGCTGCTGCCCTGAATCCAGTATCAGAGTTATGTGACCTGTGAACTGACAACTACCCAGAAGTATTCTTGGAAAACTTAGAATTGAGACACTACGAACATCGCATCATACTCAAAGACAAAGCCTTACAGAGAATATGACAGTACATACAATCTGACCAATAACCCACAGAATGCAAGAAGGCTTAAAACAGCAACTACATCTTATGCTACAACAAGGGGTCAAAGGTGGTGGAGAGCTGAGTGGCATGCACCCCTAATACTTGTATCCAAACCGAATGACAGATCGGTGTATACTTAACTGCCATATGGGTGGCCAGATATCCCATAATAAAAGTTTCAGAAGCTTTGGGAACTTTAGGCTTAGTTAAAATGTTTAGTGTTCTTGTTAAGTAGTGAGCCGGAGACACCAGAGGATTTTGACAAATAATATTTATTTTGACAGCACTTCAAGTTGCATAAGGGGGGATTCTGCAAAAAGTCTCAATTCAAAATTAAAGTGCCAACCAGGCTTCTCAGAGTTCCCTTTTTCTGAATGTTGCCGGAATCATAGGTTAGGGTTTACCTCCAAGAAAAACTAGATCATACCATGAAGGAATACAATGGACCGGTATGTTTAAACAAGGCAGTTCGTCACGGCCATTCAAATATTCCAACTCCCCCCCCCCCCCCCCCAGTTTATACCGTGACCTCACAGGTTAAAGTCCTCCAATAGCACCTTCGTTCGTGCCGTGTTGAGCGGTTTCTTTCATACGCTCGTCTGAGCACCTGCGGCAGAGAGATCCAGCCTTTGATTGCGAGCTGGCGTGTAAAGTTCCTCCAGTATTCTTGCCATCCTTGAAGTGAAAGAATAAACTCAAAAACCTCCAGTATTTGTTTCACCTTGTGAACAGTCCCTCTCGTGGTGACTGCGCTCTGCTCCGTGCACAGTGTTGCCTGCCGTCTCTGTAAGGGTTCGTCCTGCGGAGTTCCCTTCTTCCTCTAATAAGCCCACCGGTGTTGTGAGCTGGTCTCTTCCCACTCGGAATCCACGCCGGCCGTCGCCTTCGACTCCTGAAAAATGAGACACTTTGAGGCGTTTAGTGCAGCTTTAAACCCGTGTGCCCCTCCTCTTCCTCCCCAGCAATTAATCACAGGTGCTGCCTCTGGGCGCAGTACAGCCGATGCCAATTCCCCTCCTCCCTGCTCCATACACGCGGAATCAGCCTTAGTTTTAACCCTCAACTGTGAGAGTCCATTCATATAAGGAAATGTGGATTTTCGCCTTCTTTCCCTGCTTTCTTTTCCCCGTTGCTGGCTTTTATATAGAGAATGCATCTGGGAGTTGTAGTCCGTGTCGTTACTGTAGCAATCATTCCGCCTGCTGTGGTGTGTGAGGTCTGCCCCTCTGTACTGTTCTGTTCTTTATCACTTTCCCATAACCTGTCCGCTGCTACAGGTTCTCTATCACATACTCCCCCCGAAGACCCATGCCGTTCGGGCATGTCCATTGCTCTGGATAAATAGTCAGCGACGCACTGATACTTTCCAGGTTTGTGAACTGTTATGAAGTGATATGGTTGTAGAGTTAGGAACCACCGTAGTACTCTATGATTGGAGTCTTTTTGTGTTGCCAACCATTTCAGTGGGGCGCGATCTGTAAAGATGGTAAAGCTCCTCCACAATAGGTAGTATCTGAGGGACGCTACTGCCCATTTAATTGCCAGGTATTCTTTTTCAAGGGTTGAATACGGAAGCTCGTGTGGAAGGAGCTTCCTACTGATGAACGCAATGGGACACAGGTTTTGTTCGGTATCCTGTGAGAGTACCGCTCCTAGACCACATCACGAGGCATCAGTTTGTAAGTAAAACTCTTGGCAATCTGGACAATGGATAACTGGTTTGGAGAAAATCATTTGTATTAATGTCTGGAATGCCCGTTTTGCTTCATGGGATATATGTAGGGGTCTATTTGTTTTTAGTAAGTCCGTAAGTGGGGCTGCTATGGTTGAAAAATGAGGCAGGAATCTCCTGTAGTACCCCACGAATCCTAGGAAGGCTCCAATTTCTTTTCGGGTTTCAGGCATTTTTAGCTTTTGCAAGGCTTGGATTTTATCTAACAGTGGGGTTACCATTCCGCCCCCTACTTCATACCCCAGATATTTTGTGGTATTGGCTGCCAATTCCGATTTTTTCGGGTTGATGTGTAACCCGGCTTCTTTCAATGCCATTATTAAGTGTGCCAAATGTTCGTTCCATGTTTTGCTGAATATTACAATATCGTCTAAGTATGCAGCTGCATACTGATCATGAGGCCTCAATATTTGGTCCATTAGGGCTTGGAAGGTTGCTGGGGCCCCATGTAGCCCAAAAGGCAAGACCGTAAATTGGAACAGACCCTGTGGTGTGGCAAATGCGGTTTTCTCTTGGTCGACTGGGTTGAGGGGAATCTGCCAATATCCCTTTGTTAAATCCAGTGTGCTCAGGTATGTGGCTGAACCCAGTTTTTCTATGAGCTCATCAACTCTGGGCATCAGATACGCCTCATACCGGGAAATAGCATTTAATTGCCTAAAGTCCATGCAGAACCTGGTGGTGCCATCCAGTTTAGGAACTAATACTATAGGGGAGCACCATACGCTTTTTGAAGGCATGATGGTCCCCACGTCCAACATGTTCTCTAACTACTTGGCAATCTCTCCCCTTTTTGCTTCTGGAATCCGGTAGGGTCTGAGGCCTACCGTTTTCCCCTCCTCTGTAGGTATTGAATGCATAGCCAAATGGGTCCACCCTGGTATGCTAGAAAAGGTCTCGGGTTTAGTGTAGAGAACAATTCAGCTCTTTGGGACTCACTTAGTTGCTCCCCCAACATGCACTTCTCGTATACCACCAGGGTGGTTGTTCTGGGACAGACGTGTCTGATAAGGCTGAACACAGCACACTTTGGGTTCCTTCTTTCCACAACTTGAGTAAATTGATGTGATAATTCTGATATTTATTTTTACGTTCTGGTTGTTCCACCTCATAGTACACAGGTCCTAATATTTTTGTTATCTGATACGGCCCGTGCCATTGAGCCAGCATTTTGTTTGTGTGGGTCGGTAGTAGCACCAGTACTTTGTCCCCTATCTTCAGGGATCTAGGTCTGCTTCCCTGATCATAGTACTTCTCTTGTTTTTCTTGTGCTCTACCCAAGTTTTCCTGAGCAAAATCCCTCAGTTTTCCCAGCTGTTCTCTTAGGTCCTGAACATATTCGGTGAGGGACGTTTCTTCTTGTTGCTCCCAGTTATCTTTTAGGATCCGTAACACCGATTTGGGTTGTCTTCCGAATAACAGCTCAAAAGGGGAGTAACCTGTAGAGGACTGAGGGGTATCCCTGACTATCATTAAAACCCATGGCAATACCCGATCCCATCCCAAACCGGTAGGGCTGGTGGCTCTCTTTATCATCTGTTTGATAGTCTTGTTGTACCTCTCTACTAACCCATCTGTCTGGGGGTGATACACTGAGGTTCTCAAGTGATGTATACCCAAAGTTTTGCACACCTCTTTCATTACCACCAACATGAAATTACTCCCTTGGTCTGTCACTATCTCAAGGGGTATTCCCACTCTAGCAAAGAATGGTAACAGTACATCACACGCTTGTCTGGCAGAGATACCTCTTAAAGGAAAAGCCTCGGCATATCTGGTGGCGTAGTCCACTATGACCAGGAGGAACCGGAATCCTCTACTGGAGGGTTCTAACGGACCGACTATGTCCATACCTATCCTTTGAAAGGGCTCCTTGATCAAAGGCATTCTTTGCAGGGGTACCCGAGCCGGGGTATGATTGCTCGTTTTCTGACATATGACACACTCTTGGCAATATCTAGCTATTTCAGCGTAAATCCCAGGCCAGTAGAAATTCTGTAACACCCTCTTTCCCGTCATGTTTTCAGCTAAGTGACCCCCTGTGGTACGATCGTGTGCCAGTTGGATCAAGGTTTTCCGATATGACTGAGGAACCAACAGTTGTTCCTTCTCTTGGTTGTCTGTTCCTCGGGTCACTCTATAAGAAAGCCCTTGTTTTTCTTTAAAGTAGGGAGTGGTAACTGGTGAGTCTTTTATGGTTAAAGCTTGTTCGCGAGCTCGCTTTAGAGTCTCGTCAAGACCGACTTCGGTCCTGAAGGATGGCAGATGATCCCCAACCCTCCAATCTATGAGGGCAATATCTCTTCCCAGGTGCCCAGCCTGGTTATTTTCCCTTTTCTGTTTCTTGGTGAGTTTTCCCCTTAGATTCCTCCCTCTTATCTCGGTTCGTGAAAAGGGAGCTTCCTTTAACCATTTATCAAATTCGGGAATGTCTGTCCCTATTAGTACGGGCGCGGGTAGGGTGGGTATAATAGCCACTTTAACGGGTATTTCTTCTCCCTGTAACACTAACACAACGTCTTTTGTGGGATACCCTTTAAAGTCCCCATGTACACATTTAATGTCAATAGTTCTCACCTGTCCTGGATCTTGTTCACTCACATGTGGTTGTATGGCTGTCTGCCGGCTTCCACCATCCATCATGGCTTGTTGAGGATGACCATCCACAGTAACTTCTATCACATAGGGTAGTCTTCTTCTATTCCCCTGCGGTTGTAAGGTGCCTATTTCCATGGGTTTGGTCTTGTTTCTCTTGGCACAGAACCGGGCGATGTAACCCCACTCCCCGCATTCAAAGCATTGGGGCGCCTGCCCTTTTGTTATGTTGGTTCCGTTGGTTGCCTTAGGTTCCTGTCTGACCCGTGGCTCAGGTGCACTTCCCCGGTGGTTACTGTGTAATGCGGGAAGATCATAGTGATGCTTTGCTGGTGGTGCCGCCACACTGCGAGGAATTCCAGCTTTTTGGTAGGCTGTGAGTCACGTCTATGGCTTCGGACAATTTCAGATGGTGATGTTGCCTAACCCACCGTTGGATAGGACCTGGCAGTGCTTAAATAAATTGCTCCAGCATTACCTTCTCCTTGATTTGCCTGATCGTGGCGGCATTGGTTTGCAACCATTTCTCCGTTAGATCTTGTATCTTGTAAAACAACTGTCTTGGGCTTTCGCCAGGTTTTAGTCTGGTTTCACGAAACTGGAGCCTATAGGATTCCTCATCCATCCCTAGCCTCTCCAGTACTGACTTCTTTATGTCCACATATGAGGTGTCCCCGTTCGGATTGGCCGCCTGATATGCCCCTTGCATTACTCCCGTGAGCAGGGGCGCCAAAAAGAAAGACCATCTGTCCTGGGGCTATTGTGCCGCTCGGGCTATGCGTTCAAAATTCACAAAGAAGAAACTGGGATCATCTCCCGCTTGGTATTTTTGAAGCACTGTGGGTGGAATGGCTGGATGTGTCCTGTGTGCCGCTACTGTTTCTCCCAGAATTCGCAGAGCTTCCCTGCCCTGCTCTTGGGCTGCTGTTTGTACCTGTAGAGCCTGTTGCGGGGCTTGTCGAACTGCTTGGGCTTGATGTCCTTGCACCTGTACCAGCTGTTGTAATTGTTGTTGGCCTTCAGCCAATGCTTTGATGACTGCTTCCATTATGTCAAAGTAGACGTGTCTCTACAGCATCCCACCGCTGCCACCACTGTTAAGTAGTGAGCCGGAGACACCAGAGGATTTTGACAAATAATATTTATTTTGACAGCATTTCAAGTTGTATAAGGGGGGGGTTCTGCAAAAAGTCTCAATTCAAAATTAAAGTGCCAACAGGGCTTCTCAGAGTTCCCTTTTTCTGAATGTGACCGGAATCATAGGTTAGGGTTTACCTCCAAGAAAAACTATCTCATACCATGAAGGAATACAATGGACCGGTATGTTTAAGCAAGGCAGTTCGTCACGGCCATTCAAATATTCCAACCCCCCCCCAGTTTATACCGTGACCTCACGGGTTAAAGTCCTCCGTTAGCACCTTCGTTCGTGCCGTGTTGAGCCGTTTCTTTCACACGCTCGTCTGAGCACCTGCGGCAGAGAGATCCAGCCTTTGATTGCGAGCTGGCGTGTAAAGTTCCTCCAGTATTCTTGCCGTCCTTGAAGTGAAAGAATAAACTCAAAAACCTCCAGTATTTGGATCACCTTGTGAACAGTCCCTCTCGTGGTGACTGTGCTCTGCTCCGCGCACAGTGTTGCCTGCCGTCTCTGTAAGGGTTCGTCCTGCGGAGTTCCCTTCTTCCTCTAATAAGCCCACCGGTGTTGTGAGCTGGTCTCTTCCCACTCGGAATCCACGCTGGCTGTCGCCTTCGACTCCTGAAAAATTAGACACACGTTGAGGCGTTTAGTGCAGCTTTAAACCCGTGTGCCCCTCCTCCTCCTCCCCAGCAATTAATCACAGGAGCTGCCTCTGGGCGCAGTACAGCCGATGCTAATTCCCCTCCTCCCTGCTCCATACATCCTTCATCACTCCCCTTGGTGAGTTCATGTTCTGCTGCATGCCATTTGGTCTGGCATCGACTTTGGCCATGTCCTACAAGATAATGTAGGAAGCACTCAAAGATGTGCAGAATGTACTTGTCTGTCAAGATTATGTGTCGGTATATGGGAATGACAAAGAAAAGCACGATGAGGCGCGCATACAAGTACTTGATCAAATAACATTTTCAGAGTTGACCATACAAAAAAGCAAGTACAAGTGCTTGAAGTAGAATACGTAGGACACGAACAGCAAGGCTGAAGTGAACCGCTCCACCCAACCCGCTGCAACAACCTAGTGGAGGCGTCCAGAATGGGCCCCACTCTGCACGATAATGACCAGTTACGCTCTTTCCTTGGACTAATATTCTGACTTATTTGTAAAAAATGTTGCTACCAAAATCGACTCAGCTCCAATACCTACTGAAGAAAGGAGTAAACCTTGTCTGAGGAGTGTGCTCTGGATTTTCAGAGCATTAAATAAGAAATTGTGACTGTGCTCACTCTGCGGCATTTCATCACACCTGCACACCATACAATGTTGTCAGTTGATGCCACTGGTATGGGTCTGGATGCCACTATGTCACAAGTGGGTCCCCAGGTGAAAAGAAGAATAGCTTTCACGTTAAGATCTCTCAAAAGGTACAGAGTGCAGCTAGTCCGTTGTAGAAAAGAAGGCACTGGTGGCATCTTGGACTATCATTTATTTCAAGTTCCATCAGTGGGCAATCAAATTTACAGTGAGATCTGATCACAAACCATTAGTGCAAATTATTTTCCAGTAAGGCAGGGAGGAATGCACCTCTGCACATTTCTAGGTAGCTTCTAAGACTACAGTGGTTTGATTTCATTGTGGGTCGTCTTCTTGTCAAGAAAACGCGTTGGCTAAGGATTGTGCATTGCAGTCGTTTTCATCGTTAAATCCAAGGTTCAAATCACACAAAAGAACGGTTTTAGAGGAGTTTGTCGGGATTACATGTAGGATGACGTCTTCAAATGTGGAAATTGGGCCTGTCGCCCTATAGGCTAGGTGGACTTCTAGAGTAGTCGTATGTGGAAGGGTAACTTTGGTAGACAACAATTCTCCAAAACAAAAATGTCAGGGTGGCATTGTTGAATTCTCTAATAGCTGATGATTCTCTGACTATCAAGGCCACCCCTCCTCCTGTAGAGTGGGAGCTGTCTTTCATGTAGATTGTGTAGTTGGGAGGCATGGCTAGTGTTAAGGCTTGACCTGCGGCTGGGTGCAACCAGGTTTCAGATATTGCTTGTTGGTCAAGATTTTGGGAGGTGATGAGGTCTGTGATATCCATCGCGTGTGCAAGTACAGATCTTGCATTAATTAGAGCCGATTGATATGCTCGGTCATCCCTCATCCGTGGTACTTTAAGCCATTCACCATTGGCAAACCGTTCATTCACTCCTACTCTGCCTCGATCACTGCATGCTTCAACAGTATCAACTCTACTTGGTCTCGAGATCGGTTTTTGCTTTTATAGTATTGATGAATTGTTAGTTAAGCAGATCGGGGCCATCAGGACTCTCCAAGTATGTGCAGACAATTTAGTCCTGGCTTATTCTTTTTATTCTTGAACTTCTGCCTTTTTCAGTCGAAATATAAGTCAAAATGTCCCGGGATAGGAGGGAATAAACATGAGACAGAAAGATTCTCACAAATGAATGCAAGCACAAGAGCACTGGAAAAGGTTACTGATGCCAGGTAAGATTAACTTTACAAATAGGAATGAAGCATACCACTAACACCTCAGTGTTAATCATTGCACAGGAGTGTGTCCTGAATCTGCTTATACAACACTTTGTTATACTTCTATTTCCTTGTAGTGGTTTTCTAAATTCTGGTTTTTCATTCAGAGAACTTTTTTCATCCCAGATGTCCTTTGATCCTTCCAATTAAAAGAACACAAACATGTGCTAGGCTGGTCATTAAATGTCTTTGGTAGGTCACTATGACACAAACAAAATCGCTAATCAAATTGCCTTGATAACCAAGAAAAATGTAATTAGGAGATTCAATGGGAAGGAGCTAAAACCAGCTCCTGGGTGTCGGACATCACCCTGTAGGCAGGAGCTTCCACAGGGGAATGCTGCTTTACCTCTTTGTCCATTAAGTATGAACCCTTGTGTTTAAATGTGTATTAGATGTGTTCCAATTCTTCTTTATTAACATTCTCAAATACTCAAAGTTAATGTCACATTTACATGTTTGTAAGGCACCAGTTGGCCCCAGGAGCCAAGAGTAGCTGTTGGTTTCAAGCTAACCAGGCTCCACTATGCTAGAAGCAGGAGCTAAATAGCTCTCAGCTGGCCTCAATTTCGAACCATGCAGTTGGTGGACAAACAAGATCGACTTTTGGTTTCATGGTCTACAAGGCTACCCTCTGTAAAAACGATCACAATGAGCTCCCTCCAATCCCATCCCACACCCATATGTTTTTCTATCACCAGGCGCCACTTCACATCTTGCGCACAGAAAGTGGGAGGCCCACTTAGGACCGCTAGGCCTGATCTAAGGACATATAGTAACAGAACCTCCCCTCTTCCCCGAGTACCTCAATTGGTGCCAGGATCGGCTCTCCTCCCCAAAACTTCTCGGCTCTGTAGTTTTTGTACTGCTTTTGTATGGCTTCTCGTGCAACTCGACCCTTGAGCGTTCGGATGAAATCCATGATCTGATGACAAAAAGAAGATCATTTGAAACATTTATGCCAAAAGCATCTGAATTCTTCCACAATTTAAGAATCCCTGCCAGCCCAAATATTTGTAATACAGAAAGTGCAAGAACAAGAAGGCAGTTTAAGAATGCAGACAGATGTAGTTCTAATAAAAGCTCAGTACGCATCACCTATATTACCCACTTCTACCACTATGATTGGAACAAGTGTCAGGCAATAATGTAAAACACCTGTCAACTTCACAAAGGAAATGCACCTCTACCTTACGGCTTGCACAAAGGTATTCCCTGGAAGATACAACCCACTTAACTGATACTTCATGGATACAGTGGATAACCAAGTTTGCTAAATGCTCTTGGAGATTTGGGACGATCCAATCTTCCTGAATGTCCGCAGCGATGTACTGCTTAGAAACATAGGATGGATGATGAAGCTGTTCAAATGCTGTGCTCAGTAACTCATGTGTTATAACTGATTCAGTAGTGGATTGTTTACACCATCTTTTTATATCCACAGTTGTTTTTCCTCTTCCGGTGCTTGCCCCTGTAACTCAATAATTTGTGCAGTTGGCAATGAAGTATAGGGGAAAGGGGGTTGCTCGATGATGGGTGTTAACACAGGGTATTCTACTGGTCGAGGTACTGGAAGATCCGTTATTTTGGCTGCTGTGTCCGCAGCAGTGTTTCTGAGGGAGACCTCGCCCATGTTATTGGTGTGGGCGGCATATTTTACAACTGCGGATGGTTGTGATAGTGCGAAAATTAGCCAGGGAATGTCGTCTTCCTCCTCGTCATAAGATAGACAGTCACTTTGGGCCATGTCTTCATCTGTGCACATTTCAGTCAGAAACGTAGCAGGGTTTACTGTTTTGCAACTTAAAATGTGAATATTTGGGCTGGATAGAATTATCTCATAGGCAGACACTGTTTGTGTTGTTACAAGTGCACTTTCATCTTTCCAGGATCGCGAACACTGCGTGCTCCACTTATAACATGACAGAGCACCCCATTACTATAGTGGAGCTCTTTTCAATTGCAAAAGCTGCAGCAGCGAGTGCCTGCTCGCATGCACATTTTCCCTGCATTATTGAGTCCAACATGCCGCTGTAGTAGGTCAATGGCTTGTGGCCCATCATGCTCTTGTGTTAGTACTGCAGTCATTAGTTGGCCGTTGGAGTAGGAAACATTCTTGTGTGTAGTCTGTGGTGGCTAGAACTGGGGCAGTAGTTGTTACCACCTTGAGGGCATTGACATAGGTGAGCATGTCTTCTGTCCATACAATCTTGTTATTCTTTTGGGGGTCCTTGAGGCTCTGCAAAAGGGGCCTTGTGTAGGCTGCATAGTCGAGTATTGAGGCCCGACAATAGTTACACAAGCCTTGAAATATCTGCATCTCCTTCACTGTGGTGGGCCGTGGGGTAGCGCGTGCAGATGCGGCGCAATCGGGTACTGCAGGCACTACTGTAATTTGGCCTCGTCAACCTTGTACTCCTTGACGGCCAAGAGCTTCAGGAGTGTTCGTGAATCTTTCCTGCACTGGTGTTCGCTGTCACTGCACACCAGCAGATCATCTACATACTGGATGATTGTGCTGGGCACCTGTATATTTCCTAAGTCTGCATGGAATATTCTGTTCAAAATACTTGGACACTCGCAGTACCCTTGAGGCAGTCTCATGTGTTCAAATCTCATCCCCATGTGTAAACGCGGTGGGGTATTGTGAGTTAGGGTGCAGTGGAATGGAAAAGAACATGTTTTTGAGATCCACCAGAGTGAAGTGGGTTGCTTCCTTGGGGATGTTACAAAGTATTGTTGCAGGGTTTGGAACCACAGGAATTCCGGCCTATACAAAGTCATTTAGGCAGTGTAAATCCTGGATCATCCTCCAACAGCCTCCCTTTGCCTTTTTTATAGGATAAATAGCTGTGTTGCATGGGGAGGTGGATGGTACTATTATTCCCTGGTTTAATAGGGCAGTGATGGTGTCCCCAATCCCCTCCTCTGCCTCCCTTGATAGAGGGTACTGTCTCACTCGGGGCTGCACAGCACCTAGCTTCAGTGTTAATCGTACAAGGGGCACTCCTTGTAAACGCCCTACATCATGGGCATTTATTTACTTATTTTATTTATTCATTTGTATAGCGCTATAGCCCGCGGGCATCAGAGCGCATTCCAAAAAGATGAGACATGTAAAGACAAAAGCCGGGACAGTGGTATAACCACATATCTAAGACATTTTAAGCATTGCGCTAGGAGTTAATATTTATCTGACCAGGGATTTATTTGAATAGCAAAGTCTTTAGTTTCTTTCTGAAGTGTATGTAATTTGTTTCCAACTTCAGGGTCACGGGTAGCTCGTTTCATTTAAGGATACTTCTGCTCAAGAATGCTTTGCCAAGACCATTGAGCTTTTTAGCTGGAATAGTTTGTAGGAGCCCTTTGTTTGAGGATCTTAGATTTCTGGTTGGTTCGTGCCATTTGAAATGCTTTTTTTTTTTTTTTAAAGGTATGCAGGGGCTTTGACATATAGGCATCGATGGACGATTGTGAGGGTAATTCTCTCCTCAATGGCCAGCCAGTGCAATTCTCTTCTGTCGCTTGTAATATGTTCCCTTTTAGACTTGCCCGTGATTGTCCTAATGGCATTGTTCTGAATCACCTGCCATTGCTTCAGGCATTTGTTGTTTGCGCCTAAGAGCAGAGAGTTGCCATAGTCTACTCGAGAGAGTATTGTAGCTCTGGCTATGGTGGTGCTGTTTTTCTGATTGAGCAGAGGTCTGATTTTTTAAAGTAGTTTTTGGTGGTATTGACAGTTACTTTTCAGGTAGGCTATATGGACCTCAGCTCCCAGTGAGGCCTGCAGATAAGACTCCGAGCGTCTTCACTTTTTCTGATATTACAATTTGAGCATTTTTGATGCTGAATGAGAGTATAGTCGGCTCAGTTTTTTCCTGGCATGTGGAGACCCGAAGATCATCAGCTCCGTTTTGGTACCATTGAGGCACATCCAATTAGCCTTCATCCAGCCTTCAATTATGTTATATAACAATGTTAATTTTTCACTGTCTTGTTTGTAGTCTCCACTAAGATCGAAGACCAATTGGGTGTCGTCGGCGAAGTTAGTGAAAAATATGCAAAGTTGGGTCAGCATAGTACATAGGCAATGCATATACAGGTTGAATAGCAGGGGGGAGAAGCTGGCGCCCTGTGGGACTCCACAGTCCACTGGTTTATTTTTGGAGGCCTGATTGCCCCAAATGATCTTGGATTGTCTGTCCTCTAAAATGAGGATATCCACTCAGTTGCCTCTTGCGAGCAGTTTCCATTTGTGTTCCAGAGTCTTTCCGGTACCTGTTCTAGGTCTCAGTCAATGAAGTGGGGCGGGGCTGCAAAGGCCATGAGGGGACATGGAACTTTCTGATACTGTACCATAATTTCATAGTATAAACAAATAGCCAATACAATTTCACCATTGTCTGGTCTGTCTTCAAACAACTCTGCATCAGTTGCCTAAGAGGCAATGTAGGATCAATACAAAGCACTGTGCACCATTCGGGTCAATCCATATGACAACAATTCTTGCCGAAATCACCATGCCTTGCAAATCTAGGGACAGTATAGTTCCTGCCACTAATAACGGCAGTGCACAAATACATGTATTCTAAAGGCGTCCCTCTTCCCATTTTAGCAAATAACACGCTCAGACCTCCTAAGCTTATGCTCCATCGCCCCCAGTAAAAATTCCCTCCCCTTCCTTACACACACACACACACAAACACACACACACACACTCTTAAAATACCATACCAACAACGACCCACTTTGGGCCTCTACTCCTTACAAATAATAACATTGAAATATACTAAAACAACGAGCTAAAACAACAAACAATAAATACTACTATATCCGAGCCCAATTAAGCAGAGCTACTTTTTACCTCCGTATCACAAAACAAATGGTACCATCTTCCCGCAATCGGGAAGGCTCCCTACACCATTTTACATACTTATTATTCCTCTTAAAAATGTGTAATTAAGGGTTTAAAAATAAAATTTCTTACCACACAATCAAACACACCCTTCCATCATTCGCACAAACCCCGTTTTCCACACACACAAACCCCTCCCTTACTTATTATCACTTGCAAGGGTATACTCCCATATGCATGTTCACCCGAACTCCTCCATCATAGGGTCCCAATAATGGCCAGCACTCCCACCAGAGCCACACCCCACTTCAAAGAAAAGACAGGACTTCAGTAAAAATGGCTCCTGCACACCTCTGGGAATGACGCGTCTGGGACTGGTTGCTGCAGGTGGGTGTGGCCCCTTCAGAGAAGCGGCCTAGAAGCCTCCATCGGCACAGGGTCGCTGGGATCAGATCATGTCAGGGTCACCAAATGAAGGCAAGCCCCTGCATGCTCACACCAGAAAAAAATACAACCCGCTAGGGGAAAAAAGGCCTAGACACTGCTTGCAAGGATAACAAGTTTTTATTTCTGCAAAATAGAAGTGTATCAGCAAAGAACTCTGCTGCTGCCGAATGTTCTGGCGAATTGGGGGTGCACAATAAGCTAAAAGGGCGCTTGGCGTCATCAGTGTTGTCATTACATTACATATCCAGCAGGGGGCGCAGAAGCTCTGCTGCCTGAACCGGCGCCTCCTCATACCAGGCTGAATCCTGCATAAATAAAAGAAAAAACAGCAATTCTGTGCCCTACCTCTCTCCGATCCTGCTTCTTATCTCCGGGGGCCCCTCTGACAGCGATTTCGTCAGGAATCGGATCTCCCTTCAACTGGATCTGGGACAGCCCCTCGGCGAGGTCTCCTCCCGTTCTGTCGCCAGTGAGACCTTCGTGATCGTGAGCGCCTCCCCGCCTCCTGTGCCCCGCGAGCTGCTGGCCGAGCCCTCAAAGCCAGCTCAACGACCGACCCTCTGCCTGGGTCCACCTCATCTGCGGGCCTCCTCCGGCACCTCCTGCTTGCTCCCACTACGGCCCTCCCCGCTCAGCGGCCGTCGCGGCTACCTGGAACAGCGGTTTCTTCCCGCCTGCGCAATCATCCAAGTGCCTGCATCCTGGACCCAGTGTCTCCGCTTGTAGTCCTCCCCACACAGGAGTAGACGCGGCTGCCCAGAATTGCGGTGTCGCCCGCCCATCTCAGCAGCCTCGAGCCTCTCCCATTGCCCTGGGGCCTCTGCCTACTGCAACGGATGTCTGCTGACAGCGCCTCTGCTTTGGCTCCCGTCTTCCATCCACGGCGCCAGATCCATCTACGGCAGCGGATCCTGGGTCCTCCATCTGTGGCGGTAGGTGCTGCTGCCTGGTGTCTCTTTTCCGGCCCGGAGCCCCCATCTACCTACCTGCAGGGGTCCTACGCTCCTGATCCGGAGCCTCCAGCTGCAGCGCCGCTTACCTGCAGTTTCTTCTGGCCTGCCTCTGCCCCCCCCCGGATGCCTACTGACTGTGCCTCTATTCTGGTGTCGCCCGCCCGCCCCAGCTGCCTCATGCCTCCTCCATTGCCCTGGGGCTTCCGCCTACAACAACGGGTGTCTGCTGACAGCACCTCTGCTAAGGCTCCTGTCTATCATCCATTCCTCCATCTTACCACCCAGCTTGGTACTTGGGGTCTCCTTTCTGGTCCGGAGCCCCCCCATCTACCTACCTACAGGGGTCATACGCTCCTGGTCCGGAGCCTCCAGCTGCAGCGGCGCTTGCCTGCAGTGTCCTCTGGCTGGGGCCTACTGACTGCGCCCCCCATTCCGGCTCCTGACTTCCATCCACAGTGCTGGGTCCTGGGACCTCCATCTGTAACGGAAGGAGCTTGCTACCTGGTGCCTCCATTCAGTCCAGGGGCCTCCATCTGCCTTTCCTGAAGGAAACCTGCGCTCCAGGTCCAGAGCTCCAAGCTGAAGCAGAGTTACCTTCTGAGTCTTCTGGCCTGCCTCTGCCGCCTGGGACCGCCATCTTGTTGTTGAGTGAGATACTGCTTCCCACACCCTCAGCCAGGAGTGTCTGTTGAGGAACCACCTTACAGCGGCAGGAGCCGTTACATTCTGCACTTGGTCTGGTCCGCCTCCTCTATTGACTACAGCTGTACTGTTATCCTTCCCAGCTCCTGTCTGGGCCTAATGCCTGCTTCCTGTACCCCGTACCAGATGTGTCAATTGGATCTCTGCTGTGCCTGCTGAGAATCCCACCTTTCAGTGGCAGGAGCTGCTACACTCAGTACTTAGTCCGGTCTTGCTCCTCCATTGACTACATTTACACCATTATCCACACCTGCACCATCCTGGGTCCCACGCTTGCTTCCCGCACCCGCGCTTGGTGTGATAGCTGGGGACTCCCATCTGACAACGGCTGGAGCCGCTTCATTCTCCACCTTGACCATCTCGACCTCCTCTACTGCCCACAGCTGAACCACTATCCACATCTGCCCCAGTGTGGACCACAAATCTAAGGTCCCCAGCTTCCCTCTGCGCTGCCCGCCACACCCCCCCTCCCAGCTTCCTACTCTATTCTCCTGACCATTTGGATCGCCCTCTACCCTCTCCGCCCTCCTGTCCTGGGATGTGACAGCCAATCCACTGGATTTAACTTGTCACACGCTAACTGCTACAGTTCTTACCCTACCCTACCCTTTCCTTCCCTACCACTTACCTCACAGTCTCCATAGCGGAGTCTCTTCCCACCTCCTTCACAGCCTGAGCACTACCAATACCAACATCTTCCTGCCTGCCTCCTACCCACCCGTTAGGCGCTGCAACTGGGCCTTTCCCTCCTCCTTCCCTGCCACTTACCTCACAGTCTCCACAGCTGAGTCTCTTCCCACCCCTTCCCAGCTAGTGCACACCAATACCACCAACTTCGTGCTTGTCTCCTCCCCCTGCCAGGCGTTACAACTGGGCCTCCCCTCCTCCTTCCTAGCCTGGTCCCTACTGCTCCTCTTACCCTACCCTGTTCTAGTAAGCCCTGTTTCTCAGCCACCTCCCAATCAGTCTGCAGCTGAACATCTCCCAACCTGTCCCAATCCACTTCTCCCTGCCCGCTCTTCAACTTGCGCTCCCAGACTATCTGCCTGCTACCTACCAAACCTAGTACCTTACTAAGTAGCAATCTGAGTTCCAATCTGAACCTCCTCTCTCTCCTACACCAGCTCGGTCTTGACCAAGAGCAGCTACATTGGTCCCTGTTCTCGCCTATATAACTCTCAACAGCAACAAACCATCATAGCTCCTGGATCACTGATTCATCTGTTATGCGATCTGCCAAATCTCTTACTCACCACCCCCCCCTTTCACTCTTACCTTCTTCCCCTCTCCCTCCTACTCTCCTTTTCCCTCTTTATGCCTAGTCCCCTCTTTAATCCCCATCCCCACTCCTCCTGTTACACACCTACCCCCTCTCACCGTCCCGATCTTCTTTACCCTCCCCCCCGCTCATCATTCCAGTATCATGAACATGGCGCTCTGGAATGCCAGATCCATCTGCAACAAGACTGTAGCAGTTCTAGACATATTGTTTCGTCTCAACCTTCATTTCCTATGTCTAACTGAAACCCGGATCCCCCCCCCATAACATCTCTGTCCCAGCTTCCCTAACTACCTCCTCCTCCTTCTCTCATATCTCTCGCACTACTGGCCGTGGTGGAGGTATTGGCCTCCTCTACCACCCCAAATACCGTTCCTCTGCCTCCTCACCCCCTCTTCCTTCTTTCCCTTCCTTTGAATTCCTTTACAAATCTTTATCCTCTCCTCACCCCATTTACTTTCTAATCATCTATCGTCCCCCAAGCCGTCCTTCTTCCTTCTATGAAGATCTCAATCACCTTCTCTCGCTCTCAGATTTGAAAGGTTCTTTGCTTTGATCAATGCCCGGAATGCCCACCTCCTCCTCCTCCTCCTCCTCACCTGTCTCTGTTCCTTTTGAGGAGCTCTCTGTAGATATCGTTGTCCTCTCTCTCTCTCTCCAGGCTCCTTCTTGCCTTTTCTTGTAGAGTTTAGGATGAACTCTTCTGGAGGCCACCTTGCCAGTTAGCAATCTGCTTGGCAGTGGGACCTCCAGGGATTCCGCCCCCAATTCCAGGGAAAAAGCGTAGCTGAAAAAACCCTGGTTCGATGTTTCTCTGTGGTACGAAAGAATGCCAGCGGTGGGAGACTACAATTCCCAGAAGTCTCTTCCGGTAATCCGGTCAATGCGGGATCCAGGAAATCGAAGAAGAGGAGTGATGTATAAGGTATACTCCGGAATGGGAGCAGCAACAGAAGAGGAGCGGAGCCGCAGCAGGTAAGGAACAGAACTGAGGTAAGCAATGCAGAAGTGGAGGTACATGGAAGGAGACCAGACAGTCCAAGGTGGTGGCAGCAAGCACTGAGAAAGACAGCAGGAAGCAGAACGAAAGTGGGGAGGCAGAATAATCAGCAGCGGGATACTCACAAGGAAGGCACGTAGAAAGAAGCACAGCGTTTAGACCCGAAGCGGAAGCAAGGGTTGCAACGCGTCGGCGTTACGGACGGATGCAGAGATAAGCGTCGGTCCCCTGGTGGCGTGACAAACAATCCAGACACTAGACTGCAGCAAACAGTTCCATTAGCGTTTCTTCCATAGCGTCCACAACTTCCAGGACGGGTGCGTCATGACACTCGCTCATCTCCCCTTCCCCCTCTCCTCTAACTGTTCTTGGTGACTTTAATCTTCACCTCCCTTCTCCTCCTCATTCATCACCCCTCTTCTCCATCCTTAACTCCTACCTCCTTTCCCCCCTTCTGTCTTCCCCACTCACACCTCTGGCTCCACTCTTGACCTCATCTTTAACTCCTCCTACCCCTCTTCTCTAGTCTCTACTCTTCCTGTCCATCTCTCAGATCATGCCTTACTCTCCTTCTCCCTTACTCCCTCTCCACATTCCTCTCCTACTAAGCCCTCTCCTCCTATCTTCTCTCGGCGTGACTTTCGCAACTTTGATCCTTCCCTCTTTATTGGCACTTGCTCGTCATCTCTCCCCTCTCTCCAAGACTTCTCTTCATTGTCAGCCAACGATGCTCTATCCACTCTTTCATCTTCTATTTCCTCTTCCCTTGATCAACTCTACCCCCTGTCTTTCTTCCGTCCAACCCAGAAACCCTCTCAACCCTGGCTCACTCAACTCCTCTCTATGCAGCGCCCTCTCCGACGTCTGGAGCGACTCTGGCTCAAATCTCCTTCGCTTACCAGCCAAACCTGATATTTCTCTTACCATGCTCTCTTTGACTCTTGTCTTGCCTCGGCTAAACGCTCCTATTTCTCTAACCTTCTCCACTCCCAGGCCTCCTACCCTCGACCTTATCTTCCAAACTCTCTCTCGACTTCTCTCCACCCCCACCCCCGATCCTTCCTCCTCTTCTACACTTTCTCCTTCTGACTTTGCTAGCTTCTTCTCCAAGATCCTGACCCTTTGGCAAAATACCAACTGCTCCTCCGATTCCCCCTTTCCCCCCCTCCCTGGTCCTGCATGTCCTCCTTCTCACCCATCTCCCCCTCTGAAATCTCTACCCTCCTCTCCAAAGCCCACCCCACATCCGCCCCTACTGACCCTCTCCCATCCCTTCTTATCCCCAAGATCTACCCTCTTCTTATTCCCTACCTTACTTCCTTCTTCAACATGTCTTTCCTCAGCCACCTTTCCCTCTGCTTTTAAGCATGCCACGATCATCCCCATTTTGAAGAAACCTTCTGCTGATCCCCTTCTCACCTCTACCTTCCGCCCCATCTCCCTTCTTCCATTCCTCTCTAAGCTTCTTGAGCGCCTCGCCTACTCTCAGCTCTCATCCTTCGTCTCCAATCTCTCTCTCCTTCCCCCTCCCAATCTGGCTTCTGTCCTAAACACTCTCCTGAAACTGCTCGCACATACATCCTTAATTCCCTCCTCTCTGCTCGACATTCTAAGCAATCCTCCATTCTTATTCTCCTTGACCTCGCTGCCGCCTTTGACACGGTCGATCACCTTCTACTCCACACTCTTTCTTCCTTTGGGTTCAAAGGCTCTGTCCTTAACTGGCTATCCTCTTAACTCTCTTCCCGTTCTTTCTCCGTCTCCTGGGGCGACCGATCATCTCCAACCGAACTTCTAGAATATGGCGTTCCCCAAGGTTCAGTGCTTGGACCCTTCCTCTTCTCTCTCTACACCTCCCTTCTTGCCCCTGTTATCTCCTTGTTTGGCATTTCCCATCATTTCTATGCTGACGACACTCAACTCTTCCTCTCTTTCTCTTCCTTTTCAACTGACCTCCAACTAAAACTTTCCCCCTGCCTTACTGCCATAAAGAACTGAATGTCTTCCCGCTTTCTCTCCCTTAACTCTGACAAGACTGAAGTCTTATTCTTTCCCTCCAACTCTCTCCCCCCTCCCTTCATCCTCTTCCCTCCCATCAATCTCCCCATCTCTCTCCATGCCCGTAACTTAGGCATTCACTTTGATTCCTCTCTTTCTCCCACCATATCTCTCTCACTTCTCGTGCCTGTCGCTACCACCTCTAATATTCGCAAAGTCAGTCCCTCTCTCACCTTCCATGCTACCAAACTCTTAATCTCCTCCCTTATCTTCTCCCGCCTCTTCTACTGCTCTTCCTTATTCTTTGGACTACCCACTTCTCATCCTGCCTCCCTCAAATCTATCTACCATTCGGCTGTCCGAACACTCTGTCGCTTTAACCCCTGTGACTCCATCTCTACTTCCCTCTCTTCCCTCGGCTGGCTTCAATTTCATTCCCAACTTAAATTTCACTTTCTCTGCCTTGTCTTCAAATCTCTCCAAGGTCTTGCTCCCCCTTATCTTTCCTCCCTCCTCCCTTTCTACTCTCCTTCCCCTTCCCTTCGTTCATCTGACCATTTCCTTCTCACTGTAACCCGTCCCCTTGTGCCCCCTCCCGTTTCCGCTCCTTCCAACTTCTAGCTCCCCTGCACTGGAACTCGCTGCCCCTCGCAATCCGCTCTACCCCTACCTTCTCCTCATTCCGCACATTCCTTAAATCTCTCCTCCTCCATTCTCCTCCTTGAAACCCTTTCCCCTCCCTCATCTTTCCCCTTGAATATCTTCCTCCCCTCACTCTCACCTTTTCCCCTCCCCTCCTCCTTCTCCTCCTTACCCCTCTCACTCCCACACAGTCCTACTCCACTACTCTCCCTATTCCATCCAGTTAATTGCTCTTCTTGCTGTTTTGTTGATAGAAGCAAATTACAAAATGAATCAATCGTTATATTGTTATGTTTTATGCATTAAGTTGTTCTATTGTGCAGCGCTTTGGTGTAAAGCGCTATATAAACAAATATATACAAATTACATATAAGTGATGGTAGGCCATTGGTCACAGCCTTCTTGACTGTCTCCATCCACGTGGGTGCCGCTCGGCTCGTCATCCGCAATAAAACAGACCCTAATAAGCAATTCGTTACTTTTGAAAACAAGGCTACTCTATCATTCTAATAGTGCACCTGGCAAACACAGATATGAGCCCAGGTGGTGGAGGTGGTGGAGGGGTTTGGGGCAGTAGGGAGAGCCAAGGTCATACCAACTTGCATACTTCATTCATTCCCAGATGCGCCAGCAGCCTCCCAAGGTGCTCCACCCTTGCTTTGAGCTATAATTTCATCCCTCCCTTGCACCTCGCAGCACAAATCAGATGACCCAAATGTGAAGGCAAGATAGCCTTGCTTTCTGATCTTCTTGATCGATCGGGGCTCCAACAGCTTTATGGTCAGTGGGCTGGGCCTGGCTGGCACCATGGTATATGGGGGTCTTAGGATCAAAGCATATGAGGACTGTAGCTCTGACACTGGGGGTGTTGGGGCTGTGAGGCCATGCTATCGGTATTGTGGAATGTTAACTGCCATGAGGTGCTCTGCCCCCTTCTCATGGCCTTGCAGAGCTCATTCTTCCCAGGGTGTGAAAACCTACAGCCTTTCAGAATGGAAGGCTGGCAACTTCCCTGAAGCTCACTTGTGGTGTGGGTTAGGTCTGTACTAATAATGCAGGCCTAATACTGGCACGTTTGGTTTATAGTCATAATGTCGACAAAAAAATGTCGACAGACAAAAATGTCGAAAAAATAATGTCGAAAATAATAATGTCGACATTCTATACTTTTAATGTAAAAAGTCATAATGTCGAAAAAAAAATGTCGACATTTTTTTTTCGACAATATGACTATAAACCCTTAACACTATCAACACCTCACCCAACACCCTCCTGCAACCCCCCCACACCCCACACCACCACCCTCCCACCCCTCATATGCAACACATTCTAATTATTTATATATTTATTTATTTATTTTTTCAATAAATAAATAACCAACAAAAAGTATCATTTACTATGGGGGGGTCCCCCCCCCAACCCCCCCTCACCCAACACCCCCCTGCCACCCCACCACACCCCCTAACCACCCTCTCACCCCTCATACTCAACACAATCTAATTATTTATTTATTTATTTATTTATTTTTTCAATAAATAAATAACCAAAAAGAGTCTAATTTACTATGGGGGGGGTCCCCCCCCCAACCCCCCTCACCCAACACCCCCCCACACCCCCCCAACCACCCTCTCACCCTCATTCCCAACACATAGTAATTATATATTTATTTATTTATTTATTATTCAATAAATAAATAAACAAATAAATAAAAAGAATATCATTTACTATGGGGATGTCCCCCCAACCCCTCTCACCCAATACCCCCTGCCACCCCCCACCCCTCATACTCAACACATACAACACAACAATAAATATATATTTATTTATTTATACAACATTTCGAAAAAATGTCGACATTAATGTAAAATGTCGACATTTTTGTATGTCGACATTATTGATTTTCGACATTAATTTGTCGACATTTTGACTGTCGACATTATTAATGTCGACATTATGACTGCACACCGGCACGTTTGGTGCTTTCTTTGCGCTTGGGCCTATGTTACAAAATGGCTGCCTATAACTAAGATGGCGTTTACACTCGCCTCTACTGTATATCTCCTAATGTATGCACTACACAATTGCGCACTCTTCTACGTGCATGCCCCTAATCCACCCCTGCTCCCTCGAAGTGCGGCCCATCGGTTGTTTCTCATTCGGAATCGCCTAGGGGGGTGGGAAGACACTGTCTCCTTCCCAACAGATGCACCACATCTCTGGGGCACGCACAAACACACACACTTACATAGGATACATCGACTTACCCCTGAGAATAGGAAAGTAATCAACCCAGGAGGCCACCTGCCTCCTGGAATACATCACAATCCAGCACTCAAGATGGGAAAAAGCAAGCCATCACAATTCTACAACCACAGCGAGGCAGACGCCACTGTGTGTTACAGCACATCGATCCAACACTGATCTCATGAAAAGAAAGCAGCCCGTGAGGGCACCCGCCCTCTGATTATATTATAAACCTGAATCCAAGGCCGAGGTGAAAAAGCGAGCCACCACAGTCCTACAACCAGAGCAAGGCACACACCACTGTGGATTATAGCACATAGACCTACCACCGAGAAAAAAAAGAGTCATCCCAGGAGGACCTTGCACCCAGAACAAAGGACAAATCAGCAACACCGCGAACAAGCAAGCCACCACAAACATAGAACCACAGGGAGGCACCCGCCATTACACTTAAGGCCACATCAATCTTCCCAACCAAACACCATTGGGAAAAAGACCACACGGACAGCCACACCAGACTACTATGAACCAGAACAAAGAAACCCATTACACTATTTAATTGAACTCCTCAATGAAGGGACAGAGGCCTCAACTACACAACCAGCAAATCACAGCCTCACCCAAGGGAACTGAAAAGCCGACAGGCACCAACCACCACAACAGAGACGCAAGAAATTATATGCAACAAAGAACAAGGAAAACGCACACTCTACACTGCAGTCTACTCAACGTAAGATCCATGGCTAAGCACAAAACAGAAATGTAAGACCTAAGCAGAGGCATTCATGACGTGCTTTTTCTCACAGAAACATGGCTATCAGACAATTACAAGACAATTGCCCACAAAGGCATACCCGACAACTTCTAAAAGAGAAAACTGAAGAGGAATCACAAAAAGCGCACCAAAACCACTTCTGCTCCACACCACTCCACTCAACCGACAGATGATTGTGAATTACTCATAATCAACATTCCATCAACAACCAATCCAGTCCACTGTTCTTCCTGATCTACAGCCCGCCTTCCTAGAACACCAACTTTGCCACAAATCTCCCAATTCCTAACCTCTCCACTTATGACAACATAATTGTTCTGGGGGACTTCAACATCTTGTTCTAAAGAGAAAATAAAACCACAGCAAACTCCATCAGTGCCCTACTGTAAACCCTCCACTTCAAACAAATAGTAAACAAACACACCTTAGACGCACTCTTCTGCAGAGATAAGACTCTCAACCACTGCCCCACCGGTTCCAATAATATAGACCGATCACCATATGATCCCCTTCACTGTCAAAATATCAAATCACATAATGCCTACAAACGTAAAACTCCGTGTGACAAACAAAAGAAACTGGAAGAGTCTTGACCTGGAAACGCTAACAGAGTTACTGGAATCGACCAAACCAAATACTGCCCAACTAAATAAAATAGCTCCGGACTCAGCAGAAGAGAAACTCGACACCTGGATCACAGACAGCCTAAACCAATTAACTGATGGAACTCAAAAAACCAAATCGCAAACTGAAAATCAATGGAGAAATCATTACAACCAGTTGGACAGAAACAAATAGATGACAAATCAACAGTCCTGGAAGCAAAAAAAGATCAACACCCTACAAGAATCCAATCGGCAACAAACCGAAATTATTCAAAATCAACAGGGAAATTATAAACCCATCCTTGTGCAACAAATACACGATACCATCACAATTCCTATTTGACATCTCAGCCCATCTAAGAACAAAAATAGAAGCAATACAACAGACCATCAATGCAAGCCGCTCTTCCAAAAACACACAGCTAAAACCGCCAGAAATAAGCACGCCACCCACCACCACACCACTCAATCATTTCAAACTTATAAGCGAAGAAACTTTCAACAAACTAATAAAAGACACCAACCTCGCCAAATCCCTCAGTGACCCATGCCCAAAGGGCTTCTTCAAAAAATGTAAAACCACAGAACGCCAGCCACATGCTTCCGAATACTAATGAACCTATCCCTAAACACAGGAATATTAACTAAAACTTTCAAACAAGCATACATCAAGCCCCTCCTAAAAAACGAAACAGGAAGGGCGGATGGCCTACCAACTACAGACCAATATCTAATCTACCTTACCCAACGATAATCCATGACAACCATATCTGCAAAGTACTATTCAACCATGTTGAAAGCAACAGAATACTCGACCACTCCCAAGTCGAATTCAGACCCATGAGAGGAACTGAATCAGCACTTCTCTCCATATGAGACGGCCTAAAACTAAACACCGACAACAGCACACAGTTGGCCCTCATACTACTAGACATATCAGCCGCCTTTGACACAATCCGACACACAACACTAATACAGAGACTGGAGGAATGCAGCATAAAAAAAAAACTCTGCACAACAATGGCTGAAATCTTTCCTCACTAACTGAACAGAAAGAACACACATCTAACACTAAAAACATCACCTGCGGTGTACCACAATGATCAAGCCACTACCCTCTCCTCTCCTCTTCAACATCTGCATGTTCCCCCAATGAAACTCATTCAAACCCATGGAATGACCACCTACAACTACGCAGTCAATACCAAGCTCATCTTCTAGATAACCTCTACCCAAGACGTAAACAACACCCACAACAAATGCCGCCACAGACATATACACCTGGATGGCAGACAACAATCTCAAACTGAATCTGACCGAAACAGAAATAATTATCTCCCTCCCCTTTTTTGTTCTACGATGTCTCTTCATGGATTTAACATCTGCGTCTAAATGCAGCTTTCTGCTTGGCTCTGTGAGGATGTGCGCAAAATACATTTTAAATAAAATCAATCCAGAAGACAATGCAACACACAGACATACCTGAGGTGGTCACTGTGCATGGGACCGCAACCAGAGACATCATCAGCGATAAAAAAAAATAACACAGGGAATCCTAATGGACAACAGACTTTCTCAAGAACCACATGTCAACGCAATAGCAAAAAAGCGCTTTTACCTCCTGCGACTAATCTCAACTCCTCCTCCCCTAGCTCAACTTCCCACACAGAACCCTTGCAATCATCTCCTTGGTGCTATCGAGAGTAGACTATGCAAACAGCCTCTACCTTGGAATGCCAGAGCCCCTCCCAAAAAACCCCCACATCTAATACACATCTAATACTGCAGCTAGACTACTCCCGAGACTAAACCAATCCACACAAGGCCTGAGAAGCCTAAACTGGCTACCAGTAAAAAAATATAACGCATTCACTTTAACGCCCCCTGCATCGCTCACAAACCACTACACGGACAAAGAGCCACATTTTTCCAAGTTAAAATCAACCGCTACCAAGCAGGAAGAAGGCAACGAAATCCAAATAGAATTGAAACATTACGAGAAAAGGACATTCGAAGGAAGCGCATTATCCCATTTGATAGACCAATTATGGAACTTGGTACCAAAGGAAATAAGACTGACGGAAGACCACTTAACTTTCAGAAACCTATTAAAAACCTGGCTATTCAACTCACCAAAACAATCATAAAAACGTGACCTGCACCACAAACCATAGTCAGCGGCCAAAGCAAATATGGAACAATACGGATCCAAGAACCAACAATAAAACAACCACACACCCACAGCCAAACAGAAACCAAATAACCACCCCCTCTTCTTTTACACGCCAACATCTCTCATATAATACTACACACGCCCAAAAGGGCTAGCAAAACTACACACAAAAACCACGCACCCACTGCTAACCATGCCACAAGACCAAACACTTGCAAACAACAAGCTACCCAGACACTGGACGCTATCCCTCCGGACATTAGCCCGGTGCACACAACAAAGCACACCCAGAAAGCAGACAGACAAACACCAACGCCAATTTCTCCTGGTTCTGCAAGCATAAACAGAAGAGCACATCTTCCATCTTATCCCTCTTCCCTCACTAACCAACCCCACCCACTTTTCTTACAGAGCCACGTGAGCGCCTGGAGAACATGCAAATGGCAGCAGTGTGCAGTATAAATCATTACGTAGGAATCCAAATTCAAACCATGTACTCAGTCCGCCAACCATCTTTAGACAGGCTAATATAGCTACAAGGGCAAATGTGTGCTACTCAGAAAACATTTGACATAGCACTGTTGCAAATTAAATAGTTATTCGGAACAGAACCATGTGCACCGGGAGTTTGTCAATTTGTTAAATGGGGACTGATTACTAGCTTGTATGGGCTCCCGATTCAGCCATTAGTAGCAGGTGGCACCAGTGCTCCACATAAGATTTCTAAGTGAGAGTGTTTTACTACCCATTTTAAGTTGGGAGTAAAGTATTTTTAAGGAGTACAAAGTTAAGTCCCATTCCCAATAAGAATATTTTATAAGCAAGCAAAATATGTTTTAAACATTAATGAGAATTTAAAAAAAAAATATTTCTTAAAACTTAGTAATTCAAGCACATTAAGATTTTCCCTCTGCACATCAGGCAGTAATAGTAATAAGAGTTTTCTCCTGTGGAACTACATATACTACTGTTCCAAACATATCCATGGAGCTGTGTGGGTGAAAGCAAGAGGACAGGCTCCTCCTATGTGCCAGTCTCCTATTTTTTTTATTGAAAATATTTTTGCTCCCCATTTTTCTTTCTTGGGAGTATTTGCCTATTTTTAGGGAGTAATTGTTGCACATACAGCCCTGATCTATAGGGCTGTGGGTACTAAACAAGAAATTACACAGGCCCCTATTTACAACAGAAATAACAGAAGAATGGAACATACGTGATATGTTAGCATGATCTGTTTCAGGGGCAACAGCCCCCAATTTCCCGAGGTGTGGCTACACGGATGGTATGCCTGTGATAGCCATAGAGCGCACAAAGGTTTTCCGAAAGCAGGCCTACAGGAAGGAAGGTTGAAGCGCAATACCATTAGGAACACCTACATTCAGTTTGGTTTTGGGCCTCAGTGGGAAAGATGTAGCATATAGAACAGTCTGACAAACAGGTTGTTCTAATGGCCATTTTGTTTGTGCCTCCTTCTTCCCCCCCAGTCGATGGTGCTTGCAAGGATTCTAACCTACGCCATCCACTTGCTTGCCATGACCATCACTATCCTAGTTCCTCCTGTCAGGGACTATGCTGCGAATGCAGCGTCCCAACTCCAGAGACGCTGCATTCTACAGTGGTTCAATGAAGCAAAACTTCGAGCTGCAGTCAGGATCCTACCAGTGCTGGTACCCAGAGCATCTTCATACAGTACCTCAATCTCTTTTTTCCTGGGCAGTTTCTGTGCCAACACCCCTAGGTCCAGCTCCTTTTGGTGGGCCTGCTCCTTCAGTGCCCTCAGTAAGCAGATCTTCTCTTTCTTTGCCCAGAGGCAACGGTTTGGGTGCCGTAAGAACTTTGGATCGATTGCAAGGCGCATTGGCGCCACGCGTCTTCTGAGCGGGGGCTTCATCTTTCAATGGGGCACACAGGAGCTGAAAGCCAGACAAAAAGCGTAAACAGTTCAATATAGATTTGTTTACTTTTTTTTATTGGTTTGTTCAAACCTTTACAAAAAATACAATTTGAGAACAATAGGTAAAAAAACCAAAAAAAAACAAAAAAATAAGAACTTCATAAAACTAGACCGTTCTTCAGAACTAAACAGTACTTCACAAAAAGCTAAAACAGACGCGCAAAGACAATTACATACGGTCATCTCATCCCCCCACCCCAAAAAAAACATTCTACTATTGGCATTTTCCAAGAATTTATGAAAACGGCCATGGCTAAGCGCTCTGAGGTAGATGCTGTATACAAGGATATTTTCCACAAATCGTCTATATCCACCCAACCAGATTGTTATATGTAAAAAAATAAAAGAAAATGAACAATCTTTCCTGTTGGAGGGCTGGACATTCCATAAACAGGTGGTTGGCTGATTCTATGACCTCTTTGTTCTTGCACCATCGACAAACAGATTGAGAAGAATCCAACTTCCCTCGCCTTATAAGGATCTCCTTCGTAGGAAGCAAGTTATAGGCGCATTATAAGCGAACAATAGTATTGGTTCGGGAAAAATAAAAGGTACGATGCAATTGTACCTCTTAATTTATATTCATGAGAAAAGTGCTGTAAAGAGGGATAACCGTGAAAGGAATTAACAGTATTAACTCCAGAGTATCAGTGACCAGTTCCAACTCCTGCAGAAGTGATTCACAATACAATTTCAGTTTCCCTAAAAAGGTCAGACAATCGGTCCCTAAAAAGGTCAGAGAATCTGAACATGGTCTGACCCTGTCCTGCAAAGCAAGGCGTGCGTCTGTGTACACAGTATCAGTGTCATAAGATACATTTTCTGGTACCATGACATAGTCTACCACTGAGCCCGGGCCTTGAGGGACAGGAGCCCCAATTCATATCTTATCGCTGCCACGGGGACAGCATTGGGGACTCTCAATACACACCACCACATTTTACCCTCTAGCCTGTCCAGCCAACCATGCGACTTTATGGGCCAAAGTTCCAAGCCATATACCAATATGGGGATTACTTCCCCTCATAAAATTGGACTTCTGCCTATCGAAAACCTGCCAAATTTCCTATCAAATCGATACCAATTGATTGGTTGCGTTTTGGGATTTCATAGTAAGCAAAGCTTGTATGTCTCTCAATGAGAGATATGAGGTAAAATGAAAGCCCAAATATGTTAGAATCGATATTCTGCCCACATGACAATCTTGAAGCAGCCATCTGCAAGATATTAATTTCCTGCCCCTCGAGAGCTCCAGAATTTTCATTTGATGTATTTATTCTCATCGCGTTCTCCATTGCGGGATTAGAAAATGCATCTGGAAGTCTCTGCATTCCAATCCTGGAGCAATCAAAGAGCAGATAATCATCTGCGTAGGCCATCCATTATGTTTTCCTTGACCCGAACTTGGGAGCTATAAGTGCGCCTGGAATCAAAGTGTCTTCTATATCAGAGACGTAAAGGTTAAAAGGCAGGGGGCGAATACGCATCCCTCCCTTAAACCAGAATCAACTACTAGTCTACGAGAAAGATCCCCACCATGATTTAACCTTACTAAGATGTCTGAGTTATCATGCAAACCTATGATCAGCCGAGGAAGACCCTGTGGTAGTCCCCATTTATCAAATTTTGACCAACGTCTGTGCCCATCAGCCTGCAGAAAGGTCTATCGAGGCTACATACACAGTTTAAGTTACTTACCTATAACTATTGTTCTCCAGCATGGGTCGGGCATGGATTTACTTGCTCATAAATATTGCCCGTCATCAGGCTGGGAATCCTCAGTAAAAGAAAAAACAGTTTCACGTTCACTGTAAAACTGTATTTCTCCTCCAAACCATCACTGTCCTCTAGGTCATACTGCCCCATCCACCGACAGTCACTGGCAGCCGTCTTCAGATTTGGTAAGCACATAAAGTGGCATAATGACCAAGAAGAGCCGCAGAGGGGCCGGAGGGAGGGTTCGCATGTGAATCCATGCCAGACCGATGCTGGAGGAGAACAACAGTTAAAAGGTAAGTAACCTTAAGCCTTGGACAAAGCCTTCCCATGATTCCCAGGTCCAAAGTTCACAAACAATTGAGAAGTCTTCCAAAAAATCTTTGTGCGTGGCACGTAGAACTTTAAGGCACGAGCAACGACCAGTGAACGTAAGGCCCTCTCTGCTGGTGACGAAAGGTTCGGGAAGAAAACGGGCAACACCAAAGGCTAGTGGAGGTGGAATTCAGACAGAACCTTCGGCATGAAAGTGGGGTGTGTACGCAGTACCACCCTCGATTCGTGGAAAGTCAGATACAGCTGCTTGCAGGATAGGGCATGGATCTCACCTACACGTCTAGCTGACGTGATGGCCACAAGAAATGCCATCTTGCACGAGAGAAACTTGAGTGGGGCTTGATGCATAGGTTCTAAAGATGCCCCCATGAGTCTTGTCAGGACCACTTTGAGTTCCCAAACTGGGGGAAGGCGCCTTTACCGGAGGGAATAATTGAAAAAGCCCCCTGAGAAACTCCTTGAGGAGTTTGTGGGACCACATCGAGGAACTTCCCAGGGATCTGGTGTAGCGTAACATGGCCGCCAGGTGTACCTTGATGGATGTGTGAGCCAGCCCAGCTTTTGTCAAGGAAAGCAAGTATGGAAGAATCTGTGGGACCATGACCCTAAGATGGGTAATCTTCTGCGACCGACACCATGTAGCAAAATGCTATCACTTATGGCCGTAGCACTTTAGAGTCAACAACGCCCTGGCTTTGGCAAGGACCTCCCTGCAGTCCACTGGCAGCTCATAACCTCCAAACACTAAGGTTGCAGGAGCCATGCCTTCAGTTTCAGAGATCCTAGGTTGTGATGAAGGAAGTACCAGTAAATTGACTGGAGGTGACACTGACAGGCTGAGTAGGTC
This sequence comes from Ambystoma mexicanum, assembly GCF_040938575.1. Classification (NCBI taxonomy): domain Eukaryota; kingdom Metazoa; phylum Chordata; class Amphibia; order Caudata; family Ambystomatidae; genus Ambystoma; species Ambystoma mexicanum. Next base: position 230,056,203 of record NC_090921.1, read on the forward strand.
CGGATGCCATATCTGGTACCACCCAGGAGTATACTAATAGGTACCCTGGTCTTCTCTCAAAGTAACAACAAATGTACTATGTAGGAGCATTAATGATTAATTGATCTAAGTTCATATGTTTTTCTGTTTCCTAATTTTCTTTATTTGCAATTTGTATGTTATATTCTATGTCAATTCAAAAAAACAATTCTTTACTTTTCACAAACAATATTGGTTTTTAGGTTTAAGGTATTGTCACAGAATATGTAGGTATTTTAGGTATGGTCATTGAATATGTACCAGTCACTATGTGACTGCATTATTATTAGATGTTGTTATATCCAGACACTTCTGTATGTTTTCTTTACCTGTGACTCTTGTAGGACACAGATTCTTCTAGATAAATACATATGAATAATTGACAGCAAACTGTGCTGTTCATAGTGTGGATCTCTATTTCTTTTTGCTCAAAACGTATTCTGTCCCAGATCAACGCCTACACAAAGGGGCAACCCTGTTTTTTGTAATAGCTTAATTTGCAACCATAGTTGCATAGGGAGTGTGATATTGATCCTATTCAATTAGGAAGCAGCTAAGGCATTTACCTAGCTGTCTACAACTGCTCTCCATAGAAATTCCCCCACAGAACTTTCCCCTTGATAGGTGGACTGACGAATCTGCATAAACTACAATAGAATGGCTGAGGGTCAAAGCTTCAGCTATGCCCTTGACCTGACAGCAGACATTATCCGAGAACCCTCGATCTTTGATCCTACAGGAGCTAATATTCACGTGACTCCCACTTCTGGGAGCGCTGACCTACTAAAAATCAAGAAAAAGCAATTATGAACTAAACTCCATGGTCGTTTCCTGCGAGAATACTGAAGAACCAACACTATTCCAGCAGGTCTCATTGTCAGGAATGAACCACACATTTTTTCTGTGAGTACACCACTACATTCAGTCATATAGCCATAAAATACAGCCGGGACCTGATGGTCCTCACAATCACAACTGCACAGAGGATTAGTAAAAACATCCAAAAAACTAGAAAAAGAGGAACAGCAATTCATCAATAACACCTCTATAGCTGATGCACGTGAACAACTTTTAGCAACTAAAACTCCTGGAAGAATTCAAGAACACAACTATTGCAAAAAAAAAAAAAAAACTTAAGACATTTGGACCTGTGTTTCCCTACACCACAGATAACGCGATTGAAGCAGCTAAAGTACAACAACTGGCACAAAATCAAGGGCAATCAAGAAAAAAATGGGTTTCATTCTCCAACTTAAGAAGTAACAGCTCAGACGACCAGAATCGCCAAAACAGCACACCAGGGTACGGACAACCACAACAACCTCCACAACATTTTTTAGGAGGAGGTGGAATGATGGGGGTGGGGGGAGAACCAGGATGGGGCCCACCATGGTTCCATCAATTCACACCAATGATGTGGGCACGAGGGAGGAGACGACGAACCCGATAAGGGAATCACCAAAAGCCATCTTCAACTTGGCAAACATAGACCAAACCACAGCACAGACATCCATATTTTCCAAGGGTCTGACCTATGTTCCTACTCACCAGACAGACTGGTTAAATACCAAGTTGGAAATTAGAACGTTTTTCAGAACAATACGTTTTAAAACCTTTTTTGAGGATCAGAGCCCTGCGGAGACTGAACCTGATTCAGGACTCCATGTCCCGTCTACCCTTTGCCCGCCTGACAACCAAATCAATCCAGAAATTATTGCTTTTGAGAAATGCATTATGGCAGATCTTAACTTAAAAAAAATAAATAAAAAAAACAGTTCCACCACAATATTTCCAGAGAAGAAAATAAAGCTATCACTGAACTCTCAACAGGGCTCTAGTGATTAAACCAGCAGATAAAAGGTGGAGGTATTGTTCTGATGACCTCAACACAATATAAAGCTATGGTCAATGTGCTGCTAGAGGATGGGGAAAGTTACAAAAAGATTAAACAAGACCCCACGAAAGGCATCTCTGTGGAAATCAACGAGATGGCGACCTATGCTAGAGATCGAAAGTGGATTACTGCTAAAGAATTAGATTTTCTTAGTACCAACCAAGGGAGAACACCAACTATTTACGCACTTCCCAAAATTCATAAAGACACAGAGAACCCACCTGGGCGACCTATTGTCTCAGGATGGAACCAGAATGTCAGTTTATAGACTCTTTTTTGAAACCGATGAGTTCTCCAACACCGACGTACTTCGAGATACGACAGATACTATTCAGATTTTTGAAGGGCTAAAGTTTGATGAAAATATTAATTTACTTGTAACCATGGATATTCACTTTCTATATACGAGCATACTACTAACAGCAGCCATTGAATGCATGAGGAAACACTTAATTCAATTCAATATGCAAGATAGAGTCCCTGAAAACCTTATAATTGAATTGTTGACCGTGGCCCTATCCAAAAACCATTCTGAATTTGATGACCAATTCTTTTTCCAAACTAAGGGCACAGCAATGGGCGCCACCTTTGCGCCTAGTCTAGCAATCCTATACCAAGCCCTCCAGATAAGGTGCGTATTGTGCCTTTTGACGCATGTAATTGTAGCCAATACGGATGATTTTATTTTCTACTACGTACCGTTTATGCTGTATTTACTCATTTAAAAAACACTTTATACCACTAGATGGCAGTGTAGCGTTTCTTTTGTTCATACCCTTAACGTCTAATAGCTTCATATGCTAAAAAGTAAAGTTTACTTTGATGTCTTTAGTTGAATGTTCTTTAACCATACATAACAAGGTAGAGGTTTGTGACGAATCTCCAGACCCAAGTGAATTTATGGCAGAACTTATTTTTTGTGTGTTTTTAAGCGCTGAAAACAAAGTGGGTAAATCGGGATGTTTTGCATTTTGCATCTTATAGTTTTCCATTCAGGATGTCGAAAATAAAGATACAGTGATATTATTTCAGCCCAACATGCTGCTATAAGGATTTACATATTGTCATGATGCTTTTCTACGATATTTGTTTATTTTGCAAGTAAACTCTATAGGACAGTATTATTGTAGGTCTTGACACCCAAAACTTAAAATTTTGTTCCAAGTAAAACACAGAAGGTGGTGGCTGTGCCCAAATTGAAGAGTGGGTTAAAATTAAAGATTCACTGTTTAGCGTAAGTGTGTGATCCTGGGCAATATCACCCCGGACTTCAATTGCAAAAATTGGAGTGCTTATAAATGATGAAGTTTAGACCCTTACAATAGGACCGTTTTAATAAGTGTAGGGACATATTGTGCATCCTGGTGCTCCTCTGCTAGTGGCTCGAATACTGCTGGATAGAATTGCATTATTGCTGCTCTGGCCCTCCTCCCCCCAGTCTTGTAACGCTGGATTTGACAGGCAGACATAGTCTCACCAGCCAGTCAGTGCACAAGAGATTCTACTATAGCGGACTGTGGTAGAACCAACATTACATTTTCTCCCCTGTTGCTCCCAGCCACTGAAGTTGCTTGGGCCGTCCCGAGTACTGCCCCACCCTCCGCAATGTCCTGTTTTGCTATGATATTGAGTCTTTCATTGCACACCATCTGCCATTTTCACACTTTCTAGGACCTTCAGGATCTGCAAGAAGTGGGCGTTTCAGATTCAAAGGAGGGAGCAGTTAACTGATTGTAACATTGAAGCTGCACTAGAATATTCTTATTACAATGGTTAATGAAGTTAGATGCCCCTAAACAAGTAGGTTTGCCACTCCTCCACAGTCTCTGAAGTTAGTGCCCCTCCCAACATTTGAAGGGTTAGCCCACACCTACATTTTAGCCTACGTGCATCCCTGGATGTGCACACTTGCATTTTAGGCAGAGAGGTGAGTGAACCAAATTCCCAAAACTGGCAGCGTTAAAAGTTTTATTGTGTGTGTTCAGAAAAAATGTACTTGAACAAATGCAGTAAAACTTTAAAGCTGTTACTTTCAAGAAAGTCCTCCATCACCTCTCTGCATATTGCCCTTTAAAATATACTAATTGATAGTTGGTCCCCACAACAGACCATGGGGGGGGGGTAGAAAAGTGGGGGGGAAGAGCCTCCAAGTTTGCCCTGCCTATTTTCTGAAGTGGCCCCTCCCATCACTACTTAATTCCCTCCCCACCCCACGCCCCTCCTGAAATGTAGGCTTTTTTGTTGTGCCCCTGCATTGGAGGGTGGTCAGGTAGGTCGGCTCACAAGCCATCAGCCACCCCCACTCCTCCCCTCACAGTGCGGAAATAAAGAGGCGGTAGCCAACACATCTGCAATAATTCCTTTACTTGCTGCACCATGGCCCGTTGCAAACCTGCTCTGTAATGTATAATTTATAAAGTTATGCTGGCTGTAGTAAGACGTGCGCTTGCTGTTGGGCTATACCACGAGGGATGGGATGTTACCCCATGCAGGGATGAGCGGTTCCATTACCCTGCACCAAGTACGAGCCAAGTACTGTTTGCTGCCTGCTGCTTGCTGCCACCCCGCTTTTGGATCACTAGGAACAGCTGGGAATTGCTGCCGCCGCCGCTCTACAGCCCCGTTTGGCCGGAGCAGCTTTGGTGCTGCGGCATTGACTTTGCCCTGGGAGGACATCTTAGCTGGTAACACCAGCCTGCCTGACTCTGAGGTGATTGTGCACTCTGTACTTTCTGTCTGGAGCCGACCGAAGTTGTGCCACTCTGAAGTTGTGTGCCACTGCAGTTGTTTGGCCCGCTGTATTGTGTTGGCACTCCGGTTGGGTACTCCGTGTGTCTAACACCCATTTCTATTACTTTGAAGGTGTTTTACGTTCGAGGAGGCTCCGCCCCTCTGGACGAGTGACGTCTTCTGATCTCCTTCAAAAAGCCACTTCCTGGCCCACCCGTGCCGCGCACCAAGTATGAGCCAAGTACTGTTTGCTGTTTGCGGCGTCATATCCCAGGGTTCCATTCCTCTGGATTTGCAAATCTCACACCAAGCACAGTGGGTGCTATGGGCCCTGGTGTTGGGGCAAAGTCATACTGTGCGCCGGATCAAGCCCACGAGCACCCACCTATTGCCTTAGGAGATTGCGGGCTGTATGCCTTTGATCCTTGGGCTGTGGCACTCCTGGGTAAATTCTGGCACCTGGTTTTGGCTTCCCTCAAAGAGCCGGGGTATTGATAAGAGAGGAGTGTTGTATTGGGGCTGGGCTCTTTTGGGCGTATGATTTACTATCACTGCATACCCTAGTTATGTCACTTGCCATGGGTAATTATACTTTGTTTACCCTCAATGTATAACTGGCTTTAGTTGAGGTTGATTGTTGTTTCCTTTACACTTACACCATAGTCCTGCAGTAGTTTTGCCTGTTGGCTTGTGCTTCAGGTGTAGACTATGAGCCGAGCTTTTAGAAGCAACTCCAAGTCTGAAACTATTCCTAAAGCTCAAAGAAAATTGGGGAGGTCTAAATTGCCGATTGGCACCCCTCCTCTTTCACTTTCCCCCAACAAAAAAAAATAAATAGATAAAAAAGCTCCCATCGATGCCATCCTTGCCTGATGTAGAGGGGGCAGCTCCAAATCAAGAAGAGGCTCTGAATGCCCCTAGAACGGAGGACTTAGTCCTGTGCTTGGAGTCTTCGATTACAATTTCTCCTTCGGCTGTGATGCTCCCCACCTTTTCGGTGCAAGATGCCAATGATAACGACGAGGTGGTGGCTTGTGACAGGGCGCATGTTCATTAAATCAGTTGCACTCCTAGGTTCGACTATGAGGGTTTCCCTCATGTGTCTGATACCTCAATGTTAGCTCCGACAATCATGACTGAACTGGGAAAACGTGTGAGGCTCTCATTGGGCCCTTCCTCTCCTGCTCTCAGTCTTTTCCCTTTCGTGAACAAGTCCATTTTCATCTCCCGGACGAACTAAGCCGCAAAAAAAACAGCATTTTCGATAGAGACCTGCTCTCCACTCCCGTGAGGGGAGAGGGAGATGGTGTGCCCTCTTGTTACAACAACACACATGGTGTCCATATAGACCCACCCGGGAACCTCTTGCCCCGTGCACTCGATGTCCTGAATCTGGGCAATGATGAGGTTGGCTCTATTGCATCTAAAGAGGAGGCACGGTCCTCTTCAACCCCAGAGGACTCACTTGCTGGTACTTTCCCAAATGATCTGCTCAACTTTCCTGTCATCTCGCGAATACTTAACCTCCTGGACAAGGGCCACAAGCTTACTCATTGCACCCTGAGGGAAACGCAAGGCTCTTTAGCCTTTATGAAAGAAAAGATGGCTAAATTGGAAGGCTTCATCTTTGCGGAGGAACAATCCAAAGCATTTTACTTCGCACAATTTGAAAAAATGTTGGCTAATGTTGTAGTGCAACTCCACCTGCTCCTACCCTGCTTGCAGTACGGTCGCAAGGCTCTCAGACGGAAAAGGCACATTTAAATGCCCACTTGCCTCAAAGATCGTATTCGTGCTGCAAGGGGACCCAATGGCTGGGTCTCAACAGCCTGCCGTCGAGGCCATAGATCTGCTGGATGTAGCCAAACTCCAACATGATCGTCTTCTCCAGGTTGAGCACATATTGTTCAAACTGGTCGCAAAGTCTCAACCTTTGGAAGATTCCGCCAACCGTTGTGGAGGAATGGAGCTCGACAATAGGGTTGAGCCCACACCTGACAGTCCTTCTGCTTTGACAGCTATCATAGATAGCCAGAGCACCTCAGACCCTGTTGGTACCTCAGTGCCATGTGAGATAGTGGTGACCCAATTAGAACACGAGGAAAAGTAGTTCCCATCTCGCAAGGCAAAGAAGTCATTCTTGAGAGCTCAAAAACGCCTAAATCTTGTGAAGGCCTCCCAGAAGAAAGGGGCAAAGAAAGTGCTCAATGTTCCAGGCACCCACTCTGGTAACGCAACTACTCCCGAACTGAGCACCGGGAACAGTCAGGACGAGCAGGCCTTATATCTTTGCGAACTGAACGAGGAAAGTAAAAAACATCTACAGATTAATGCCATAAAATGTGGTCATGTGCAAGTGCCGTCCTCTAACCCCCCCAAGGACTCCAGCTGCCAAGACTCAACCGCAACTTCACTGCTTTTTTCCTAATATTGTAAGCAAAAAAGTGGTTATGCGATCCACGGGTGAATCAAAATCTGTAAGAAATCCTAAATTGGACATTGAGTTGCCGATCGTGGCACCAAATTTTGTGGACTCGCATGCCGACTTGGTAGGCCTTCAACCGGCCACTCAGGGGCGTCAAGAGGAGGCTGCCATCGCTAGAAGCCGAGAGGATAGGCAGGCCTCCTCAGTTTTGCCACGAATCACGCACTGTGATGAAGAACTAGCACAAGAGACCCACCTGGAGGAGCTCTCTGCAGACACTTTGTCCTTTTCGGAAATCCCCAAGTATATGAAGGTTATACTTGGTTAGGATTAACAGGTCCTTTTTGATGAATTAATTTTTTCAGATTCCTTCGTTAAGAAGTTTATCATCAAAGGACCTGGATTGGGTAAAGCTTCCTTCCCACAACAACTACAGAGTATTGTGTAGAGTCCAATCCCAGATAATAACGAAATTGATTTTGGACTTCACCGATGACTTTGAATTATTGGGTCTCACTCCTTGCCCGTTTACGGATATGGAGTGTGCTTGGGATTTTCTGGACTTTGGCACACCAGTCCCTACTGCAAAAACGGAAGGCTCTGCAGTAGCTCCCCTCGAGTCCCATGCCAACCAACTAACTATGCAACTTGCCTCCCTTAGGCAAGCGCTAAGTGGCCTGTCATGGCTGGAGCCACTGATTTAAGTGGCAGCTTCCATGAAACCTCCTCCATTGGACTCATAACACCAGCGGATTTCTATCGCATCCTGGAATTGCTGTGGTGCAACTAACCTTAAGACTTGGCATCGCCAGGTAGATCCACAGCAATTGAGATTTTAATGTTACAAGAAACAATGGTGCTAGAAGCTCTCGTGCTGGATGGGTATATTTGCTTCAGCGCCCCTGCACGACATACCTGTTTCGGACGTCCAGTTGGAGGCATTGCAATACTTATCTCCAACGCCCTTAAGGTGGCCTCACGCATTTTGGAAAAAACGGAATCATGCATTCTGGTGGAGTTAACATTTGATGACTGCAAATTCACCTCTCTATTCTTGATGTCCATATATTGGAACCCGAGAGCTGCCTCGCTGGACTTGACCCTAGAGGAGCTGAATCGAATCTTGGGCCATGTAGCGCTCGATTGCCCCAATCAGGAAATCATAATTGGGGCCAACTTAAATTCATTCTTGGAATTGGAAGGCACCTCTCGACCTTCTGCCTACTCTTCCTCTTATGCACTCCAAGCCTTTAGTAGAGGCAAGAGATGGGCCAGTTTCTTTGAAGCGTGGGGCATTTATCCCATCCAAATTGCCCCCCCGAGACCACCAAAATTTCTTGGAAACGTGGTACTTTGTCATCTCTTATCGACTATGTGTTTGCATCAGTGGCATGCTCGGGTCTGCTCAACCCCATCAAAATTCTGAGTTTTGGAATGAGCGACCATCGGATGTTGATCACTTTTCTACACCTGAGACTTGAAGCATATGAAAACCGGGAATCTGCTGCTATGGTGGAAAGCGACAGGCATACTCTGTCCGTTAGATGGAATTCCACTATCTGTCGCAAAATGGTGTTTCATGTAAATCGAGATCTTGTCGTGTCCCATGACAAGCACCTAGCACAGGGAAAGAATCATAAAATTAAATCTGAAGATGATTCGCTCGCATTTGGTGTGTCTATCTAAAGAAGGCAGTGAAAACAGGCGTCCAAAAGCTGCAAGCCCTTACCTGGCAGAGGTGGCTAAACTAAAAACTCAAAAACAGCGAGTTGTGGATCTTAAAAGGTAATGCTTCGAGCATAGCAAACTTGAAAAGAGAAAAAAAAAATCATTGTGGCTCGCTTCAAGTCAAAGCTGAAGTTACTGCGCTACGCTGCTTATAACCTGGCTAATCAACAAATGGTTGAACTGCTATGTACGAAAAACACGAGGGCGCAATGGTCCATTTTACGAAACCCCCTAGGCAAGGCGGACAACCGCATGATGGCGTCCATTTCGGGCACTGAATGGCGGTCGTTCTTCCTTAAGAAATACAATCTACCGGAAAAACATTGAAGGTTGGAGTGTCTGAAATTACAGTTGAAATTCCCTTCCGTTTGTCCCTGGGAAACCAAGGACATCGTTTGGGCAATCTCATCCTTGAAGTTTTCCAAAGCGGCTGGGCCCGATGGGCTGCCTCCTTGTGTATACAAGGATGATCCCGAGTTCTGGGCCAGGTAATTGCTCCCTTGGTATCAGTCAATATACCAATCTCGGAAAATTCCTCCCTCCTGGCTCTCGGCAATTGCAATCACAATTCACAAAAAGGGTGCTTTAAATGCCCCGGCAAACTTTAGGCCAATAGCCTTAATTGACATCTCAGCTAAAACTTTTGCAGGGCTGATTTTGAGTGAATTGGAATCTTATGTTAACACTGCCAATATTCTCTCAAAAGTCCAGGTCGGTTTTCGCAGAGCCATGGGCACGCAGCTTAATGCATCAATCATTGCCCATCTATTATCAACATCACGCGCTCAGCCAAATGGGACGATTTACATGGCATCTTTAGACTCATCAGCAGCGTTTCATAGTGTTTTGCGAAATCGTCTCTGGCAGAAGATGCTGTCCTATGGCATTACCTCTGAGTTGGTTGCTATCATAGCGGCGCTTCATCAAAATACTTCTTATAGAGTGCGCATCAACCCTGAGGGCCTTCTATCCGACAGTATCCCGACAAGAATTGGCGTGAAGCAAGGCTGCAACTTAGCTGCAATACTTTTTAATCTGTATCTGGCCGACATCGAGCAGCTATGGGAGGGAACAAACACATTTGCGGTAAACCTAGGCAAGCTACGTCTTCACTGGTTGGCATTTGCCGATGACGTCATTCTATTTGACAAGGTCCCCTTCGGGTTACAAAACAAACTTAATATCTTCCATAAATATTGTATTGAGAACAATTTAACTATCAACCCAGACAAATCTCACATAATAGTCTTTTCATCTAAGAAGAAACACTTGAGATTTAAGTATTTCATCAATTCCCAACCAATTATAATGAGGGAAGATATTATGTACCTGGGGTACCATATGTCAAACGGCATGTCTGTCGGCAAGTGGCATCTCCTGTTGGCGACCAAGCTCGACCAGCTGTCTGCACAAATGAGGATTATCTTCTCGAGGCACTGTAAATACTCGCTTTTGCCTCTACTTCACTATTACTCCATGAAAGTAGAGCCTGTTTTACTTTACTCCTTGGACGCTTGCTTAATAAATCTGGGCCTTTTATTAAATCTCCTCCAAGGTAAGATTTGGAAAAGGGTATTAGACCTTCCGGGCTACTTGCCCAATCCAATACTTATACACAAACTGGGTCTATACCCTTTAGCAGATAAAGGAATTTAACATACGCCAATCATGTTTAACAAAATGATCTCGCCCCCAGTTAACTGCTTATATGAGGACTTTGCAGAAAAGAGATGCTCAGTTAGCATGTGCAGAGAGGAGATGTGCTGCTGCATGTGTACGGAGGCTATGCCAATAACATGTGGAAAGGAAGTATGTGTTCATACATAGCACTTTTAGCCAAATTCCTACAGCCTTTAAGCACTGTGTTAACAGTTATTATCCCATTTCGAATGGTACTTGATTTATCACAGCAAAACCGAGCAGAATGCCAGGGGAGCACTGTTGGGCATTGTGGTGGGGGCTGGCAAGGACATGTTCGAGTCAGGCTGAATAAGGAAAGGGGAGGGGGAAAATCGGGTACACATTTGGACCCAGTACATTTTGTCCATTTCCAGCACTAATAGTAACTTGTGTGAACGGTCATTCTTCATTATTGCATTTCTTGTAAGAAAGAAGTGACTCATCTGTGGTCTTCGCTCTGCGCCACACCCATCAAGTCTACGTCAGCCCTCCACGTAATTGGAACTTGGGAAGTGCAGGCCGCCCTCCTGTCCGGTAGCTTTCCACCCTTTCTTTGGATTCAACGTTAGCATGTGCTTTGCCAACATTAGCCTGTGCAGAAGGGTGCCCTGCCATTAAGACTGGCAGAGAGGAGATCTGCCATTATAGCATGGGCAGAGGAGATGCTACGTTAGCACTCGCAGAGCAGAAATGTCCCCTAGTACGAACATAGTAAATATGTGTCATTTGCACGTGCCAAGAAGAGATGTGCCATTAGTGGGGAACAGAAGTGCAATTAGCATGCAGAGCAGAGATGTGCCGTTAGCATGTGCAGAGGCAGGATGTGGAGTTTGCACATGCGAACTGCACCTCCCGTTGCTCCACAGGATGTGCAGTTAGTACATGCAGGGATGGGATGTGCAGTGAGCATGTGCAGAGAGGGTATGTCCCATTAGCATGTGCGTTGAGAAGGAGTGTCGTTAGCATGCACATCTCCTCTGTCCACATGCGCGCAGTTAGCACGCATGTACAAAGAGCTGTCCTACTAGTATGTGCGCAGAGAAGATGCACCATTAGCAGACGAGAAGAGATGTGGCAATAGCATGCGCAGAGAAGAGATATGAGGTCACTATGGGTAGAGATATGTCCTGTCAATGAGTGCAAATATAAGGCTGGATAAACAGAACGTGTTCCATCAATACGTGAAAACAATGTCTGCCATTAGTCAGCATGCGCACGGTGAAAAGGTGCAATTTACACATGCAAATGACACAAATTTGCTCTTCAAGTGCTAAGAGCACATCTCTGAAAATGCTGAAAGGAGATGTGCCTTTACCATGTGCACAGAGTACGTGTCGTACTCGTTAGTATGTGTATGTGTCAAGAAGATGTGTAGCTAGCATGTTCAGGGAGGATATATGCCATTATCAAGTGGAGTGATGTGCTGTTACTATGGGCTCAGACGGGATGTGCCGTTTGCTTGTGGAGTGAAGGGCTCTGCGCAAGCCAGACAACTTTGTTCTACAACTCTTTTGGTCTACGGGTCTAATTTTACGTATGCACTGGGTATATGTGTTGGATACGTTTTACTCTCTTGCAGAGGAGAAAACTCATTTTTACTGACTCGAAATTGCATTTACTCTCTAATTTGAAAAATCACGCGTAAAATACTCCTACCTCAAAATCTTATCTGGAGCACTGCCTATACACATGGCAGACTTTGAGGAGACTAACATCCTGTCTGAAATAAACCCCTTCAGAGAGCAGATCCAGCAATGGAGGCGATATATTGATGACATTTTGTGCATCTGGGAAGGGTCAGAAAATGACCTTGTGTCTTTGAGTAGTTGAACAAAGTGGACAAAAATATCCAGTTCACAATGGATTACAGTAACATGGAAGTCAATTTCTTGGACTTAAAATTCAAAATGCCAATGGCACTTTGAAGTGTAATTTATTCGTAAACCTAGTGACAGAAACACTCTACTACATTTTCTGAGTGATCACCCTAAAAATCTAAAAAGAAAACCTCCCATATGGCCAGTATCTACGAATAAGAAGAAACTGCTCAGATGTACGTGACTTCTACGACCATGCAGAAGATTTAGACAACATGGCGGAACGAGGTTACCCACATAACATCATTTCCCAATCTAAAAAGAGGGAAAGATTCGACAATAGGGAAGCTCTACTAACCCAAAATGAAAATATCAGGGAAAAGGAACTAAGAACTACCTGTGTCATTACACACGCGACACATGCCTCCCAAATTCGGAAATAAAGCATTGGCCCTCTTACCAGACTTAGCCTTCCAGGTGAACTGTAACGCTCACCTGATTCCCACGGAGGCGCAGGTCTGGCTTTGAGTGCTGATGCTTCTTCAATGGTGAAGCGCAGGACTCTGAAGATGGACAGGAAGGGCCCCTCTACTCTGGCTTCTCCGGCTCGCTGGAATATTCCCCTGTGCGTGAAAAGGGAGTATTACCTACTGACTGAGTTATGCTCAAGCCTCCCACTCTCTTCCAACCCTCCACGATACCCTTCCACGGTTCCCCGTGAAGTCTCACCTTAGGGTCAGGAAGGATGAGCTCTCCATCCTGCTTCTGATGCAGGGGCGTGTTGAAACCCAGTTACTTCACTGGATTGAGGATTATGGGAGTTCAGGTAAGCTTGACTATTCAGGTAAGGCTCTGTAAAAGTTCTGTTGCAAGTTCAAAAGTCCAAGCTTAATAATAATGTTCATTGTCTTTTTCCCCTTAGGGGCCGGGGTTCGGAATGCCGGAGATATGGCGCCGACCCGAAGTGATACGTGCAGTTCCAGTAAATGACAGGTAAGTCCTGGATGAGCGCTCGGGTAATGTCTTTGCATTCGCTCATTCAATGACTTTGTCTTTTTTCCCTATAGGGGCCGGGGTCCGGATGCCTGGAAGCGGCAAGACCCGAAATGAAATGGGAATGACCCAACAGGTAAGACTTAAAAGGAAACTGAGCTTTTCCTATTCCCTTCCTTCTCTCACCTTGTTCTTGTCTTTCTCTCTAGGTTCTGGAAAGTGGCTGTGGATCCGGATGATCGCTGCTGAAGATGGTGGCGTCCAGGAAAGGTGAGTGAAATGCAGCGCTGCAGCGATCGTAGCGAAATGCTTTTAAAATGAGGTCTTCCTTTTCAGGATCGTCGGTGTGATGTCTCTGTGGTGCTGATTTAGCAGGTAAGGTCTTTTGTCTCCCTTTGCAGGTGACCCAGGATACTGACCGGCGTGGCTGAGGTCCAGATGCAGGAGCTGACACGGTGAGCATCCAGCTGCGAGGAGCAGAACAACGCGAAGCGTGAGTTGCTGATCGGGTGTGGTTTAAATAGCTTTGGAAGAAGTTCCAAGTGTGTATCCTTCCTCCGATCAGGTATGCATCCTTCCCCGACCACACCCGGGTGGAAAGTAATCCCACAGGTAAAGTAGTTCCATTCAGGCCTCAAGAGGGCCTGGATGTGGCAGCATGGTCTGCATCAGGTAAGTGCACATTAAAACACTTGAACACATGTCTAGCTTTATGAGCCTGGCGCCTAGGGCGCCAGGACATGGGTCCAACATGAGCCTGGCGCCTAAGGCGCCAGGACTGCGTCCAAAGGGCCCCAGCTTGGGCCCGCTGGCACTCCCGTGGGGGAAATGATGCCTGCCTCTGGGGTTGCTGGGTCGGACCTGGCTCCTTGGAGGTAGGCATCATGACAGTACCCCCCCTCAAGGCCCCTCCCAAGGTTCTTCCCTCTGGGGGTTTTGGCTTGTTCGGAAATCTCCGGTGAAACTTTTGTACTAATCGAGGTGTGTGAACATGGTTACTAGGCTCCCACGATCTCTCCTGAGGTCCATATCCCTTCCAGTCAACAAGATAGAAGAGTTTCGACTTTACCACCTTGGAGTCTAAAATGTCTTTAACTTCGAATTCTAATTCCCCTTCAATTTGAACTGGATCTGGAGGCTTGGACAATCGGGTTCCTGGTTGTACGGGCTTCAAAAGTGATGCATGAAAAACTGGATGTATACGCATGTTGGACTTGGTAAGGAGGAGTTTTATTTCGGCGCAAATCTGAGTTTTCTTTATACTTTTTCTTGGCTTGCTGTACATCAGTTGCAGCTTCTTTGAAGGCTCGGGTTATTGTGGAATGCAGACGATTTACTGCTGGCATTTCCAGGGTCAGAGGTGGATCTAGGTCAGAGGTCCGAGGATGGTGACCATACAAAGTATAAAAGGGGGTTTGTCCGGTTCCAGAATGCACTGAATTGTTGTATGCATATTCTGCGATCCAAAGGATGTCTTTCCAATTTAACTCGGATTGGTGTAACATGCACCGAAGATATTGCTCGAGAGTCTGATTGGTTCTCTCGGTTTGTCCGTCGGTCTGGGGGTGGTGGCTGGTGGATAACCGCACATCTATTTGTGCTAGTTGGCAACACTTCTTCCAAAAATGGGAGATAAATTGACTTCCACGATCCGAGACTAATATGGAAGGGAAACCATGTATGCGAACTACATTCTCCAGGAATTCCTTGGCCAAGGTGGAAGCAGAAGGCAAACCCTTTAAAAGGGATAAAGTGGGCCATTTTGGTGAATAGGTCCACAATTACAAGGATTGTGTTGTAACCAGCACAAGGAGGCAGGTCGGTTATCAAATCCATTGACAGGGTGTGCCATGGTGCCGGTGGAATATCCAAGGGTTGAAGTAGGCCGGCTGGCCTTTTCTTTTGAGCTTTGTTTTGGGTGCAAATTCCGCAAGACAGAACAAAAGACTTTATGTCTTTTCTCCAAGAAGGCCACCAGAAGTGACGTTTAATTTTTTCCTCCGTTTTAACGATACCAGGATGTCCTTCCATTAAAGATTCATGATGATGGGCAATAACAAGTTCTTGCAATTCTTTACTTGGCAGAAACAACCGCTCCTGGAAGTAGGGTAAGTCATCCTTAACGGTGTAATGAGGACCCTTCTGACTCCATTCCAGTAAGGTTGAAGAGTCTAGGAGTTGTTTTACTTGCGTTTGGATGTCCTCAATAGTGTGCAATGACGTTAAGCCTAAGATTCTTTGCTCAGGTACGATGGGCACAGGTTCTAAGCTCGAATTAGGTTCTTCCATGCTAATCCGGGATAAGGCGTCCGCTTTTCCATTCTTGCAGCCAGGGCGATAGGTAATTACAAAATCAAATTCCGCAAAGAATAGAGCCCATCGGAGTTGTCGTGAAGATTGAGCTTTGGCCGTCTTTAAATACTGTAAGTTTCTGTGGTCCGTAATTACAGTAATGGTGCGTCTTGCCCCGAGAAGATAGTGACGCCAAGCCTTGAAAGCAGATTTGATGGCCAGTAACTCTTTATCGGTAATTGCGTAGTTGATTTCAGGAGGAGAACATTTTCTGGACCAAAAGGCCACTGGGTGTAGTTGGTTAGTTTTTGGGTCTTTTTGCGACAGGACAGCTCCCATGGCCGAACTGGATGCATTGGTTTCCACTATGTACGGGAGATCTGGATGCGGGCGTTTCAGTACAGGTGCAGAGGTGAATTTGGTTTTCAGGTCCTGGAAGGCTTGTTCTGCTTCAAGAGTCCATTCGAAGCGTTCTTTAGGGGAGCGGTGATGGGTTGCACTGTTCGTGAAAATTCCGGGATGAATCTTCGATAGAAATTGGCAAAGCCGAGCATGCTCTGAACTCCCTTCACCGAGCTAGGAGATGGCCATTTGAGGATGGCGTCCACCTTTCGCGAGTCCATTCGGACTCCTTGAGGTGTCAGGATGAATCCGAGAAACTCAACTTCTGTGGTATGAAAAACGCATTTTTCGAGTTTTGCAAATAGTCTGTGCTGGCGCAATTTCTCAAGAACTGCCCTAACATGTTTTCTGTGATCAGATTCTGAAGAAGAGTACACCAGGATGTCGTCAATGTAAACAATGACACAGACATCGATAAGTTCCCGAAGAACATCATTCATAAAGTACTGAAAGGCGGCAGGTGCATTGCACAACCCGAAGGGGATCACCTGATACTCGAAGAGCCCAAATTTGGTGCGGAATGCAGTCTTCCATTCGTCGCCTTCTTTTATGCGCACCAGGTGATAAGCTCCTCGGAGATCTAACTTGGTGTACACACAAGCGTCTTTCACCTGGTCGATAAGCTCAGGGATCAAGGGCAGTGGATAACGATTCTTAATCGTTATTTGATTTAGGGCGCGATAGTCTATACACATTCTAAGGTCGCCTTCTTTTTTCGGCACGAAGAACAGAGCTGAAGAGACAGGAGACTTGGACGGGCGAATAAAACCATTGGCTAGGTACTGATCTAAATAGTTACGCAAATGCAGGTTCTCAGGTTCCGTAAGAGCATAAATCCTACTACAAGGTAGTTGAGCATTGGGTACCAGATCGATTTGGCAATCATAAGACCGATGGGGAGGTAACGTGTTAGCCTGTTCTTTCTGAAAAACGTCTTGGAATTCTTGGTATTCTGACGGTAGCTGTACAGGGGTGGCAGTTGCTAAGGCTAGACCCATAGCTGGATTTCTTGAATAACAATTTGGTTCACAATCAGGAAAACTTATCTTCTTTGCTCGCCAGTCAATTCTGGGATTATGTGTTTCTAACCAAGGAATTCCAAGAATTACTTGAAATTGTGGGGCCTTGATCACATCAAACACGATTGCTTCCCGATGTCCATCCTGACCCACCAGAGTCACTTCAACAGTGGAATGCGTTACTGGCCCTGAGGCTATTTCGGTTCCATCTACTGTAGTAATGACATCTTGGGTTACTTTCGGGCAGAGAGGAAGCTTGATCCTGGAAGCCAATTCACGGTCTATGTAATTTCCAATAGCTCCACTGTCGATGTATGCTTTTATAGCATGCAACTGCTGAGGCTGTTTTGGGTTCACGAGCACCATTGGCATGACAAAATGCGAGGTCAAAGAGTTAGTTTTCAAGCTCGGCAAGCGGACCCCTACGCTTGTCGGGCTAGGTCGTTTCCCGAATCAGGTGTCAATAATTCGTTATCAGTAGCTCCAACCACCTTCTTAAGTGGTTTAACTGGACAAATTCGAAGAAAGTGACCGGAAGTCCCGCAATACAGACAAAGTTGCATTTGCCGCCTTCTCTCTCGTTCTTTCTGCGTTAATGGTCCTTTAACGCCACCGATTTGCATAGGTTCAGATACGTCGGTACTCTTGGAGTTAGCGTGGGTTTTGATCGGTACTCGGTTTTCATACTTGAACCGATCTGCTTTTCTATTTTGAAGTCTGTGATCAAGTTGAACCACCAAGTCTATGTAGTCTGTGCAGACCTGGGGTGGGTTTACTATCTGAGCTAGAACATCCTTTAGCTCTCCACGCAGGCCTCGATGAAACAATGTGATCCTTTTGCTTTCGGGCCATCCAGTTTCCACAACCAGTCTGTTAAAGGTGGCAATGTAGGACAGAAGATCCTGATTACCTTGTCGTAAGGATAGCAGTTCGTTATCAAGGGCCTGTCCTTGAGAGTGTTGAGCGAACAATCTTTCCATGCTGGCCTGGAAGCCCTGAAAATCCTGGAGAATGGGATCATCCTGATTTACCAATGGAATAGACCAATCGGCAGCACTGCCAATGAGGTAAGATAGTATAAAGGCTACCTTGGTCTGATCGTTAGGGAAGGCTCCGGGTCTGCACAGAAAGTGTAAACGTCATTGGTTCATAAAGACGGCATATTTCTTGGGATCCCCCGCAAAACGGTCAGGCGGGGCGAAAGGCATGTGTCCAGGTAGATTAATTTGTACCGGGTTACTCAAACCCATTGATGTGGAAATGTCTCCGGAATTAGGTAAAGGAGTGTGCCCTGCCTGGGCCTGTAATAACCTTTTGGCTAGGTCATCTGTTCTTTCCTTGGATAAGATCAGTTCTTTTTTGAGAGCGTTAGTCTCCTGGCGGGCTGAGTGCACCTCTGCCCGTAATTCCCCCAAAAGCTGGGCCAGCTGGTCAGTCTCGGAAGTCTCCATAGCGCCCGGGTGGGAAATTGTGGGTAGGCTTCGCGTTCTGTAACGCTCACCTGATTCCCACGGAGGCGCAGGTCTGGCTTCGAGTGCTGATGCTTCTTCAATGTTGAAACGCAGGACTCTGAAGATGGACAGGAAGGGCCCCTCTACTCTGGCTTCTCCGGCTCGCTGGAATATTCCCCTGTGCGTGAAAAGGGAGTATTACCTACTGACTGAGTTATGCTTAAGCCTCCCACTCTCTTCCAACCCTCCACGATGCCCTTCCACGATTCCCCGTGAAGTCTCACCTTAGAGTCAGGAAGGATGAGCTCTCCATCCTGCTTCTGATGCAGGGGCGCGTTGAAACCCAGTTACTTCACTGGATTGAGGATTATGGGAGTTCAGGTAAGCTTGACTATTCAGGTAAGGCTCTGTAAAAGTTCTGTTGCAAGTTCAAAAGTCCAAGCTTAATAATAATGTTCATTGTCTTTTTCCCCTTAGGGGCCGGGGTTCGGAATGCCGGAGATATGGCGCCGACCCGAAGTGATATGTGCAGTTCTAGTAAATGACAGGTAAGTTCTGGATGAGCGCTCGGGTAATGTCTTTGCATTCGCTCATTCAATGACTTTGTCTTTTTTCCCCATAGGGGCCGGGGTCCGGATGCCTGGAAGCGGCAAGACCCGAAATGAAATGGGAATGACCCAACGGGTAAGACTTAGAAGGAAACTGAGCTTTTCCTATTCCCTTCCTTCTCTCACCTTGTTCTTGTCTTTCTCTCTAGGTTCTGGGAAGTGGCTGTGGATCCGGATGATCGCTGCTGAAGGTAGTGGCGTCCAGGAAAGGTGAGTGAAATGCAGCGCTGCAGCGATCGTAGCGAAATGCTTTTAAAATGAGGTCTTCCTTTTCAGGATCGTCGGTGTGATGTCTCTGTGGTGCTGATTTAGCAGGTAAGGTATTTTGTCTCCCTTTGCAGGTGACCCAGGATACTGACAGGCGTGGCTGAGGTCCAGATGCAGGAGCTGACACGGTGAGCGTCCAGCTGCGAGGAGCAGAACAACGCGAAGCGTGAGTTGCTGATCGGGTGTGGTTTAAATAGCTTTGGAAGAAGTTCCAAGTGTGTATCCTTCCTCCGATCAGGTATGTATCCTTCCCCGACCACCCCCGGGTGGAAAGTAATCCCACAGGTAAAGTAGTTCCATTCAGGCCTCAAGAGGGCCTGGATGTGGCAGCATGGTCTGCATCAGGTAAGTGCACATTAAAACACTTGAACACATGTCTAGCTTTATGAGCCCGGCGCCTAAGGCGCCAGAACAGGGGTCCAACATGAGCCTGGCACCTAAGGCGCCAGGACTGCGTCCAAAGGGCCCCAGCTTGGGCCCGCTGGCACTCCCCTGGGGGAAATGATGCCTGCCTCTGGGGTTGCTGGGTCGGACCTGGCTCCTTGGAGGTAGGCATCATGACATGAACCTTTACCACGTTTTGCTTATAAACAGGCAAAAAAACCTTAGGGACCAATTGGTCCACTCGAGATTCGCTAGACCAGCTCCAAGGTTGGGCCTGTGGAACTTAAGGACAACTGTAGGACATTTGCCATGTGGAAATTGTACCTCGTGCAGTTTTAGCAAAAAGATTAAAGAATTCAATATCAATGATCGACCATGGGCACTACTGAGTTTGACCAATTGTAAAACCAAGCAGGCAGTATATGTCATTGAGTGCCCGTGTGGCCTAAGATATATGGGCCAAACACTAAGATCCACTCCCATAAGGATATGTGAACAAAGATCTAGGATCAGATGCAGAAATATATGAGTGCCCCACGAGTAAATCACTACATTGAGGCCAAGTACACAGCAGACGTTCTACTGTGTTGGATTGTGGACACCGTCGCAAACTCTGCCAACATTCTTGGAAGCCTCCTACAAAGAGGCCAGATGGATCCACAGATTAAACTCGTTCCATAATGTTTTGAACAAGGAATCAATTGTCCCACATATGAAGAAACCCAATGTGGGGAATTTCCCCCCAAAAAAACCAACCCAGGACAATCAGTGAATAATTACATAGCCACGTGGATCTTAGGAAACTAGGGCTGCTGCCGTGAGACGTGTGTTACATGACTAACTAGCCGTCATCAGCATCAATATTGATGTACGGCCCACGTTTGGCCATATACCAGGATTAGCCATACCATCCGCCCCCAGATGTGCAGAACAGCACAGACGGAATCCTTGAAAAACAACCAGAGTCCCCATCACGGTCCTTGCCTAGTGAACCTTGCCTAGTTGAGATTTCCGATTCAGGTCTCTCTCACTAACTTACACTTGACCTTCACACTCCATAAACACGCAAAGCCGCGCTGGTCACGCAATAGCCATACCTCTGCATACGGTACCTGCATGCGCATAATCTAAAAAGTGTCCATTTTTGGAACAGCTTGGGAAGTTGTGACTGTCTATTTTCCATCCTTACCTTGCCCCCAGATGTACAGCGCATCAAGGACGGCAGCTATGGCAACCTTGACAACAACAAAAGTAACCCTCTGGGACTTTGTCTAGCGACCGCTACTTCTGCAAGGTGCCTCCAAATGGCCCCGGTAGCGGCCCACTAATTCACAACGTACACTTCCAAATATGCACAGTTACGTGTGACTCAGATAAAGTAGTTTTTTACATACGGGTAACGGAATGTGTAAAAACGACAAGCATTATTTCCCGGAAAGAATATGGAAAATGTTGCCCCTCCACCCCCCTCCCATCTTTTTTCCACCCTGGACTGGTTAGGCTGTATGGTAGCTTCCACCCAGTCGTGCCGGGTCTTGTCACCATGGTAACAAGCTCTGTCTATTCAGACCTTGCTGAGACTGCGTGCTTTGAGCAGTACCGTAGCCATAGTCCACCAAGACACGAGCAGACGCTGGGCGTCCTCCAGTCCCCGCTCCAACTAGTGGCAGTCCATTTCAGGTATGTATATGGGATGAGGGTTTTCACAAGCGCAGCAGACGTAGATGCAGCATTTTAAAATGACTGCTCAAAACCTTTTGCAGATCGCACAAACGAACGCGGTTCCAGATAGAACATGTACCACACGACTTGCCAGGGTACTCCTCACAACAGCGGTTTCCAAAATCTTCATGAGCTTGAGTTGCAATAAGAGAAAAAATTATTCCAAACATAGGTATGTGATTTCAACAGTACCCCTCTTCCAAAAATATAATCCCTACTAACAGCGGAATTCACAAACCTCCGTAACATGGCATGAACTGCACTGAGCAACATCCCTTACAAGTGGCGGGATATTTTTTGTATCCTTACTATGGATAAGGTATCTGATGTCTCAATACTAATTACCCACGCCCGTATAGATAATGGCATGCGACTTAGAAAATACCACAATAGTTTGGTGAGGATGACCAAATAGATGCCACATCTAAGAAAAGGCTCTGTCCTCCATTTCCAAACAAACCAATTGTTGTTTTTGAATTGCAGCCCTGGCAACCTGGAACTGTGTATCTAGACTCTGCTGCCACTCTCAAACCGCAAGAATTGAGAAGAAACAAGAAATAAAATCACGTCTGTGCTCACAATCACCAGCTCCTTGAACCATGAGCAAGGTATCCAACAGGTGATCCCTTGCCACTGCCTGTCTAACTCATTCATAGCTGGCACAGGCCAATATGGCACTACGTACCACCATCTTAAATTCTTTTACGCAAAAGACTGACCGAGCAACAGCATTTTCTGTGCACTTAATCCAACAGTACCTGGCTACACCACATACCAAATCATTGACATCCAGAGTCAACCCATAGGAAACTCTGTCTTGAAACAAGGCCATCTTTTTTTTCATAACCCTGTCCCAAACACAGGGTGAGTATTGCGTGGTTACTTGTCTCTAAAACTAGCAGCAGTTTTTCAAAAACTTTTTTTTTAAATGTCTTTCTGTGCCATGTATGATACACATATGTATATTTTTCTCTGCCTCCATCCTCCCTAGGATCACAAGATTGGTCCGCCCTGAGGAAGGCTCTCCATTGATGCCACAAACATTGTCAGGCCAAAACGTGCATTAGTACCCTTTTTGTTGAAATGAATGCATGACTGTCTAAATATGTTAAGGTTTGTCACATACACGTAGGCAGACTACCGACATGATCATTTATTGATCGTGCTCTTTTGCAACACAGAAAAACAAAAACTACCACCACCCAGGAGTATAATAATAGGTACCCTGGTCTTCTCTCAAAGTAACAACACATTTACTATGTAGGAGCATCAATGATTAACTGATCTAAGCTCATATGTTTTTCTATTTCCTAATTTTCTTTGTTTATTTTCTTTATTTGCAATCTGTAGGTTATATTCTATGTTAATTCAAAAAAATAATTCTTTACTTTTCACAGAAAATATTGGGTTTTAGGTATTGTCACTGAATATGTACCAGTCACTATTTTACTGCATCATTAATAAATGTTGTTATATCCAGACACTTCTGTATATTTTTTTTTTAACCTGTGACTCTTGTAGCACACAGATTGTTCTAGATAAATACATTTGAATAATTGACAGCAAATTGTGCTGTTCATAGTGTGGATCTCTATTTCTTTTTGCTCAAAGCTTATTCTGTCCCAGGTCCACGCCTACACAAAAGGGGCAACCCTATTTTTTTGTAATAGCTATCATCTCGCACCGACACAGTCCGAGTGTGTTAATCACACGTAGCAGGGGAGGAAAGAAGTACAGAAACAGACTTTCCCACGGGAAGGAGAACGCGTCCCCCATGCTCCTCGGTTGGTGGAATCTGCTGGCAAAATCAGGCATTTTGATTTCAACCCTGTGGCAAAAAGATCGATCTGCGGTCTGACCCATTTGACGAAAAGATGGTCCACCTGATCTGGACGAAGTTCGCACTTGTGGCAGGAGCACAGATTCCTGCTGAGGGAGTCAGCAATGGTGTTCCTGGCGCATGCCTGGTGGAACGGGATGAGGAACATCCTCTGTCTGATGGCCCAATGCCAGAAGTCCTGAGCTTCCTTGAAGAGCGCTGGGGATCGAGTGCCTCCTTGCTTTCTGATGTAGAACATGGTGGTGCTGTTGTCCGTGAAGATCCTCACCACCGTGCCTCTCAGAGACGGAAGAAATGACTTGAGGGCCCAGAACACTGTCCGTAACTCCAGGATGTTGATGCGCAGATCCTTCTCCTTCGGAAGCCATGTCCGGTTAGAGCTCCCAAACCTTCCAGAGATGTATACTTTTTACAGAGGTTCCTGTATTGTTGCTCGAGTGCCCCGACTTTACGATTTCTTTCATACAGTTCCTCAAAGACCTTAATGCCTTCCTAAAAATCCTTCCCTCTAAAACTAGTTTCTCATTGTATTCATGGGGGTGTACTGATTTTCATTCCTTCCCTTGGACTGGTCTACAAGCTGTTATATTAAAACCTACAGGTAGTCATGGTTTCTTTGAAGTTATATACATCAAAACAATGAATTTTCCATTCATATGAGCAAGATAACAAAAGCCCTAAGAGAGCCGTGTTTAAATTAGAAACGTCTCAGCCAATTACCACCAGTGCTCAAATTGAGGCCAAAAAGGTTGCTGCATAAGACCTTTGTATAATTATTATCAAAGTTTGCACAGATCATACTATGTTCACTCCAATTGTTCTGAAATACTGAGAATGCCCAACACAACCCAAACAAGGCATAGTCAAAAAAGACATAGTCCAACACTGAGCATCGATTCCCCCTTTGCCAAGTGGAAGTGGGCCTGCCAAGGATCACATCCTCGTGAGTAATCCTGTGCAAACCCAACAACGCCATCGACAATGCCCATTTTAGTCCAGCTAGGACATTAAAGTTCAAGGGGACAGTATCCAAATTAACTTGACATATGTCTTCCCCCGGGATAGAGTCCGGGCATTCAGCATTTAGGTCCCATGCTCGAAATTCATAAGCAAGAATGCATTGTTGGTGATAAATTATGTTGAATTATACCGCGCACCGGTACCACCCGAGGGAAGTCTCCAGGCATGTGGCTCTGCAAGAGGAAAGAGCGTTGTCATGGGTGTGGTAGTTGTTAAGAGGCCTCGCTTGTTGTAACCATATCGGTAGGACTCAGTGCCGTGATATATCAAAAAATACTTCAAAAATTCCAGAGCAGAATTATTGCATTTATTTCATTTTACATATAGAATGCACAAGTCCCTGGAATGAAGGCAGTGGGGTGCTGCACAAATAAAACCACAGAAAAAAGTGGCAATTGCCCGTCAATAGATTGAAATGGAGTGGTGGACATTACTAAAAGCTGTGCAAATATCCAGCAGCTATAAGGTGCAGCTACTCCCCCTCGTACATCCACCTTGCTACTAATGTAATCCAGGAAAGAAGTTACAACAGCCTCTGTGCTGTGAAGTGACATATAGAGGTCTTCTCTTCTCAACATAGGTCTCAATTGTGGTTCATAGCTTACGGCAACTTTGCCAGACACGACAAATTAGCATTGGGTCAGCTTGACGTTACAGGAGCCAATATGAAGGCAGCAAGATATTCAGGATGTTACACCTCTTTTTCTATCAAAAGTTGTTTCATGAAGTTTAAAAAAATGACATATTGACAAATGTCTCTAGGTGAACCAAAGGTTTCTAGATATCAATGTAGTCATACAAAGTAACATCCCTGACCCAATTCCCCATACCAGAACACCACCACGCCACGCACAAACTGGGACAAGAAAAAAGCTCCATTTAAATCTGAAATTCTGGTTTATTTTACATAATAAATTAAGAAATGAAAGGTGGTCCACTACCTTTCAATGATGGGCAAGTCATCCACAATATTCCCATTAAATACAGGCAGCTGGTCTACGGAAATTAAAATGCAACCCGCCTGATGTCTCACTTGTGTTTACATTCACAATGAACACAAACATCTTATACATGCATGTATAAATGACTATACTAGGGAAAAGAATACAATTCGCTCGAATATAAAACATCCAAATTGGCATTGGCCATTTTATTCAAGAAGAATTATTCTTAGAATACACTTTTGTAAACAAACTATTCCCTTAATTTTCTTTGAAACCATCGACAAGTGTTGGTGGCATCAGAGAAAAAGTGTTCTCTGGGCTTTCATTCAGGAATTCTATCTCTTTTCGGAATTCTGGGACTAACTCCCAATCCCTCACTATTCTCTAGGAATCAGGCCCACCCTTACAACACCCATTTCACTAAATGTATTAAAGGAGTATGACATGCATTACTCACCATAATAACGCTACTGATGATTGTATCTGCTTAGATTCACATGCTGTGCATATAGTCCGACATCTAGTGGAAATTGCGTAGTATTGCATCTTTATTTCGAAGATCGAAAGGGGCGTCAACATGGGCGTGGCTAACACTATCCCTAACGTGACGTGTAGTGTACTCAAAATCCCTCATGCGTCGAGGTCCCACAGTTTGTTTTTTCAGCCATGAGGGAGCCTTATAGGCTGCGTGAGCAAGTACACAACAGAGAAGGTGTAAGAAGCATGTTCCTTATACTCCACGAGGGGAGGAAGGGTGGGCGCATGTGAATCTAAGCAGATCTGATCAGAAATGCTATTACAGTGAGTAATGGATGTCTTCTGATGCTTGTGGATCTGCTTAGAATCTCATGCTGTGCATAGACTAGCGAGCAGTACCCAGAGATGGTGGTGGGATGTGTGAAGGAACAGTAGCAAAGATGTCTTAGCACCACTTGTCCCACCTGAGAATCAGAGCTAGAGTGTGCATCTAGGCAGTTGTGTTGTGTGAAGGTGTGTACAGAGCTCTGCTCTTTGCAAATGGAATCTAGAGGAACATTTGCAACAAATGCTATGGTAGCCACTGTGCCCCGAGTAGTGTGTGCTCTGGGCGTGAAGGGTATATCTCTCTTGGAAAAGAGAAACACAGTGTGATGCCGCTTACAATCCACTTACAAATAGCTGATTTAGAGACAAGGTCCCCTTCTCTACCTGCTGCCTCTGAAACAAAGAACTGCTTTACCTTCCTTAGTGGCTTTGTCTTTTCCAAATAGTAGCTAACCGCTCTCCTTACATCCAGTGTTTGGAGGCTTTTTTCTGCCATGTTAGTGGGGTTCTGGAAAAAGGTGGGTAGTTATATGGACTGGTTTACATGGAACTTTGAGATACATTTTAGGTGTGATGCGAGTGTGTGTGTGCGCAAAACAACCTGGTCTTTGTGAATCGTGACAAATTGGTCCGGAACTGCAGTTCACTATTCTCCCTATAGAGGTGATCACCACCAGGAAGGCAGTCTTTTAGGTGAGTGCTTTAAGGCTAGCCTTGTGCCTTGGTTCAAAGGGAGGCCCCATTAGTTTGGTAAGAACAACATTCAGGTCCCACAAAGGGGGCTAAGTTGGAGATAGGGGGATGAAGGCTTTGATTACAGGAATTTTCCACCATGAAACCTTGCTCTGGGACGCGGTGTACGCCGAAAGCGTGGCCAAGTTGACTTTAATTTATTTTAATTCTTATTACGCGCCACATGCCCGTGGGGATGAGGGCGCACAAAAAAAAACAGAGACAAGACACACAACAAGACCAGCATGAAGAGAAGGAGGCCCTGAAGGGTTACTTCAGATTGCAAAGGTGAGTCTTTATGGCTTGCTTAAACAGGGGATAGTTTTGAATGTGTCGTAACCCAGCTGGTAGGGTGTTCCAGAGGAGAGGGCCCTGAACATCAAGGGTGGTGGCCCCAAATTTAGCTGTCTTAAATCTAGGGGGGGAACAAGAAAAGTGGCAGTGGAAGAGCGAAGGTTTCTTCCATTGGACTTGAAGCTAATGCGATTAGACAGATAGGTGGGATTGCTGAGGGACAAACACTTGTGTGTTGTCGTTAACACTTTATGTGTTATGCAATGTTTTATGGTAAGCCAATGTAGCTTCTTTCTGTAGGTTGAGATATGAGTGCAACGAGATTGATTGAAGATGGTGCGCACTGCGTTGTTCCGAGTCACCTGTAAAGATTGAATGTTGGCGACAGTAGTGCCAAACAGTAGACTATTACAATAAAAGTCTGGAATTTATCAATGCTGTGGACAGGAGCGCACAGTTTTCAGCTGTAATGAAAGGGCGAATTTAGCTGATTCGTTTGTTAATCAGTCCACAACTAGACCTGATGTTGGAGACATGAGACTTCATAGATAGCTCCTCATCCAGAACGACTCATAAGGTTTTGACTTTCCTTTGGACAGTGATGGTATTGTCTGCAATAAGGAAGTTGAGAGAAATTTAAGAGAATTGAAAACCAGTCTTGAATCTAACAGGTGAGTTAGGTAAAGGACGATATCTTTAGGTGAGCAATAAATAGGATTGATGCCCTTGACACTACTCCAGATAAAGCACTTGCATTTGCTGGAGTAGCAGTATCTGGTGGTAGGTTTCCGTGCCTCTCTGAGTATGTCCATGCTTGTCTGAGGGAGCTGAAGGCGCCCAAACTATATGACCTCAGGAGCCAGGCTGCTAATTTGAGAGTTTAAGGGCATGGATGTATTGTCTCTCCCGGACACTTAGCATTTTGTACGGGCACAGCAGGTTCCTAGGAGGGGAGACTGCCATTGCCATGAGATGTGAGAATCAAGGTTGGCAGGTCCACATAGGGGCCAGCAGGCATTTTTTTTTAATTTATTTAAATTTATATAGCGCGCTAGCAGCCCATGGGCATTGAGGCGCTGTTACTTGCAAGAGCTTAGTTACAGGAATAGTGGCATTCAGTGGTACATTATGAATTCTACAAGGCATAAAACTGATATTTTGGTTGGTACAGTTAGTCATTATAATACAGTTTATGCAGTAGGAACATATGCATATGATATGGTTACCACTGGTGCGGCGCAACTTATGTGAATATGATGGTTTTCATGGTTTTGCAGAAGGCACTGAGGGAGGCCTCACCTCACATTGTGAGAGGTAGGGCGTTCCAGTGGGTGGGTGCGAGATATGGGAAGCTGGATCCGCCTGCTCTAGCTTTATTTTTTTACTAATGGCACAGACAGCATGTTTGTATATGGTGATCTGGTTGGCCTAGTAGAGGAAACGGGGTGGATCCTTAGAGAGGTAGTCAGGGGCAGTAAGGTGAATGCACTTGTGGGTCAGTGTCAGAGTCTTGAAGATGATTCTTTGTTTTATTGGGAGCCAGTGGGCTAGTTTTCTAGTCTCTGATAGGTGTTCTCTTTTGGCAATGCCTTGGGTTGCCCGGAGAGCACTGTTCTGTATGATTTGTAACCTCTCTAGGTTTTTGTTGGAGGTCCCTAGGAAGAGTACATTACAGTAGTCAAGCCTAGATCCAGTGATTGCTCTAGCTATGTTTGTGCAGTTTTCTTTGGAGAGAAAGGGCCTGACTGCGTTCATTAATATGGCATGATATGCAGCCGCAGAGGCTATAGCGTTGACTTGTCTATCCATGGATAGGTTGGACTCCAAGTAGACCCCAAGGGTTTTGATGGATTCTGAGACCGGTATTTTGATGGAATCTATTGTGAAATGGCTGAATTGGAAGTCTAGGTTTTTCAGCGTGTCGGGTGAGCCTACCAGGAGGAGTTCAGTCTTGTCGGAGTTGAGGCATAGTCCATTGTCTGCCATCCAGGCTTGGATGGTGTTGTAGAGGTTGTTGAGGGTCATTGAGTCAGTGTCATAGTCGCCAGTGAGGGTGAGGAGAATCTGTGTGTCGTCGGCGTAGTTAGTATATGAAATGCCCATGGCATCGAGGATGAGGAAAAGGGGTTGTGTGAAAATGTTGTAGAGGGTGGGTGAGAGGCAGGAGCCTTGGGGCACACTGTAGAGTGCGATAGTTGGTGAGGCGGATGCTAGGTCAGAGAATACTTGCATGATTCTGTCTTGTCGGAAGGAGGTGATCCATGCTGTGGCTTGAGGGGAGAATTTAGCAGTAGAGGAGAGGTGGTGGCATAGGACGTCATGGTCAACGAGGTCCATTGTGACTGGTTTCTGGTGCCTCTTGTGCTTTATTCTGTTGAGCAGGGTAATCGGGGGGGGGGGGGAATTCAGGGGGGAGCGTAGATAAATCTCCCAGACCATGTTATTCAAAGACCGTTCCCCTTGGAGCGGTTCTGTGGGTCCCCGGAAGCGTAATCTGGGCATTCTCCAGAGTGGCGCACAAGTCGATCTCTGGGAAGCCCCATTCTGTGAAGATGCCGAGTAAAATATACTCCCGTAGCCGCCACTCGGCACGGGTAGGGTTGAAGTTTCTGCTCAGTACGTCTAGCAGAAGATTGAGTTCCCCTGGAACATGTTGTGAGAGGAGGAACATGTGTTTCAGTACTCCCTTCCAAATTGTTAGGGAGGATTCTCAGAAATTTGCTAATTCCATTCTACCATAAGGACCGCCAGCTCTTTTTGCTGGACTTTAGGACTTTTAATTTCTAACCTGGAGAGGGTAAATCTATTTCCCACTCTCTCATGTACTTTTCTGTGATTTAGACTCCGTTTTTCTTTTGACTTGGAGTCGTGACAAATTCCATAGAAATCATCTTCCAGTGTGACACACCGCACCTTCAGTGCGGAGACACAGGTAAGTCTATGAGATTTCCCAAAGGATTAAATACCTTCGCTTGGTAAAACTACTGTTTCCAAGAGCAGTGAAGTGAAATTGACTTTACTTACATTTTGTAACTTTCTAGACCCCACAAACACTATCTTACAATAGGGTGCTGGAGGGGTTACTTAGTATTCCCTTTGTCTAGTTTCTCATGTAACATTTGTATGTTACCCTTTCTTTAATTAATGGCTGGTGGCAGTGGTTTACTCTTTACTGCCATTGTGTGTTTTTCCCGCGGGCTGCAATTGCCCCAGTCTTCTTTTTTCGGCATTTCTTATTGGATAGAATTCTTGAGATTTACTCTGCGCGCCAAACCAGAGTTGGTCCCCTTGTTCGTTTTGTCTTTGACGGGATTCACAAGTGAAGCCCGCCTCTGGCTCCAGCATGTCTGGCAGGGGCAGGACGGGAGGGAGGTGTCCGAAACTCCCTGTGCTTAATCCCCTTGGTTACAGGAATGCACCCAAAGGTGATTGGCAGGCTGGGCTTCCTTGGAGGACAGCCATCCTGCTGTGTGATTGACAGCTAG
The DNA here is from genome assembly GCF_040938575.1 of Ambystoma mexicanum. Classification (NCBI taxonomy): domain Eukaryota; kingdom Metazoa; phylum Chordata; class Amphibia; order Caudata; family Ambystomatidae; genus Ambystoma; species Ambystoma mexicanum. The sequence goes on from NC_090921.1 coordinate 230,086,752, forward strand.
GCTGGAATGAATGGGAGAACCCTGAGTAAAAGGCGAGACTTTTCGAGGGAACCCGAAGAAGAACTTGCAAGAGACACCTGCTCTAACTCCTGGACCGTTGGTTTGGCCGGTGAAGCCCTGCTGCTGTGCTGAAGCTCAGAATTCGCCTCGACTAGAGAAGACCTGCAAAGGACGACTTCTCCCCTTGGGTTGGTGGGACCAATCGACCACAAAACAAGCTCATTTAGTAATCCTCTCAGAGCTGGCTGTACTTCCATTGCTGCTGCAGGAACACCAGAATCGAGTGAGTGTCTTTAAAGGAATGGTTCGGTCACAAATATTATTGTCCCTATGGTTCGGCCATGTGTTTTTAACCACAAGTCTATCAATCGTTCAAACATTCAGGCAGCAGGGTGCGGCCATCTTGTGATAATCTTATCACTTGCCGCATCGCCCTGGGTAACCTGCCTTTGCGGCACTAAATCATATCCCCCACCCCTGAGTCTGACATCACTAGACACGTACCGCCCATTTCACAACGCCAAAGCACGTCCCGTGTCAACATTCTCTGCGCCTCAGCTAATGACGTGTCCTCAATAAGTATAAACAGATCGTTTCACAACACACAACAGCAGATTTTCTATTCCATTCCTCTCACTGTATTTCGTATTCTGTGACTCGTTTCTGTGCTCTGGTCAGCTACCTTCATTGCTTGTAGCCCTTGTGAACAGATACCAGTACCACCGCTATAAATTATTTCGTTTGTTTACCACACAATGGCAACAATAATGACCTACCTGTACGAGCCCGAGTATTCCGAGGAGGAATTACTGGAAAGAGAAAGATGCGGAAACGATGGGGCTTCGGACAACAGTTGGGAGGACGATTCAACAGATGAAGAGCCTGGGCCTAATCGCATGGACGTTGTTTCCACCTGGTGTACCTGCAATCGGTGCGCGCTAATGCTAACCGGAGGAGGAGAATTGCTGCTGCCGAGAAAACTCTGGATGCTTGTCTTACATATCGCAAGGTGAGCCGCGGCCGCAATACGTTACCAAGCTGCCAGACTTCAGGGCAGCCTGCCTCACATGGTCCGTGTTGAGGATTTTGATGGTGCTTATACATGAACTTCGCGCAACAGTTCACCCTCGTAATCCAAGTAACGAAGTATACTCTGGTTGTGATGTCAGTTAGGCCACTACTATTTCATGGTTGTCTCCTATATTCGCCTAACTTCAATATATCATCGTCAGATCAGTTTAGTCTTGCAATTCTCTAGTAATAGTCGCATAAAAGTCGTTCAATATTGTGCAGTGTCTAGTTCGCATTTGTCCTATCCAAAATGCCATTGGATACAAGAATTGTCATTGACAACTAAGGTTTAATACACTTATATTGGTCATTTAAAAACAATTTCTATCTTTCTTTTTCAAGGTGGTACAGGCTGATGGCCTATCGTTCGTTTACATGGTGGCTTCATGGGAGGCTTGGACACTGCGTTCGACGAGTAATACCCCGCCTGTGTCGTTGGTGCCATTAGAGAAACTTTCCCCAGTGACAGCAGTCAGTAAAGGGGATTTTCCCTCACTGTGCTGCAACCAGACCTGTACAATGTGTAGTAGTTTTGTGCCATCAAAATAAGAAACAAAATAAAACACAACATATTTTTTATCAATGGTTGGTTCAGTTTTTAAGTGAATCAAGTGTGTTTCCATTCAGCAGTGTTCTGGTACCTTGTCTGCATGCCCCAGGCCCATCCATCCCCCCTCCACTATCAAAGGCAGTTCGCACCAATGCATGTGCGCTGCCAAGGGGTGCTGTCAGGGGCGCGAACGACCAAGGTGCCAACACCATGTACACTTCAAAGCTATCTTTCGCGCAGGGGTCATTGTTCACAAGTCCTCCTCAGACCCCGTGTCTCCAGGTAGGCTCCCCTTCAAGCAGGCCGTGCCCCTGCAATCCACATAATACCATTCATTCAAATACACACCCCTTTTTGTAATTCTTTATAAACCACTTGATATGTATTGCCTGGAGTCATCAACCACTTTGAGCGCGTTTCAGGTAATCTTACTTAGCTATTCTGTTCCAGACTTATTTTATGCATGTATCATTGCTTTACACAATGTTTTTCGTGGTTCGATATTGATATGTACCTTTGTCCGCGTCCCAATGTGTGTGTCCAATTTCCAATATTTTCATCCTTACTAATGCAAGTACTGTGTTTTAGGGAGAGGCTGAAGCGTCCACTACAATTACAACATCCCTTGTAGTAGATCCAGAGCCAGAGGTACGGGTCTTGACAGTTCCATCGAACGAGATAATCTGATCATATTTTCATATTGTGTAATTGTTTTACACAATGTTTCATTCGTACTTTGCTATTGATATGTACCTTGGTCGTCTTTCCAAAGTGTGTGTCCAGTTTCCAATATTTTAATCCATACTAATGCAAGTACTGTGTTTCAGGGAGATGCTGGAGCGTCCTCTACAATTACATTATCCCTTGTAGTTGATCCGGAGCCAGACCTTGTAGTTGATCCGGAGCCAGAGGTATGTGTACTGACAGTACCCTCTAATGAAAGAAAGTTGGTCTAGTTTTATGTTTAATGCAAATGACTTATTTTAAATGGATACTCTTTTTTGTAGGGATGTATACAAGATCTGTGTATTGAACGGGAGGGACGTGGATCTGAGTCGGTGCGCCAGCTTGCTGATGGCGATGGTGATGTTAAGAGTAAAGAAGGTTTCAAAGAAAAGAAAGGAAAATAAGGTTAGTTATAAACAGTTTATATTTTTGGCTATTGTTTTGTGCTGAGGCCTTCATTATATGCTGTTTGTTAATGTAAATTGTACAATACTGTATGTTGGATTTACACTGAACATCCCTTTTCCTATCTGTCCTGTAGTTGCCCGATGGAGTACGGACTATGCAGACACAGACAGCGATACAAATGAGAGATGCTGCTTTCCAAACTGTTTTCACCATGGAGGAACTATTCATTGAGGCGCGGCATGTTCACACTCGAGATGCCTTTGTCCAATGGCCAGAAAATGAATTTAATGTGAACGGCGAATCCAGCAAAGTGTTTTTGGACCATTGCTACAATGCGACTGCTCTGCCAGATGAAGATGAAATTGAATTTATAGAAGATAGTTTTACATTACTCGCAGAGCACTTGACACAATCGACACCCGCCAAAAAAATGCCCCCCAAAAAACAGTCGACATTGATGTTTTCTCCTATCCATGGTCAAGTAACAGATGTTAAAATGACAGAAACTAATTGACCGACAAACTAGACAAAGATATCAACTATAGTATGTCCAGGTTGGCTGATATGTCCACAACGGTTCAGTCCGAAACAACAGTGTTGACGGATGACAGTCTAATAAAAGAGGCCAAATACATAGTATTCAACAGCAGCTTGATGGAGATTATAAAGATGCTGAAATGTGTGCATTCAATGGGAGGGGAAGTATGTGGGAAGCCATCGGTGAATGTGTACAAAGCAGTAACCTCAAAATACATGCCACCTGTGAAAGGTTACATAAAACATTTTCATGGTCCGCTCAACCGATGCTGGGGAAACTGCCAGCTGGCAATCTACTGTGTGCAGCAGCTTTACTTTTCAGTGGCTCTAGTTTCACGAAGTTGTCCAGTTTCTTTCAGTTTGTGGGACTCCATTTCATTTCTAAAACACAATACTACAAATACCAATGTGATTATCTATTCCCTGCCATAGTGAAGCTTGGAAAATTGAACAATTGGCTAGTCAAAGTACATTCTCCGACAAACGGTTCAGGCTAGCCTGCGATGGACAGTGTGACAGCCCCGGATTTTCTGCTAAATCCTGCACATACCATTTTCAGGACTTGGAAAGTAAGAAAATTGTGAGTTTGGTGGTCGTGCAAGTTTCCCAATGTAAATCATCAGTGGCCATGGAGAAACTTGGTTTTATAAAATCCCTAGAATATCTACAATCGAGGGGAATGCAAATCGACCTCATAGCCACGGAGAGACACGTTTCAATAGCCAAGACAATGAGAGAGCAGTATCCATATATTAAACATCAATTTGATGCATGGCATGTTGCCAAATCAATCAATAACAAAATCTCGGCTGCAGGGGAAAAAAAAGGTTTGGAAAGTATTTCACAATGGTCCCAGTCTTTCAGCAACCATCATTGGTGGAGCTCCAAAACATGTGATGGGTCTGTGGAAATTCTACTGGAAAAACGGCGGTCACTAATGCACCACTGTTCCAACGTTCACCACTGGACAGAAAACCAACATTTCCACCAATGTGAACATGGCCCTTTGTCCCCAGAGCAGGCATGCAAGAGGAAGTGGTTGATCCCATCTTCACCTCCACACAAAGCCCTTGAGAAGATTGTGTTTGATAAACTCTATCCAGAGATCTGAAGGGACTCACAGAATTCTGTCACACAGGTGATTTGGAGGTGTTCCACAATATGTGCCTAAAGTACAGGCCAAAGAGATTGCATTTCGGCATCCAAGGGATGAAATCTAGGACATTACTAGTGGTATTAGCGCATAACGAGAATGTAGGCCGTGAACAATTCAGGACTGCAGAAATTTAGGGATGCTTCACTACAATATGGCCTTTACGAAAAGAAGCAAAAAATGCGTGGTCAAACCAGTATATGAGGAAATGGAATTCGATTTTGTGAAAGATATTATTAATGTCGTAGAGATGCATACTCATGGAATTGTGCGTGAATCTGTTCACAGCCCACATACATTGCCACAAAACATTGCCAACGTGCCATGTCCACCCAAGGCAGAGCTCGCTGAACAGTTAAAATCCCGGTACACATGATTACCATCTGTTTTTATTTTTGCCAAAATTATTTTGTAGTACAGTTTTATTTTAAAGTACAGTTTCATATTCCTAATAGTGACGCGCTGTGCTGCGAGACGATGTGTGTTGTTTTCCGGGTTCTGCATCAAGTCGCGTAGGTGACGACTGGGCGCGTTTGGCTACGCTGCCCAGTAACGTCACGGAGGGAGGCGGAGAATATCAATGATTTGGTGATGTCAGGCTCAGGGGCGGAGATATGATTTAGTGCCGCAAAGGCAGGTTACCCAGGGCGATGCGGCAAGTGATAAGATTATCACAAGATGGCAGCGCCCTGCTGCCTGATTTCGCTTGTGTTCAAGAGACGGAAACTCTGGTAAGGTGCATAGGAAATGTTTGTACGATCGATCGACTTATGGTAAAAAACACATGGACGAACCATAGGGACAATAATATTTCTGACCGAACCATTCCTTTAAGTTCAGACCCGAGCCTCAGTAAGATCCTCCAGACTCCCTTGAAGCAGGATTGAGCCACCTCAACAGAGTGATGGATCCCAGATGCGAGGAAAGTCTGAAGTGGTATCCGAGAACCGCAGTGTTGCTATTTGCTATGGCCGCGAGGAGCTGAAACTACGAAGTGCCACTGAATTGAAGTTTGCCCATTGCTGCCGCTGACCTTCCCATTGCAATGCAGGAGTCCCCAGACGCCCTCCCTCTTGTCCCCATGACTGAAGCCCAGGAACAACAGGATCTGCAGAGCTGTATAGGAACAGAAGCCAGCTGGAACCCTTTTCTTCTAACCAAAGGTACTGTAACACTAAGGGGACTTACCTCTTGTTGTGTAGCCTAGCTTGATCTCAGTTGAGACTTGTCTTGGTTGCTTTTGCAGAGATGATTGTAGCTTTGCCTTTCACAAGACTTCCAGCTTGTGGCCCTTCTGTGATTCTTTATTTTCTACAAAGACTACCAAAACATTGTGCAAGACTTTTACTTACCTACAAGAAGTGCTTCGTCTCACCTAGACTTTTGTTTAATTGACATTTGCTGGCCTGGCTCCGTGAAAGACCCTTCTTACCTCTGACTTTGTGTTTTACCTCTCCTCCAGGGAAGGGTTCATTTAGTTTGGTGGTTTAAAGATACTTACCTGCTTCAGAATATTTGTGTAACTGTGTTTTTATTCCCATACCCTTTTCTTTGACACCAACTCAGTATTGCTCTACATATATCAGTGATATATTAATGTCAACAGTCTCCTAGTTATTTAAGTCACCTCAGGGTGTTGGAATCATCTGTGTGCCATCCCAAATGGGTACTTACTGATTTAGAGAAACTAAGTGTGTATTTTGAAGTGTATGTGTGTGTTGCTCATATATTGCTCCCTTCTGAAGAAGGCTTATTGAACTGACTGTTAAATAAATTAATAATTGTTTAATCAAGAAACCTTGAGTGTAAGAGTTTGTTTGAATACTTTTCACTCTGAATCTCTGTGTAAAAGCCCTACTGCTCACTAGGACCCCTCTTGAGATAAGCTTGGCTGCTCAGCCACACTACCAACCTGTATAGTACAGACTTTTACCAAAGGTTGGGTTCCTATTGCCAGGAGGTCAACGATGCTGTAGTCTCCCAAAAGGTACTGCACACAATCTTGTCTAACACAAATGTGTTGGGACAGTTTGGACAGCACTAGAGAGCGAGTGCCCCCTTGTTTGTTTAAGTATTACAAGGCCGTAATACTGTCCGTGAGGACTAGAACTCCCCCCCCTCCCCTCAGGTGTGTTTGGAAGGCCTTTAGGGCCTTGAACTCTACTAGCAGTTCCAACAGGTTTACATGATTGGATGCTACTGCTGAAGACCACACGCTGTGCGCCGTCTGTTGAAGGGGTGAACTCCCCAACCCGTCAGAGATGCGTCTGTGGTGAGAGTGGCTTCTACAGCGGGGATGGGGAAGGTCTTGCCGTGCAGAAGGTTTTCCCTGGACCACCACTGCAGAGGGCTGCCGAGACAACCACTAGATCGTCCCAATGGCCGCTGGCTTGACACCACTGGCTCGAGAGCCACACTTGCATGGGGCGCATGCGCAGATGAGCGTGAGGAACTAGGTAGATGCATAAAACCATCAGTTGCATGGCTCTGCGTACGGTCACTTGATGGTCATTCCGTCTTTCCACTTCCACCCTTCAATCTTACTTTCTTTCCCACTCCTATTCCTTACTACCGCTTGCACTTCCAACAATCACTCTACCTTGGAGGTTTCCTTTCCCTCCTACCCCTCGCTCTACTCTCCTGCCTCTGGTTATTCCTCTCGGTATAATTTCCATTTCACTTAATGCCAATAGCTACTCCTGTTCTCCCACTCACTGTTGCGTTTCCCACTCTCCCTCCGCTACTGTTCCCATTCTCCTACTACCACTTCCTCTCTCTACCTTTACTGCACAAAGACACTTAGGGATATGGTGCCCTGCACACCACTTTCACTGTTATGGGACCAAGGGATATGATGACGGGCGCGGCATCTCTACCAATAGATGTTACTGCTGCCTCGTGTCCTCCGACGTCTTGCAGCTCCACATCTCCTGGGGCTACTGTTTCGTCGGCGGCACGAGGCTGGCATCACCGCCAGCAAGGAGGGTTGTGGGAGGGGACTGCCTACACTCAGGCACCAGTGAGTGGGCTCCCTTCCCCACCTTTGACAGGGCCACAAAGCTGACCCTGTCGCATACCTCCACTCGTGCTTTATAGTAGATTTCTGGGATCTCCTGTCCCTGCTTCCGTTCGATCTTACTGGACTTCAGATCTTTAAATAGGGTCTCAAGGCTGACTTTGGGGATTGAACTTTCTCTTTTTGGACTTCTGGTTTCCCGAATACACTGTGCCTCTTCTGGATTGCCCGGTAGCACAAGCTGAATAAGGGAAAGTCGGTTCCTAGGATTACATCTTCTGGCAGGTCTGATATTACCTGCATGGTAACAATACGGCGATCTACCTTAATGTCCACTTTTGATTGTCGGTACAGGGTAGCGCCTACAGTACTCTTGTTGCTTCGAGGCCCCTATGGGTATAAATCTCTAGGTGTTACCAGATCTAGGTCGATCACTGACTCACTGCTCCCTGGAACTCGCAAGGCGTTGGTAGGGATGCCTTGGACTACCACTTCAAGCACATTTCTCCAGTCCACTTTTCCCTGGCTGGTCTTCAAATCTTGGAGGGTAACCAGAGTTTCCTTGACCATCGTCAATGGCTCCACCGGAGTAATTTTCTCTTATTGTATCCTAGGCTAGGACCCCAAGGAAACCTAATGCGCACTCAGGTCGTTGTGCTTTTAGGTTGTTGGGTGGACCTAGGATCTCTTCTTGCAACTTAATTTCCTTGACTCAGCACGGGATATGTGACCATCTCAGGCTCCAATCCTGACCACTTACGGCTCTGTTTCTTTGAACTTGGGCCCCAAATGACCTACTGTCTGGGGAACATCTCCCTTAGCGTCTTCAGATTTTGACGTTGAGGTGTCCTCATACTCCGAGGATGTCGTCCCAGGATCTGGTTTCAGCATTGGTGGTGGTGTGCTCATACCAGTTCCGATCATCAGTTCCTTCAGCTTCTTGAGGTCCCAACGCATTCGGTACCTCGAAACTGGATTTGCCAGCGGGGACTGAAACCCTGGCTTCAGTATTTGGACCATTGTCTATCTTCACTCGGGAAAATGAGCCCTCATTGGCAGCTTAACCGAAATTATTATGGTTGTCTACATTGTTAACCTGCACTGGCTGGCTGGGCATTTGGAACCAACCGTCTCTTGTCAAAATAAGGGTGGAATGCTCCACAGTCTGGATCAGTTGTCTATAGAACAGTTCTTCTCTGAAGGTTTTGTTCTGGGTCTACCATGGTTTGCTTCCTTCCCTCTTCTCGTCAGTTTTGAGAACATTGATCTTCTCTGGGCCTGGTCTGCCCAATTCTAGGCACGATAGGATTTCGCACTGGGTTCCTTAAAACCTTAACCTCTTCAACCTTCGGGAATAGGGCCCTTTCACATACTAGCTGGGCGATGGCTTGTCCTGCTAGAATGCAGCATGTGTGACTTCCCAGGTTGAAGAGAGAGACCTTGACTTCACTGATGTAAATTCTCTCTATAATCTCGGTCCATACATATAAAGAAAGCTGGTGCGCCAAACTAGATCACAGTGTAATCGTCCCATAGATTCCTTCAGGGACTTCGATCTTCAAACTGGTTCTTACAAGCACCTTCATCCCTGGGTTTGACCATCACGTCCTCATCACTGTATACGTCATAACAGGCAGCTGACAATGATGTTCTGCTAGATAGCCTCCCAGTTCAGGTAAGGCACATTACTTTCAACATCTTCACAGCATTAGTCATTCCTCTTGGATAGGCATAGGCGATCTCTGTTAGGGCCAGGGTCTATCCCACTTCTGACACCACATGTTTCAGGGTGTCCCATCGCAAATAACCACACAGACTCCTACAGTCAAGTTTCAAGTGTGTTTATTAAACTTGATTATCAGAATGGCTGGTTTCTTTTGAGCAGGGCCTAATGGGCTGGGCACATTGGCGCTAGGGGCCCTTTCCTGCCTCAGCTTCTCCCGACCCCACCTCCGAGCCCCAGACGTCCATATAGAGCCGTTCGACACTACCGATCGGTAACACCTACCTGTTCTTCAAACTACGACTATAGGTGTTTTCCATAAAACGCTAGCTGTCTCCCTAGAGAACTTCTAACTTTCCCTTTCCTATCGTTGGAGAGAACGGTGCCTTCTTTCGCCTTGTGTCACACACACTCCTTCCACAGCCTCTCACACCTAATCCTTTTCCGTACTGATCTCAACAACGTTTCTCCTCTCCCTACATCACTGTCCCTCCAATCTCTTACCCTGCATTTCCACCTTTTGATCTTCCTTTCCCATGCCTATGCCACAACCGCTTGTACTTCCAACTATCCCTCTACCTTGGTTGTTTCCATTCCCTCCTTCCTTTCACTCTACTATATTGCCTCTGGTTATTCATCTTGTTATAATTTCTAGCTCACTTAATGCCAATAGCTACCTCTATTCCCCCACTCACCATCGCTTTTCCCCATTCTTCCTCTGCTTCTGTTCCTGTTCCCCCTACTACCACTACTATCAAGACCTCTCTCTATGTTTACTGCTCAAAGCCACTCAGGGATATGATACCCTGCTCACCCAGGGATATGGTGCACTGCTTGGAATTAAAGTGAACCAAGTAAGTGAGAGTGTACTATTAAAAAGTAAACAACTGAAGGCCTTAATGAGAAAAAAGTGAGAGGCTGCCAGTCCAAATAAATCTAGTTTCAATAATTGTAGCACCTGCATTAAATTTTCCAACTAGGCATATTTCTTAATCTGCCGGCTCTAAGAATTAACAGGGATACCCAAGATGCTAGGATTAGTCCAGACATAGATTGTGATTTAACAGGGAGAACATGCAGCAATAATATTGTGTTAGGCGAACTACAATTCGCAAAAGCATTCTGCTAGCAACCTTCCAAGTTGAAAATTGTCAGTTTCTAAAACAGGTATGTGGCAGGTACTTGCAGTTTAATGTCTAGCTTTCATAACCCACTGGTGTTGGGGGACATATGTTCGGCACTGAAGTGTATGTCACTTGTGTTACTAGGGAGGTTGGAAGGGAGGAGTCGGCGAAGCTTGGCTTTGGGAGACCCCATTTCATCAGGATCTTCCAACCAATAACTCTACCATTCAAGTGGCTACTTTGTTGTCACCTCATTGGTTTCCGCCATGGTAGCCGAGCTCTTCGGAATCAAACATCTTCAATTACTAATTTGCACATTGCTTAGGAATTACTACATATTTTATCGTCTAGATTTGGCCAGTAAAAACACAACTACGGATAAAATCAAAGAATGCAGCAAATATACTCCATGGGACTTGCAGTTACTGCCACTAAAAACAAAAAACATTTTTTAAATCAATTAAAAAAAAAAAAATCCTGCCAACAGACTGTTCCATTTCCAATTCCTGAAAGGTCTTTTGTGGAGTTAAAGCTCTAAATCTTTGGGTTTCATCCAAGTTACTCCCTTCAATACATAATGCAGAGCAGTCTCACATGCGCTCTGCTCATGAGCAGGATGAAGCACAAAAGTCCATCACATTGGACTAGTGCATCTGTGCGCTTTTCAATGAATGGGAGTCCGGTCATTAGATTGTGTGTGCATTTGAGAATGCCAACAGTGCTTCCTGCGAGGACTGTAGCAGGAAATGAATGACTGCATCTTTCAAGCTTATTTTATTTATTTATTTGCATTTGTTAAGCGCACTTGCAGCCAAAAGGCATCGAGGCGCTGTTACAGAATGTGAGAGGAACTTGTGGTTAGCAGCGTGGATGACCATATGTCTCATAGTTACACATAAATATACATTGATATACAGTGGTATACAGTGATATACACAAATATACAGAGGTATGCAGAAGCAGGAATACTGCATAAGGAGAATCACATTGGGAGGCCTTTTAGACAAAGAGCCTAGTTTTGATAGCCTTACGAAAGGGTAGGTGTGACTCAATCAGTCTGAGATGAGGTGGCAGTGCGTTCCAGTGCGTGGCAGCTTGGGTGGGGAAGCTGGAGCCACCACCGCGCACTTTACGCGTGGTGGGCGTGACAATTGTATTGACATAGTGTGACCTTAAGGGTCTTGTTGCCGTGTGCTTGGTGATTCTGGGTGTTAGGCAGGAAGGGGCAAGGTCATGCAGGCATTTGTGGGCTATAGCGAGGGTCTTAAAGACAATTCTCTGTTTGACTGGGAGCCAGTGGGCCTGCCTCCTGATTTGAGAGATATGGTCTCTTCTGGCGGTACCTGTGGCTGCCCTCCGAGCGTTGTTCTGGACTAGCTGCAGTTTGGCAATGTTTTTGTTAGGGGTCCTAACGAGGAGGGCATTACAATAGTCTAGCCTGGACCGATAATTGCAGTAGCAATGGTGAGGCAGTTATGGGGGGCAGGAAGGGCCTGGCGGCGTTGAGAACTAGACTCCGAGCGTCTTCACTTAGTTGGAGACCTTAATGGGGATGTTATCGATGGTGAAGGAGGTGTATTGATCTCCGAGGTTGCCCAGCGTCAGTGTGGAGCCTATGAGGAGGAGTTCGGTCTTATCACTGTTAAGACAGAGCCACTTCTCTGCCATCCAGGATTGGATGGTGGAGTAGATGAGGTGAGGGTTTTGGTGTCAGCTAGGTAATCTCCGGTAAGTGGGATAAGGACCTGTGCGTCATCCGCGTAGTTGGTATATGAAATGCCAAGGGAGTCGAGGATGTTGAACAAGGGCCTTGTGAAGAGGTTGTAAAGCGTGGCCGCGATACAAGAGCCCTGAGGGACACCGAAGGTGATAAGGCTGGGACAGGCGGCTGCTGAGTCAGAGAACATCTTTATGGCTCTTTCTTGGAGAAAGGAGGTGATCCATTGACATGCTTTGGTGGAGAAAGTGGCTTGGGTGGCTAGATGGTGGCACAGGGTGTTGTGGTCCACCAAATCAAAGGCGGCGGAAAGATCCAGGAGCAATAGGAGCGCAGGTTTGCCTTTGTCTCTGAGATCGTCCATTTGGTTCTTTAGATCAAGGAGGGCCGTCTCGGTGCTGTGTCGTGGGCGGAACCCGGATTGCCGCAGGCCGAGGAGACGGTTGGCTTCCAGGAATTTTTGGACTTGCAGGTAGGCTACTTTGTCCAGTATTTTGAGCAGGAACGGAACAGTGATGATGGGTCTGTAGTTCCCAGGGACCGTTGGGTCGAGCGAGGGTTTACCCAAGCTTCCTTAAGTCCAGACGGGACGTGGCCTGACTGGAAGGAGGAGTTGCTAAAGGCAGTAAGGAATGGGGCCAGGATGCGTGCCGAATCCTTGATGAGACTAGCTGGGCAGGGATCACGCTTACAATTGGAAGGTTTAATGGAGTTGAGCAGGGCAATGACCTCTACCTCCGAGACATCTTTGAAGTCAAATAGCGGGGAGGGGGTAGTCATGTTGGTTGGTTTGACATGCAGATTGGCTATTAGGTTGGAGAGGGCTTTTTGGTGTCCGCAAATTTTGGTTTGGAGAGTGTTGAGCTTCTCTAACATGGCAGATTGGATACTATTACACCAATTGGCATCCTTGAGGACTGAGGAGGGGGGAGCAGGTGGTTTTTCCAATTCCCTAAAGATGGTAAATAGTTCCTTGGATCCCGATTTGGCATCAGTGATCCTGGCGTTAAAGGCACCCGAAAGCACCCGATGCAGAATTCACAAAGGCACATTTACATCGCAGATGAGCTACACCATACTGGTGAACTTCAGATCAGCCAACAAAAGTTATCTACTGCAATCCCCACCCCAATGTGCAGTTAGCATGTCTCCTTCCAAAACACTCAAAATGGTTTACAAAAAAACCCTGCTTCAGCATCTTTTAAACAGTGTAGTTTGTTTCCATGTTGTCTTTCATACTAACAAAAAAGTATGTGCTTTTCATGGAGCAAAATAAGGATTTAATTGGGAGTTAGAGGTAGCTCCTAGGTATTTGGCATCACGCAGTAAGCACGAGCTACTTCTGGGCAACCAGAGACTATTATATTTTAGGTGGCAAATGTACCTTCCATGTGAGATACAAACTATATATTTTCGTCCTTACATATTATCAAGTATTCTTTAAACGTCTTCCAAATGTGTTCTAATGCTCGTTTATGCAGTGGCAAACAGACTTACTCTCACAAATGTTATGTTTCTATGTAACCGGTTGGCCTACGGATCTAAATGTAGCAAATGGTAGCCTTTTATGTCTTTCTAACCTGCCTCTGCGAGGCTAAATCTAGCTGCTAAATAGCTCACATTTCCTAGCAATTTGAAAACATTTTGTTCTTTCCATCACGCACGCAGAGTTGAACGCCTGTGTCAAACCAGGTGACATAGCACACAGTTGTGTGTTTTTATGCTCTCCATGTTGAAGTCTTGATTTATATTTTTGCCGATTGTGAAAACAAATCTACAGTTGTGCTTTTTTTTTTTAAACAAGTATTTATATATTTGTCAGCGAGAGCTTTGTTTACTTCACACTGCAAAGTGTGCTTAAATCATGTCCAGCTCTTATATAATTTTTTCTCACGGTTCTCTAGCTACCAAAATTGGGATGCCAGGTGAGAGTTTTGCGTTATGGGTGGGGGACGTAAGAGGGAGAGGCAGGCCATGGGAATCTGGGAGCCAAGATTGCAAATATGCATACATGTCCCATTCTATATGCATTCTGGGACTTGTATCCAATAATGACCTGATTACTTACCGGTAATCTTCATTACTCCTAGTCCTACTGTTCCTCTTCGCAGTACTTACCTCTGCGGCCCGCCTCTAGTCCAAGAACCTTTCTTCAATTTCTTTTCTTCTGAGGTATAATACCTTCCTCTTTCCCATAAACCCCAGTTAACAACAGCCAAGCAAGAGCATGGGACCCTACCTGCAGGGAGGGAGAGGAGGGTAGTCAATACTGTGACGAGGAAGAGGAAGAGAAGGACTAGGGGAAATGAAGATTACCAGTAAGCAATCAATCAGAGCATTCCCTCCACATGACTCTTCCTCGTCCCAGTACTTACCTCTGAGGTATACCAAAGCATAGACAACGGGGAGAGGTCCCAATGCATCACAAAGACAGAAGGGTTGCAACACCACAAATACCACTTTATTCCCCCAGAACTATCAACACATGCCTACAGGCAAAACCCCAACCACAAAGGACCCAACCCTGGGATGAGACTGTGGTTGATAAATGTGCTCTGATCAGCCCAAATAGCAGCCCTGCAAATCTCCTGCAAAGATACCCCTTGGGTGTCTGCCCAGGAAGCCCGACATCCCCCTAGTGGAACGACCCTGGACCTGTGTCCCGGGACAGGCAACCCAGCAGACACATAAGCCATGGAAATGACAGCCCTGATCCAACGGCTGATGGGACAAAACCGAGGCCCTACGACTCGCCCCAGCAGGACCAAACGTAACCAGCAGACAAGTCAGTCCAACTGAACTGCTCCGTCCGAGTGAGGTATCTCAGAATAGCCTGTCGAACATCAATGGCGTGCCAAGCCGCTTCCTCAGGACTCCGGGGATTCTGTAAAAAGGCAGAGAGAACCAGATCTTGGGACATGTGAAACCAAAACACCACCAAGAAACTTGGGGTCACAGCACAAAATAATGGAATCTGGGAACACCCGCAGAAAGGGAGGGCAACACGACAAAGCGCCCACTTTCCCCAATCGACGAGCTCAAGTGATAGCAATAAGGAACGCCGTTTTGAGTATGAGGTGCTGGATTTCGATGTCTGCAAGAGGTACAAAACGAAGGCCCTAAAGAAAATTGAAGACAAGGGGCAGCTCCCAAGGAAGAAGACCCTTATAGGTACACAGAAAAAGAAACAAGCCAACTGGGCCCCGCCTGAGGCACTTAATATGGAGCGCGAAAACCAATCCTAGCCCTACTAGCCTGCGCGCGTTGCCAGTAGTCATAGCAACAACAATATACCCCCTGCCCACGAGGGGCGGCACCTCTGACAGCCCCCAGTAAACGTACTGGAGTCACCACTAATCACGGAGACAGCGGCCTGCAGACCGGCACCCAACCAAGCCCTCCCTGCCAAGGGCAGGCACTGGGCGTCTGGACTATAATTGCAGCGTAGCATGTCATGTCGTCCCAAATGAAGGGGCAACCTGGGACAGCCACTCTTCGCACATGGTGCAGCGAGCAGCAACACTCAAATGGGAGTCCCGGGACAGCAGTCGCAACCTGCTCCATCAAGCTCCCACCCTCCGCAGGGAGCCATAGAAGAGCCGAAACCCATGGCTCACAACCCGAGCCCGAGTCCCGCAGGGGAACCGGGAGTGCGCCACACAGGAGGGGATCCGTCGCCCCTCCATGGGGCCAGCAAACGGTGCTCCGAACTCGAAACCTGGCCAGAGGACAGGAACTTTTGAACTGGGGTTCATGGGTAAGATTGAGGTATTATACCTCAGAAGAAAAGAGAGTGAAGAAGGGTTCCTGGAGTGGAGGTGAGCCTTCAGTGGTAAGTACTGGGAAGAGGATTTTAAAAGTGACGATAGACCGTACAAAATGAAGCGCACTCCGGCAAAAAACGTCTTGCCGAAGCGCCGCTCTGTCCCCCAGATCCAAGGGCAAGCACACATGATTGTCCCAGATGCTGCACCTCAAGGAACAGACGGTCTGCTTGTTAAAGCGCAGGGTGCTCACGCGTGGCACAGGGCATAGGGGCACAGACAGAAATCTATGAACACTTCTTGCACAAACAATTAACCCTGCACTGCACGAGTAACCCACTCCACGAGCTTTCAGACTCTGCATTGTTTAGTTTAGTTTAGTTTATTTATTTGTACCGCGCACCGAACCCTGGGGTAGCTGGGCGCCGGAGACTTAAAAACAGTTACAGCATGGCAAAAATATACAGTACAGATTGTGAAAAAACAACAACGGCTTAGTAGACCGGGTTACAGGTGGTCAACAAAGGCAAGCAGAGAGAAAGTGCATTAAACGGCATTTTTGTTGGAAAGCCATGTTTTTGTTTTGGCTCTAAAAGTCCAAAATGAGGGTTCTGCTCTAAGGTATGGTGGCAAAGCATTCCATAGTTTGGCAGCTAGGACCGGGAAGCTGGCGCCGCCTGCTTTTTTTAGGGAGAATTTGGGAACAGAGAGGCAGTGTGCGTATGGAGTTCTAGTTGGTCTAGTTGAGGTGTGATTGTGGAACTTGTCTGCCAGGTATTTGGGTGCGTCGTTAGAGCGGCATTTATGGACGATGACGAGGGATCTGAGGGAGATTCTGTCTCGTACTGGAAGCCAGTGAGCATCTTGTCTGAAGCTGGAGATGTGGGCGTTTCGTGGGATACTGAGGGCTGCTCTGATGGCATTATTTTGAAGTACCTGTAGTTTGTTCAGGTTGTGTTCTGATGAGCCAAGAAAGAGGGTGTTGCAGTAGTCAATTTTTGAGAGCACTAACGCTCTGGCTAGTGTAATGCAGCTAGAAGGTGATAGGAAAGGTTTGCAGGCGTTGATGAGCTTATTGGTGTAAGCGGTTGAAGAGGCAGTTGCGTTCACCTGTCTTTTGAGCGAGAGAGTAGAGTCTAGATAAACCCCAAGGGTTTTAATTTCTTTGGCTACTGTGATTAGGTTACCGTCTATGTTGAAGGACGCGTAACGGGGGTCTAGTTTGTTTAGCCGGGGTTGGGAGCCGACAATGAGGAGCTCAGTTTTCTCATCGTTGAGGCATAGGCCGTGCTCTGCCATCCAGGCTTGGATCTCTAAATAAAGGTTGTTGATTTTGGTGGAGTCCTCGTCGTAGCACCCTGATAGGGTGATGAGAACCTGGGTATCGTCAGCATAGTTTGTGTAAGTGACACCTAGATTATCTAGGCGGTCAAACAATAGCTTTGTGAAGATATTGTATAGGGTCGGCGAGACGCACGAGCCTTGAGGAACGCCGCAGGTGATGGGGACAGGGAGTGCTGATGCCCCTGGGGAGAAGACTCGGGTGGTTCGGTTGGTTAGGAAGGACTGGATTGTATACAGAAACTTCCAAAGCCTCACATACAGTGCTGCAGCTTCCCAAACCGATATATACTACAGGACGCTTTGTTTGGGAAACCTCTGTATGGACTACTAATTCACCAATAAGGTTATGACCAGTTTTTGTGAATTTGAAGGGGCATCACAGATTTGATATTCACGCCGCACTGCACCATGGAAAAGGATGCTAGGTCCAAGATTTCAGAGCGCTACAGCGAGAATCTTTGGGGATAAGATTGGAAGTGAAACAATTGACCTGAGGGTCGAAACACGTGTCGGCTGTCACCGAGCACATGATCAAATAAAACGATTACGTTGTACTTGCAAATTGTGGTATGACCTTTTGGATGTAGCGCAAGCTGACAGCACACCATTTGCTTATAAATACTTTACTGACAGAGGTTAGGGGAATACCTCGAAGTGCTGCCGCTGCAGTTTACCGCTTATCAGTGGACGGCCTTAGCCCACCATCTTGCGGTTTATACCCACTCATATATATATATATATATATTAGGAAGACTAGGGGTTCGTCAAAGGACACCAGTGCGCCCGGGTTGCCATCTCAAGAAATAATTATTTACTCAAATGAAACGGCCTGCTGCGATGGATACTTCCAGTGGGACCCACCTAACAGGCCCAGAATGATTAATGATTAGAAGTTATTGTTGGAAGTACAAGGCCATTGTTGGCTGTTTTGTTTCTGATTAAATTTGATCACATATTTGCACATCCTATTTTATGCTTAATTCCTAAACAGACTGATCCGCAGCATAATCTTAGGCTGTTTCTTGTACTTCCAACAATAACTTCTAAATATATATATATATCCTGCAATTTACTTACAGACATCTCTATTAGGGTGGATCTTGTGATTTATACTGCGCACTGATACCACGCAAGGGCAGTCTGAAGACACTCCTGGGCTCTGCAAGAAAGAGGACGGCGTTGTTTAGTGAGGGATAGGATAGGTCCAGAACCAGGAGAAACTGGCATATGTGTGTGTTGGCCTGGAGATGGTAGGTTGCGTGCACTAGCTTGTTGTATCCATACGGGTAAGGTCCAATGTCTGGGGTGTTTTCTGTGTGGCTGTGTTGTGTTGGCGGTGTGGATTGCTGGCAATTAGGGTTATTCGCACTGGCTTGTTGTGTCCGTACGGGTAAGGTCCAGTGTCCGGTTTGTTTGTTGTGTGTGTTACTTGTATTGGGATTGTGTTAGGGTATAGGTTGGCTAGCCCAGTGGGCCTGTATAGTGTTTGGGTGGTGTGTTTGAGGAGGTAGGAGCATGTGGTTAGTGCTTTGGCTACTTGCTAAATTCTTCTATGTGGCTAATCTACAGTCCTATCTGTTGTGACAAATGACTAACCTCCATAATTCTTCTATCTTAGTCTGACACAAGGTTAATCTTCTCAGTTCTAAGTGTGACCCGTGGCTAATCTTCGCAATTCTCTGAGTGTGATGCTTGGTTAATCCTCAAGGCTCGAAGAGTGAGGCATGGTTGTGACGAATCAAAACAGAAGAGTGCATTATCCACTTAAAAGGGTTTCTTACTGAATCACTTTAAGATATGTTTGACATTTAAAATTGTGGACATTATGATGTTCCCATAATGTTCTTTGCTTTTATGCAAATCGTCAGGTTTGGGTTCTATCAACCGTAGGATGATCAGATCTAAAAAGTAAAAATCCGGAACAGGGCAACTAACCATCAATGTAGGACTAACTCTTGAAAGTGGCTGTCAAGGCACTATACTTCAGTAGCGTTTGGAGGAGAAGGGGTTTTAAGTGTTACTGATCAAAGAAACACATATTATAATTAACGTATTGCAAACTAAAACTAAATTGTAAAAGGCAGCATTTTTTATGTGCGAGATTGTGCATTCCTGCCGGCCAGCTATGAAGACCTACTAAAAAAAACCAGGACCACTGCAGATTACAATGGGAACATCATCTTGTCAAAGGGGTCAGAGCACCAAATACCGGGACGTCTGGTCACCATAATGAACAGATACTGTGTTGTACAACCTGGGGGGCACGTCCTTTGGCCCCGCCCCTTATCTCCAAACAGGTGACAGCTCACTCCCCCCAGTATAAATATTGCTCAGGTCTTGGAATCAGCCAACTCAACAACCAAGCCACCTATATCTCACCCACCAAAAACAAAAAGCGCCACTAAAGGTTGAGAACTGTGCGAATGATTACCTCAAAACCCAATAGGAGTTAGTTCCTCGCTATAAGGTCGTCAATCCCGTGCTTCGCAGTCTCTGGACATGACACAGGCCTGCTCACCTCTGATCTTCATGCGTGGTCTTCGGGCACTGCGCTGCTGCCTCATGGGACGGCCTGCGGCCACTCTCCAGCTCACTTCAGTAGCCTGAGGCAATACATACCACGGTTGTAAGCTCAGCCCTTGGGGGGTCTGCCAGGGGAGAACCACACACTTTCAAAGACGGGTCTGAGTCGATCTATAGAGCAGGATGACGACAGGAAGAAAGCGGCATAGATGTTCACACCACACAGCGCATGCGCAGAGCTTGTCACTCCTACACGCACATCTCATGTACACATCACCGAGGCAAATAGGAGATGGCAGCGACTAGTTCCCATCATAGCAACGGCCCGCCCATTCTTGGTCACGTGACTTCCCGCACGTCACCATTGTGATTTTTCAGGAGCGTGTTCAGTGAGACCTGAGACTAAGCGGGAAGCGGGAAGGCTGTGGCTGCCGCCTGCCGGTGCAAGTGGGCACTATCTTCGGAATACCGGGAGCGTTTATGCAAAAGCCTGAAGCATCCAACTTCGCCCACCTCCTCTTCATTTTTCATGGGGGGAACCGGAAAGGCGCAGGGTGCTAGGCTGCAAGACCAGCAGCAATCCGTGTGCTCTTGGCTGGCTGAGAATACAATTTGCATTACCTCCGTGTCCACTCTTCCTCGTCCCAGTACTTACTTCATGAGGCACCTGCCTCCGACACAGGACCTTCTTCTATTTCTTTAAATCTCTATAACTCCTCCCCCACATCCATGTCACTCAGTTTTAATTTTTCCTGCCTCCAGCAGGTTGGACTTTTTCTTCCCGGTGCGGGGCACCAGGGAGCACCGATTGCTGGCCCCCTGGGGGGGGCTGTGTGGCGGGGCCCTCGGCTCCCTCAGGTGCGGCGCTGCTCCTGGGCCCCCTGCGCGGCTTGGGGTCACAGTTGAGCTGGATTGCCTCGCTCGGTTCTTTGCTGGGCTCCGGACCGCAGCGTGAGCATTGTGTCCCGGGTCCTGCACGGCCCCGGGAAGGTAAGGAGAGGGGAGGACTGGGCTTGATGTTTTTCCCCTCTCCTCCTGTTTTGGCCATCTTGATTCGACTAGGCAGTATGGGCTAGCCTTCCCTTTTGTTGTGAGGCCTCTCTGCTTCTTGTCGTGGGGTGACAGTGGCAGAGAGTCTTTGGGAGTGCGGGGGCTCTGTTCTGTCGCAGGCATGTCACATACCACCCGCTCCTCAGACACACGGCCCAGGATGCACCGGATGTTAGCTGCATTATCTGGGGGAAGGTAAGGAGAGGGGAGGACTGTGCTTGATATTTTTCCCCTCTCCTGCTGGTATGGCCATCTTGACTCCTTCAACATGCCGTTTTCCTCATGCCTTGTGTGCACATATTTATTGGAAATGATGGCAAGCACTTGGCAGTATGGGCTAAGCCTTCCCTTTTGTTGTGAGGCCTCTCTGCTTCTTGTCGTGGAGTGTCTGTGACAGAGTATTTGAAAGTGTGGGGGCTCTGTACTGTCACAGGCATGTCACATACCACCCGCTCCTCAGACACACACAGCCCAGGATGCACCGGATGTTGGCTGCATTCCTTGCGTGCTGCCTGTGAATACGGCGCAGATTTGGACACGTCTGCAAGCGGCCGGAAGGGTACCGGCCTGGCATAGTCTACACTTCGGGTTCGAGTATCAGCGGTGCTGACTCGGTCCTTCAACCTTCCTAGACCGACGCATTGGAACGATCTAGAGCATGGGGCTACCAGCTACTGGATACAGGGCTCAAGCCACCTCTCAGTCATGTGGCGTGTTAGTGGTTTGTTTGGGTCTGTGCTAGCTATGGACGCAGACTCCTTGTCCTGTCCTCTTCCTCTAAACTGCGCGAGGGAAAGTCGAAGGAGTTGATTTGCTTTTCCCTTGTCCGGCATGGGATTATGGAAAATGCATCATGGAAGTAACGGCCATGCAGGGGGTTCCCAGTGTCTCTTCTTTTAGGGCATAGGTCCTCCGGTGCCGACGTGTTGCTTTCACGCCTCCTCTCAGACTTGTGGGAAGTGATAGGGCACATGGTGGCACATGTCTGTGCTTAGAGGGGTTCTCAGAGCCCCTGGTGCCGGTGGAGGGGGATGTCACTTCAGTGGGTTTCCAGTATAGGCATACCTCAGGTAGGGGGTTGCCTTTGATGCGGGCTATCCGGGATGGATTGCTTTGCCCCGCTTTGTGACAGTACTCTGCCCTTTTGACGCCAGCCTGGTGGCTCCTCTGTCAGCTGAGGGGGCCATAGTCTGCTGGACTTCTGGGCTGTCCAGTATCTTCCTTTTGATAGGTCAGATCTTTTTGTGGGCTGACAAGCATGCTGTTATATTGTGGCGCAGGCCTGTTTCAACGTCCTGTGATTTCCCTCTGGTGCAAGTGCAGTGACTGGCAGTTTTCCCTGGTTCCTCGTCTCTATCTTCTCGGAGGTGTATGGGACCGGTGGGGTTCGGCTTCCTGGGTAATGGGCTCCTTCTGGAGGGGGTATCGGTTGCCGTTCCTGTCTCCTCCTGTCCAGGTTTGCATGGTTAGGACTTTGGTACCCAGCTCACGGTCCAAGTAGTTGGCCATGGGATCCGTTCTCTCCGAACGGTTGTTGTGGGTTACCGTCTTGCCCGTTCCTCTCCCTGTTCAGGGTCAAGTTTTCTACTTGCGGGTGTTCCTGGTCCCTATGCCTTCTAGGATGTGTCACCTGCTTATGGGTCTCAAGACCCTGCACTGCTTGTCCGGACGTCTGGGGAGAGCGTACTCTGGATGTTGTGCAGGGGGGGCGCTTGCTGGCTGTTCTGGGCTGGGTTCTCAGAAGGCAGTATGTCTCGGCTCGCCTGTTGCTGAAGTTACGGGGCACGTGGCGTCTTGCATGTTTTCCAGTTCCTTGAGCCCGTCTTCGGTTACGTCTCCTGGTGTCTTATACTCTCTCCCACTGGCTCCCGACATCTCAGCTTTCGTAGTTTTGTTTTCAGTGTCCCCAGCGCTGCGAGTGTCCCTGCTATGGTGGCGGGGGGTTTCAGGTCTACAGGCTGAGGTGTGCTTGGTCCTTCCTCCTGTGGCCTCTCATACTACCAACACCAGCAGAAAGGGTCTACATTGGGGGTCCTCTCAGCTCAAGGGTTGTGAGATCTGGGGAGAGCCGGCGATCATCCAATTGGCAAGAGTTGTGCCATTGTCCAAACTCTGGTGTACTTCGAGGAGTTGCTGGACGGTCGGCGGTTTTTGGTCCGATCGGACAATACGACGGCCTTGGCATATGTCAACTGCAAAAGGGGTTCCGGCCACTCCTTGAATGCTCTGGCAGCGCTGATAGGCACCTGGGAGGACTCTCATCTGGTGTCTCTGGTGGCCTCACGTATCAGAAGGGTGGACAATGTTCAAGCGGATCTTCTCAGACACCGGTTTTCACTCCTCTGCGGAACTGGTCCTGTTGGCCCAGGTCTTTGCGGTGACCTGTGTCAGATTAGGGTCCCTGGTTCTAGACCTGTTTGCATCCCCGGCCTCAGCAGAAGTTCCCCTCTTCTGCTCTAGGTTTCAGGCTGAGGGGATTGGGGGATGGACGCCCTCTCTGTACAGTGGCCTTGGGGTTTTCCTTTATGCCTTTCCGCCTATTCCCCTTCTGCCCCGGGTGGTTTGGCGCATCAGAGTGTCCAGGGTGACTGTGTTGTTGTTAGCTCTGTTCTGGTCTCGCCGGAGTTGGCTCCCCTCTCTGTTGGAGCTTCGGTCCTAGGAACCTTGGCTGGTTCCGAGGTGGCCGTGTCCCCTTCAAGGGGATCTGCGGTTGGAATTCCACCAGATGCAATGGGCGGTGTGGCTATTGCTCAGTCTAGGTTGATATCTCAGGGGTTCTCAGATCCTGTTGTTGGGTCCAAATGGATGCTCTTAGACCCTCAACTCTGAAGGTGTTAGCCAGACTCTGGGGCCATTTCCGAGACTGGTATGGGCGGTCTGGGATCCCTCCCCTGCGTTCTGGCCTCTGCTATCCTTCAGTTCCTCCAGGAGGGGTTTTGACAGGGACCTGGCAGTTTTTCCAGGCTTCGCTTTCAGTGGGCCTCCATGAAATTACTTTTGTGGGACTCTGACGGTCACTTGGATGGGGAGGTGTTGGTGGGGAAATTGATCGAGGGTTTTTCTTCTTCCCGTCCTTGTGCTGATAAAGGGCTTTCCTCTTGGGATCTCCCTCTTGTATTACGGTTCCTTCACGGGCCTCCTTTTGAGCCCATTTCCGAGATTGATATCAAACATCTTACACTGAAATCTGCTTTTCTTATTGCCCTCACTTCTGCCCGTAGGCTTGGGGAGATTGGGGCTCTCTTATGTCACGCTCCTTTCCTGAGGGTGCTGCCAGACTCGGTGGTGCCGGGGTGTGGTCCGATGTTTCTCCCTTCAGTTGTCTCTCGGTTTTCACACCTCTCAGGGTCTGGTTCTCCCTGACTTCTTTCATGATCCAAGAACGCCTGAGGAGGTGGCTCGGCTTAACATTGATGTCCGACGGGACGCGTTGGAGTATTTGGCTTGGTTTGCTTTTTCCACCAATCTGATAGTCTTCTGATTGCTTGTGGTCCGGCTGGGGCTGGGCATAACGCATCTGTGGTTTCCATTTTCCGATGGTTCCGGGTTGTGATCTCTAGGGCCTATGTGGCTTCTGGCCTGCCTGTGCCTGCGCACAATCAGGGGCGGTCTGCCAGGGGTTTGGCGGCTTCCTGGGCCGATGCAAGGAGGGTTTTTCTCTGCAAGAGATTTGTATGGCTGCCGCCTTGGCTGGTCTAGGCATTTTCATCAACCGCTATGGGTTGATTTTCTCCCACTCGGGGGTTGGTTCCTTCGTGGTTGGAGTTTTGTCTGTGGGGATGTGATTTAAGAGTTATTGTGGGTGTGTTTTGCTGCACTGTTTTTGGCTCTGTGTCTCATTGGGACCTTTTCCCCGTTGCTGCTTTGGTATACCTCATGAAGTAAGTACTGGGACGAGGAAGAGTGGACACGGAGGTAATGCTCTGATTACTTACCGGTAATCTTCATTACTCCTAGTCCTACTCTTCCTCGTCACAGTACTGACAACCCTCCTCACCCTCCCTCCGGGGAAGGTCCCATGCTCCGGCTTGGTAATATGAAACTGAGTGACATGGATGTGGGGGAGGAGTTATAGAGATTTAAAGAAATAGAAGAAGGTCCTGTGTCGGAGGCAGGTGCCTCATGAAGTAAGTACTGTGACGAGGAAGAGTAGGACTAGGAGTAATGAAGATTACCGGTAAGTAATCAGAGCATTACCGTGAAGGTTCCTGCAAGCCACCAGGTTGAAACGGGGAGCGGAATATTACATTTACTTTAAAAATCATGATCAGTTTAGCTCTCAACTCACCCGCTTTTGGCGGGTGTCACCCGCCTTGCAAAGGGCTACCTCACCCGCCAAGCCTCCTGCACGCCCATTCATTTCAATGGGCGTCTCACCCGCCAAAAACAAAATCGGGTGATTTCACCCGCCTTTGCAAGACAAATGGTTGAGAGCTATGGTTTAGAGGGAGCTATAGGAACACAGTGGTGTGGGTCTGGAGGGAGGGCTGGGATTACAGTGGTGTGTGTCTGGAAGCAAGGATGGGGACACAGTGGTGTGCGTATGGAGGGAAGGATGGGGACACAGTGGTGTGGGTCGGGAGGTGGGGACACTGGTGTGGGTTGGGAGGGATAGGGACACTGGTGTGGGTTGGGAGGGATAGGGACACCATGGTGTGGGTCTGGAGGGATAGGGACACAGTGGTGTGGGTCGGGAGGAAGGGATAGGGACAACATGGTGTGGGTCTGGAGGGATAGGGGCACAGTGGTGTGGGTTTAGAGGGAGGGATAGGGACACAGTGGTGTGGGTCTCAAGGAAGGGTTGGGGCACTTTGGTGTGGGTCTTGAGGGAGGGTTGGGATACAGTGGTGTGGGTCTGGAGGGAGGGTTTGGGTACAGTGGTGTGGGTCTGAAGGGATAGGGACACAGTAGTTTGGGTCTGGAGGGAGGGATAGAGACACAGGTGGGGGCCTGAAGGGAGAGATGGAGACACAGTGGTGTGGGTCTGGAGAGAGGGTTGGGGTACAGTGGTGTGGGTCTGGAAAGGGGGTTGGGGACACAGTGGTGTGCGTCTGGAGTGAAGGATGGGAACACGGTGTGGGTCAGGAGGGATAGGGACACAGTGGTGTGGGTCTGATGTGAGTGTATGAATACACGAATATACTGCCATGATGTGATAAATTGTGGCGTGGCTATATTTCTACCAAGTGATCCTGGGAGCAGTGGGGTGGCGGGGTGTGGCCGAGGGTAAAGAGGGGGCGGGGGGCTGTGAGCAGCAAACCATATTCATATTCCTAGTGAATGCGTCTGCACAAAGATTATGTACTACTTAATTATGCTTTACTATTATTAGTGCGCTGGCCACTACTATTTTCAATAACTAAGTTTCATGTGTGGAATCTTACCCTTTTGAGCGTTGATATTCAAATCTCGTCTTGTCGAAAAGCAGATTTCCTGGGCTCAATCCCTTATATGCATAAATGGTTTTGAAAGTGCCAATAGAATGGTCAATAACCAAAATTTCATGGCTGTGGGACTCAAATATAGATACGTTTCGGGCTGACTTGCTCCCTAAGTCTGGATAGCCGTTGCGCAGCCCTTTCATTAACAGATGGTAGTATCATTGTTGCTGTGGTTCATTTTTCTATAGCCCTTACATATGGATTTATGAGCCCAATTTCTGTTTAAGAGAAAAGGATGATAAATAGCTACCCCGTTGTACCATATGGTCCTGCGGGGTCCTTGCAAGCGTGACACTTACTAGATACGTTATCATCAAGTAACTGGTCAAATTGGTTCTAAATCTTATTTGGACTTTCATGTTGCGACATCAAGATTACTATTCCTGTGCTCTCTAGTATGTGGTTGATAATACAGGGCGAGCTGGTGCATGCCCCTAACATACGGTGGCCTTCCCGCCAGGTTCAAGATGGGCATAAGTCCTTCGTCACTTTCCGTTAGTATGAAAGGGTGGCGCGCTGGTTTTCCTTCTTCGCCCGTATATTGGATTACTAATGTCCCAATTCATACTGAAAATCAAGGCAAAATATGCCTATTTTTAAAATCCTTTTTCCACATACGTACCTTAATTATTATAAGGAAACGTTTTCGGTTGTATATAAACATAGGGCAATCCAATGAATAATAAACTGGGTCAAAGGCATTGACAGTGAAAATCTATTAACAGTGAAATATTTTCAACTGTCACAGAAGAGACATTTTTCTACTGTTACAGAATGGGATAATATTGTAGTATCAAATGTATTAGCAAGTAATAACGGATGTTTCCTAATTTAATGGGTCCCTTGTATTTCGGACCTTGTGGGGTGTAACCGTCCCATCCTTACACGTTCTAGGGTGTGAAGGATTGTGGTTCTTGTAGTTGTTTGCAACACATATTCTGCATATGTTTTGACTAGTATCTTAATTCCCGTGTTTACTTGAGTTAATGTGAGGCGGGATAATTGTCCTGACAAATGTTAAATGGCATTATATTGTGAAACATATTACAAAACATTTTTGAGACATTTGTCATGGTGTTCTTGGGTTGAAATGCATTTCGAATCATGGGGTTGGTGCACTGCAAGTCAGATGTCTTAAATCTGAATATTTTTATTTTTTCGTCACATCCTGACATTATTTAATTGCAATTTTGATTAATTATACACTTTATAAAAAGTCAACCATTTCATTTTCCGAGTTTAGACAATGTTCGACAGTTTTAAAATGACATGTCTAGCTTCTTCTTGTCGTAGTTCCTGGTCGCCTCCGCGTCTGCCGATCTTGATCTTTTTTTAAACCCACAAATTTAATGTCTTTTTTATTTTGTTGCTGATGTTGGTTTTGCCAATGGTGTGACAATGGAAGATTTTTGTCTTGGCTGCCAATTGCTTATATGTGCTCTCTTTTTCGTGTTCTTAACTCCCGAATTGTGCTTCCAATGTATACTAGGTTGCAAATGCATATTATGGCATAAATTACATACTTGGATTGGATCTGCAGTTTATCTGTTCTTTAATTAAAGTTTTTACTCCGTTCTTGTCTCTGAACACGTTTGAGTTTGGTAATGCATAAGCGCACATGGTGCAAAAAGCACACTTTCTGAAACCTAAAGTTGGTTGTTGTAGCCACGTTGTTCTTCTCTCTTCTTTTTCAGGCAGTAATGATGGGCTTAGACTCCTTCTCAATGTTTTAGCTTTTCTATAGACTATTGTTGGATGGTCTTTGATACATTTTTCAACATGAGGATCTAGCTTCAATAGATACCAATTTCTTTTGAGTACCTTCCTGGTGTCATTGTTTGCACAGTAGGTAGTGATGAATTGAACCGTGTTTTCTGATTGTGTTTCTTTGGTTTTATGAGTCAAAGTTGATTGTCTATTCATTTTTTGAGTTTTGTTCCTTGCTGTTGTATTGCTTTTTGAGGGTACCCTCTGACTGTGAAACGGTCAGACAACAATTTGCATTCTGATTCAAATGTTGATGAGTCTGTGCAGTTTCGTTTTGCACGTATAAATTCACCTTTGGGGATATTTAGAATGACTGGTTGATGGTGGCAACTTGTGGCTAAAAGTGTGGAATTTACTTCTGTTTCTTTTCTGCAAGATTTGGTATTTAGCTGATTCGCAGATACTAAGATGGTTAGGTCCAAGAAATTAATTTCTAGGCGGCTGCTATGTCCGGTGAATTCTAAGCCATATTGGTTTTCATTGACTTGATGTAGGAGGGCTTAAAGTTCATGGGATGTTCCATTCCAGATGATTAATACATCGTCTGTATCTCGACCATTTTATTATCTTGTTTTTATATGCATCCAGTTGGTAAATGAATAGATCCCCATGACTAAGTTTGCTAGGGCTGTGGCATACTTCACGCCCATCACAGCACCTCTAATTTGTCAGAAAATTTGGTTGTCAAAAGTGAAGATATTGTTCTCCTGTGTTGTCATCAGCATTTCCTTGAGCATACATACATAGTTAAAGTGCGAGGCAGACTTGTCTTTAAAGGTGTAGTCCATTGCTTCAAGTGCCAGTTTGTGCCCAATCGATGTATAATCGAAGCGCCTCGACGTCCCACGTTGCCAGTAGGTAATTTTCTTGCCAATATATTTCTTCCAAGATCTTTATGACAGCAGTTGTATCCTTCAGATAAGCTTTGATTTTACATAATTTTGGTCTTAAAATATTGTCAATGTATTCTGCCAATGGTTCTGTTGCCCAACCAATACCACTTATGATTAGCCTACCTTCTGGGATTGTATCAAAAGTCTTATGTACTTTTGGAAGAAAATATATCGTCAGTATTATCGGTTTAGACACACAGAGATGCAGTTTTTCATCATCTGTGATAAATCGTTTTTGGTACCATCCATCCATTAGACCTTTCAGGTCTTGTATTATCCCCATCATTGGATTTGTAGGAAGTCTCTCATAGCAATTTCTATTCATTTACCAACTGGATGCATACAAAAACAAGATAATAAAATGGTTGAGATACATAGACGATGTATTAATCATCTGGAATGGAACATCCCATGAACTTGAAGCCTTCCTACATCAAGTCAATGAAAACCAACATGGCTTAGAATTCACCGGACAAAGCAGCCGCCTAGAAATTAATTTCTTGGACCTAACGATCTTCGTATCCACGAATCAGCTAAATACCAAAACGTACAGGAAAGAAACAGAAGTAAATTCCACACTTTGCCACAAGTTGCCACCATCAACCAGTCATTCAAAATATCCCCAAAGGTGAATTTATATGTGCAAAACGAAACTGCACAGACTCATCAACTTTTGAATCGGAATGCAAATTGTTGTCTGACCGTTTCACAGCCAGAGGGTACCCTCAAAAAGCAATTAACAAAGGTCAGAAAATGAATAGACAGTCAACTTAGACTCAGATGACCAAAGAAACACAACCAGAAAACATGGTTCAATTCATCGCTACCTACTGTGCAAACAATAAGGAGATCAGGAAAGTACTCAAAAGAAATTGGTATCTATTGAAGCTTGCTCCTCATGTTGAAAAATGTATCAAAGACCATCCAACGATAGTCTATAGAAAAGTTAAAACATTGAGAAGGAGTCTAAGCCCATCATTACTCCCTGAAAAAGAATAGATGAGAACAACAACATAGCTACAACAACCAACTTTAGGTTTCAGAAAGTGTGGTTTTTGCACCATGTGCATTACCAAACGCAAATGTGTTCCAAGACAAGAACATAAGAACAGATAAACTGCAGATCCAAGTATGTAATTTATGCCATAATATGCCTTTGCAACCTAGTATATATTGGAAGCACAATTCGGTAGTTAAGAACACAAATAAGAGAGCACATATCAGCAATTGGCAATGTATTGCCCTACGTTTATATACATCCGAAAACGTTTCCTTATAAAAATTAAAGGAAGTATGTGGAAAAAGGATTTTAAGAATAGGCATATTTTGCCTTGATTTACAGTATGAATTGGGACATTAGTAATCCAATACACGGGCGAACAAGGAAAACCAGCGCGCCACCCTTTCACACTAATTGAAAGTGACGAAGGACTTAGGCCCATCTAGATCTAGCGGTAGTAACACACAGCAAGCCCAGAGACTAACTGCACCCGACGCTTGAAGCACGAGTAAAAGACTTTTCAGGTAAGCCCTTGAACCTGGCGGGAAGCCCACCGCACGTTAGGGGCATGAACCAGCTCGCCCTGTATTATCAACCACATACTAGAGAGCACAGAAATAGTAATCTTGATGTAGCAACATGAAAGTCCAAATAAGATTTAGAACCAATTTGACCAGTTACGTTCTCATCACGTATCTAGTAAGTGTCACGCTTGCAAGGACCCCGCAGGACCATATGGTACAATGGGGTAGCTATTTATCATACTTTTCTCTTAAATAGAAATTGGGCTCATAAATCCGTATGTAAGGGCTATAGAAAAATGAACCACAGCAACAATGATACTACCATCTGTTAATGAAAGGGCTGCGCAACAGCTATCCAGACTTAGGGAGCAAGTCAGCCCGAAACGTATCTATATTTGAGTCCCACGGCCATGAAATTTTGTTTATTGACCATTCTATTAGCACTTTCAAAACCATTTATGCATATATACTCTTCACTTAGGAGGGATTGAGCCCAGGAAATCTGCTTTTTGACAAGACGAGATTTGAATATCAACGCTCAAAAGGGTAAGATTCCACACATGAAACTTACTTATTGAAAATAGTGGTGGCCAGCGCACTAATAACAGTAAAGCATAATTAAGTAGCACATAATCTTTGTGCAGACACATTCACTGGGAATATGGTTTGCTAGTCCTCCGTCCCCACCCCGCCACCCCCACTGCTTCCAGGATCAGTTGGCAGGAACATAGCCACGCCACGCCACAATTTATCACATCATGGCAGTATATTTGTGTATTCATACACTCACATTTGGCTCACTGCAATGCACGTGGTGTGGTATGTAGATATGTAACATGTGGTTTGTGGATATGCACAATGAAGTTGCACCTATTCTGTACACATTTGGATATTGAGTCTATACAATTGTTCCAAAATCCTTTCTTGTATGTTTTTTTTCTCTTTTCTGTAAACATAAATCAGCCCAATTTGAAAAAGGCAATGCCCATATGCAGAAACACGTGTCATCCACTAAAAGCTGAAAATCACAAATAAAGATTCTATGTACACTTTTGAATTGGAAGACTCATTCGTCAGTAATGGATACATCATAACACGAAAACAATTTACCTTGACGCAACTGCCAAGTGTAGGCACACCCCAAATCCATTTGTGCTTTACTAACAGAGTAAAGGGACTCACTGTCTCCGTAGTGACTTACACTCATGTGACAAGAATAAGAACAAACAGCAAAACATCAAATTCCAAGGATTTCAAACAGCAACCAAATTAGGTCGCGTAGGTACAAGCATTTGATATCGCCAAAAAGTTCCTCAACCTCAAAACATTGTTTAACACAGTGGTGTGGGTCTGGAGGGAGGGACAGGGACACAGTGGTGTGGGTCTGGAGGGAGGCTTACACACAGTGGTGTGGGTCTGGAGGGAGGGATGGGGCACAGTGGTGTGGTCTGGAGGGAGGGATAGAGACACAGTGGCGTGGGTCTGGAGGGAGGGATAGGGTACTGAGTTGTGGGTCTGGAGGGATGGGGCACAGTGGTGTGGGTCGGGAGGGATGGGGACACTGGTGTGGGTCCGGTGGGAGGGTTAGAGACGCAGTGGTGTGGGTCTGGAGGGCGTGATGGGGCACAGTGGTGTGGGTCTGGAGGGAGGGATAGGGACACTCTGGCATGGGTCTGGAGGGAGTGATAGGGTACAGTGGTGTGGGTCTTGAGGGATGGGGACACAGTGGTGTGGGTCTTGAGGGAGGGATGGGGACACAGTGGTGTGGGTCTGCTGGGAGGGATAGTGTACAATGGTGTGGGTCTGGAGGGAGGGAGAGGGACACAGTCGTGTGGGTCTGGAGGGAGGGTTGGGGTACAGTAGTGTGCGTCAGGGGGGAGGGCTGGGGACACAGTGGTGTGGGTCTGGAGGGAGGGATAGGAACACAGTGGTGTAGGTCTGGCGAGGGGGTTGGGCCACAGTGGTGTGGGTCTGGAGGGAGGGATTGGGACACAGTGGTGTGGGTCTGGAAGGAGGGTTGGGACACAGTGGTGTGGGTCTGGGGACAGGGATGGGGCACATTGGTGTGGGTCTGGAGGGAGAGATAGGTTACAGTGGTGTGGAGGGAGGGATAGGGTACAGTAGTTTATTCAGGGTTTTGAAGAATTTTTGGGAGAGCCTGAAAGTAATATAGCGCTCTGGGGAGAAATATCATTTTAATGACATTGATGCTGCCTATCCATGATATGTTAAGGAGCCTCCTCTCCCCAGCCAGGTCTTGATAGTTTCCAAACGGTGGGGATAGTTTGCTTTGTACATAAGCTCTAAGGTACTGGTTATTGTCACCCTCAGGTATCAAAGGGATCCCCCTGTTCATGCAAATTGTCCTGTATCTGATGTTTGTGAGGGCATGCCTTCGTGTAGCATCATTAGTTCCGATTTTTAGTTGTTGGTCTTCAGGCCTGCCGCTCTGCCAAATTCCGCTAGGAGTGCCGTTAGCCTCGGGAGGTAACTGTCCATGTCTGTTAGCACGACCAGGGGGTTGTCGGCAAAGGCCATTGCCTTATGGTCTTCTCCACTGAATGTAATCCCTTTTGTTCCCCTATCCTGTCTAATTCTAGCTAGGAAGGGCTCAAGAAAGATCACATACATGTCTGGTGACATGAGGCACCCTGCTTAGTCCCCCTAGTGACCCTTATCGCCTGGGAGACATGCCCATTGATAGCTAGCCTGATAAGTGGTGCTCCATAGTTGGCTTTGACCAGGCGGAGAAAGCCCGGGCCAAACCCCGTAACCTCCATGGTAGCAAACAAGAATGACCATTCAACTGAGTCGAATGCCTTCTCGGCATCTAGCGCTAACATCCCCGCCCTCAGGCCCGCCCTGTTTGAGAAGTCAATCATTTGGGATATTCGCCTAATGTTGTAAAATGTTTGTCCCCCCTTGACAAAGCCCGTTTGATCCGGGTGGATCAGGTCGGGCATTACTTTATCCATTCTAGATGTTAAAATGTTTGTAAAGATTTTGGCGTTGAGGTTTATTAGGGCATATTAGGGCAATAGGGCAGTAGGAGCTACAGAGGGTTTGTTTCTTGTTTGGCTTAGGGAAGAGAATTACCTTGGCCTCCTCCATGGACTGGGAGATGCGGCCTGTATCGGAGAAGGAGTTTAACAGGGATGTCATCAACGGGACTAATGTGATCTGGAATGCTTAATAGAATGTGGCCGGGTACCCATCTGGGCCTGGGGCTTTATTTGGTGGTAGCGATTGGATCACTGCGAGCACCTCGTATTCGGTAATCGTCCCTTCTAAAGCATCACGCTGGCTCTGTTCTAATCTTTTTAGCCAGCAAGATTTTAAGAAGGCCTTTTGGAGGTCACTGTCCGGTGCCTCCGTAGAGGCTCGTATAGAACTCGGCGAATGCCTGCAGGATCTCCTCTGTACGTGTTGATTCCTGTCCCCCCCCTACCCCATCTGAATGCAGCGTATTGTACCTGCCACCTCCTTCTGCTTAACCTGCCTGGCTAAGAGCCTGCCTGTCTTGTTTGCCTGGAGGTAATACTTCTGCCTCAAGAATAGGAGCAATTTTACTGCTTGTTTAGCTAGAAGGATATTGTTTTGCCTTTAGATATGCCTATACTCTCTCCCCTCCATATCGTTCTCTCCATTACCTCTTTTTAAGCGCTGTTCTAGGTCCACCTGGAGGACCTTCTCCTGTTTGGCTCGAAATGCCTGCTTTGTCATGGTTGCCTTAAAGGCGTCCGATACTACATGTTCCTGCACCTCTGGGACCTTATTTTCCCTAAAGAAGTCTCGGATGGACTCTCGTATCTCGTTGCAAATTACAGTGTCTCTCAGCAGATGTCAGGGGAACTGCCACTCCAGAGCCCTGACCCCCCCCCCCCCTTTCCATTGTATTTTTAGCTGCAGGGGAGCGTGGTTGGACAGGGCTATTGGGTCCCCTTTCTATGTTCCGTACTTGGCCAAGCAGTGTCACCAAAACCCATATGTAATCAATTCTTGAGAATGATCAGTGCACATTTGGGTAGTAAGTCCCCCTTGGAGTCCCCTTTTAGTTCATGCCATTCTGTCTATGCTAGCCTGTAGTTTACTAGATGGGCGTTTAGATGTGGGCATCCTATCTGCGCTTCTGTCTGTGGATCGACACCACACCAAGTTAAAATCCCCTGTCAATATTAGCTGGCCCATTATGAACTGGAGTAGCTTCTCCAAACCCCCCCCCCCACCCCTGCAAGTATCCGTCCTGCCCTGAATTGGGGGCGTACACTGTGGCGATTTTTAGAGGTCCCCCCTTGTAGCTGGACGAAGAGGAATCTTCCTTCCTTGTCTGCTTTTGTGCCTATCATTTGGACAGCAGGTAGGTGTCTAAACACTATCAGGAGCCATCAAGCCTTGCTCTTGTCATTGGCCTGCAGAACCTGGGGGTACCCTCTCAACTTCATTCTGTGTTTGTCTTGCTTATGAATATGGGTCTCCTGGAGCGTCACAATGTCGGGCTTGGTATCCTGGAGGAGGTTCTTCAGTTTCCGTCTCTTAACCAGTGTGTCTAGTCCTCTAACATTGAGTGTTAGTATTTGGATACCTTTTCTGCTACCCATACCCCGTTACGCCCTGAGAGTAACCATGTTGCAGTGATTCCCCCTCAATTTTCTTTGTTTTTTTTGTTCCCCAATCCCCTTTCCCTCTCGCTCCCTCCGGCTGGACTCGGCTCAACTTCCCCAGGCCATAACGTCGTCCTAGGTTGTCTGGTCTCGTTCCCATCCCGGAGAATAACTGTGCGGGAAGAGCCCTTCCTCTGCTCTCCCCGGTTTCTAAGATCCATCCCCCATCTCCCCGAGCCGACCCTTAGGCTGACATTCCTCTTGAAAGCCCACCGGGTCTTTACCCTTGTCTCGTAACCCCCGCCGCTGCTGTTAAGTGGATGGCCTATTCAACCAGGGGGCTTCGGTTGCTGCACCCACTGTGCCCCACAATTGTTTGTGTCTTGTATTTGACCGCTCTACTCTTCTCCACCCCCATGGCTTCTCTTGGTGGCTTTCATGTTCTGGCCTCCTATTATTTCCTCCCACTGCATCGTCTTCAATATTCAGGATCTTGAGTCCCTCATCCAATGTGGTCACCGGGCCCATTTACCTCCTCTTTGTTAGTGTGTATTCGGCCAGGTCTTGGAAAAGTTCTATGTTGGTGCCAATCTGGGTTGATTTCCTCGCTGCTTGGAGGATCGATTCTTTTTGGTCGTATCGCTGTAAAGTCATCACCACTTCTCTTGGCCTGGCCCGGGTTCTTCTCGCTGTGGACCCACGCAGTGAATTCTATGATAATTTCTCCCCCAGCCTCTATGTCCAGCAAATCTTTGAACATGTGCTGCATTGTTTCCCTGAGGTCGGCATCGCTCACACTTTCTGGCAGCCCCTTCACCCTAATGTTGGACCTTCTCGAGCAGTTCTCCAAGTCTTCTGCTTGGAGCTCTATGTTGTGTGTTGCTACCGCCAGCTGCTTCGCTAATATAGCGATCTTCTGGGTGTCTTCAGTGAGTTCTCGAATGGCGTTTTCATTTGTATCAACTCTGTCACCCAATTCAACGATGTCGCCTTTGATTTTCTGCAGGGATTGTGCAAGTTCTGTGCGTATTAGGCTTAATTGTGTCTTAAAGGTAGCCGTAATTTGGTCACTGAATGCCTTAAAGCACTGTTGCAGCACCTCGTTCGTGACCTCTTGCCCCTGTGGCAGCGTTGGGGGTTCCTCCGACCCCTGCCTCTCTGTCACCGTTGGATCCTCTTCCTCTGGGCATCCCCCTACTTTCTCCATAGCTTTTGGAGGGTCTGTTCCTGTATTTTTGTGATCTTGGCCCCTGGGAGGCCCTCTTTTGCCTCATTCGGCTTGTTGGGCGACATTGCTTTGTGATGGCGAGTGCCTGCCTGCACCTTACTATGGGGAGGCTTCTCCCAAGGCCTCTGAGGTTCCTCTTGACCCTGGTGTATTTTCCAGTTGTTCTGTATGAAAGGAATGCTCCTCTCTACCTATGTGCGCCGAGGGGTTCTAGCTCCCCTTTAGAGTCTGGGTTGGTTGCCCCCTGGGGGCGGTCCGGCTAGTACGCTCAAAGGTGACCTTGAAGTGGTCAAGGTTGCGGTGTCACACTGGCCCAGGAGCTTCTTGTATATTTCTTCCTGGGGTGCCCCCGCCCTGTGCTCCCACCGCTCCTGGTCCTCGAAGTACACTGTTGCCACCCTGGAGGTTCCTTGTTGGTTAATCTTGCATGGCAGAGTCAGATTTCATGAGGGTGGGCGGTGGAGCCGAGCAGCGCACTCCTGCAGAGCCTAATGCTGGGGGTTGGGAGCATGTGCTCCTCCCCCCCCCGGGTTCTTTCTTTGGCGGGGGGTATGCTGCAGGAGACTTAGTGCTGTCGCCCTTCTATTACTGCAGTTTGCCTCTGATGTTGGCGAATGGTATGCGTTTGGGCCTTTGCCTGGGTCTGGGTATGCTGCGTGTCTCCTGCTGAAGGGGGATCCCCTTCCAAGTGTAGGCTATGGTGCATTGGGGCAGATGCTTACATAAACCTCCATATCCCTTGTTTAAGAGGGAAGCGGCTTGCGTGCGCCCGCTTCGTGGCTGCTGACTACCTTAATTATGCCTGCTTACCCTCCACCAATTGGGGTGCATCACAGCTCATAGGGGCCGTGCGCTAAGCCGGGCTTACTGTATGGGGCCGAGGCGGGCGCAGGATTACGGGAGTGCTACCGGCTCCCCCTCCTAACTTTTGTAGCTGGGTGTCCGGGCCGCACCGGCTTTGCTGGATTGCTGCAGTGCGTGCGCCGGCCCCTGTGGGCGCACTGGTCTGGCAGCCTCGTCTTCCGGTCGGCCGCCGGGGATCTGCGGTGGTCCGCTCACACTCCCCAGTCTCGCCTATGTTGCCGTGGCTGAAAGGGCACCTGTGTCTTCTGCACCACCCGCAGGGGTTCTCTCTGATCTCCTCTGGCTCATCTGCCAGTCCCCAAGCAGGCATCGCTGCTGGCGGTCTCAGGTCCGCTCACTCTGCCCCTCTCTGCCTTCAAACGCTCCGGTTGGAGTTTTCTTGGGGACCGCTCAGTACTCGGACTGTCCGCTTTGCTGTCATGGGGTCTTGTTTTTAACACTGCTTATGGCCCCTTTTTTGGGTCGCCTGGGAGGAGCGCGCTCCTCGCGGTGGAGTGGTCATGGTGGCCATCTTGGAATCTTCTTATGAACCTTTTTGAAGCCTTCATCAGCACTTTCTTGAGTATTATTTCTTTTTCCACAGTTCCCAATCCGGTTTTTGTCCAGGATGTGGAACAGAGGGGGTGCTGGTCTCCAACGTTGACAATGGGATTTGGTTGCACAACTCTTGCGGCGTCGGGGCTTTATTGTTACTTGACTTATTTTCTGCCTTTGATACCCTTGACCATGCTGTCTTGCTTGTCCAGGCCGGCCTTTCTGGTGCCGTTGTTTCCTGGTTTTCATTTTCCCTCCCCCCTTTTCACTCTGTACCCAGTGCCTTGACATGTGGAGTCCCTCAGGTTTCCTCCATCTTCCAGGTTTTGTTTAACATGCACATGCAACATATTACCAAGCTTATCTGCTCTCACGGCTTCCAATGTTATTCTTAACAGATGACACAGACCCTGGTCCGTTTAGATCTCTCTCTCTCTCTCTTGTGGAGACAGCTACCAGATTTAGGGCCTGCCTTAAAGCTGTGGGTGCATGGATGCGTAATAGCTGACTCAAGCTGTACGGGGGAAAATTGGTGTTGGTGGTGGACCCTCCTTCCTCTACTGTCTTTTGGACCCCCTCTTTTTGGTCATCTTTATGGGTAAATATATTAGCTTTTCGGTCTGCGGAATCTCAGATAAGTCCAGTATGTCAAAGGGGCTATCTTCAACTGAAAACCCCTTAGTAAGGTTCTTTGTTTACTCCTTTCTCAGTTACGTGCCCCTGTGGTGTCCTTACTTGTTATGTCCTCCATGGACCACTACTACGCCCTATTTCTGGCACAACCTGTCTACCTCTTATTGCACCTTGAGATCCTGCAGAACTCTGCAGCCAGAGTACCCACTTATATACCTAGTTGTGCTCGCATTACTCCAGTTGTGCACCATCTTCATTGGCTACCCATGGCCAAGCCCATTCAGGTCAAGGCCTAATGTCTAGTTTATCATGGCTTGTATGGAACTAGGGCAGAATATCTACAGGCCAAATTCTGTCTGTACATTCTTGCTCGGCCACTCGACTTGGCCTGCTCGGCCACTCCGCCTGATGTTAAATACTGACAAAACTGCCTTGTACATACAAATCCATTATACATCCATAAAAAAGTGCTGAGTGCAAAATGCGTCATAAAGTCAACGCAGAACCATATTACTTCACCTAGGCAAATCATAAATATTGCAAATGCCCGACTAAAGTGTAAAGAGTATAACGGATTCAGAAAGTGCCAGGTGCACTTCAGAAAAGTGTAAAGTGTTTCTGAGTTCCTTCCACTCTAATCCCATTTTTAATTTTAGGCAGTGTGAATTGCTTTACATGTTATTTTAACTCACTGTCCTATAAATCCATATTTTGAGTGACATTTTTAACTTGGAAATGTTCTTTCTGAGATCTTTAGTTGTCTATAGTTTACCCGTACTTGTTGACACTACAGCACCATTCTGCAAAGCAAATAATGTATAAATTGATAATTGCGTGGCAAACCTCTGGCACTGTTTATCAGCGTGCCCCTGCTGAAGGTGTGAAGTTGTGATATCTGTTGAGCTCTTAAAGGAAATATTGTGACAAAAGATTATGAATATTTGCAATAATACAATTTACTTTTTCTGTTATCAATTTCTTGCAGCGTTTCATGTGCAGTTATGAAAACAGTTTTTCCACAAAAGTATCACTATTCAGCTTCTTTTTCATCCAATCCCTTTCCCCCGGAAAGCAGGTTCACTCCATATGGCTCCATCAATTCAATCTTTGGTTTTAAAAAAGAAATTGCCAAATATACTGTGTAATGTATAGTATGTATCCAGTCTACACATTTATATGTACTATTTGTTGCTTGACAGTATAAGCACTTGTCATACCCAATTGTCTATTTATTTAAGCTAATGTGTTATTTGTTTTTAACCCCTTAACTGCCAATGATTCTCTCTCCCCCTCCCCTTTCCCCCAGCCAAGCACTTTTTTTTGGTGGTTTCGGTATGTCGCCATTCAATCCCTTATAACTTTTTTGTTACATGTAATATCTCGGCCAAATTTGGCCCCCTTTCTTCCCACAATCCTAGTTTGCTGTATGGGGGTGAGAGAAAATAACCAAAAAGGAGCACATTTTGTGTTTTTACAGAAAATGCCAATAGAATGATGTACAAAGGAGCCTGTGTTTTTTTCCTTGTAAGAGCTAGGAACAAATGGTTTGCTGTGCTGAATTCGCCATTTTCCATGCTTTCAAGAACAGGTTGAGTGGAAACCAAAGGAAAAACATGTTTATAAGGTTACCATCAATTTTCTTAGAGGGAGACGATTTGTACCCTTTTTCCCCCCAATAGTCCATGCTTGGAGGGAATGGAAGAGGAGGGTAGGATGCTGAATGGGAAGACAGAAAGGCATACGTTTCCGAAAAATAGACACAATTCCAAGTTTAGGAAAGGGTGATTTGCCCAGGTCAGGTAACATCTATGTGGGAAAATGCCCATAGTTTGGGGAAAAATTTGATAAAAATGACAGATTAACAAGGTATGTGCTGGATATGGTTGGACCAGTAAGGTAATGGCTTCAGTGAATATTAAGAAAACCAACGCCCCGCTACATTCCACTGCCTCTTCCAGTTCGGAACTCACAAATTTGTTGTATTGTTTCACAAAACAAGCAATACTACATGCAAAAAACAGAGCCATGGTACACTGGATTTTTATGCTGATGGCCTAAACAGACGTACTTAGCATGTGTAAATAAGAAAAAATAAATGTGAGGAATGGCAAGCATACCATTTTGTAAACAGTACAGGCAGACCTTTTGTATGGTAGATGACTTGTGCAGGTTACAAAAGCATATAGTGCCTAAATCCGTAACTAAATGTAGGTCAAATTTGGGAAATGAAAGGCTTGTGTAACAAAGTTCAGTAGCATATGTATGAAAACGTTATGAAAACCAAGAGAAAACAAATGTCCTACATTCCCACAGGTATCCCAATGAAAACGGTACCTCACATGTGGGGGTGCACCTACCTGGGCGCAAAGGGAAAAGTCTAAACCACTGGTAATCCCAAGAGGTTCGGCAGAGCAGTTTTTGCAGGAATTTGCTCTTGTGGACAACCTACAGATTTGGGCCTGGGGTGTTGCAGCCACCAAGTAAAACGGAACACAGTGCCTTTCCGAAACAAAGGCACCCATGGGAACCCACAGAGGTCTGACATTTGTGAATCGCCCGAGAATTTATTACCCACAAGCCCCGGCAAAGTCCAAAATGTGAGGAAAAAAAACAATTTTCAGACATTTCCCACCTCCAATCCACCAAAACACACTGCCAACAACACATGTAGCTTCCCGTGATACCACAGGTATCCCGACGAAAAATGTACCTCACATGTGTGGGTGCACCTACCTGGGTGCGAAGGTAAAAGGCTACACCACTGGTAACCCAAGTGTTTCGGGAGAGCAGACACCCGTGGGAACACACAGAGGTCTGACTTGCGCGAAACGCCCTAGAATTTATTACCCAAAAGCCTGGCATTCGAAAATCGGCCTTCTGACCTGGAGAGGCAGTAAGGTCCTCTCATCTAATGGGAACTAGCCCAGTCACACTGAAGCAGCTATTTCCCATTAGAGAAACGGCCCTCTGACCTGTAGAGGCGGAAAGGTCCTCTCGTCTAATGAGAACTAGCCCGCTCACAGTCAAGCAGCTATTTCCCATTAGAGAAACGGTCCTCAGACCTGGAGAGGCGGAAAGGTCCCCTCGACTAATGGGAACTAGCCCGCTCACACTGAAGCAGCTATTTCCCATTAGAGAAACGGCCCTCTGACCTGGAGAGGCAGAAAGGTCCTCCCGTCTAAAGGGAACTAGCCTGCTCACACTGAAGCAGCTATTTCCCATTAGAGAAATGACCCTCGGACCTGGAGAGGCAGAAAGCTCCCCTCGTGTAATGGGAACTAGCCCTCTCACACTGAAGCAGCTATTTCCCATTAGAGAAACCGCCCTCCGACCTGGAGAGGCAGAAAGGTCCTCTCGTCTAATGGGAACTAGCCTACTCACACTGATGCAGCTATTTCCCATTAGAGAAACCGCCCTCCGACCTGGAGAGGCAGAAAGGTCCCCTCGTCTAATGGGAACTAGCCCTCTCACACTGAAGCAGCAATTTATCATTAGAGAAACAGCCCTCTGACCTGGAGAGGCAGAAAGTTCCCCTTGTCTAATGGGAACTAGTCCGCTCACACTGAAACTGCTATTTCCCATTAGAGAAACGGCCCTCCGACATGGAGAGGCAGAAAGGCCATTTCGTCAAATGGGAACTAGCTCGCTCACACTGAAGCAGCTATTTCCCATTAGAGAAACAGCCCTCCGACCTGGAGAGGGGGAAGGGTCCTTTTGTCTAATGGGAACTAGCCCGCTCACACTGAACCAGCTATTTCCCATTAGAGAAACGATCCTCGGACCTGGAGAGGCAGAAAGGTCCCCTCGTCTAATGGGAACTAGCCTGCTCACACTGAAGCAGCTATTTCCCATTAGAGAAACGGACCTCCGACCCGGAGAGGCAGAAAGGTCCCCTTGACTAATGGGAACTAGCCCACTCGCACTGAAGGAGCTATTTCCCATTAGAGAAACGGCCCTCCCACCTGGAGTGGCAGAAAGCTCCCCACGTCTAATAGGAACTATCCCACTCACACTGAAACAGCTATTTCCCATTAGAGAAACGGCCCTTCGACCTGGAGAGGCAGAAAGGTTCTCCCGTCTAATGAGAATGAGCCTTCTCTGAGTGAGTAATTTAAACCCCATGATTATGCAGGTCCAGACCACTAGGGGAGAAAAAAAGGCAATTTCTCTAATGGGAACTAGCCTTCTCAGTGTGTGTAGGCTAGTTCCCATTATTATGCGGGACGTGGCCACTGGGGGAGCAAAAAGGGCCATTTCTCTAATGGGAACTAGCCTTCAGTGTCAGTAGGCTAGTTCCCATTATTATGCAGGTGCTGGCCACTAGGGCAGCAAAAAAGGGCCATTTCTCTAATGGGAACTAGCCTTCTCAGTGTGAGTACGCTAGTTCCCATTATTATGCAGGACGTGGCCACTAGGGGCAAAAAATACAAATTCTCTAATGGGGACTACCCTTCTCAGTGTGAGTAGGCTAGTTCCCATTATTATGCAGGACTTTGCCACTAGGGGAGCAAAAAGGGCCATTTCTCTAATGGGAACTAGCCTTCATTGTGTGTCGTAAATCTCCCCCGTCTCACCTGAGATCGCTTCTTCCTCTGTTCCGCGGGAGGATTCCTCTTGTGGACGGATCGGGTCTTGTATAGGCTCGCTCGAGTCTCGTCCGGCTGCAGAGTGCGTTCAGAGATCCGGGAAAGTCGCTGTTCCAGGATGTCCAAGAAAAAAGGTAGCTGTCGCTAGGGAACGAGGATTCCGAGAGCAG
The DNA here is from genome assembly GCF_040938575.1 of Ambystoma mexicanum. Taxonomy (NCBI): domain Eukaryota; kingdom Metazoa; phylum Chordata; class Amphibia; order Caudata; family Ambystomatidae; genus Ambystoma; species Ambystoma mexicanum. The sequence continues at coordinate 230,129,699 of NC_090921.1, forward strand.
ATTATAGGGAAGGGGAGAAAGGAAGGAAGAAGGAACCAGGAACTAGGAATAGTTGATTTTCTGAACAGCACACACACGTCAAGTCACTACCTAATGATAGCGTTGAGATGCGCGGGGCCACGGGGGCGTGGCCAATTTATAGAACGTTCCGTGTGCGACGTGAAGGCTGGAGCGAGGCAAGTCGCTTGGTGCGGCCATGTTGGGAGTAACAAAGAATACAAGCCCCGACGTGATAAGGACCAGGAAGTCCAGAAGGGGCAAGTTCTATGGGTCATGACAGCATGCCTCCTCCGAAGACCTGTTCCACCAGGTTTGCCCCGGTGTATGAGATGGAATCTTCTAAGCAATCGAGGGGTATTTAAGTTAGAAACAGGTTCCCAGGTTCTCTCGCTAGGAGGATATCCTTTCCATTCAACCAGGTATTGAAGTCGACCCCGTTTATACCTGGAATCGCATATTCTGGACACTTCATATTCCAGCTGATCATCCACAACAACAGGACTGGGTCTGCAGGATTTTCGGGTGGATTGGATGTAAGGTTTCAATAGGGAAGTGTGAAAGACTGGGTGTATTTTCTTCCAGGAATCAGGTAGCTTGAGTCGGAATGAGACAGGATTGATGATTTCCTTTATGAAAAATGGTCCATAGTACCAAGGGGCCAATTTGTTTGGCCGTAGATGTCGCGGTAATAGTTTCGAGGACAACCAGACTTGATCACCAACAGAAAAAGAAGGCGCTGGCCTTCTTTTGGAGTCCGTATAAAGCTTAGTGTGTGTTTGGGCCTCTTTCAATTGTTCCTTGGCTTCCTTATGTATGTTGATGATAGTCTGAATCCATGAGTCGAGAGTAGGTACTGGAGTGCGATGTGGAAGAACAGAAGGTAAAACAGATGGGTGAAAACCTTAACTGCAATAGAAAGGGCTGACCTTGAGTGCTGAGTGATCGGAATTGTTGTAGGCAAACTCGCCCAGGGGTATGAGGAGAGACCAGTCATCCTGAACCTTGGTGGCAAAACAACGAAGATATTGCTCCAGAGTTGGATTTACACGTTCCGTGGCTCCATTAGTTTGTGGGTGATAACCTGATGAGAGAGCGCGTTGGATCCCTAGAATACGACACAGATGTTTCCAGAATTGTGAGACGTATTGAGGTCCTCGGTCCGATATGATTTTGGAAGGAAGTCCATGAAGATGGAAAATATGTTCCAGGAAGATTCCAACAAGTTCTGAGGAGGATGGTAGTTTATACAAAGGTGTAAAATGAGCCATATGAGTGAACAAGTCTATGGTTACCATGATGGTCGTGTATCCTCGGGAAGGAGGTAATTCCACAATGAAGTCTGTAGCGATAAACTCCCAGGGTCTTGTTGGCAGCGATGGTTGCAGTAGAAGACCCGCCGGTCTCTTGTTATCATGTTTGTTTTGACTGCAGATAGCACAAGCCTTGACATACTATACATTGGACTTCACTCGAGGCCACTAAAACTGTCTTTGTATAAGACGGAGGGTGTTAGTTATACCACGATGACCGGAGTGAAGGGTATAATGGCAGAGGTTTATTTATTTTTTTTTTTTTTTTTTTTTTATTTGTGTTTAATCCCTTCGGATTTTTTTACAAAACGAAGAATAAATAGCTGAAATTCCCCTCCAATGTTTCCAATATTTAGTATCTGGTTTCCGGAAGGTCTCAGGTCTCAAGGAGGGACGAGGCGAGCAGTTGTTAATAATTCGTCTGATGTCTTGGCGAGCCGGTGAAATCCTACATGGAGGGAGCTCTGGCTTGTGACAAGTCTATGTTTGCGCGATCTGCAGGCGGGCAGTTAAAGGCTAGGCTTCTACAGAACATTTAGAGTTAATGATGTATTGCATGATGTTTACAGTAGCCAAGGCCCAGCCCTGTTTGTCGCCTGCAATCAACTTGTTCCAACAGGTCTCCTCGTCGGTTGCTGTAAAGGGGTTTATTATCCTTTGTTGTAATTTCTGCGTAGGAATGAGCAGTGCATTGTCCTTGAAGAGATATCCTTCCTTAACTCTTAGATTCCATGGATTCTTCCTTGAAATATCCTTCCAGAGGTCAGAGGACTGGGTTTTCGCTCGGATTTCTTCCAGGAGGTTGGTTGCTTGAGCTACACAGATAGTGTGGGGAAACATCTTAGGATAAGCCTTGTCCTCAGTGGCTATGTAATCAGGATGTCGAGATAAGGCGTCAGCGATCATGTTTTGTGATCCGGGAACATGAGTGATTTGGATTTGGTACTGGGCAAAGAAGTAGGCCCAACGCGCCTGATGACTGTTCCTGCACTCCAACGACTGTAAAATTTGGAGATTCCGATGGTCTGTGCGGACCTGAACTGGATATCTAGCACCTAGAATTAGGTGTCGCCATTCAGTGAAGGCTTGGCGGATGGCCAACAGTTCCTTCTCCAGGACGGAATAGTGTGTCTCACTGGGAGTCAGGGTTTGTGAAAGGTAAGCAATGGGGTGTTCCAGTTTATCCTCAAGTTCCTGTTTCAAGACCGCTCCTATGGCGTAGTTAGAGGCATCCGTTTCCACTAGGAATGGGCGATTTATGTCGGGCTGGGTCAGGATGGGGGCTTGCGTGAACTCTGTCTTCAATCGTTGGAATGCTTTATCTTGTGGTGTAGACCAGATAAAGGGGCTGTCTTTCTTCAATAGAGCAACGATCGGCTGAACGATCTCGGAAAAGGTAGAAATAAACTTCCGGTAGAAGTTGACGAGCCCCAGGAAGGATTGAACTTGTTTCACAGATGTGGGAGCGGACCAAGCCAGTATGGCCTTTACCTTTGAAGGATCCATACCAATTCCTTCTGGGCTAAGGATGAATCCTAGGTAGTGAACAGAAGTAACGTGAAACCAACATTTTTCAGGTTTGGCTAACAGTTTCTGTTCACGAAGTCGTTGTAGTACTGCCTTTACATGTTCTTCATGTTTTAGAGGATTCTTGGAAAAGATCAATATGTCATCCAGATAGACAATGACGAAGAGGAACAACATATCAGAGAACACTCTATCCACAAAAACGCTGAAAGACTGCGGGAGCATTGGCTAGTCCAAAGGGCATGACCAGGTATTCATAGTGACCAAAGGGTGTTCTAAAGGCTGTTTTCGATTCGTCTCCTTCCCGGATACGGATTAAGTGGTAGGCACCCCGGAGATCCAACTTTGTAAATATTACGGGGCCTCTCACAGCTTCCAGGATATCAGGGGCAGTGGGTACCGATCTTTGAGGGTGCATTGATTTAAGCCTCAATAGTCGAGGCAAGGTCTGAGTTCCTTGGTATCCTTCTTGGGAACGAAGAACAACGAAGCACCCGCTGGAGATTTCGAGGGTCTTATGGTGCCGTTTTCAAGATTGGTGTCTAGGTATTCCCGAAGGGCCCTTTTCTCAGGTTCGGAAAAAATGAACATTCTGCCGAAAGGAATTACTGCTGAGGGATCTGTATCAATGGCACAGTGTTCGGGCCTGTGACAGGGTAAGGCTTGGACTATGGCAGTAGAAAATACATCAGCATATCCCTGATAGGCCTCTGGAACTTGTATTATATTGGAAACCATGAGTGGTGTTTCTTGGTCTCTTGGTGGTTCTTTAGGAGTTATCGAGGAGGGATCCAGGGATAGACAGTGGGACATACAGAACTCTGAGCCCAGGAATAATGATCCTGCTGTCCAATTGATATACGGATTGTGCTTTTGTAACCAGGGCATACCCAAAACCATGGGGTAATGGGCTGACTTAATGATGTCGAAAGTAATCCGCTCTTGATGATGGTTTATGGAAAGTTGGATCTCTTTTGTCTGCAGGCTTATGGGTCCTGAAGAGAGGGGTCTTCCGTCAATTGCTTCCACCGGCTGCATGGTGTTTCGTGTCTCGGACGGAATGTGATGACTAACAACCCAGTCTTGATCACTGAAAATTCCCATAGCTCCGCAGTCCACCAAGGCCAGAATGGGATAGGTCTTGTCTTTGGAGGGCGACAGGAATGCCTGTAGTATCACCAAATTGTTTTGTCCAGGAGGGTTCAAGGATGGAATTGATGTGGAGCAAACATCTCTCTCCCGACACCTCGCTCCATTTAGGATCGGGAGCTGGCGTTTCCCGAACGCCGTGGAGGGGCTAGAGGGTATTCTCTAACAAGGTGTTTATCCGAGGCACAATACATGCACAGGCCCGTGTGGATCCTTCTCATCCTTTCTTGAGGGGCAATAGGCCCACGGAAGGCTCCTATTTGCATGGGTTCCGGATCTATGTCTGGGGTTGGGGCAGAATCGGTTTTAACAGAGGTCTCAAGGGAATTCTTTTGAAAGGGTATCTTGGTCTTTCTTCTTTCAGCCTTTCTTTCCTGGATTCGGAAGTCTATTTGCATGGCTAGATCCATAAGAGCCTGGAATGAACTAGGACGAGCCACCCTGGCTAATTCATCCTTAATGTCCTTGTTTAGACCCCTGCGAAATAGAGTGAAACTTGCTTCTGAGGACCAATCCGCTTCCTTTGCCAGTTGTTTGAATCTTGAAACTTACGTTAGCATATCCTGAGCACCCTGTCGGAAATCAAGTAACCATTCCTGAGCACTAAAAACCTGTTCAGGGGGTCGAACATAGTCTTGGGTGCCTGAATGAATCCATCATAATCATCCAGGAGGGCATCTCCTGAGTTGACTAGGGGAGTGGCCCAGGTCAACGCGTTCCCTGTGAGGTGCGAGATTATAAAGCCCACCTTCGCCCTAGAAGTTCAAAAATAATAGTGCTTAAAAGTAAAATGCACCATCCAGGAATCCACGTAAGGGTTTTGCCGAGCCATCATATTTATCTACCACTCCACCCAGTAACACACTGTCCTTGTTAGCGGGGTCGCGAGACAAAACAAGCTGCCTTAACGCAGCATTCTCAGCTTTTAAGTTCTGTACTTCAGTAGTGAGCTCTTGCATGCCACGCATAAGGTCCTGGACTGCTTTCTCCATAGTGGAATCAGTGTCGGTCGTTTGGCGTCTCAAACTGTCGTAAATCTCCCCCCGCCTCACCTGAGATCGCTTCTTGCTCTGTTCCGCGGGAGGATTCCTCTTGTGGACGGATCGGGTCTTGTATAGGCTCGCTCGAGTCTCGTCCGGCTGCAGAGCGCGTTCAGAGATCCGGGAAGGTCGCTGTTCCAGGATGTCCAGGAAAAAAAGGTAGCTGTCGCTAGGGATGAGGATTCCGGGAGCATATTAGAGGGAAGGGGAGAAAGGAAGGAAGAAGGAACCAGGAACTAGGAATAGTGGATTCCCCGAACAGCACACACACGTCAAGACACTACCTAATGATAGTGTTGAGACGCGCGGGGGCGTGGCCAATTTTTAGAACGTGCCGTGTGCGACGTGAAGGCTGGAGCAAGGCAAGTCGCTTGGCGCGGCCATGTTGGGAGTAACAAAGAATACAAGCCTTGTCGTGATAAGGACCAGGAAGTCCAGAAGGGGCAAGTTCTATGGGTCATGACAGTGTGAGTAGGCTAGTTCCCATTATTATGCAGGACCTGGTCACTAGGGCAGCAAAAAAGGGCAATTTCTCTAATGGGAACTAGCCTTCTCAGTGTGAGTAGGGGAGAGCCTGAAAGTAATATAGCGCTCTGGGGAGAAATATCATTTTAATGACATTGATGCTGCCTATCCATGATATGTTAAGGAGCCTCCTCTCCCCCAGCCAGGTCTTGATAGTTTCCAAACGGTGGGGATAGTTTGCTTTGTACATAAGCTCTAAGGTACTGGTTATTGTCACCCTCAGGTATCAAAGGGATCCCCCTGTTCGTGCAAATTGCCCTGTATCTGATGTTTGTGAGGGCATGCCTTCGTGTAGCGCCATTAGTTCCGATTTTTAGTTGTTGCTCTGCCAAATTCCCCTAGGAGTGCCGTTAGCCTCGGGAGGGAACTGTCCATGTCTGTTAGCACGACCAGGGGGTTGTCGGCAAAGGCCATTGCCTTATGGTCTTCTCCACTGAATGTAATCCCTTTTGTTCCCCTATCCTGTCTAATCCTAGCTAGGAAGGGCTCAAGAAAGATCACATACAGGTCTGGTGACATGAGGCACCCTGCTTAGTCCCCCTAGTGACCCTTATCGCCTGGGAGACATGCCCATTGATAGCTAGCCTGATAAGTGGTGCTCCATAGTTGGCTTTGACCAGGCGGAGAAAGCCCGGGCCAAACCCCGTAACCTCCATGGTAGCAAACAAGAATGACCATTCGACTGAGTCGAATGCCTTCTCGGCATCTAGCGCTAACACCCCCGCCCTCAGGCCCGCCCTGTTTGAGAAGTCAATCATTTGGGATATTCGCCTAATGTTGTAAAATGTTTGTCCCCCCTTGACAAAGCCCGCTTGATCCGGGTGGATCAGGTCGGGCATTACTTTATCCATTCTAGATGTTAAAATGTTTGTAAAGATTTTGGCGTTGAGGTTTATTAGGGCAATAGGGCGGTAGGAGCTACAGAGGGTTTGTTTCTTGTTTGGCTTAGGGAAGAGGATTACCTTGGCCTCCTCCATGGACTTTGAGATGCGGCCTGTATCGGAGAAGGAGTTTAACAGGCATGTCATCAACGGGACTAATGTGATCTGGAATGCTTAATAGAATGTGGCAGGGTACCCATCTGGGCCTGGGGCTTTATTTGGTGGTAGCGATTGGATCACTGCGAGCACCTCGTATTCGGTAATCGTCCCTTCTAACCTTCTAAAGCATCACGCTGGCTCTGTTCTAATCTTTTTAGCCAGCAAGATTTTAAGACGGCCTTTTGGAGGTCACTGTCCGGTGCCTTCGTAGAGAACTCGGTGAATGCCTGCAGGATCTCCTCTGTGCGTGTTGATTCCTGTCCCCCCCACCCCATCTGAATGCAGCGTATTGTACCTGCCACCTCCTTCTGCTTAACCTTCCTGGCTAAGAGCCGGCCTGTCTTGTTTGCCTGGAGGTAATACTTCTGCCTCAAGAATAGGAGCAATTTGACTGCTTGTTTAGCTAGAAGGACATTGTTTTGCCTTTAGATATGCTTATACTCTCTCCCCTCCCTATCGTTCTCTCCATTTCCTCTTTTTATGCGCTGTTCTAGGTCCACCTGGAGGACCTTCTCCTGTTTGGCTCGAAATGCCTGCTTTGTTATGAGCCCCCCTTGCATGGTTGCCTTAAAGGCGTCCGATACTACATGTTCCTGCACCTCTGGGGCCTTATTTTCCCTAAAGAAGTCGCGGATGGACTCTCGTATCTCGTTGCAAATTACAGTGTCTCTCAGTAGATGTCAGGGGAACCGCCACTCCAGAGCCCTGACCCCTTCCCCCCCTTTCCATTGTATGTTTAGCTGCAGGGGAGCGTGGTTGGACAGGGCTATGGGGTCCCCTTTCTATGTTCCGTACTTGGCCAAGCAGTGTCACCAAAACCCATATGTAATCAATTCTTGAGAATGATCAGTGCACATTTGGGTATTAAGTACCCCTTGGAGTCCCCTTTTAGTTCATGCCATTCTGTCTATGCTAGCCTGTAGTTTACTAGATGGGCGTTTAGATGTGGGCATCCTATCTGCGCTTCTGTCTGTGGATCGACACCACACCAAGTTAAAATCCCCTGTCAATATTAGCTGGCCCATTATGAACTGGAGTAGCTTCTCCAAACCCCCCCCACCCCTGCATGTATCCGTCCTGCCCTGAATTGGGGGCGTACACTGTGGCGATTTTTAGAGGCCCCCCCCTTGTAGCTGGACGAAGAGGAATCTACCTTCCTTGTCGGCTTTTGTGCCTATCATTTGGACAGCAGGTAGGTGTCTAAACACTATCAGGAGCCATCAAGCCTTGCTCTTGTCGTTGGCCTGCAGAACCTGGGGGTACCCTCTCAACTTCATTCTGTGTTTGTCTTGCTTATGAATATGGGTCTCCTGGAGCGTCACAATGTCGGGCTTGGTATCCTGGAGGAGGTTCTTCAGTTTCCGTCTCTTAACCAGTGTGTCTAGTCCTCTAACATTGAGTGTTAGTATTTGGATCCCTTTTCTGCTACCCATACCCCGTTACGCCCTGAGAGTAACCATGTTGCAGTGATTCCCCCTCAATTTTCTTTGTTTTTTTTGTTCCCCAATCCCCTTTCCCTCTCGCTCCCTCCGGCTGGACTCGGCTCAACTTCCCCAGGCCATAACGTCGTCCTAGGTTGTCTGGTCTCGTTCCCATCCCGGAGATTAACTGTGTGGGAAGAGCCCTTCCTCTGCTCTCCCGGGTTTCTAAGATCCATCACCATCCCCCCCCCCATCTCCCCGAGCCAACCCTTAGGCTGACATTCCTCTTGAAAGCCCACCGGGTCTTTACCCTTGTCTCGTAACCCCCGCCGCTGCTGTTAAGTGGATGGCCTATTCAACCAGGGGGCTTCGGTTGCTGCACCCCTGTGCCCCACAATTGTTTGTGTCTTGTATTTGACCGCTCTACTCTTCTCCACCCCCAAGGCTTCTCTTGGTGGCTTTCATGTTCTGGCCTCCTATTATTTCCTCCCACTGCATCGTCTTCAATATTCAGGATCTTGAGTCCCTCATCCAATGTGGTCACCGGGCGCATTTGCCTCCTCTTTGTTAGTGTGTATTTGGCCAGGTCTTGGAAAAGTTCTATGTTGGTGCCATTCACCTTTATCTGGGTTGATTTCCTCACTGCTTGGAAGATCGATTCTTTTTGGTCATATCGCTGTAAAGCCATCACCACTTCTCTTGGCCTGGCCCGGGTTCTTCTCGCTGTGGACCCACGCAGTGAATTCTATGATAATTTCTCCCCCAGCCTCTATGTCCAGCAAATCTTTGAACATGTGCTGCATTGTTTCCCTGAGGTCGGCATCGCTCACACTTTCTGGCAGCCCATTCACCCTAATGTTGGACCTTCTCAAGCAGTTCTCCAAGTCTTCTGCTTGGAGCTCTATGTTGTGTGTTGCTACCGCCAGCTGCTTCGCTAATATAGCGATCTTCTGGGTGTCTTCAGTGAGTTTCCGAATGGCGTTTTCATTTGTATCAACTCTGTCACCCAATTCAACGATGTCGCCTTTGATTTTCTGCAGGGATTGTGCAAGTTCTGTGCGTATTAGGCTTAATTGTGTCTTAAAGGTAGCTGTAATTTGGTCACTGAATGCCTTAAAGCACTGTTGCAGCACCTCGTTCGTGACCTCTTGCCCCTGTGGCAGCGTTGGGGGTTCCTCCGACCCCTGCCTCTCTGTCACCGTTGGATCCTCTTCCTCTGGGCATCCCCCTACTTTCTCCATAGCTTTTGGAGGGTTTGTTCCTGTATTTTTGTGATCTTGGCCCCTGTGAGGCCCTCTTTGGCCTCATTCGGCTTGTTGGGCGACATTGCTTTGTGATGGCAAGTGCCTGCCTGCACCTTACTATGGGGGGGCTTCTCCCAAGGCCTCTGAGGTTCCTCTTGACACTGGTGTATTTTCCAGTTGTTCTGTATGAAAGGAATGCTCCTCTCTACCTATGTGCGCCGAGGGGTTCTAGCTCCCCTTTAGAGCCTGGGTTGGTTGCCCGCTGGGGGCCGTCCGGCTAGTACGCTCAAAGGTGACCTTGAAGTGGTCAAGGTTGCGGTGTCACACTGGCCCAGGAGCTTCTTGTATATTTCTTCCTGGGGTGCCCCCGCCCTGTGCTCCCACCGCTCCTGGTCCTCTAAGTACACTGTTGCCACCCTGGAGGTTCCTTGTCGGTTAATCTTGCATGGCAGAGTCAGGTTTCATGAGGGTGGGCGGTGGAGCCGAGCAGCGCTCTCCTGCAGAGCCTAATGCTGGGGGTCGGGCGCATGTGCTCCCCCTCCGGGTTCTTTCTTTGGCGGGTGGTATGCTGCAGGAGACTTAGTGCTGTCGCCCTTCTATTACTGCAGTTTGCCTCTGATGTTGGGGAATGGTATGCGTTTGGGCCTTTGCCTGGGTCTGGGTATGCTGCGGGTCTCCTGCTGAAGGGGGATCCCCTTCCAAGTGTAGGCTATGGTGCGTTGGGGCAGATGCTTACATAAACCTCCATGTCCCTTGTTTAAGAGGGAAGCGGCTTGCGTGTGCCCGCTTCGTGGCTGCTGACTACCTTAATTATGCCTGCTTACCCTCCACCAACTGGGGTGCATCACAGCTCATAGGGGCTGTGCGCTAAGCCGGGCTTACTGTATGGGGCCGAGGCGGGCGCAGGATTACGGGAATGCTACCGGCTCCCCCTCCTAACTTTTGTAGCTGGGTGTTCGGGCCGCACCGGCTTTGCTGGATTGCTGCAGTGCGTGCGCCGGCCCCTGCGGGCGCACTGGTCTGGCAGCCTCGTCTCCCGGTCGGCCGCCGGGGATCTGCGGTGGTCCACTCACACTCCCCAGTCTCGCCTATGTTGCCATGGCTGAAAGGGCACCCGTGTCTTCTGCACCACCCGCAGGGGTTCTCTCTGATCTCCTCTGGCTCGTCTGCCAGTCCCCAAGCAGGCATCGCTGCTGGCAGTCTCAGGTCCGCTCTCTGCCTTCAAACGCTCCGGTTGGAGTTTTCTTGGGGACCGCTCAGTACACGGGCTGTCCACTTTGCTGTCATGGGGTCTTGTTTTTAACACTGCTTATGGCTCCTTATTTGGGTCGCCTGGGAGGAGCGCGCTCCTCGCGGTGGAGTGGTCATGGTGGCCATCTTGGAATCTTCTTATGAACCTTTTTGAAGCCTTCATCGGCCCTTTCTTGAGTATTATTTCTTTTTCCACACTTCCCAATCCGGTTTTGGTCCAGGATGTGGAACAGAGGGGGTGCTGGTCTCCAACGTTGACAATGGGATTTGGTTGCACAACTCTTGCGGCGTCGGGGCTTTATTGTTACTTGACTTATTTTCTGCCTTTGATACCATTGACCATGCTGTCTTGCTTGTCCAGGCCGGCCTTTCTGGTGCCGTTGTTTCCTGGTTTTCTTTTTCCCTCCCCCCTTTTCACTCTGTACCCCCTGCCTTGACATGTGGAGTCCCTCAGGTTTCCTCCATCTTCCAGGTTTTGTTTAACATGCACATGCAACAACTTACCAAGCTTATCTGCTCTCACGGCTTCCAATGTTATTCTTAACAGATGACACAGACCCTGGTCCGTTTAGATCTCTCTCTCTCTCTCGTGGAGACAGCTACCAGATTTAGGGCCTGCCTTAAAGCTGTGGGTGCATGGATGCGTAATAGCTGACTCAAGCTGTACGGGGGAAAATTGGTGTTGGTGGTGGACCCTCCTTCCTCTACTGTCTTTTGGACCCCCTCTTTTTGGTCATCTTTATGGGTAAATATATTAGCTTTTCTGTCTGCGGAATCTCAGATAAGTCCAGTATGTCAAAGGGGCTATCTTCAACTGAAAACCCCTTAGTAAGGTCCTTTGTTTACTCCTTTCTCAGTTACGTGCCCCTGTGGAGTCCTTAATTGTTATGTCCTCCATGGACCACTGCTACGCCCTATTTCTGGCACAACCTGTCTACCTCTTATTGCACCTTGAGATCCTGCAGAACTCTGCAGCCAGAGTACCCACTTATATACCTAGTTGTGCTCGCATTACTCCAGTTGTGCACCATCTTCATTGGCTACCCATGGCTAAGCCCATTCAGGTCAAGGCCTAATGTCTAGTTTATCATGCCTTGTATGGAACTAGGGCAGAATATCTACAGGCCAAATTCTGTCTGTACATTCTTGCTCGGCCACTCGACTTGGCCTGCTCGGCCACTCCGCCTGATGTTAAATACTGACAAAACTGCCTTGTACATACAAATCCATTATACATCCATATAAAAGTGCTGAGTGCAAAATGCGTCATAAAGTCAACGCAGAACCATATTACTTCACCTAGGCAAATCATAAATATTGCAAATGCCCGACTAAAGTGTAAAGAGTATAACAGATTCAGAAAGTGCCAGGTGCACTTCAGAAAAGTGTCAAGTGTTTCTGAGTTCCTTCCACTCTAATCACATTTTTAATTTTAGGCAGTGTGAATTGCTTTACATGTTATTTTAACTCGCTGTCCTATAAATCCATATTTTGAGTGACATTTTTAACTTGGAAATGTTCTTTCTGAGATCTTTAGTTGTCTATAGTTTACCCGTACTTGTTCACACTACAGCACCATTCTGCAAACCAAATAATTTATAGATTGATAATTGCGTGGCAAACCTCTGCCACTGTTTATCAGCGTGCCCCTGCTGAAGGTGTGAAGTTGTGATATCTGTTGAGCTCTTACAGGAAATATTGTGACAAAAGATTATGAACATTTGCAATAATAAAATTTACTTTTTCTGTTATCAATTTCTTGCAGCGTTTCATGTGCAGTTATGAAAACAGTTTTTCCACAAATGTATCACTATTCAGCTTCTTTTTCATCCAATCCCTTTCCCCCGGAAAGCAGGTGCACTCCATATGGCTCCATCAATTCAATCTTTGGTTTTAAAAAAGAAATTGCCAAATATACTGTGTAATGTATAGTATGTATCCAGTCTACACATGTATATGTACTATTTGTTGCTTGACAGTATAAGCACTTGTCATACCCAATTGTCTATTTATTTATTTAAGCTAATGTGTTATTTGTTTTTAACCCCTTAACTGCCAATGATTCTCTCTCCCCCTCCCCTTTCCCCCAGCCAAGCACTTTTTTTTGGTGGTTTCGGTATGTCGCCATTCAATCCCTTGTAACTTTTTTGTTACATGTAATATCTCAGCCAAATTTGGCCCCCTTTCTTCCCACAATCCTAGTTTGCTGTATGGGGGTGAGAGAAAATAACCAAAAAGGAGCACATTTTGTGTTTTTACAGAAAATGCCAATAGAATGATGTACAAAGAAGCCTGTGTTTTTTTTCCTTGTAAGAGCTAGGAACAAATGGTTTGCTGTGCTGAATTCGCCATTTTCCATCCTTTCAAGAACAGGTTAAGTCGAAACCAAAGGAAAAACATGTTTATAAGATTACCATCAATTTTCTTAGAGGGAGACGATGTGTACCCTTTTTTCCCCCCAATAGTCCATGCTTGGATGGAATGGAAGAGGAGGGTAGGATGCTGAATGGGAAGACAGAAAGGCATACGTTTCCGAAAAATAGACACAATTCCAAGTTTAGGAAAGGGTGATTTGCCCAGGTCAGGTAACATCTATGTGGGAAAATGGCCATAGTTTGGGGAAAAATTTGAAAAATGACAGATTAACAAGGTATGTGCTGGATATGGTTGGACCTGTAAGGTAATGGCTTCAGTGAATATTAAGAAAACCAATGCCCCGCTACATTCCACTGACTCTTCCAGTTCGGAAATCACAAATTTGTTGTATTGTTTCACAAAACAAGCAATACTACATGCAAAAAACAGAGCCATGGTACACTGGATTTTTATGCTGATGGCCTAAACAGACGTACTTAGCATGTGTAAATAAGAAAAATAAATGTGAGGAATGGCAAGCATACCATTTTGTAAACAGTACAGGCAGACCTTTTGTATGGTAGATGACTTGTGCAGGTTACAAAAGCATACAGTGCCTAAATCAGCAACTAAATGTAGGTCAAATTTGGGAAATGAAAGGCTTGTGTAACAAAGTCCAGTAGTAAATGTATGAAAACGTTATGAAAACCAAGAGAAAACAAATGTCCTACATTCCCACAGGTATCCCAATGAAAACGGTACCTCACATGTGGGGGTGCACCTACCTGGGCGCAAAGGGAAAAGGCTAAACCACTGGTAATCCCAAGTGTTTCGGCAGAGCAGTTTTTGCAGGAATTTGCTCTTGTGGACAACCTACAGATTTGGGCCTGGGGTGTTGCAGCCACCAAGTAAAACGGAACACAGTGCCTTTCCGAAACAAAGGCACCCATGGGAACCCACAGAGGTCTGACATTTGTGAATCGCCCGAGAATGTATTACCCACAAGCCCCGGCAAAGTCCAAAATGTAAGGAAAAAAAACAATTTTCAGACATTTCCCACCTCCAATCCACCAAAACACACTGCCAACAACACATGTAGCTTCCCGTGATACCACAGGTATCCCGACGAAAAATGTACCTCATGTGTGGGTGCACCTACCTGGGTGCGAAGGTAAAAGGCTACACCACTGGTAACCCAAGTGTTTCGGGAGAGCAGACACCCGTGGGAACCCACAGAGGTCTGACTTGCGCGAAACGCCCTAGAATTTACTACCCAAAAGCCTGTCATTACAGAAACGGCCTTCTGACCTGGAGAAGCAGTAAGGTCCTCTTGTCTAATGGGAACTAGCCCAGTCACACTGAAGCAGCTATTTCCCATTAGAGAAACGGCCCTCTGACCTGTAGAGGCGGAAAGGTCCTCTCGTCTAATGAGAACTAGCCCGCTCACACTGAAGCAGCTATTTCCCATTAGAGAAACGGCCCTCCGACCTGTAGTGGCAGAAAGGTCCTCTTGTCTAATGGGAACTAGCCCGCTCACAAGGAAGCAGCTATTTCCCATTAGAGAAATGGCCCTCCCACCTGGAGAGGCAGAAAGGTCCCCTTGTCTAATGGGAACTAGCCCGGGCACACTGAAGCAGCTATTTCCCATTAGAGAAACGGCCCTCTGACCTGGAGAGGCAGAAAGGTCCCCTTGTCTAATGGGAACTAGCCCGCGCACACTGAAACAGCTATTTCCCATTACAGAAACGGTCCTCCGACCTGTAGAGGCAGAAAGGTCCTCTCGTCTAATGGGAACTAGCCCGGGCACACTGAAGCAGCTATTTCCCATTAGAGAAAAGGCCGTCGGACCTGAAGAGGCAGAAAGGTCTTCTCGTCTAATGGGAATTAGCCCGCTCACACTGAAGCAGCCTTTTCCATTAGATTAACGGTCCTCTGACCCGGAGAGGTAGAAAGCTCCCCTCGTCTAATGGGAACTAGCCCACTCACACTGAAGCAGCTATTTCCCATTAGAGACACGGCCTTTCGAGCTGGAGAGGCAGAAAGGTCCCCTTGTCTAATGGGAACTAGCCCGCTCACACTGAAACAGCTATTTCCCATTACAGAAACGGTCCTCCGACCTGTAGAGGCAGAAAGGTCCTCTCGTCTAATGGGAACTAGCCCGCTCACACTAAAGCAGATATTTCCCATTAGGAAACGCCCCTCGGACCTGGAGAGGCAAAAAGGTCCCCTCGTCTAATGGGAACTAGCCTGCTCACACTGAAGCAGCTATTTCCCATTAGAGAAACCGCCCTCTGACCTGTAGAGACAGAACGGTCCCCTTGTCTAATGGGAACTATCCCACTCACACTGAAGCAGCTATTTTCCATTAGAAAAACCTTCCTCGGACCCGGAGAGGCAGAAAGGTCCTCTCGTCTAATGGGAACTAGCCTACTCGCACTGATGCAGCTATTTCCCATTAGAGAAACCGCCCTCCGACCTGGAGAGGCAGAAAGGTCCCCTCGTCTAATGGGAACTAGCCCTCTCACACTGAAGCAGCTATTTATCATTAGAGAAACAGCCCTCTGACCTGGAGAGGCAGAAAGTTCCCCTTGTCTAATGGGAACTAGTCCGCTCACACTGAAGCAGCTTTTTCCCATTAGAGAAACGGTCCTCGGACCTGGAGAGGCGGAAAGGTCCCCTCGACTAATGGGAACTAGCCCGCTCACACTGAAGCAGCTATTTCCCATTAGAGAAACCGCCCTCCGACCCGGAGAGGCAGAAAGGTCCTCTCGTCTAATGGGAACTAGCCTACTCGCACTGATGCAGCTATTTCCCATTAGAGAAACCGCCCTCCGACCTGGAGAGGCAGAAAGGTCCCCTCGTCTAATGGGAACTAGTCCTCTCACACTGAAGCAGCTATTTATCATTAGAGAAACAGCCCTCTGACCTGGAGAGGCAGAAAGTTCCCCTTGTCTAATGGGAACTAGTCCGCTCACACTGAAGCAGCTTTTTCCCATTAGAGAAACGGCCCTCTGACCTGGAGAGGCAGAAAGGTCCTTTCGTCTAATGGGAACTAGCCCGCTCACACTGAAGCTGCTATTTCCCATTAGAGAAACTGCCCTCCGACCTGGAGAGGCAGAAAGGCCCTTTCGTCAAACGGGAACTAGCCCGCTCACACTGAAGCAGCTATTTCCCATTAGAGAAACAGCCCTCCGACCTGGAGAGGGCGAAGGGTCCTTTTGTCTAATGGGAATTAGCCCGCTCACACTGAAGCAGCTATTTCCCATTAGAGAAACGGCCCTCCGACCTGGAGAGGCACAAACGTCCCCTCGTCTAATGGGAACTAGCCCGCTCACACTGAACCAGCTATTTCCCATTAGAGAAACGATCCTCGGACCTGGAGAGGCAGAAAGGTCCCCTCGTCTAATGAGAACTAGCCTGCTCACACTTAAGCATCTATTTCCCATTAGAGAAACGGCCCTCCGATCTGGAGAGGCAGAAAGGTCCTTTTGTCTGATGAGAACAAGCCCACTCACACTAAAGCAGCTATTTCCCATTCGAGAAACACCCTCCGACCTGGAGAGGCAGAAAGGTCCTCTCGTCTAAAGGGAACTAGCCCACTCACACTGAAGCAGCTATTTCCCATTAGAGAAACGACCCTCGGACCTGGAGAGGCAGAAAGGTCCTCTTGTCTAATGGGAACTAGCCTGCTCACACTGACACATCTATTTCCCATTAGAGAAATGACCCTCGGACCTGGGGAGGCAGAAAGCTCCCCTCCTCTAATGGGAACTAGCCTGCTCACACTGAAGCAGCTATTTCCCATTAGAGAAACGGACCTCCGACCCGGAGAGGCAGAAAGGTCCCCTTGGCTAATGGGAACTAGCCCACTCACACTGAAGGAGCTATTTCCCATTAGAGAAACGGCCCTCCGACCTGGAGAGGCAGAAAGCTCCCCTCGTCTAATAGGAACTATCCCACTCACACTGAAACAGCTATTTCCCATTAGAGCAACGGCCCTTCGACCTGGAGAGGCAGAAAGGTTCTCCCGTCTAATGAGAATGAGCCTTCTCTGAGTGAGTAATCTAAACCCCATGATTATGCAGGTCCAGACCACTAGGGGAGAAAAAAAGGCAATTTCTCTAATGGGAACTAGTCTTCTCAGTGTGAGTAGGCTAGTTCCCATTATTATGCAGGGCTTGGCCACTAGCGGAGCAAAAAAGGCCATTTCTCTAATTGGAACTAGCCTTCTCAGTGTGTGTAGGCTAGTTCCCATTATTATGCGGGACGTGGCCACTAGGGGAGCAAAAAGGGCCATTTCTCTAATGGGAACTAGCCTTCAGTGTCAGTAGGCTAGTTCCCATTATTATGCAGGTGCTGGCCACTACGGCAGCAAAAAAGGGCAATTTCTCTAATGGGAACTAGCCTTCTCAGTGTGAGTATGCTAGTTCCCATTATTATGCAGGACGTGGCCACTAGGGGCAAAAAATGCCAATTCTCTAATGGGGACTACCCTTCTCAGTGTGAGTAGGCTAGTTCCCATTATTATGCAGAACTTTGGCACTAGGGGAGCAAAAAGGGCCATTTCTCTAATGGGAACTAGCCTTCATTGTGTGTCGTAAATCTCCCCCCGTCTCACCTGAGATCGCTTCTTGCTCTGTTCCGCGGGAGGATTCCTCTTGTGGACGGATCGGGTCTTGTATAGGCTCGCTCGAGTCTCGTCCGGCTGCAGAGCGCGTTCAGAGATCCTGGAAGGTCGCTGTTCCAGGATGTCCAAGAAAAAAGGTAGCTGTCGCTAGGGATGAGGATTCCGGGAGCAGATTAGAGGGAAGGGGAGAAAGGAAGGAAGAAGGAACCAGGAACTAGGAATAGTGGATTTGCTGAACAGCACACACACGTCAAGTCACTACCTAATGATAGCGTTGAGATGCGCGGGGCCACGGGGGCAGGGCCAATTTATAGAACGTGCCGTGTGCGACGTGAAGGCTGGAGCGAGGCAAGTCGCTTGGTGCGGCCATGTTGGGAGTAACAAAGAATACAAGCCCCGTCGTGATAAGGACCAGGAAGTCCAGAAGGGGCAAGTTCTATGGGTCATGACAGCATGCCTCCTTCGAAGACCTGTTCCACCAGGTTTGCCCGGGTGTATGAGATGGAATCTTCTAAGCAATCGAGGGGTATTTAAGTTAGAAACAGGTTCCCAGGTTCTCTCGCTAGGAGGATATCCTTTCCATTCAACCAGGTATTGAAGTCGACCCCGTTTATACCTGGAATCGCATATTCTGGACACTTCATATTCCAGCTGATCGTCCACAACAACAGGACTGGGTCTGCAGGATTTTCGGGTGGATTGGATGTAAGGTTTCAATAGGGAAGTGTGAAAGACTGGGTGTATTTTCTTCCAGGAATCAGGTAGCTTGAGTCGGAATGAGACAGGATTGATGATTTTCTTTATGGAAAATGGTCCATAGTACCGAGGGGCCAATTTGTTTGGCCGTAGATGTCGCGGTAATAGTTTCGAGGACAACCAGACTTGATCACCAACAGAATAAGAAGGCGCTGGCCTTCTTTTGGAGTCTGCATAAAGCTTAGTGTGTGTTTCGGCCTCTTTCAATTGTTCCTTGGCTTCCTTATGTATGTTGGTGAGAGTCTGAATCCATGAGTCGAGAGTAGTTACTGGAGTGGGATGTTGAAGAACAGAAGGTAAAACGGACGGGTGAAAACCTTGACTGCAATAGAAAGGGCTGACCTTGAGTACTGAGTGATCGGAATTGTTGAAGGCAAACTCGCCCAGGGGTATGAGGAGAGACCAGTCATCCTGAACCTTGGTGGCAAAACAACGAAGATATTGCTCCAGAGTTTGATTTACACGTTCCGTGGCTCCATTAGTTTGTGGGTGATAACCTGATGAGAGAGCGCGTTGGATCCCTAGAATACGACACAGATGTTTCCAGAATTGTGAGACGTATTGGGGTCCTCGGTCCGATATGATTTTGGAAGGAAGTCCATGAAGATGGAAAATATGTTCCAGGAAGACTCCAGCAAGTTCTGAGGAGGATGGTAGTTTATACAAAGGTGAAAAATGAGCCATATGAGTGAACAAGTCTATGGTTACCATGATGGTCGTGTATCCTCGGGAAGGAGGTAATTCCACAATGAAGTCTGTAGCAATAAACTCCCAGGGTCTTGTTGGCAGTGATGGTTGCAGTAGAAGACCCGCCGGTCTCTTGTTATCATGTTTGTTTTGACTGCAGATAGCACAAGGCTTGACGTACTATACGTCGGACTTCACTCAAGGCCACCAAAACTGTCTTTGTATAAGACGGAGGGTGTTAGTTATACCACGATGACCGGAGTGAAGGGTATCATGGCAGAGGTTTATTATCCTTTGTTGTAATTTCTGCGTAGGAATGAGCAGTGCATTGTCCTTGAATAGATATCCTTCATTAACTCTTAGATTCCATGGATTCTTCCTTGAAATATCCTTCCAGAGTTTTTCGCTCGGATTTCTTCCAGGAGGTTGGTTGCTTGAGCTACAAAGATAGTGTGGGGGAAACATCTTAGGATAGGCCTTGTCCTCAGTGGCTATGTAATCAGGACGTCGAGATAAGGCGTCAGCGATCATGTTTTGTGATCCGGGAACATGAGTGATTTGGATTTGGTACTGGGCAAAGAAGTAGGCCCAACGCGCCTGACGACTGTTCCTGCACTCCAACGACTGTAGAATTTGGAGATTCCGATGGTCTGTGCGGACCTGAACTGGATATCTAGCACCTAGAAGTAGGTGTCGCCATTCAGTGAAGGCTTGGCGGATGGCCAACAGTTCCTTCTCCAGGACGGAATAGTGTGTCTCACTGGGAGTCAGGGTTCGTGAAAGGTAAGCAATGGGGTGTTCCAGTTTATCCTCAAGTTCCTGTTTCAAGACCGCTCCTATGGCGTAGTTAGAGGCATCCGTTTCCACTAGGAATGGGCGATTTATGTCGGGCTGGGTCAGGATGGGGGCTTGCGTGAACTCTGTCTTCAATCGTTGGAATGCTTTATCTTGTGGTGTAGACCAGATAAAGGGGGTGTCTTTCTTCAATAGAGCAACGATCGGCTGAACGATCTCGGAAAAGGTAGAAATAAACTTCCGGTAGAAGTTGGCGAGCCCCAGGAAGGATTGAACTTGTTTCACAGATGTGGGAGCGGACCAAGCCAGTATGGCCTTTACCTTTGAAGGATCCATACCAAATCCTTCTGGGCTAAGGATGAATCCTAGGTAGTGAACAGAAGTAACGTGAAACAAACGTTTTTCAGGTTTGGTTAACAGTTTCTGTTCACGAAGTCGTTGTAGTACTGCCTTTACATGTTCTTCATGTTTTAGAGGCTTCTTGGAAAAGATCAATATGTCATCCAGATAGACAATGACGAAGAGGAACAAAATATCAGAGAACACCCTATCCACAAAAACGCTGAAAGACTGCGGGAGCATTGGCTAGTCCAAAGGGCATGACCAGGTATTCATAGTGACCAAAGGGTGTTCTAAAGGCTGTTTTCCATTCGTCTCCTTCCCGGATACGGATTAAGTGGTAGGCACCCCGGAGATCCAACTTTGTGAATATTACGGCGCCTCTCACTGCTTCCAGGATATCCGAGATCAGGGGCAGTGGGTACCGATCTTTGAGGGTGCATTGATTTAAGCCTCGATAGTCGAGGCAAGGTCTGAGTTCCTTGGTATCCTTCTTGGGAACGAAGAACAACGAAGCACCCGCTGGAGATTTCGAGGGTCTTATGGTGCCGTTTTCAAGATTGGTGTCTAGGTATTCCCGAAGGGCCCTTTTCTCAGGTTCGGAAAGAATGAACATTCTGCTGAAAGGAATTACTGCTGAGGGATCTGTATCAATGGCACAGTGTTCGGGCCTGTGACTGGGTAAGGCTTGGACTATGGCAGTAGAAAATACATCAGCATATCCCTGATAGGCCTCTGGAACTTGTATGATATTGGAAACCATGAGTGGTGTTTCTTGGTCTCTTGGTGGTTCTTTAGAAGTTATCGAGGAGGGATCCAGGGATAGACAGTGGGACATACAGAACTCTGAGCCCAGGAATAATGATCCTGCTGTCCAATTGATATACGGATTGTGCTTTTGTAACCAGGGCATACCCAAAACCATGGGGTAAAGGGCTGACTTAATGATGTCGAATGTAATCCGCTCTTGATAATGGTTTATGGAAAGTTGGATCTCTTTTGTCTGCAGGCTTATGGGTCCTGAAGAGAGGGTTCTTCCGTCATTTGCTTCCACCGACTGCATGGTGTTTCGTGTCTCGGACGGAATGTGATGACTAACAACCCAGTCTTGATCAATGAATATTCCCGTAGCTCCGCAGTCCACCAAGGCCAGAATGGGATAGGTCTTGTCTTTGGAGGGCGACAGGAATGCCTGTAGTATCACCAAATTGTTTTGTCCAGGAGGGTTCAAGGATGGAATTGATGTTGAGCAAACATCTCTCTCCCGAAACCTCGCTCCATTTAGGATCGGGAGCTGGCGTTTTCCGAACGCCGTGGAGGGGCTAGAGGGCATTCTCTAACAAGGTGTTTATCCGAGGCACAATACATGCACAGGCCCGTGTGGATCCTTCTCATCCTGTCTTGAGGGGAAATAGGCCCACGGAAGGCTCCTATTTGCATGGGTTCTGGATCTATGTCTGGGGTTGGGGCAGAATCGGTTTTAACAGAGGTCTCAAGGGAATTCTTTTGAAAGGGTATCTTGGTCTTTCTTCTTTCAGCCTTTCTTTCCTGGATTCGGAAGTCTATTTGCATGGCTAGATCCATAAGAGCCTGGAATGAACTAGGACGAGCCACCCTGGCTAATTCATCCTTAATGTCCTTGTTTAGACCCCTGCGAAATAGAGTGAAACTTGCTTCTGAGGACCAATCCGCTTCCTTTGCCAGTTGTTTGAATCTTGTAACATACGTTAGCATATCCTGAGTACCCTGTCGGAAATCAAGTAACCGTTCCTGAGCTCTAAAAACCTGTTCAGGGGGTCGAACATAGTCTTGAGTGCCTGAATGAATACATAATAATCATCCAGGAGGGCATCTCCTGAGTTGACTAGGGGAGTGGCCCAGGTCAACGCATTCCCTGTGAGGTGCGAGATTATAAAGCCCACCTTCGCCCTAGAAGTTGAAAAATAATAGGGTTTAAAAGTAAAATGCACCAAGCAGGAATCCAGGAATCCACGTAAGGATTTTGCAGAGCCATCATATTTATCTACCACTCCACCCAGTAACACACTGTCCTTGTTAGCGGGGTCGCGAGAGAAAACAAGCTGCCTTAACGCAGCATTCTCAGCTTTTAAGTTCTGTACTTCAGTAGTGAGCTCTTGCATGCCACGCATAAGGTCCTGGACTGCTTTCTCCATAGTGGAATCAGTGTCGGTCATTTGGCGTCTCAAACTGTCGTAAATCTCCCCCCGTCTCACCTGAGATTGCTTCTTGCTCTGTTTCGCGGGAGGATTCCTCTTGTGGACGGATCGGGTCTTGTATAGGCTCGCTCGAGTCTCGTCCGACTGCAGAGCGCGTTCAGAGATCCGGGAAGGTCGCTGTTCCAGGATGTCCAGGAAAAAAGGTAGCTGTCGCTAGGGATGAGGATTCCGGGAGCAGATTAGAGGGAAGGGGAGAAAGGAAGGAAGAATGAACCAGGAACTAGGAATAGTGGATTCCCCGAACAGCACACACACACGTCAAGTCACTACCTAATGATAGTGTTGAGACGCGCGGAGGCGTGGCCAATTTTTGGAACGTGCCGTGTGCGACGTGAAGGCTGGAGCAAGGCAAGTCGCTTGGCGCGGCCATGTTGGGAGTAACAAAGAATACAAGCCCTGTCGTGATAAGGACCAGGAAGTCCAGAAGGGGCAAGTTCTATGGGTCATGACAGCATGCCTCCTCCGAAGACCTGTTCCACCAGGTTTGCCCGGGTGTATGAGATGGAATCTTCTAAGCAATCGAGGGGTATTTAAGTTAGAAACAGGTTCCCAGGTTCTCTCGCTGGGAGGATAGAAGTCCAGAAGGGGCAAGTTCTATGGGTCATGACAGTGTGAGTAGGCTAGTTCCCATTATTATGCAGGACCTGGTCACTAGGGCAGCAAAAAAGGGCAATTTCTCTAATGGGAACTAGACTTCTCAGTGTGAGTAGGGGAGAGCCTGAAAGTAATATAGCGCTCTGGGGAGAAATATCATTTTAATGACATTGATGCTGCCTATATATGATATGTTAAGGAGCCTCCTCTCCCCCAGCCAGGTCTTGATAGTTTCCAAACGGTGGGGATAGTTTGCTTTGTACATAAACTCTAAGGTACTGGTTATTGTCACCCTCCGGTATCAAAGGGATCCCCCTGTTCGTGCAAATTGCCCTGTATCTGATGTTTGTGAGGGCATGCCTTCGTGTAGCACCATTAGTTCCGATTTTTAGTTGTTGGTCTTCAGGCCTGCCGCTCTGCCAAATTCCCCTAGGAGTGCCGTTAGCCTCGGGAGGGAACTGTCCATGTCTGTTAGCACGACCAGGGGGTTGTCGGCAAAGGCCATTGCCTTATGGTCTTCTCCACTGAATGTAATCCCTTTTGTTCCCCTATCCTGTCTAATTCTAGCTAGGAAGGGCTCAAGAAAGATCACATACAGGTCTGGTGACATGAGGCACCCTGCTTAGTCCCCCTAGTGACCCTTATCGCCTGGGAGACATGCCCATTGATAGCTAGCCTGATAAGTGGTGCTCCATAGTTGGCTTTGACCAGGCGGAGAAAGCCCGGGCCAAACCCAGTAACCTCCATGGTAGCAAACAAGAATGACCATTCGACTGAGTCGAATGCCTTCTCGGCATCTAGCGCTAACACCCCCGCCCTCAGGCCCGCCCTGTTTGAGAAGTCAATCATTTGGGATATTCGCCTAATGTTGTAAAATGTTTGTCCCCCCTTGACAAAGCCCGCTTGATCCGAGTGGATCAGGTCGGGCATTACTTTATCCATTCTAGATGTTAAAATGTTTGTAAAGATTTTGGCGTTGAGGTTTATTAGGGCAATAGGGCGGTAGGAGCTACAGAGGGTTTGTTTCTTGTTTGGCTTAGGGAAGAGGATTACCTTGGCCTCCTCCATGGACTTTGAGATGCGGCCTGTATCGGAGAAGGAGTTTAACAGGCATGTCATCAACGGGACTAATGTGATCTGGAATGCTTAATAGAATGTGGCAGGGTACCCATCTGGGCCTGGGGCTTTATTTGGTGGTAGCGATTGGATCACTGCGAGCACCTCGTATTCGGTAATCGTCCCTTCTAACCTTCTAAAGCATCACGCTGGCTCTGTTCTAATCTTTTTAGCCAGCAAGATTTTAAGACGGCCTTTTGGAGGTCACTGTCCGGTGCCTTCGTAGAGAACTCGGTGAATGCCTGCAGGATCTCCTCTGTGCGTGTTGATTCCTGTCCCCCCCCACCCCATCTGAATGCAGCGTATTGTACCTGCCACCTCCTTCTGCTTAACCTTCCTGGCTAAGAGCCGGCCTGTCTTGTTTGCCTGGATGGTAGGGCGGTAGGAGCTACAGAGGGTTTGTTTCTTGTTTGGCTTAGGGAAGAGGATTACCTTGGCCTCCTCCATGGACTGGGAGATGCGGCCTGTATCGGAGAAGGAGTTTAACAGGGATGTCATCAACGGGACTAATGTGATCTGGAATGCTTAATAGAATGTGGCCGGGTACCCATCTGGGCCTGAGGCTTTATTTGGTGGTAGCGATTGGATCACTGCGAGCACCTCGTATTCGGTAATCGTACCTTCGAAAGCATCACGCTGGCTCTGTTCTAATCTTTTTAGCCAGCAAGATTTTAAGAAGGCCTTTTGGAGGTCACTGTCCGGTGCCTTCGTAGAGGCTCGTATAGAACTTGGTGAATGCCTGCAGGATCTCCTCTGTACGTGTTGATTCCTGTCCCTCCCCACCCCATCTGAATGCAGCGTATTGTACCTGCCACCTCCTTCTGCTTAACCTGCCTGGATAAGAGCCGGCCTGTCTTGTTTGCCTGGAGGTAATACTTCTGCCTCAAGAATAGGAGCAATTTGACTGCTTGTTTAGCTAGAAGGATATTGTTTTGCCTTTAGATATGCCTATACTCTCTCCCCTCCCTATCGTTCTCTCCATTTCCTCTTTTTAAATGCTGTTCTAGGTCCACCTGGAGGACCTTCTCCTGTTTGGCTCGAAATGCCTGCTTTGTTATGAGCCCCCCTTGCATGGTTGCCTTAAAGGCATCCGATACTACATGTTCCTGCACCTCTGGGGCCTTATTTTCCCTAAAGAAGTCGCGGATGGACTCTCGTATCTCTTTGCAAATTACAGTGTCTCTCAGCAGATGTCAGGGGAACCACCACTCCAGAGCCCTGACCCCTTCCCCCTTTTCCATTGTATTTTTAGCTGCAGGGGAGCATGGTTGGACAGGGCTATGGGGTCCCCTTACTATGTTCCGTACTTGGCCAAGCAGTGTCACCAAAACCCATATGTAATCAATTCTTGAGAATGATCAGTGCACATTTGGGTAGTAAGTACCCCTTGGAGTCCCCTTTTAGTTCATGCCATTCTGTCTATGCTAGCCTGTAGTTTACTAGATGGGCGTTTAGATGTGGGCATCCTATCTGCGCTTCTTTCTGTGGATCGACACCACACCAAGTTAAAATCCCCTGTCAATATAAGCTGGCCCATTATGAACTGGAGTAGCTTCTCCAAACCCCCCTCCCCACCCCTGCAAGTATCCGTCCTGCCCTGAATTGGGGGCGTACACTGTGGCGATTTTTAGAGGTCCCCCCCTTGTAGCTGGACGAAGAGGAATCTACCTTCCTTGTCGGCTTTTGTGCCTATCATTTGGACAGCAGGTAGGTGTCTAAACACTATCAGGAGCCATCAAGCCTTGCTCTTGTCGTTGGCCTGCAGAACCTGGGGGTACCCTCTCAACTTCATTCTGTGTTTGTCTTGCTTATGAATATGGGTCTCCTGGAGCGTCACAATGTCGGGCTTGGTATCCTGGAGGAGGTTCTTCAGTTTCCGTCTCTTAACCAGTGTGTCTAGTCCTCTAACATTGAGTGTTAGTATTTGGATCCCTTTTCTGCTACCCATACCCCGTTACGCCCTGAGAGTAACCATGTTGCAGTGATTCCCCCTCAATTTTCTTTGGTTTTTTTTGTTCCCCAATCCCCTTTCCCTCTCGCTCCCTCCGGCTGGACTCGGCTCAACTTCCCCAGGCCATAACGTCGTCCTAGGTTGTCTGGTCTCGTTCCCATCCCTGAGAATAACTGTGCGGGAAGAGCCCTTCCTCTGCTCTCCCCGGTTTCTAAGATCCATCACCATCCCCCCCACCCATCTCCCCAAGCTGACCCTTAGGCTGACATTCCTCTTGAAAGCCCACCGGGTCTTTACCCTTGTCTCGTAACCCCCGCCGCTGCTTTTAAGTGGATGGCCTATTCAACCAGGGGGCTTCGGTTGCTGCACCCCCTGTGCCCCACAATTGTTTGTGTCTTGTATTTGACCGCTCTACTCTTCTCCACCTCCATGGCTTCTCTTGGTGGCTTTCATGTTCTGGCCTCCTATTATTTCCTCCCACTGCATCATCTTCAATATTCAGGATCTTGAGTCCCTCATCCAATGTGGTCACCGGGCCCATTTGCCTCCTCTTTGTTAGTGTGTATTTGGCCAGGTCTTGGAAAAGTTCTATGTTGGTGCCATTCACCTTTATCTGGGTTGATTTCCTCGCTGCTTGGAGGATCGATTCTTTTTGGTCGTATCGCTGTAAAGCCATCACCACTTCTCTTGGCCTGGCCCCGGGTTCTTCTCGCTGTGGACCCACGCAGTGAATTCTATGATAATTTCTCCCCCAGCCTCTATGTCCAGCAAATCTTTGAACATGTGCTGCATTGTTTCCCTGAGGTCGGCATCGCTCACACTTTCTGGCAGCCCCTTCACCCTAATGTTGGACCTTCTCGAGCAGTTCTCCAAGTCTTCTGCTTGGAGCTCTATGTTGTGTGTTGCTACCGCCAGCTGCTTCGCTAATATAGCGATCTTCTGGGTGTCTTCAGTGAGTTCTCGAATGGCGTTTTCATTTGTATCAACTCTGTCACCCAATTCAACGATGTCGCCTTTGATTTTCTGCAGGGATTGTGCAAGTTCTGTGCGTATTAGGCTTAATTGTGTCTTAAAGGTAGCTGTAATTTGGTCACTGAATGCCTTAAAGCACTGTTGCAGCACCTCGTTAGTGACCTCTTGCCCCTGTGGCAGCGTTGGGGGTTCCTCCGACCCCTGCCTCTCTGTCACCGTTGGATCCTCTTCCTCTGGGCATCCCCCTACTTTCTCCATAGCTTTTGGAGGGTTTGTTCCTGTATTTTTGTGATCTTGGCCCCTGTGAGGCCCTCTTTGGCCTCATTCGGCTTGTTGGGCGACATTGCTTTGTGATGGCGAGTGCCTGCCTGCACCTTACTATGGGGGGGCTTCTCCCAAGGCCTCTGAGGTTCCTCTTGACACTGGTGTATTTTCCAGTTGTTCTGTATGAAAGGAATGCTCCTCTCTACCTATGTGCGCCGAGGGGTTCTAGCTCCCCTTTAGAGCCTGGGTTGGTTGCTCCCTGGGGGCGGTCCGGCTAGTACGCTCAAAGGTGACCTTGAAGTGGTCAAGGTTGCGGTGTCACACTGGCCCAGGAGCTTCTTGTATATTTCTTCCTGGGGTGCCCCCGCCCTGTGCTCTCACCGCTCCTGGTCCTCTAAGTACACTGTTGCCACCCTGGAGGTTCCTTGTCGGTTAATCTTGCAGGCTAAGAGTCAGGTTTCATGAGGGTGGGCGGTCGAGCCGAGCAGCGCTCTCCTGCAGAGCCTAATGCTGGGGGTTGGGAGCATGTGCTCCCCCCCCCCCCCCTCGGTTCTTTCTTTGGCGGGTGGTATGCTGCAGGAGACTTAGTGCTGTCACCCTTCTATTACTGCAGTTTGCCTCTGATGTTGGTGAATGGTATGCGTTTGGGTCTTTGCCTGGGTCTGGGTATGCTGCGGGTCTCCTGCTGAAGGGGGATCCCCTTCCAAGTGTAGGCTATGGTGCGTTGGGGCAGATGCTTACATAAACCTCCATGTCCCTTGTTTAAGAGGGAAGCGGCTTGCGTGTGCCCGCTTCGTGGCTGCTGACTACCTTAATTATGCCTGCTTACCCTCCACCAACTGGGGTGCATCACAGCTCATAGGGGCCGTGCGCTAAGCCGGGCTTACTGTATGGGGCCGAGGCGGGCACAGGATTACGAGAATGCTACCGGCTCCCCCTACTAACTTTTGTAGCTGGGTGTTCGGGCCTCACCGGCTTTGCTGGATTGCTGCAGTGCGTGCGCCGGCCCCTGCGGGCGCACTGGTTTGGCAGCCTCGTCTCGCGGTCGGCAGCCGGGGATATGCGGTGGTCTGCTCACACTCCCCAGTCTCGCCTATGTTGCCATGGCTGAAAGGGCACCCGTGTCTTCTGCACCACCCGCAGGGGTTCTCTCTGATCTCCTCTGGCTCGTCTGCCAGTCCCCAAGCAGGCATCGCTGCTGGCAGTCCCAGGTCCGCTCTCTGCCTTCAAACGCTCCGGTTGGAGTTTTCTTGGGGACCGCTCAGTACTCGGGCTGTCCACTTTGCTGTCATGGGGTCTTGTTTTTAACACTGCTTATGGCTCCTTATTTGGGTCGCCTGGGAGGAGCGCGCTCCTCGCGGTGGAGTGGTCATGGTGGCCATCTTGGAATCTTCTTATGAACCTTTTTGAAGCCTTCATCGGCCCTTTCTTGAGTATTATTTCTTTTTCCACGCTTCCCAATCCGGTTTTGGTCCAGGATGTGGAACAGAGGGGGTGCTGGTCTCCAACGTTGACAATGGGATTTGGTTGCACAACTCTTGCGGCGTCGGGGCTTTATTGTTACTTGACTTATTTTCTGCCTTTGATACCATTGACCATGCTGTCTTGCTTGTCCAGGCCGGCCTTTCTGGTGCCGTTGTTTCCTGGTTTTCTTTTTCCCTCCCCCCTTTTCACTCTGTACCCCCTGCCTTGACATGTGGAGTCCCTCAGGTTTCCTCCATCTTCCAGGTTTTGTTTAACATGCACATGCAACATCTTACCAAGCTTATCTGCTCTCACGGCTTCCAATGTTATTCTTAACAGATGACACAGACCCTGGTCCGTTTAGATCTCTCTCTCTCTTGTGGAGACAGCTACCAGATTTAGGGCCTGCCTTAAAGCTGTGGGTGCATGGATGCGTAATAGCTGACTCAAGCTGTACGGGGAAAATTGGTGTTGGTGGTGGACCCTCCTTCCTCTACTGTCTTTTGGACCCCCTCTTTTTGGTCATCTTTATGGGTAAATATATTAGCTTTTCTGTCTGCGGAATCTCAGATAAGTCCAGTATGTCAAAGGGGCTATCTTCAACTGAAAACCCCTTAGTAAGGTTCTTTGTTTACTCCTTTCTCAGTTACGTGCCCCTGTGGAGTCCATAATTGTTATGTCCTCCATGGACCACTGCTACGCCCTATTTCTGGCACAACCTGTCTACCTCTTATTGCACCTTGAGATCCTGCAGAACTCTGCAGCCAGAGTACCCACTTATATACCTAGTTGTGCTTGCATTACTCCAGTTGTGCACCATCTTCATTGGCTACCCATGGCCAAGCCCATTCAGGTCAAGGCCTAATGTCTAGTTTATCATGCCTTGTATGGAACTAGGGCAGAATATCTACAGGCCAAATTCTGTCTGTACATTCTTGCTCGGCCACTCGACTTGGCCTGCTCGGCCACTCCGCCTGATGTTAAATACTGACAAAACTGCCTTGTACATACAAATCCATTATACATCCATATAAAAGTGCTGAGTGCAAAATGCGTCATAAAGTCAACGCAGGACCATATTACTTCACCTAGGCAAATCATAAATATTGCAAATGCCCGACTAAAGTGTAAAGAGTATAACGGATTCAGAAAGTGCCAGGTGCACTTCAGAAAAGTGTCAAGTGTTTCTGAGTTCCTTCCACTCTAATCACATTTTTAATTTTAGGCAGTGTGAATTGCTTTACATGTTATTTTAACTCGCTGTCCTATAAATCCATATTTTGAGTGACATTTTTAACTTGGAAATGTTCTTTCTGAGATCTTTAGTTGTCTATAGTTTACCCGTACTTGTTCACACTACAGCACCATTCTGCAAACCAAATAATTTATAGATTGATAATTGCGTGGCAAACCTCTGGCACTGTTTATCAGCGTGCCCCTGCTGAAGGTGTGAAGTTGTAATATCTGTTGAGCTCTTAGAGGAAATATTGTGACAAAAGATTATGAACATTTGCAATAATAAAATTTACTTTTTCTGTTATCAATTTCTTGCAGCGTTTCATGTGCAGTTATGAAAACAGTTTTTCCACAAATGTATCACTATTCAGCTTCTTTTTCATCCAATCCCTTTCCCCCGGAAAGCAGGTGCACTCCATATGGCTCCATCCATTCAATCTTTGGTTTTAAAAAAGAAATTGCCAAATATACTGTGTAATGTATAGTATGTATCCAGTCTACACATGTATGTGTACTATTTGTTGCTTGACAGTATAAGCACTTGTCATACCCAATTGTCTATTTATTTATTTAAGCTAATGTGTTATTTGTTTTTAACCCCTTAACTGCCAATGATTCTCTCTCCCCCTCCCCCCAGCAAAGCACTTTTTTTTGGTGGTTTCGGTATGTCGCCATTCAATCCCTTGTAACTTTTTTGTTACATGTAATATCTCAGCCAAATTTGCCCCCCTTTCTTCCCACAATCCTAGTTTGCTGTATGGGGGTGAGAGAAAATAACCAAAAAGGAGCACATTTTGTGTTTTTACAGAAAATGCCAATAGAATGATGTACAAAGAAGCCTGTGTTTTTTTTCCTTGTAAGAGCTAGGAACAAATGGTTTGCTGTGCTGAATTCTCCATTTTCCATCCTTTCAAGGACAGGTTGAGTGGAAACCAAAGGAAAAACATGTTTGCAAGGTTACCATCAATTTTCTTAGAGGGAGACGATTTGTACCCTTTTTTCCCCCAATAGTCCATGCTTGGATGGAATGGAAGAGGAGGGTAGGATGCTGAATGGGAAGACAGAAAGGCATACGTTTCCGAAAAATAGACACAATTCCAAGTTTAGGAAAGGGTGATTTGCCCAGGTCAGGTAACATCTATGTGGGAAAATGGCCATAGTTTGGGGAAAAATTTGAAAAATGACAGATTAACAAGGTATGTGCTGGATATGGTTGGACCTGTAAGGTAATGGCTTCAGTGAAT